>NC_142442.1:75835208-76456666 GCF_059453495.1 Arachis ipaensis | reverse complement strand
ATCCCTACTAAAGGCTTCTCACCATGAAAGATGGTAGTATTCACTTGTCTCATCGGGTGAACAAGATCCTGTCTCTTGACCATATTACGCTAATCCATGAGAGCACCGGAAGGACGCTCCTAGTAAGGAGTAAGAATTTATTCCTCTATGAGTATCTTCCTCCTTGAAAGGAGCTGTCCGTCAAGCTAATGACATTAAAGAAGCACTTGTTGGGAGGCAACCCAACCATGAGTAGAGTATTTCTGTTCTTATTTCTTTTGTTTATTTTCATTTGAGTTTATTTTAGTTTATTTTTAGAGTTTTCCCTTGCTTTTTAATGTTTGTGATCATGTGTAGTAGTTAGAATAGAAAAAGAAACAGTCAAAGCTGAAAATAGAACACCCTAGAGCAGAGACTTTGCTGGTGTTGAATGCCAGCCAGGGAGGCCAGAGTGGGTGTTCAACGCCCATGAAGAGCACATTGCTGGCGTTGAACGCCGGCCAGGGAGCATGGTGCTGGCGTTGAACGCCAGTCAGGGGGGCAGACCCTGGGCATTCAATGCCTAAACAGAGGCATATAGTTGGCATTGAACGCCAGCCAAGAGCAAGAGCTGGGCGCTCCAACACCCACAAGGGGCACGAAACTCAAATTCCCTAGCCCCTCAGGATTAGTGGGTCCTATAGAATCTCCACCTACCCCCACCTTCTTCTCTCTCTTCCTTTCACTCTCCCCCACACACTCTTCCCTATAAACCCTAACCCAATCACATCCATATCACTTCCCAAAACTATCATAACTCCCACCAACCCCCATCCACTTCAAATTCAAAATTTCTCACCTAATTCCCACCCATTCATTTGAACCTTACCCCCATCCCATCCCCTATAAATAACCCCTCATACCACCTCTCTAACACACACCATTCATACACTACTAGCCCCACTTGACCGAACCCACTATCTCCCTCCATCTCCTCTATTCTCTTTTTCTTCTACTCTTTTCTTCTTATTTTGCTCGAGGACGAGCAAAGCTTTTAAGTTTGGTGTTGGAAAATCCTTGCTTTTTACTTTCCATTCCCACTTATGGCACCCAAGGTTGGAGAATCCTCTAGGAAGAGGAAAGGAAAAATAATTACTTCCACCTCTGAATCTTGGAAGATGGAGAGATTCATTACCAAAGCCCATCAAGACCACTTCTATGAAGTAGTGGCAAAGAAAAGGGTGATTCCTAAAGTCCCCTTTAGGCTAAAAAAGAATGAGTACCCAGAGATCCGAAGAGAAATCCGGAGCTATCCCAGAAGTTGGGATCTTGATGGTGCAAGAGTTCTATGCTAATGCAAGAGTTCTATGCTAATGCATGGGTTACTAAAAACCATGACACTAGTGGGGACCCTCATCCCAAAAATGGGAGCACCATTGTCCGAGGCCGTCTCTTGGATTTCAGCCCAGAGAGTGTAAGGCTGGCACTCAATTGCCAATGATGCAAGGAGATCTACATCCTTACACTAGGAGAGTCAAGTTTGACCAAAGGCTGGACCAAGTCCTCACAGACATTTGTGTGAAGGAGCCCAATGAATGAAGGATGCTCAAGGTAAGCCTATTCAACTGAGAAGAGGATGGAGCAAACTAGAGAGCCAACACAGGGACCACAGAAAGAGCATACGGAGCTGCCTAATAAATTCATATTTGATGATAAATTTTGGTTTGATTTAAGTGGATTTCATCATATAAACCCATATTTATTCACCTAAATAGCATGCTTTTGTGTTTTCTCTCTAAATTGTGCCTAATTGTGAAAACATGATATTTTGTACTTAATTTAATCAATTTATTCCATTTTCATTCCATTCGATGCCTTGATGGTTTTGATGTGTGATTTCAGGTGTAATAGGTTGGAACGGCTTGATAAGAATGGAAGAAAATCATGGAATTGGGAGAAAACATGAAGAAATCAAAGGAGAAAAGCATTTCAGAGGGTGCCCATGCACACTTTCTGTGCCTACGCACAAGGGTAAAAAATTAGCACATGTGCCCACCCACAGCTCTGTGCGTACGCATAGAATGGAAATCATCAAGTGTGCCCATGCACAACTTCTGTGCATACGCACAGGAGGAAATTCAGCATGTGTGCGTACGCACAAACCTGTGCGTATGCACAAGTCCCTGCGCGTGCCTTCATTAAAAAGTCACGTGGCTCGCAATTTTGAGGGCTTTTTGGCCCATTTCTGAAGGCTTTGGAGCATATATGAAGGTGGAAGCAACACCATACAATACCATACTTCATACAATACACTTAGTTAGTTTTTAGGGTAGTTTTTAGGTTAGTTTTCCTTAGGATTTCTCTTAGGTTTAATTAGGGTTTTGTAGAATTTTATGGTTCAAATTTGATTTTGGATCCTAGAAATTTCATTGTAAGTATTTCTTTAATTCCTATTTTATTACACTACTTGTTCTACACTTTCTTATATTTTAATTTCTCTTGTAAATATATACATAGTTTTGCAATTTTGAGTTTTGGTTAATGAATTTGATGTTTGATGGTTTTTATATGTTTATTGGATTGCCATTGTTGATTTTGTTCTTTTGTAGTTCATAGTTTTCATCATTTTCCTAATTTTGCCATATTTTATGATTATGCCCTCTATGTGTTTGATGAAATGCCAATTTTAATTATGGGGTAATTTCCACCCCTTGGCTTGGGGAAATGAAATTATGGAATACTAGAGTCATAATGTCCGACATTTAGTGATAATTCTTGGGTTTTTAGTTGTTATTGTTTCCACTAACGCTAGCTTCTTACTAGGGTAATTAGTAAGTTAGCTAGGATTTGTAGATTAATAACAATTATACTCATTTGACTTACTCTTCGATGTTAAGGGTAAACTAAGTGAGATTAATCCATCATAATTAACATAGTTGTGGTTATGGCAAGGAAGGAATTCTATAATTCATCCCAAGTCAAGGTTCCATTTATGTTTTGAACCACATTTCTCTCACTTTAAAGCATTACTTGTCTATATTACATAGATAGTTCTTTCATTCCTTTATTAGTTTATTAATTGCAATTTTGATCATTATTTTATCTCTTTATTGTTTTCTTCTTTATTGAAAACATCCTTTGCTTTTCACAACCAAAATTGTGCGCTCTTAGGCATTAGTTCCTAGGGAATATGACCCGAGGTTTAAATACTCTCGGTTAATTTGAATTAGAAATTAAACTTTGATTGGGAGGATTACTTGTCGGTTTGGACTATGCTACTGACTAAGAAATTGTTTTGCTAAATTTCTGAACCGTCGTAATTCTTTCATATCAAGTTTTTAGCGCCATTGTCAGGGAGCTAGTGCAATTGAGTGCTATGATTTTGGTTGTTGTGAATATGTGAATAGTGTGAGTAGATACTTTTTTTGGGTTGTTTGATTGTTTTTTATATTAATTAGGATTTTGTTTCTTTTGTTAATTGATGTCTTTAGTTTTTATTTTCAATTTTCTCTGAGTTATCACCCTCTTGGTTTGGAGTATGGTTGTAATCATTTTGTAGGGCTTGATAACTTCAAATCAAGGATATGGTGGGTTTCACAATGATACATACTTGCACTACCATATACCTATGACCCATACCCCCAACATAATCCTCAATCACCACATTTTCAAACACCACACCATCCACCTCCTTACATACCACCTCAAAACACTTACCAACATGAGTCACCTTCCACATATATAACCTTTCTCCCAAACTATGAACCTCATTTTTCACCCGAAATGAAGATTTCCCACCCTTGGCCCAAGACCATCAAGACCTTCAAGCCTTTCTCCAAGTGCAAGAAAGATTCCAAAAGACTCAAGGGCGATTCATGGCCACCATAGCCGAAGCGGTGAACCGCTTAGTTCTACTTCGCTCATCCGATCAAGGCATTCCTCTTGAAGAATGTGAAGGGTCAACTAAAGATTATAGTGAAGAGGAGAGCATAGAGCCACAAGGGAAAGAAGAAGAGATAGAGCATGAATTGAAACAAGAGAGAGAAAATGGAGTATTGGAACCAGAGGAGAAAAAGGGAGAACTGAGGGAGATTAATCAAGATGTGGATTCCATCATTGACAATTTTTTGTCCACCTTGGTCAATCTCCTTAATGATATTAATGAACTTCTTCCCATTGAGCTTGAAAGAGATATGGAAGTAGATTTCACACAACCTCCAAAGTATGACTTAAGTGATGGGGAAGAGGAAGTTGGTGAGGAAACAATTTCGTTCCAAGAACATATCGAGTGGGTGGCAATTTCACCCATGAACTTCATTGGCCCCCATCAATATGCTATCTTGGAGACGGATTACCAACTCAAAATCCTTCTTGGGTTGGTATATGGTGGAGAAAGGAGTGTTGGTTTGATAAACCCCGTTTTCAGGGTTTATCTTGTGATAAATTTAGAGCATTTTATCAACCTTTTCTCACATTTATTCAATGAAATAGCATGGTTTTGTGATTCTCCCTTGATTTGTGCTTAAATGTGAAAACATGCTTTTAGACTTTTAATTTGATAATTTTAATTCACCTTTGACTCCACTAGATGTCTTGATTCGTTTGTTAAGTGATTTCAGGTTGAAAAGGGCTAGGAATGGATCAAAGGAGTAAAGAGGAAAGCATGTAAAGTGGAGAACACATGGAAAAGCCAAAGATTTAAGATGCAACCATCCACGCGCACGCGTGGATTGCGAAAAACTTCAGGGACGCGCACGCGTGCTGTACGCGTACGCGTCGGTGGCCGCACGTGATTTTAAAGTGAAAACGTGCCCAACGAATTCTGAGAAGCTGTAGGGCCCAGTTTGCAACCAACTTTGGTGCCAAAATGCTTTAAAGGACCAAGGATTGAAGAGCAAAGGGGGATTCCATCATTCTAGACATAAGGATTAGTTTTAGTTAGTTTTAGAGAGAGAAGCTCTCACTTCTCTCTAGGAATTAGGATTAGGTTTAGTTCAATAATCTTAGATCTAGATTTTAATTCATGCTCTCTTCTACTTCTACTTCTCAATTCTTTGTTTTTACATTCATCATTCCTCTATTCTTTCATTGTAATTTCTTCTACTTTGTTTCTATACTTTGTTGTTGATCTACTCTTGTTTCTTCTATTTTCTTTCAATTCAATTTGAGGTAATTCATGTCAATAATGTTCTTTTAGATTGTTGTTGTTAATTCCTTGGAATAATTGTTGTTAGATTTCATTCTTGTTGTCAATTCACTATGCTTTCCTTTTATACCTTCCAAGTGTTGGTCAAAATGCTGAGAAGATATTAGAGTAGAATTTTATGCTCTTGGCTTAGGAAGGTAACTTAGG
This sequence comes from Arachis ipaensis, assembly GCF_059453495.1. Classification (NCBI taxonomy): domain Eukaryota; kingdom Viridiplantae; phylum Streptophyta; class Magnoliopsida; order Fabales; family Fabaceae; genus Arachis; species Arachis ipaensis. The sequence continues at coordinate 76,451,355 of NC_142442.1, read as the reverse complement.
AATTCTTGAGTTGCTAATGTCCAAGTGATTGATAGTTGATAGCCATTGACTCTAGTTCTCATTAATTCAATTAGTGAATAGCTAAGACTTATGGACTTGGATTGATATAGCTCATTTAACTTTCCATTTCTTGTTAGAGGATGACTTAGTGGGATTGATCCTTGCAATTATCATATTGTGGTTAGTGATAAGGATAGAGATCCTTGACCACCAAACCTTGCCAAGACCTTTTTGTCATTTGACTTCCATTATCATTTGCTTTTCTTGATTCTTAATCAAAATCCCAAAATATACATGTCCATGACCAATAACAAGAACACTACCCTACAATTCCTTTGAGAGACGACCCGAGGTTTAAATACTTCGGTTTATAATTTTAGGGGTTTCTACTTGTGACAAACAAATGTTTGTATGAAAGGATTATTGTTGGTTTAGAAACTATACTTCGACGAGATTTCAATTGTGAAATTCTAAACCATCAATAATCAATTCATCATGGTTACCAAGGAATGCAAAGCTCATCAAGAAAGTCAATTCAAGCTTTGGGATTCAAGCATGGTATAAAGCACAATTGAGTGGTTTCCGGAGAGTGTTAGGGTACTTCAAGGGTAATTTGAGAGTTTGTCCATCCGGCTTAAAGCATAGAGATCAACAAGAAGGTGAACGGATACCTAGAATATGGGATCCTAGAGGACCTTTGAAGTGCAAGCTTGGATGGAGGTTCAAGTAGGAGTGGAAACATAAGCCACCCTAACAAGAGTCTCCTCAACAAGTCCAACTTAAGGACTATAAACCAAAGTGCTAGGTGGGAGACACACCACCATGGTAACATTGTTCCAACCCCTTTCCTTGTCTATAGAATTGGTTTATTGCATTTTTGTCTTGGTTAGATTAGGATTAGTTTAATTTTGAGCTTAGATAGGTTGATTTTGGTATGGATCATGAATTAGTGAATTTCTGAATGTTGCGGGGTTGAATTTTGGTTGAGCTAAGGTTCAATTCATTAGAATTTGAAGAAAAATTTTTTTTGAAAAACAGGGCACTGTGCTCGCGCACACCCTTGTACAGGCGCACATAATGGGTAAATTTTGCATCCTGTGTGTACGCATCCACTTGTGTGTACACACACTAGCCTGTGCACCCTCTGTTGAGAGCACTTGCACACCTTGTGCGCGTGCATCTCCTTTTGTTTTGCGCTCTGTGTGTGCACACCGCTTTGTGCACACGCACACAACCCTTTTCTGCGCATTGCATGCGTACACACCTACTTGTGCATACACACACTCCCTTTGCTGGGAGCGCTCGCATGCCCTGTGCGTGTGAACCCCTAACTTTTTTCCCTATGCGTATGCACACATACATGTGTACGTGCACACATGATCCTTTTTTCAAAAAAAAAAAAAAGAAATAGTCTTCTGTGCTGGAAGCGTTCGTATAAACCTACATGATCTATATTTGATGATAAATTTTGGTTTGATTTAAGTGGATTTCATCATATAAACCCACATTTATTCACCTAAATAGCATGCTTTTGTGTTTTCTCTCTAAATTGTGCCTAATTGTGAAAAGATGCTATTTTGTGCTTAATTTAATTAATTTTATTCCACTTTCATTCCATTCGATGCCTTAATGGTTTTGATGAGTGATTTCAGGTGTAATAGGTCGGAATGGCTTGATAAGAGTGGAAGAAAAGCATGGAATTAGGAAAAAACATGAAGAAATCAAAGGAGAGAAGCATTTCAGAGTATGTCCACGCACACTTTCTGTGCCTACGCAAAAGGGTCAAAATCAGCACATGTGCCCACGGACAGAATGAAAATCAGCAAGCGTGCCTATGCATAACTTCTGTGCATATGCACAGGAGGAAATTCAGCATTTGTGCGTACGCACACACCTGTGCGTACGCACAACTCCCTGCACATGCCTTCATTAAAAAGTCACGTGGCTCACGATTTTGAGGGCTTCTTGGCCCATTTCTGAAGGCTTTGAAGCATATATGAAGGGGAAAGCAACACCATACAATACCATACTTCATACAATACACTTAGTTAGATTTTAGGGTAGTTTTTAGGTTAGTTTTCCTTATGATTTCTCTTAGGTTTAATTAGGATTTCGTAGAATTTTATAGTTCAAGTTTGATTTTAGATCCTAGCAATTTCATTGTAAGTATTTCTTTAATTCCTCTTTTATTACACTACTTGTTCTACACTTTCTTATATTTTAATTTCTCTTGTCAATATATACATAGTTTTGCAATTTTGACTTTTGGTTAACGAATTTGATGTTTGATGGTTTTTATATGTTTATTGGATTGTCATTGTAGATTTTGTTCTTTTGTGGTTCAAAGTTTTCATCATTTTCCCAATTTTGCCATGTTTTATGATTATGCCCACTATGTGTTTGATGAAATGCCAATTTTAATTATGGGATAAATTTCCACCCCTTGGCTTGGGCAAATGAAATTATTGAATACTAGAGTCATAATGTCCGAGATTTTGTGATAATTCTTGGGTTGTTAGTTGTTATTGTTTCCACTAATGCTAGCTTCTTACTAAGGTAATTATTAAGTTAGCTAGGATTTGTGAATTAATAACAATTATTCTCACTTGACTTACTCTTCGATGTTAAGGGTAGACTAAGTGAGATTAATCCATCATAATTATCATAGTTGTGGTTGTGGCAAGGAAGGGATTCTATAATTCATCCCAAGTCAAGGTTCCATTTATGTTTTGAACCACATTTCTCTCACTTTAAAGCATTACTTGTCTATATTACATAGATAGTTCTTTCATTCCTTTATTAGTTTATTAATTGCAATTTTGATCGTTCTTTTATCTCTTTATTGTTTGCTTCTTTATTGAAAACACCCTTTGCTTTTCACAACCAAAATTGTGCGCTCTTAGGCATTAGTTCCTAGGGAAGATGACCCGAGGTTTAAATACTCTCGATTAATTTGAATTAGAAATTAAACTTTGATTGGGAGGATTACTTGTCGGTTTGGACTATGCTACCGACGAAGAAATTGTTTTCCTATATTTCTGAACCGTCGTAATTCTTTTATATCACTACCTCAACAAGAAATCCCTGAGATGCCTAAAGGGATACTTTTTCCTCCCCAAGGCTATTGGGATCATTTGCACACTTCTCTAGGAGAATTGAACTCCAGCATGGATCAACTAAGGATGGGACATCAAGAGCACTCCACTATCCTCCATGATATAAAAGAAGATCAAAGAGCCAAGAGGGAAGAACAAGGAGTTATGAGGGAAGAACAACAGAGGCAGGGGCGTGACATAGAGGAAATCAAGCACTCCATTGGATCCTCCAGAAGGAGTAGTAGCCGCCATCACTAAGGTGGATTCGTTCCCTTACTACCCTGTTGCCTATTATTTTTCTATTTTCCATGTATTTTGTTTTATTGTTTGTTTCGAGTGCATGATCATCTGTCTTTATGTCTTAAAGCTATTAAATATTCCATGCATCTCTCACCTTGCTTAAAAGAAAAATTATTTTTACAGAAAATTGAGATGCATAAATTTCGAGTTTTATATCAGGAATAGTTCAATTATGTGATGTGGTGGCAATGCTTTTGTTTTTTGAATGTATGAATAAACAGTGCATATTTCATGTTGGAATTTAAGAATGTTGGTTCTTGAAAAAATGAGGATAAAAGTGAAGTATTATTGGTAATCTGAAAAATCCTAAAATTGATTCTTGAAGCAAGAAAAAGTAGCAAAAAGCAATAAAAGAAAAACATATGCGAAAAAAAAAGCAAGCAGAAAAAGAATTAAAAAACAGAAAAAGCTAATAGCTCTTTAAACCAAAAGATAAGGGCAAAAAGCCAGTAACTCTTTAAACTAAAAGGCAAGAGTAAGGATCCAAGGCTTTGAGCATCAATGGGTAGGAGGGCCTAAAAAAGAAATCTTAGCCTAGGCTGGTCAATTGAGCTACTTCCCTAACTATATGCTTGTGGTGTGAAGGTGTCAAGTGAAAAACTTGAGACTGAGCAGTTAAAGTCATGGTCCAAAGCAAAGAGTGTGCTTAAGAACTCTAGACACCACTGACTGGGGATTCTAGCAAAGCTGAGTCATAATCCTAAGGGGTTCACCCAGTTAAAGTGTCTGTGGTATTTATGTAACCGGTGGTAATACTGGAAAACAAAGTGCTTAGGGTCACAGCCAAGACTCTAAAGAAGCTGTGTTCAAGAATAAAAAAGAACTTAACTAGGAGAATCAATAATATCATCTAGATTCTAAGTTCCTAGAGATGCCAACTATTCTGAGCTTCAATTGAAAGTGAGATGCCAAAACTATTCAGAAGCAAAAAGCTACTAGTCCCGCTCATCTATTTGAACCTGAGCTTCATTGAGAATTCTGAAACTTATTGCATCCTTCTATTTCTTTTTATCCTACTTTTTTTTTTTGGTTGCTTGGGGATAAGCAACAGTTTAAGTTTGGTGTTCTGATGAGAGGATATTTTATACGCTTTTTGGCATTGTTTTCATATAGTTTTTATTATATTTTGTTTAAGTTTTATTAAGTTTTTATACGTTTTAGTGCTAAATTCACATTTTTGGATTCTACTTTGAGGTTGTGTGTTTTCATGCAATTTCAGGTATTTTCTGGCTGAAATTGAGGAGCTGGAGCAAAAGTCTAATTCAGAGACAGAGAAAGCATTGTAGATGCTGTCAGGATCTGACCTCTATGCACTCGAAAGAGCTTTTCTGGAGCTACAAAAGTCCAAATGGAATGCACTTAATAGCTTTGAAAATTTCACTTCCAGGGCTTTCCAGAAATATATAATATTTCATACTTTGTTTCAGAAATAAAGGCCCAAAACAGGCATTTAACGCCAGACATATGCCCCATTCCTGGCATTCAACGCCCACAAGGGGGTGGCTGGCATCCAACACCCAAAAGGGAGTCCTTAGCCATCGTTCAACGCCCCTAAGGGACCCTAGCTCATGGGAGACACTCAAGCTCAGCCCAAACACTCACCAAGTGGGCCCCAGAAGTAGATTTTTGCACTATCAACTTAGTTTATCTTATTTATGTAATCCTTAGTCATTAGATTAGTATATATATACAAGAGTTCACCATTGTTAAGGACTCTTGCCCACTTTCACGTTTACCATTGAATTTTTCGATCAGTATGAGTCACTAAACGTCCTAGGTTAAGGTTAGGAACTCTGCTGATTTTCATGGATTAATAAAAGTACTACTGTTCTATTCAATTCGTGTGTGACTCTATTCTAAGATGTATCTTCGTTCTTCAACCTTATGAATAGGATGATCCATGACATTCATCTTCATCCTACATGGGTTCAGTGTGAGTCTGTAACGGGAGATCACTGAACCACCAGCTTGATTATACATCTCTTAGACGGCTAATCCATGACTTCGTTTGGAACTTCTCGAAACACCAGTTCAACCGAGGTATGGGGAGATTAAGGTCTTTGTGGTAGAGACTAGAACCAATGTCGTAGCATTCTCTGATTCAGAAGATTTAACCTTATCTGTGGCATTTTGAGTAGGATCATCAAGGGGATGAACTACAGGACCTTCACCCTCATTTAGGTTGGGTGCACACTAAACCTGGCATTCGGCCTGAGGGAGGAAGATTGGCGGCCATTAAACCGGTGTTGATCACTTACAGCCTACCATGGAAGGAATTACTCACAGTTGAAGAAAGACAGTAGGAAAGGTTGATCCAGAAGAATGAGGCATCTCTGAAGCCTCAACCGTTCTCTTATCAGTAGTTTTACTCAAATTAAGTAATTTCATCCCTATTCCTATTTTATGCATTTATCTCAACAAACTATCTTTTCTAATCTCCTGATTAAAATCTACAAGGTGTCCATAGCTTGATTCAAAACAACAATCTCTGTGGGATCGACCCTGACTCACCTCATGTATTACTTGGATGACCCAGTGCACTTGCTGGTTTAGTTGTGCGGAGTTAATTTTCGTGCACCAGGTTCAATTTGCTCTTGTACAAGTACCTTCACTTCTTGTTAGTTAAGCTCTTCCTTAACCTTATTTAAATCTTTCTCATCATCACTCAAGTCAAATATTAGAGGTTTGTGAAGTCCACATCAACATCTCCTTCAAACTCAATTAAATGAGGTTCATGATGATCATTGAAGGGATTGACCAAGTTGAACAAAAAATCATGAATGATGGAATCCACTTGATCAATTTCCATTAATTCTTCGTTTACCTCCTCTTGTGCTTCATGTTGTAACTTCTCATATTCTACTTGATTTTGCAAAATTTCCTTCACTCCACACACTTTGCTTTATTCCTCACATTCATCCATGAGAATTCCTTGGTTGTGGCATGAACGCAATGAAGCTAACTGGGTTAAGGTCTCCGCTAAAGCAAACATAACTTGCTTTTGCTTCTTCCCGAATGCTTGTTGTTCCTGAATAAGCACTTGGAGTGCTTCTTGTGTGGATTGATCCATATATGATGATGAAACTTGAGGTGATGAAGGTTAATAACTAAACTCATGAGGGTAAGGATATTGGTTTTGTATAAAGTGAGGTGGTGGTGTATAGAATTGGTGTATAGAATTGGTGACTAAAATATGACACCAACTGCATTGTTCTCCAGCAATGGCCCCAAAAACTTGATGTAGGGGAATTATGCCGGTTCGGATTTTCTCAATAGAAAAATAAGCATTTCGTTGCAAGTATAGACCAAACCGGAAATTAACTCCCACGATCAAAGTTTAATTCAAAACATTTGTCACAATCCAAAACAAATATTAACCAGGAGTTTAAAGTCCCGGGTCGTCTCCCTCGGACAATGCAATTAAGATGTCATACTCTTGGTTGTGAAGAAAGGGGTTTCTTAAATCAAGGAACGAAAGATGTGTGCGTACGCACAGATGTATGCGTACGCACACTTGCTGTTTTCGCCACTTGTGCGTATGCACAGGAGGTGTGCGTACGCACACTTCAGTGTGTGTTTTTCCTTTGTTTTCTTCATGTGTTCTCCCTTTTTGCATGCTTCCTTCCACTTCTACTAACCCATTCTTGCCTAATTGACCTGAAATCACTCACAAAACATATCACGACATCGAATAGAATAAAAGTGTAATTAAAATGATCAACTTAAGCATAAAAACACATGTTTTCACATTTAAGTTCAATTTAAGGATAGAACACAAAAGTATGCTATTTTAGTGATTAAATGTGAGTTTATATGATGAAATCTGTCCAATTCAAGCAAAAAATTATCATCAAATATGGACTCATCATATACCCTTACCTTGACCCTAGCCCTATTACAACCTTATGAAAATTCCTCATGATAAGTGTATTTATGCATTGAATATTTGTTGATTGGTTAGATGAAAAGCAAACTTTAGAAAGCATGATTAGAGGAGAATTGAGTGAATTGACCCTAAACACTGAGCGATTAGAGTGCATACATATCCGGTGAGGGGTTCGATTACTCAATTCTATGTTTCCACACCTCTTTTTATATATTCTTGCAAGTTGCTTCATTTTAAAGACTTGAATTAATTCATTGGATTGTGATCACATGGAATTATTTCTTTGTTTAGCCCTATATGTCCATATGCTTGCTTCGAAATTTGATTGTTTGTTTTCACCAAATCAATAGGATAATATAGTATAAAGATATATAAATAGCATTTAGTATACTTGCATGCATATAGATAGTTGCATTTAATAAGTTGTTTACCCTTTGATCATTCTCCTTGTTTGTGTTTAGCATGAGGAGATGCTATTGTTTAAGTGTAGAGGAATTGATGAGTCCATAATTGTTGATAATTTTTTGCTTGAATTAGATTAATTTCCTCACATAAACTCACACTTAATCACTAAAATAGCATACTTTTGTGATTTCTCTTTAATTTGAACTTAAATGTGAAAACATGCATTTTTATGCTTAAATTGATCATTTTAATTCCACTTTTATTCCATTTGAGGCCGTAATATATTTTGTTAAGTGATTTCAGGTCAATTAGGCACGAATAGTTTAGTAGAAGTAGAAGGAAGCATGCAAAATGGGAGATTTCATGAAGAAACAGAGGAGAAGCATTCAGTCCAATGTGCGTACGCACAACTACCTGTGCGTACGGACAAGTGCAAAAATCAACAAGTGTCCGTACGCACAACCTTCTGTGCATACACACAAGTGAAAAAATCAGCAAGTGTATGTACGCACACACTTGTGCGTACGCACAAGTCCCAGCGCGTGACTTCATTAATGAAGCACGTGGCTCGCAATTTTTTGGGCTTCTTGGCCCAATTTTTGAAGTGCTGAAGCCATTTTAGAGTGCTATATGAAGGGGACTTTATTCCATTTCAAGGAGAGCTCACTTAGACATTAGAAAATATAATTTAGGAGTAGGAGTAGTGTAGAGTAGATTTCTCCAATTTCTCTCCTAGGGTTTTAATTAGGGTTTGGTAGAATTTTATACTTCGAATTTTCGTCTCGGATTTTTCTTATCTCATTGTAAGTACACTTTAATTACACTACTCTTGCTACATTTTCTTATGGTTCAAGTTATTTTGTTAATATATGCAATTTTGATTTCTTGAATTTTTTGTTGATGATTTTGATGTTTGATGGTTTATATATGCTTGATTGAATTTTTATTGTCGATTATGTTCATAGTTTGGTTACAGTTTTGATTATCTTTTGCAATTTCCTATGTTTTTCTTTTATGCCCACCAAGTGTTGTGAAAATGCCACTTGGTAATTTTGAGTAGATTTTTACACCTTGGCTTAGGAAAAGAGTTCCTAGGATACTAGAGTCATAATGTCCAACATTATATCCATTGACGCTAGCTTTTTACTAAGTTAATTAGTAAGTTAGCTAGGACTTATGGATTAAGGTCAATTATGCTTGCTTAACTTACTCTCGATGTTAGGGGTTGATGAAGTGAGATTAACTCATCATAGTTACCATAGTTTTGGTTATGACGATGATAGAATTCCTTAATTCTCATTCCTAAGGCAAGGGTCTTTTATGCTTTTATCGTATTTTCACTAATTTTTTATCTTATTTCCTTTTTAATTGCATTAATTTCCTTTCTAATCATTTCTTAATTCTTTTATTCCTTAGTTCTTTTAATCTTTCGTTCCTTGATTGAAGAAACCTCTTTCTTCACTACCAAGAGTGTGACATCTAATTTGCATGGTTTGAGGGAGACGACCTGGGACTTAAAACTCCTGGTTATTATTTGTTTTGGATTGTGACAAATCTTTGAATTTAAACTTTGATTGAGAGGATCGATTGTCGGTTTGGACTATGCTATCAACGGAATTGTTTTGTCTGATTCCGAATCGGCATAATTCTCTCCAACACTCACTATGAGTTTTATTACTTGATATGACCCGGTGCACTTGCCGGTAGTTCTACAGAATGTGATTCTATAAATTTCGTATCAAGTTTTTGGCGCCATTACCGGGAATTAATTGTGATTAACAAACTATCGGTTAATTGATTATCTAGATTAGACACTTTTGTTTCTTTGTTTTAGTCATTTCTTTGCTTTTAATTCTCTCTTTTCTTTTTGTCACTTAACTGTTTGTGTTAGTGCCTCACTAAAAATTCCTTATTTGTGACATAAGGAATTTTAATTTCTCTTGGTAATTGTGTTGTTTGATACAGAGCATTTTGAAGAAGAATGGAGTTTCCATCACCTTTTGATCAATCATACCACATGGGATATTTTCTATCACCACAAAATGATTCATGTTACTATCCTAATGGTGGCTGGGAATATCAACAAGGAATGGTAGAGTTTGAGCAATCAAATGAATTGTGATACTTTTCAAAGCCACAAAATAACTCATATTGTTATGACAACTACCCGAATTGCGGCTGGGGAGGAGATTTCGATGCTCCACATTCTATCCATCAAGAGCCATCATCTCTTAATTGTCTAGCCTCACCTCCTAATTTTTCACATCAAACATATTCATCACTTGAGTATGCCTCAGTAAAAAATTCCTTCCAAAATCCATACAATTCAATTCATCAACCACAAGATTCATTTCACTATACATAAACCTCATTTTAAAATCCACAAAATTCATTTCACTACACACAAACCTCATTTCAAAATCCACAAAATTCATCATATCAAAAGGATCAAAGCAATATACAACTAAAGCACCAAAACACATCATAATTAATCATTATGAATTCATTTTTTATGTGAAAAAGCATAGAAAAATATAACATAATGCGCATGCATCACAACACCAAACTTAAACTTTGCTTGTCCTCGAGCAAATAAAGAATCATGCAATAAATTTGACAATCCAAGGTGAGAAGAAAAGCAAATTAATGTTTATGGTCGGCTAGTTTACTATGCATACAACAAACACAAGAAATTCACATGATTGATGTTTCTATCTAGCTCACTTTATGAAATCTTTTCTTTATATTCCTTCCTTGAAGCAAGCTTTTTGCAGTTTTCTTCTTTTTCTTAGCTTAGCTTCTTGGGTGATTTGCACCATTTGTTTCTAGCTTCGACTCTAAATTCTTTGTTTTCAAGTATTACCACTTGATACATAAGCACCACAATCATGTAACTGGAGGATTCTTTAAGCTCATTTGTCTTTTCTTTACTCTCTAATCATTGATGCTCAGGGCCTTGAGCTTTAACGGAATGCTTTGCACTTAAGCCTAGTCTTGACTCTAAGTGTTTTGTTTTCAAGATTTTTGCTTAATACATAAACACCACAAGTACTTGACTAATAAATTGTTATTGGTACTTGGATCCTTCAGCTTTCTCATTCTTTCCCTTTTTCTTTACTTGACTTAATTGATTTGCTTCTTCAAGGTTTTCAAAGTTTCAAAAATCTCATAAAATATTTCAAATGAAAACTTCAATCAAACAAATTCAAATGCATTTGAGCAATAATAGTCATGCTAACCTTCCAATACTCATATGCTGATGCTAGTTTCTTCTTTAATTACCTTGTTTGTTTATGATCATGATACTTAATTACTTTGACTTACAAATTTCAAGATAGTAATTATGATGTAAAAGCAACATGGTATAATTCAACATTAGACTAAGCTTATTTAAGAGGAAGATTACACATGCATATAAAAGAAATAGAAGACAATTATGCTTGCAATTGAATGTACAGGGAACAAATAAGAGGAAAAAAAACCTAACCACCTTGTAGTTCTTCTTCATTGTTATTGTCATTTTCCTCATATTCTCCCCCTCCTGATGCACGGAAACTTGTCTCTCAACAAATTTTCCTTCGGCAAGTATACCGAATTGTTGTCAAGTAAAAACTCACAATAGAGTGAGGTCGAATCCCACAGGGATTGATTGGTCAAGCAACTTTAATTGGAGGAATGTTCTAGTTGAGCTAAGCGGAAGTTGATTTGAGAGTTGCAAAAAATTAAATGGCGGGAAAGTGAATAGCAGAAATTGTAAATGCTGGAAATAAAGAACTAAATATAAATGACAGAAAATAAATTGCAGAATCTTAAATGGGAAATGGGGAAGACAAACATAAAAGTAAATGGCAGAAAGTAAAGAGAATGGGTAAGATCAGAAATGGAGAATTCATTGGGCTCAGGAGATGTTGCATTCTCCGGATCAAGTTCATTTTCATCTCTTCCTCAATCAATGCATTCATTGATCTCCTTGGCAATCTTAAGTGATTGAATTCCAATTCCTTGGTAATTCAATCTCTCAAATCTTGATCAATAGCCAATTCCTTGGTCTAATTGCTCATGAGAAGAGATGAAGTACGGTCACTGATTATACCACATGTATTTCCAAATCAAAGTATCGGGAGAATTATATGTCACCATATCCGTCCAAACCCCAATTTGGTCTAACATGAGAAAGCATTTCTAGCATGATCTCTTCATTCCTCTTCCAAGGTTCCAAAGAGATCCAAGTATGAATAGCTTCTTTTCCAAGATAACTACCCAATTGAATGAAGATTGAAAGCTTTCTAGTAAAATCAAGAGAAAAGAAAGAAGAAGAATAATGAAAACTATTATTGATGCATCAAATTACAACAGAGCTCCCTAACCCAATGAAAGGGGTTTAGTTGTTCATAGCTCTGGGAATGGAAAACAAAGATGGAAAATACATTCTGAAAGTAAAAACTAGAAGTTGCAGAGAAAGTAAAATTATACAGAGAGTGGTTCTCAATGCCAAAAAGCCTCCCAAGCTCCCCTCTCTAGTTCAAAACTACTCCTATATATACTACTCTTCTGATCTTCTAGTTGGCTCTTCAAGTCTTTGGATATGGGCCTTTGGATCTTGAGTTGAAGCAGTTTGGAATCTTCAGTAGGCTCAGCTTTACTTGCAGAGAAAGTGTAAAGTAGGCATGGACTTTAGCTAGGATGTTAATGGCGTTACGTTAAGTAAAAATGTGGGTTCGAGAACGTTAGTGACAATCACCTTTTTCACTAACGTTCCTAGCCCAAGATGGTTCACGTTAACTTCAACGTTAGTGGCACTAACGTGACCACTAACGTTGCCTCTTGGTCCATCGCAGGTGTTATTGGCGTTCACCTTTGCCAATAACGTTGCTCTTAGCCCCCCTTTTCTCACTTTAGAGTCCACGTTAGTATAACTAACGTGGCTCTTAACGTGGGCATGCCTTAGCCTCGAGAGCGTTAGTGACACTTACCTTTGTCACTAACGTTCCAAATGCCCCTTCTCACGTTAGTGCCTCACGTTAATTGACTTAACATGGCCACTAACGTGGTGGTGATTGCCATCTCCAATGTTAGTGACAAAGGTGAGTGTCACTAACATTGGCTCATCATTTCTTTCCTCCACGTTAGCTTCCACGTTAATACAATTAACGTGGCAACTAACGTGGCTCGTAGTGGCTTGGTCCAACGTTAGTGACAAAGGTAAGTGTCACTAACGTTGGCAATTCCTTGCTCCTCCCACGTTAGAGTTCACGTTAATGTAGTTAACGTGACTTTTAACGTGGCCAATTGGGCTTAGTCCAACGTTAGTGACAAAGGTGAGTGTCACTAACGTTGGTTTTGTCTTCCTTTCCACCGTTAGAGTTCACGTTAGCTCATAACTGAGTTAACGTGACTCTTAACGTGGCTAATTGCCAATTTGGAGCGTTAGTGGTATTCACTTTTACCACTAACGCTGGAGCTCCCTTTCTCTCCACGTTAACTACCACGTTTATGTAGTTAACGTGGCAATTAACATGGGTCATGATGGTTTCGAAGGCGTTATTGGCAATCACTTTTCTCATTAACGTTGCAAGTTTATTCCCATTCCACGTTAGTGGTCACGTTAATTAGATTAACGTGGCTGCTAATGTGGCTCTTCCTTGCTTCCTTTGTCCTGAAATCAAGCAAATAAAGTGCATCAAAGCTCTAATCCAAGTTATAAGACATGAATTATCCAATTTGTCATTCAATTCATGCATAATTCTCATAAAATCACATGAAATTCACAATGTTTTCTTGAATCAAGATGTAAGTGATTATCTACCCAAAACTTGCTTATTAACTAAGAAAATGCATGAAACTACCCTAAAACAGTAAAGAAAAGGTCAGTGAAACTGGCCAAAATGCCTTGGCATCACATCACCAAACTTAAAGCTTGCTTATCCCTAAGCAAGTACTGGAACATGAGAATGATGAATGAAATGACAAGAGAAATGAGTCATTATTGTGGAAGTCATGTCCTTGGTTTTATGGGGTTTCATGCATAGCAACTTAGGTTCATTCCTTCGTTGGCTTTCAGATCTTTACCATGCCCTGGAATACTCACTTGATTGCACCCTATGAGACTTTTATTCATTGATCCCTTTGTCTTTTCAGGGTTTGATTGTGTTCTTTAGACTAGGTGCTCTGTAAGGGGGCGACTCTTTAATATAAGCTTTCAGCTAGCACTCCCGAACCAGTTGGTTCAAGGTGCTAGGTGTTAAGACACCCCTAAGGACTTACTCCCTCAAGTCTCTTTCCCCTACACATTCATACCACAGGCATATGGTTTGTTATTTTTATTCTTGAGACCTTGGTGTCCAGCACCTCTTTGGGTTACTAAGTGCTCTGTAGCAAGGGTTACTCTTGATAGTGGACTTTCAGCTGATAATCCTGGGTTAGTTAACCCAAGTTACTAAGTGATAAGGCACCCCTGAGAGCTTATTCATCCAAGTATATCCTTTGCACAGGAGCACCACAGACACAAGCCTTAAGATTCAACCCTTGGTGCCTAGCCTTATTTCTTACTCTTTTTCTTTATTTCTCAACTTTCATTTTTCTTTCCCCTTTTCTTATTAGGATCTTGTTATTTAGCTAGTCTCATAGGGTGTGTTTCAAGCATATGATTCAGGACAGATAGTTGCCTTCCTACCTTGTTGGTGAACCAACTTAGCTAAGTGATTACTACACCATAAGCTTAAGAACTTACCCCACAATTTGAACATCACTCTGGTCTTTCATAACATCTCTTTTTATTTGACTTAAAGGACAAGCATACAAGTAAGTAAGGTGAAATTGCAGCAGATAGCTTGGCACAGCATACATATGACAAAGGCGGGGAAACGCGAACATTAAATCCTAGTGATGTAAACTAAAGAGTAGCTAATAATCAGGGATACATTCAGACTTCCAATTTGAGCATTTCCAAGCATATGGAATCAAGTAACAATACAACCTTTTGGTGGTGACTTCTAGCCGTCCCTTTGTTGTCATCGTCCACTCCTTGGATGATGGTGCACCGTTGTTCCCAAAGAGTTTATTGAATTCCTGCAAAGTTATTAGAAGTTGCTTGTTCCCAAAGCACTTGAGAATTAGTTAGCATGCATGTATGCTTGTGAGTTTCTGAACCTGATTTGGTGTGTGAACACCAAACTTAGTTCCTTGCCTAATGCAACAGATTGAATACATGCAGAGGATCTTATGTGCTTTTATTACTAAAACGACTATGAACTAGAAACTAAACTCTTGTCAAGTGGTTTCCCTGATTGGTTGGGGCTAGCAAATTGCTCTTGAAGAGGTGTAGTGTGATTCTAACTGAAATCTTTGGTGGAACAACAAACTTAGAATTACACATTCACTCTTGGATTATTTTGGTGTGCAACACCAAACTTAGCTCCTCGCAATACAGGGTAAACTACTTGTAACTTTTATTGAAATGATCATGAAAAGGAAACTACCTTAGGTTGGGTTGCCTCCCAACGAAGCGCTCTTTTAGCGTCTTAGCTCGACGATTTCTCCATCAGTTGAGATGATATTTCACTTTGGGGCTTTCCCCCATGTTGCCCATGTAATGCTTGAGCCTTTGTCCGTTCACAGTGAACGTCCTCCTTGAACTTTCCTCTATGATTTCTATGTGTCCATACGGCGAGACCTTTGTGACAAGAAAGGGTCCTGACCACCTTGATTTGAGTTTCCCAGGGAAAAGTCTTAATTTGGAGTTGTAGAGGAGCACTTGCTGTCCTTTTTCGAAGCTCCTGGGTGTCAGATTGAGGTCGTGTCTTCTCTTTGCCTTTTCTTTATAAATATTGGCATTTTCATAGGCTTGAGATCTGAACTCCTCCATTTCCTGCAGCTACAAGACCCTTTTTTCACCAGCAGCAACGCTATCAAAATTTAGTAACTTGAGAGCCTAGAGGGCTTTGTGTTCCAGCTCCAATGGTAAATGACAGGCCTTTCCATACACCAGTTGATATGGGGACATCCCGATTGGTGTCTTGAATGCCGTTCTGTATGCCCAAAGAGCATCATCCAGCTTCTTCGACCAGTCCTTTCTTGATGCTCCTACAGTCTTTTCCAGAATTCTTTTTAACTCTCTGTTAGATATCTCGGTTTGCCCACTTGTTTGGGGGTGATAAGGTGTGGCAACCTTGTGCTTTACCCCGTATCGTAGGAGAAGAGCTTCTAGTGGCCTGTTACAAAAATGGCTCCCTCCATCACTGATGAGCGCACGTGGGACTCCGAACCGGCTAAAGATATTCTTTTTGAGGAAGTTCATGACCACCTTGTTATCATTTGTTGGGGTTGCGATGGCCTCTACCCACTTAGAAATGTAACCCACTGCTACCAAGATGTACTTGTTTGAATATGAGGTTGGGAATGGTCCCATGAAATCGATTCCCCACACATCAAACAGTTCCAGTTCTAAGATGAAATTATGTGGCATCTCATTTCTTTTGGGTAAGTTTCCAGCTCTTTGGCATTCATTGCAGTTCTTTACTAGTTCTTTGGCATCCTTGAAAAGGGTGGGCCAAAAGAATCCGCTTTGTAACACCTTGGCTGCAGTCCTGTTGACAAATGAATTTTTGCCGGTGTAGAAATTATCAAATGATCAATCGTAGTATAGTCTAAACCGACGCAAAATCCTTCATCAAACAAATCTACAATCTATATCCGAGAGTACTAGTCTCCCGAGTCGTTCTCCCTTGGAATTGCCAAAGTGTGCATCTTATTGATTTAGTAAGCCTTGTTGGAATTCTTTGAAGGTTTTAGCAAGCAATGAGAAACAAACAATCAATTATCAAAAGACTTGGCTTAGGTTGGCATTAGAATTTCTATCCTTATAGTCCATTCAATATTGACAACAATTAGGCCTTGCTTCATTTAGTTATCCCCTAGGTATAGAGGGAAGTCAAACGAAAGCAATCAACTTCAGTCACAAGTCCTAGCTTCACCTTATGTGAATCTAGCTTTAGTGCACTCCAAGCCAACTAGCAATCCCTAATTCTAAATCAAATATTGATACAACTATTCAACTTCTTCCAAGGACCAAACCCTATGCCAAGTGTGAAAATTCTACTCCATAGCTAGTGTTGTCATTTTATCAAACATGTGATGAGCAAAAAGGGAAATCATAGTAAAATGAGAAGAAAAGTTGAATTGAAAGTATTGCAACACAAAGATCTAACAACAAGTCTCAAAGAGTAGCAATGGAAATCAAATTCTCAAAATAGGAATGAAATCCAAAATTACAAAGTTGAATCCTAGATCTATGAGAGTGGATCAATTACATCTACTACTAGAAACTAGAGAAGAAAATCTATGACATGAACAAAGTGGAGTGAGAATTGTGATGGATCTCACCAAAAAGTCATTGAAAATCCAGAAATTAGATGAGGATGAACCCTAGTGAAGCTTGGAATCTCCCTCTTCTTCTCCCAAAAAGTGTAACTAACTCTCCTCTCTCTCTAAAAATATCTAGATCTAGAATAATGAACTAACTAAGTGTCCTTAACCCTTGTTCCTTTGGTCTTCTTAAGCTTTTCCCGCCAGGGTGTTTCTCCAAGAGTGGGATCCTCAACTGCCTCCATGCCTAAGTCACGTGACTTCTTAAAAAATCATATTCGCAAATCGGCGCGTACGCGCAAGGCACGCGCACGCGCCGTTGAGACGTCTTGTAATGTGCGCGGAGGCGTGATGTACGCGTGCGCGCCCATGAAGATCCTGGCTTAGCCGCTTCTCAAGCTGGCTCTTGGCTTTGGCTCCACGTTACCCTATCCGCGCGGGCGCGCAAGGTGCGCGCACGCGCCCATGTGGAAATCTCCAAAGCTTAATCCTCATGCTTCCTTCCCTTGTACCCGTCTTCCTTCTCTCTTTCGGTCCATTCCTACTCTATATCCTGAAACCACTTAACACACAAGTCACGGCATCGAATGGCATCAAGAGAAGATTAGAAATGTATCTATTTTAGTGCGAAATAAGCATGTTTTCATTCATGAGGCGCAACTAGGAAAGGAATGCAAAATCTTGTATTTTTATATAGAAAGTGTGTGGAATCATTGATAAAACCCCTGAAATCAGCACAAGATAAACCCTCAAGTTGGGGTTTGTCAACCTCCCCACACTTAGATCCTAGCATGTCCTCATGCTTAGAGAAATACAAAGAAACACAGAAGACCGAGGGATTGCAAAAGTATAAGACTCATGAAGTGCAACCTACTTATATGCATGCAACTATGACTATGACTAGTGCCACTATCCACTTGGTTGGGAGCAAATTAGCCTTCTTAGGACATATGCGGGCACATGGGATACGATGGTGGTCAAAGCATAGGATTTGCCACTTTCTAAGCATCAAATGCAATATGCGCAACCTTGCATGAGGAATGCTCGCGAGAGCCGGGAATCAAAGGATTGAGCATTGAACCCTCGTCGGAAGTGTTTGCACTCTAATCACTCGGTGTTTGGGGTTTATTCTCTCAATTCTCCCCTAATCATGCTTTCCAAGATTTGTTTTTCATCTAACAATCAACAATTATTCAATGCATGTATACAATTATCATGAGGTCTTTTCCTAGGTTGTAATGGGGTTAGGGTCAAGGTAGGGTCGTATATGGTTAGTGGGCTTAGGATTTGAATCCTTGATTAACTTAAACTTTTCCACCTAACCTATATAATGACCTATACAATTAAGTACTATCCTAACTACCCATTCCTCACTTTTCCACATACTCATGCATTTTCTTTTCGTTTCACAATACTTATGCATTGATTCCTCTTGAGCTTCACTTTGGGGCATTTTGTCCCCTTTTTATTATTTTTTTTCCCTTTTTTTTTCTTTTTCTATTTTTCTTTTCTTTTCCATATTGTTCTTCTTTTTCTTTTGTTCTTTTGTTTTTCTCATTTTTTTTCTATATACGAGAGCGTCAATGCATAAGGTTTTACATTTGATCAATTCATGAGTATGTACCCAATTCCCAATATTTCAATAATAATACAAAATACCCTTTTATCCACCCAATGCCCCAAGGTTCCCACACTTGAATGATACTCACACACACTAGCCTAAGCTAATCAAAGATCCAAATAAGGACTTTTATTGTTTTCCGCTTTAAGGCTTGTAATGTGCTAAATTAAGAACAACGTGGGTTAATCGTAGGCTCAAGTTTGGCTAACAAAGGAAGATAGAAGGTAGGGCCGTTTGGGTGAGTGAGCTAATGAAATGATGGCCTCAATTATATAAATGCATGAATACACCAAATAATTGACATAAAGAGTCAAACAAATCAAAGATCACAATCATAGAAGGAGAATAATGCACACAAGAAGGAAAAATAAGTGGTTATAAGATGTAACCACACCATTAGGCTCAAATCTCACAAGCATGTGTTCTTAGCTCACAACCATGTTCCAAAATATAATTCTTCATGCAACTTTGGCATCAACGCATTTAAAATTTGCAATGCCACGGTTGTCCCAAAGTGTTTGTTTCCTAAGAGAGAATTTCATTGTTCCAACCAAGCAGGCTTATCATGCGAATGGTGCCAACTAAGACCTAATCATGCAACCTATCCTACTAAAACCTAATCATGCAACCTATCCTAATTTATTCGGATTTATTCAGATGTTACCTACGGAGATCGGTCGGCCGACCTCCCCACACTTAAAACTTAGCACGGTCCTCCGTGCTAGAGGTTAGGCGCAGTGGGTGGTGGAGCTCCGAGTGTGCCATATCTCCAATGCCATTGCTATCTCCGCTTGAAGTTGCGGTGGAGGTGGAGATATCGGGTTCCTCCATAGGTGGGGTGATTATGCTTAGAAGCCTCTTCACATGAGCATAGCGGCGTTGGTTACGCCTCTCATAACGGTCTAATTTGTTGTGAAGGTCTTCAAGGCGTTGGGCGGCCGATTTTTGTGATGTAGATGAAGTGGTAGCGTGGCCAGTTGGTGTGGGTAGTTCAATGTCCTTGGTGACTTCCGGAGGCTTGAGGCATCTCTTGGTCGGAATGATATCACCATCGACCGGTATAGAGGTTCGCCTATCTTTAGTCTCCCGGTTGACGCCGGCTTTCGCAACTAATGCCGTCACTAAAGCGGGGAATGGTAGATTTCCCTTGGCATGAATGCGCCCCATGGATTGGCGGATGGCACGCGGAACGTCGACCGGTTTTTCAGTCAAGATGCACCATATCAATAAGGCAAGCTCGGCGGTGATGGATGACCCATGTGTGCTTGGGAGCACGTAGTGAGCTAGAATTTGGGCCCATGCCGTGGCTTCTTGAGTGAGGTGGCGGACATCTAAACCCTTGGGTCTTCGCTTAATGGTCCCCCGAATCCAATACGCGTCGGGTAAAGCAATGACGCAGAGGATCGCACTCCAATCGAATGCGCGGTCAACGCATGTGGCCAAGATTTCTTGGTAGGCGTCATATGCATCCGTTGACGGTGCAATCCCAAGGATTTCTCGGATGGTTTCCACGGTGACCGACACTTGTTTTCGGCGCACAAATATTGATGTGAGATGAGGTGAGTGGAAGTTGGAGTAGAATTCCACCACCCATGAGAGATTGGCCTCCGTTGGTTGCCTCAAGAGGAACCTCCAATGCCTCCGGTCAATGTGTGGCATCACAATCGGACTGAGGTGAGCCGGTAAGACTAGGAGGGGTTCCGGATGGTAATTCCTTTCAATCATTCTGGAGTAAACAAGTTCGCAGTAACGGTTGGGAAACTTGTTTGAATCCTTAGGAGGGTTGTCCTTCTCTAGAACGTCAACGGGGCCCTTGGTCTTCTTCAGGAGGGGCCTGGCCGTTAGTTCTTGGCGCACTTTATTGGCGCACTTTGTATTTCTCTAAGCATGAGGACATGCTAGGATCTAAGTGTGGGGAGGTTGACAAACCCCAACTTGAGGGTTTATCTTGTGCTGATTTCAGGGGTTTTATCAATGATTCCACACACTTTCTATATAAAAATACAAGATTTTGCATTCCTTTCCTAGTTGTGCCTCATGAATGAAAACATGCTTATTTCGCACTAAAATAGATACATTTCTAATCTTCTCTTGATGCCATTCGATGCCGTGACTTGTGTGTTAAGTGGTTTCAGGATATAGAGTAGGAATGGACCGAAAGAGAGAAGGAAGACGGGTATAAGGGAAGGAAGCATGAGGATTAAGCTTTGGAGATTTCCACATGGGCGCGTGCGCGCACCTTGCGCGCCCGCGCGGATAGGGTAACGTGGAGCCAAAGCCAAGAGCCGGCTTGAGAAGCGGCTAAGCCAGGATCTTCATGGGCGCGCACGCGTACATCACGCCTCCGCGCACATTACAAGACGTCTCAACGGCGCGTGCGCGTGCCTTGCACGTACGCGCCGATTTGCGAATATGATTTTTTAAGAAGTCACGTGACTTAGGCATGGAGGCAGTTGAGGATCCCACTCTTGGAGAAACACCCTGGCGGGAAAAGCTTAAGAAGACCAAAGGAACAAGGGTTAAGGACACTTAGTTAGTTCATTATTCTAGATCTAGATATTTTTAGAGAGAGAGGAGAGTTAGTTACACTTTTTGGGAGAAGAAGAGGGAGATTCCAAGCTTCACTAGGGTTCATCCTCAGCTAATTTCTGGATTTTCAATGACTTTTTGGTGAGATCCATCACAATTCTCACTCCACTTTGTTCATGTCATAGATTTTCTTCTCTAGTTTCAAGTAGTAGATGTAATTGATCCACTCTCATAGATCTAGGATTCAACTTTGTAATTTTGGATTTCATTCCTATTTTGAGAATTTGATTTCCATTGCTACTCTTTGAGACTTATTGTTAGATCTTTGTGTTGCAATACTTTCAATTCAACTTTTCTTCTCATTTTACTATGATTTCCCTTTTTGCTCATCACATGTTTGATAAAATGACAACACTAGCTATGGAGTAGAATTTTCACACTTGGCATAGGGTTTGGTCCTTGGAAGAAGTTGAATAGTTGTATCAATAGTTGATTTAGAATTAGGGATTGCTAGTTGGCTTGGAGTGCACTAAAGCTAGATTCACATAAGGTGAAGCTAGGACTTGTGACTCAAGTTGATTGCTTTCGTTTGACTTCCCTCTATACCTAGGGGATAACTAAATGAAGCAAGGCCTAATTGTTGTCAATATTGAATGGACTATAAGGATAGAAATTCTAATGCCAACCCTAAGCCAAGTCTTTTGATAATTGATTGTTTGTTTCTCATTACTTGCTAAAACCTTCAAAGAATTCCAACAAGGCTTACTAAATCAATAAGATGCACACTTTGGCAATTCCAAGGTAGAACGACTCGGGAGACTAGTGCTCTCGGATATAGATTATAGATTTGTTTGATGAAGGATTTTGCGTCGGTTTAGACTATACTACGATTGATCATTTGATAATTTCTACACCGGCGAAAATTCATTTGTCAAAATGGCGCCGTTGCCGGGGATTTGCTTAGTGTGCCATGTTATTGTTTTGGATTAAGTGTGTATATATGTACATAGTTGCACTTCATTGTAAATTGCTCAATTGACTAACTCCTCATCGTTACAATGAATTCCATTTCTCCTTCATTGCATGACGCGTTCACAACCGAATCCGAGCTTAGCCCCTTTTGATCCGGAAATAGAACGAACTTTGTTTCATCTTAGACAAGCTCGGAGGCGGCTAAGATTTGGAAAAGGTGAAGAGGTTTTCACCACCTCAACCACCTTACAACAAGTGAACATTGAACCGTCACTCAAAGAAGGCATTAATCATACTCCCATCAATCTCACTAACAATTCTTCTTTTGTTTTAGGTACTAATACCATGGACGCTCCAAGGAGAGTTACCATCAAGGAAGCGGGTGCACCGGATTAGGTTTTTCAACCCCTTCATGTAACTCACCCCAATTTGAATGCGAATTTTGAATTGAAGACCGCTTTGATCAATCTCCTACCCAAGTTTCACGGGCTTCCCGCACAAGACCCTATTCGACATCTCAAGGACTTCCATCGCATATGCTCAACCACTAGACGGGAAGGGTCCGATGAAGTTGCTATATGGTTGTTTGCTTTCCCTTTCTCTCTTGAGGACAAGGCCAAAGAATGGTTCTACACTCTCTCTAGTGAAGTTACCTCCGATTGGGACCTACTTAGAAGGGGGTTCTTGGATAAATTCTTACCCCCGGAAAAGATGGATAGGCTAAGGAAAGAAATGTCTTGTATTGTGCAAGGTGAGACGGAACCACTCTATGAGTATTGGGAACGGTTTCGCAAATTACTAAATGCGTGTCCTAATCACATGCTCGACACTCAAGTATTGCTTGGATACATATGTCAAGGGATGCGAGAGCAAGATAGAACCCTCTTGGACACCTCTAGCAATGGTTCTTTGTCCAAATATAAAACCACGGAGGAGGCATGGCAACTTATTATTGACTTAGCCGAATCCAATCAACATATGAGACGAAGAGTCAACCGTCCAAGGACCGTGAACGAGGTATCAACTAGTAGTGAAGCTACCGCTCTAACTCAATCCTTGAATGAGATGACATCCGTCTTGAGGCAACTCCAATTGAACCAACAACAACCACAACAACCTCAATCATATCAACAACACCCTCCACCATCTCAACAACACAACCAACAACAATTGGTCCCTCAAAGAGTATGCGGCATTTGCTCTTGCTACTCTCACTACACGGATGAGTGCCCAAACCTTCAAGAAGACAACACTTTGGCGGCCACCCATAATTTCTATGACCGCCCTAATCAAGGGTACTACCAAGGAGGTAATCCTAACCAAGGGCACCCTTATCAAGGAGGAGGCTACAACCAAGGAAGTGGACACAATAATCAAAATTGGAAAGACAATCATCAACAAGGGAATAGGGATAACAACAACAATGGAGGAGGTCAAAGATGGAATAACAACTCGCAAAATTTCTCACAAAACCGACCATACAACTTACAAAATCAACCATACAATCAACAAAACCCACAAAGAAACTACCAAACATATCAACCACCACATCAAAGACCACCACCTAACCAATCACAAACCCCTCAACTCACATATGCAACCACCCCCTCCAACCAAGATGAAACACTCCAGACCATTATCCAAGGCCAAAAGGAATTACAAAACACACTTGCTTCCGGCCTCACCGGCCTCACCTCTACACTACAAGCTCTTCTTGCACGTATGGACACACCATCGACCCCCACTCCTCAACCCCTAATCCAAAGTGTCATTCCCTCTCAACCTCAACCAAATCCAAAAGGGGGCATCAATGCCATCACCCTTAGATCCGGTACACAACTAAAAGAAAAGGAAGCAAAGGACTCAAGTCCTATCACAACCGCCCAAGAGGAAGAGAGAATAGATATAGAAGAGGTAGTGGAAGAGGAGACACCACAAGCCATAGTTGAGGATGAAGCCCAACCAACAAGGGAGACAACCAAGGCCAAAAGAACCTTGGAAGAAGAAATTGCTCAACCACTTCCATTTCCAACACTTGCAAAGAAAGCTAAAAAGCGCATGGAACTCGACCCCAAAATGGTAGAAATGTTCAAGAAAGTTGAGGTAACCATCCCCCTCTTTGATGCCATCCATCAAGTTCCTAGATATGCTAAATTCCTCAAAGATTTATGCATAAACAAGGATAGAATTCTTGAATTGGAAACCATCCCATTGGGGAGTTCTATTTCCGCTTTGATGGGAACATTACCGGAGAAGTGTGATGACCCGGGCCCTTGTATGGTCACTTGCACCGTCAATGGAGTTCAATTTAGAGATTGTATGTGTGACCTCGGAGCATGTGTTAGCATCATGCCGCTCTCCGTCTACCGGGTATTGAACTTGCCCCCACTAAAAAGGTCGACGGCAAGATTTGTCCTAGTGGATAAAAGCATAATAACCGTAGCGGGTGTTGCGGAAGATGTATTGGTGAATATAAAAGGGTTGGTGTTTCCGATTGACTTCTATGTCCTTGAAATGCCGTCAAGCGAAACCGAAAGAGCATCATCTATCCTACTTGGAAGGCCCTTCTTGAGAACTTCTAGATTTAAGCTTGATGCTTACTCGGGGAACTACTCATTTGAAATTGATGGAAGAATTGTAAGCTTTAGCTTAGAGGAAGCAATGAAGCATCCACCGGAGAACCATTCCCTATTTCGGTGTGACCCAATCGATAACATAGTAGCCGAAGTGCATCTTGCAAGATTAGATAAGAAGTGCATGGTCAAAGAAGCAAATGAAGAGTCGAGCGAACCAAACACCACACACCACACAAACCATCCGGAAACTCAAACTTCAAAGAATGACAAGAAGATGGAATTGAAGCCACTACCACCTCACTTAAGGTATTCATACCTTGATGAAGCCCAAAAGCTACCCGTGATAATTGCTCAAGAGTTAACTCCTCAACAAGAAGAAAAATTGCTGAATGTATTGAGGAAAAACAAAAGGGCAATTGGGTGGAGTTTGGCGGATCTAGTGGGAATAAGCCCCCAAGTATGCGAGCACCGCATATTTCTCGAAGAAGGAGCAAGACCGGTCCGACAACCTCAAAGGAGACTTAACCCAACCATTCTTGAGGTGGTGAAGAAAGAAGTCACTAAGCTACTTGAAGCGGACATCATCTACCCTATCTCGGATAGCGAATGGGTAAGCCCGGTCCAAGTAGTGCCAAAGAAGTCCGGCGTAACAACAATCAAAAACGAAAGTGGTGAACTTATAGCAACAAGAGTGCAGAATTCTTGGAGAGTATGCATAGACTACCGAAGATTGAATGCGGCCACAAGAAAAGACCATTTTCCACTACCATTTATCGATCAAATGCTTGATCGGTTAGCCGGTAAATCATACTATTGTTTTCTTGATGGCTACTCCGGATACTTCCAAATTCATATTGCTCTAGAAGACCAAGAAAAAACTACATTTACTTGCCCCTTTGGAACGTATGCTTACAAGCGTATGCCATTTGGCCTATGCAATGCACCGGCAACGTTTCAAAGATGCATGATGAGCCTATTTGCGGACTTTCTAGAGCAATCAATGGAAGTTTTCATGGATGATTTTAGTGTGTATGGTGAGTCATTTGAGCATTGCTTAGGTAACCTTGAAAAAGTCTTAGAAAGATGCACCAAAACAAACCTTGTCTTAAATTTTGAAAAATGTCATTTCATGGTCAAACAAGGCATTGTTTTGGGACACATAGTATCAAAGGAGGGCATCTCCGTAGATCCGGCAAAGATAAATGTCATATCCAGTTTACCTTACCCCTCCTCCGAGAGGGAAGTCCGTTCTTTTCTTGGACATGCAGGATTCTACCGGAGATTCATCAAGGACTTTAGCAAGGTGGCCTTACCTCTCTCTCGATTACTACAAAAAGACACCGAATTTGAGATGAGCAAGGAATGTATGGAAGCATATGACAAACTCAAGGTAGCATTGACACAAGCCCCTATTGTACGAGGACCCAATTGGACTCAACCCTTTGAAATCATGTGTGATGCTTCGAATTATGCGATAGGAGCCGCGTTAGCACAACGCGAGGGTAAGATCCCCTATGTCATAGCTTATGCTTCCAAAACATTAGACGGAGCCCAATCCAACTACACTACTACCGAAAAGGAACTTCTAGCTATTGTTTTTGCTTTGGACAAGTTCCGAGCCTATCTTCTTGGTTCCAAGGTAGTAGTATATTCGGATCACGCGGCACTAAAATACTTGTTGGCAAAAAAGGAATCAAAACCGAGATTAATTCGTTGGGTGCTCTTATTACAAGAATTTGACTTGGAAATCAAAGATAGGAGCGGTGCCCAAAACCTAGTGGCGGACCATTTAAGTCGCCTCGAACACACAAAAGGCGACACCACTCCTATCAATGATTCCTTTCCTTTAGATGCTTTGCATGCAATCTCGGAAGTGGTTCCTTGGTATGCCCCAATAGCAAACTATTTGGTTTCACGCACTTTCCCTCCCAATCTCAACAAACACAAAAAGGATAAGCTGAAAAGCGAATCCAAATACTATATTTGGGATGATCCCTATTTGTGGAGGTGTGGAGCGGACCAAATAGTGCGACGGTGCATACCTCAAACCGAATTCCAAGCAATCTTGGACGCTTGCCATGCTTCCAAAGGAGGTGGTCACTACGGGCCCCAAAGAACGGCAAGAAAAATCCTTGATTGCGGATTTTGGTGGCCAACTCTTCTCAAAGATGCTTCCCTCTATTGCAAATCTTGTCCCCAATGTATTAGGTTTGGAGATATTTCCAAGAAGGACGAAATTCCCCAACAAAATATGCTTTTTTGCGAAATCTTTGACGTATGGGGAATCGACTTCATGGGACCATTTCCAAATTCCAATGGCTTTCTCTACATCTTGTTAGCCGTCGATTATGTGTCAAAATGGGTTGAGGCAATCCCCACCCGAACGGATGACGCTAATGTTGTGTATTCTTTTGTGAGGAACAACATCATTTGTCGCTTTGGCGCCCCAAGAGCAATCATAAGTGACCAAGGATCCCACTTTTGCAACAAAAGAATAGACAGCCTCATGAGAAAATATGGCATCATCCACAAAGTCGCCACGGCTTACCACCCTCAGACAAACGGCCAAGCCGAAGTCTCTAACCGGGAAATCAAGCATGTGTTGGAAAGGATTGTAAAGCCGAATAGGAAAGATTGGAGCATTAAACTCTCCGATGCACTATGGGCCTATCGAACGGCTTACAAGACACCCATTGGCATGAGCCCCTTCCGGCTTGTATATGGTAAAGCATGTCACTTACCGGTAGAGATTGAACACAAAGCTTATTGGGCCGTAAAGGAGTGTAATATGAGCTTGGGTGGGGCCGGAGTAGAGAGAAAGCTTCAATTAGCGGAATTAGAATGTTTGAGATTGGAAGCTTACAACAACTCTAGACTCTACAAGGAAAAGTTGAAAGCCATCCATGACAAGAACATTAGGAGAAGAGAATTCCAACCCGGTGACCTAGTCCTTCTCTACAATTCAAGGTTGAGATTACTACCCGGAAAGCTTAGATCAAGGTGGGATGGGCCATACCAAGTGGAGAAAGTAGAACCTTATGGAGTCTACCACTTGCGCCACCCATCAAACCCGGACATCTTCAAGGTAAACGGGCACCGTCTCAAATTGTATCATGGTGAGCAAAGAAAGAACGCCAAGGAAGTTGAAGTGTTCCTCTTGAGGGATGCAACTCTTGAATAAACACTATAAGCAACTGAAAGTCCAACTTAAGGACGTTAAACAAAAGTGCTAGGTGGGAGACACCCCACCATGGTAAGATCTTCCTTTGAGACTTGTACATAGACACTTGACTTCATGTTTGTTAGCTAGATTTTAATGACAACTCCCCTTCATTGTTGACTTCATTTGCTATAGTGCTTAAGTGGCTGTATGGAGGGGGGTTTTGAAATGTCAAAAAAGGGTGTAGCCACTTGCAAATTTAGAAAAACCCACCCCTCTGCGCGTACGCGCACATGGCGCGTCCACGCACATGAGCGAAATCCGCCAATCGACGCGCAAGCGCATGGGGCGCGTCCGCGCCGATTGCCTTGTTTCCCCCCCTCGTACATTTTACAGAGAGTTAAGCCATTCTCAAGCCTACACTAAGCCACCAGCCCAGCACCTTTGCCGCGTGCGCGCCACGCGTCCATACAAAGCAAGCACAGAATGCGCGCGTGCGCCACAGCCGCGCACGCGCCCTTTCATTCTGCACTCCTCTCTGGGCCATTTCACAGAGAGTTGAGCCCCCTCCAGGCCCCTCTCATGCCTGGGGTACAGCCACGTGGACGCGTACGCGCACTGTGCGCGCGCGCCAACACACGCTAAAGCAATCTCTGGTACTTCGTCCAGAGAGTTATGCCACCCCTGTGCCTCTCCTGTGCCCCCAGCCCAAGCGCATGGACGCGCACGCGATATGTGCGCGCGCACACGCCCCTAGTCACCTTACTCCCTGCGCGAGCGCGCACCGCGCGCGCACGCGCCGGTGATCGACGCCACCTTTAGGAAGGGCACACTTACCCCTTCATTCTCATTCCACTTCTCTTCTTCTTCCACATCCTTCTCCATCTCACAAGGTATTATACTAGGCTCCCTCTTAGTCCATTAATCTCTTGTAGTTCTTATTCATTTAGTTGCACCATCTTTTAGGTAGCTTCCTTCTTCTTTTCTTTTCTTCTCTCTTCCTTCTTTCTCTAGTTACTTCCTTGGAATATCTTTGCTCTCTCCTCTCTTTCAATCCAATTCTTCATGGGCATTTAGGTCTCAAACTCACTTACATGAATAGATGAATGGTGTTGCTTAATTTTCTTGCAATCAATATGCACTATAATCATTAATAATGGATTGTGGAAAGTTACATTGCTCTCATTTTCACACAATCACATTCTACTTGAGGGATGCACACCAAGTGTTCGATGAAAGGCACACTTGAATTTTGGACTTATTGTGACTACCTTGCCTCTCACCAATCATTTTTGAGTGCATCCCCACTTTCCACAAACCATTCTTTCCATTTTCTTGGCTTGCCTCCCATTTATGGTCCCTAAGGGTGTATGCTTCTCATGCCTCTTACTTGCATGCTTAAACTACCCTTGCACTACATGAAAATTATTTGCCTTGCTCTTCACACATTATCCTAGTTACATGTTGCAGCTGTCATGTAACAAAGATACCCATATTTTATGGCATAACTTTCATTACATAGAGCTCATGTACCTCCACTTCTTTGGGTTTGATATTTTTCCTTTCTTGCTTCCACAGGATGGTCATCAAAAAGGACAAAGGGAAAGGCTCCAAGAAGCCAGTTTCCAATAAAGTGCGCCAAGAACTAACGGCCAGGCCCCTCCTGAAGAAGACCAAGGGCCCCGTTGACGTTCTAGAGAAGGACAACCCTCCTAAGGATTCAAACAAGTTTTCCAACTGTTACTGCGAACTTGTTTACTCCAGAATGATTGAAAGGAATTACCATCCGGAACCCCTCCTAGTCTTACCGGCTCACCTCAGTCCGATTGTGATGCCACACATTGACCGGAGGCATTGGAGGTTCCTCTTGAGGCAACCAACGGAGGCCAATCTCTCATGGGTGGTGAAATTCTACTCCAACTTCCACTCACCTCATCTCACATCAATATTTGTGCGCCGAAAACAAGTGTCGGTCACCGTGGAAACCATCCGAGAAATCCTTGGGATTGCACCGTCAACGGATGCATATGACGCCTACCAAGAAATCTTGGCCACATGCGTTGACCGCGCATTTGATTGGAGTGCGATCCTCCGCGTCATTGCTTTACCCGACGCGTATTGGATTCGGGGGACCATTAAGCGAAGACCCAAGGGTTTAGATGTCCGCCACCTCACTCAAGAAGCCACGGCATGGGCCCAAATTCTAGCTCACTACGTGCTCCCAAGCACACATGGGTCATCCATCACCGCCGAGCTTGCCTTATTGATATGGTGCATCTTGACTGAAAAACCGGTCGACGTTCCGCGTGCCATCCGCCAATCCATGGGGCGCATTCATGCCAAGGGAAATCTACCATTCCCCGCTTTAGTGACGGCATTAGTTGCGAAAGCCGGCGTCAACCGGGAGACTAAAGATAGGCGAACCTCTATACCGGTCGATGGTGATATCATTCCGACCAAGAGATGCCTCAAGCCTCCGGAAGTCACCAAGGACATTGAACTACCCACACCAACTGCCCACGCTACCACTTCATCTACATCATAAAAATCGGCCGCCCAACGCCTTGAAGACCTTTACAACAAATTAGACAGTTATGAGAGGCGTAACCAACGCCGCTATGCTCATGTGAAGAGGCTTCTAAGCATAATCACCCCACCTATGGAGGAACCCGATATCTCCACCTCCACCGCAACTTCAAGCGGAGATAGCAATGGCATTGGAGATATGGCACACTCGGAGCTCCACCACCCACTGCGCCTAACCTCTAGCACGGAGGACCGTGCTAAGTTTTAAGTGTGGGGAGGTCGGCCAACCGATCTCTGTAGGTAACATCTGAATAAATCTGAATAAATTAGGATAGGTTGCATGATTAGGTTTTAGTAGGATAGGTTGCATGATTAGGTCTTAGTTGGCACCATTCGCATGATAAGCTGCTTGGTTGGAACAATGAAATTCTCTCTTAGGAAACCAACACTTTGGGACAACCGTGGCATTGCAAATTTTAAATGCGTTGATGCCAAAGTTGCATGAAGAATTATATTTTGGAACATGGTTGTGAGCTAAGAACACAAGCTTGTGAGATTTGAGCCTAATGGTGTGGTTACATCTTATAACCACTTATTTTTCCTTCTTGTGTGCATTATTCTCCTTCTATGATTGTGATCTTTGATTTGTTTGACTCTTTATGTCCATTATTTGGTGTATTCATGCATTTATATGATTGAGGCCATCATTTCATTAGCTCACTCACCCAAACGGCCCTACCTTCTATCTTCCTTTGTTAGCCAAACTTGAGCCTACGATTAACCCACGTTGTTCTTAATTTAGCACATTACAAGCCTTAAAGCGGAAAACAATAAAAGTCCTTATTTGGATATTTGATTAGCTTAGGCTAGTGTGTGTGAGTATCATTTAAGTGTGGGAACCTTGGGGCATTGGGTGGATAAAAGGGTATTTTGTATTATTATTGAAATATTGGGAATTGGGTACATACTCATGAATTGATCAAATGTAAAACCTTATGCATTGACGCTCTCGTATATAGAAAAAAAAATGAGAAAAACAAAAGAACAAAAGAAAAAGAAGAACAATATGGAAAAGAAAAGAAAAATAGAAAAAGAAAAAAAAGGGAAAAAAATAATAAAAAGGGGACAAAATGCCCCAAAGTGAAGCTCAAGAGGAATCAATGCATAAGTATTGTGAAACGAAAAGAAAATGCATGAGTATGTGGAAAAGTGAGGAATGGGTAGTTAGGATAGTACTTAATTGTATAGGTCATTATATAGGTTAGGTGGGAAAGTTTAAGTTAATCAAGGATTCAAATCCTAAGCCCACTAACCATATACGACCCTACCTTGACCCTAACCCCATTACAACCTAGGAAAAGACCTCATGATAATTGTATACATGCATTGAATAATTGTTGATTGTTAGATGAAAAACAAATCTTGGAAAGCATGATTAGGGGAGAATTGAGAGAATAAACCCCAAACACCGAGTGATTAGAGTGCAAACACTTCCGACGAGGGTTCGATGCTCAATCCTTTGATTCCCGGCTCTCGCGAGCATTCCTCATGCAAGGTTGCGCATATTGCATTTGATGCTTAGAAAGTGGCAAATCCTATGCTTTGACCACCATCGTATCCCATGTGCTCGCATATGTCCTAAGAAGGCTAATTTGCTCCCAACCAAGTGGATAGTGGCACTAGTCATAGTCATAGTTGCATGCATATAAGTAGGTTGCACTTCATGAGTCTTATACTTTTGCAATCCCTCGGTCTTCTGTGTTTCTTTGTATTTCTCTAAGCATGAGGACATGCTAGGATCTAAGTGTGGGGAGGTTGACAAACCCCAACTTGAGGGTTTATCTTGTGCTGATTTCAGGGGTTTTATCAATGATTCCACACACTTTCTATATAAAAATACAAGATTTTGCATTCCTTTCCTAGTTGTGCCTCATGAATGAAAACATGCTTATTTCGCACTAAAATATATACATTTCTAATCTTCTCTTGATGCCATTCGATGCCGTGACTTGTGTGTTAAGTGGTTTCAGGATATAGAGTAGGAATGGACCGAAAGAGAGAAGGAAGACGGGTACAAGGGAAGGAAGCATGAGGATTAAGCTTTGGAGATTTCCACATGGGCGCGTGCGCGCACCTTGCGCGCCCGCGCGGATAGGGTAACGTGGAGCCAAAGCCAAGAGTCGGCTTGAGAAGCGGCTAAGCCAGGATCTTCATGGGCGCGCACGCGTACATCACGCCTCCGCGCACATTACAAGACGTCTCAACGGCGCGTGCGCGTGCCTTGCGCGTACGCGCCGATTTGCGAATATGATTTTTTAAGAAGTCACGTGA
The DNA here is from genome assembly GCF_059453495.1 of Arachis ipaensis. Taxonomy (NCBI): domain Eukaryota; kingdom Viridiplantae; phylum Streptophyta; class Magnoliopsida; order Fabales; family Fabaceae; genus Arachis; species Arachis ipaensis. The sequence continues at coordinate 76,418,591 of NC_142442.1, read as the reverse complement.
CTTAGGCATGGAGGCAGTTGAGGATCCCACTCTTGGAGAAACACCCTGGCGGGAAAAGCTTAAGAAGACCAAAGGAACAAGGGTTAAGGACACTTAGTTAGTTCATTATTCTAGATCTAGATATTTTTAGAGAGAGAGGAGAGTTAGTTACACTTTTTGGGAGAAGAAGAGGGAGATTCCAAGCTTCACTAGGGTTCATCCTCATCTAATTTCTGGATTTTCAGTGACTTTTTGGTGAGATCCATCACAATTCTCACTCCACTTTGTTCATGTCATAGATTTTCTTCTCTAGTTTCAAGTAGTAGATGTAATTGATCCACTCTCATAGATCTAGGATTCAACTTTGTAATTTTGGATTTCATTCCTATTTTGAGAATTTGATTTCCATTGCTACTCTTTGAGACTTGTTGTTAGATCTTTGTGTTGCAATACTTTCAATTCAACTTTTCTTCTCATTTTACTATGATTTCCCTTTTTGCTCATCACATGTTTGATAAAATGACAACACTAGCTATGGAGTAGAATTTTCACACTTGGCATAGGGTTTGGTCCTTGGAAGAAGTTGAATAGTTGTATCAATAGTTGATTTAGAATTAGGGATTGCTAGTTGGCTTGGAGTGCACTAAAGCTAGATTCACATAAGGTGAAGCTAGGACTTGTGACTCAAGTTGATTGCTTTCGTTTGACTTCCCTCTATACCTAGGGGATAACTAAATGAAGCAAGGCCTAATTGTTGTCAATATTGAATGGACTATAAGGATAGAAATTCTAATGCCAACCCTAAGCCAAGTCTTTTGATAATTGATTGTTTGTTTCTCATTGCTTGCTAAAACCTTCAAAGAATTCCAACAAGGCTTACTAAATCAATAAGATGCACACTTTGGCAATTCCAAGGGAGAACGACTCGGGAGACTAGTACTCTCGGATATAGATTGTAGATTTGTTTGATGAAGGATTTTGCGTCGGTTTAGACTATACTACGATTGATCATTTGATAATTTCTACACCGGCAAAAATTCATTTGTCAAAATTCTTGGGGCCTTTCCCTTTGTCCTTTTTGATGACCATCCTGTGGAAGCAAGAAAGGAAAAATATCAAACCCAAAGAAGTGGAGGTACATGAGCTCTATGTAATGAAAGTTATGCCATAAAATATGGGTATCTTTGTTACATGACAGCTGCAACATGTAACTAGGATAATGTGTGAAGAGCAAGGCAAATAATTTTCATGTAGTGCAAGGGTAGTTTAAGCATGCAAGTAAGAGGCATGAGAAGCATACATCCTTAGGGACCATAAATGGGAGGCAAGCCAAGAAAATGGAAAGAATGGTTTGTGGAAAGTGGGGATGCACTCAAAAATGATTGGTGAGAGGCAAGGTAGTCACAATAAGTCCAAAATTCAAGTGTGCCTTTCATCGAACACTTGGTGTGCATCCCTCAAGTAGAATGTGATTGTGTGAAAATGAGAGCAATGTAACTTTCCACAATCCATTATTAATGATTATAGTGCATATTGATTGCAAGAAAATTAAGCAACACCATTCATCTATTCATGTAAGTGAGTTTGAGACCTAAATGCCCATGAAGAATTGGATTGAAAGAGAGGAGAGAGCAAAGACATTCCAAGGAAGTATCTAGAGAAAGAAGGAAGAGAGAAGAAAAGAAAAGAAGAAGGAAGCTACCTAAAAGATGGTGCAACTAAATGAATAAGAACTACAAGAGATTAATGGACTAAGAGGGAGCCTAGTATAATACCTTGTGAGATGGAGAAGGATGTGGAAGAAGAAGAGAAGTGGAATGAGAATGAAGGGGTAAGTGTGCCCTTCCTAAAGGTGGCGTCGATCACCGGCGCGTGCGCGCGCAGTGCGCGCTCGCACAGGGAGTAAGGTGACTAGGGGCGCGCGCGCGCACATGTCGCGAGCGCGTCCATGCGCTTGGGCTGGGGGCACAGGAAAGGCACAGGGGTGGCATAACTCTCTGGACGAAGTACCAGAGATTGCTTTAGCGTGTGTTGGCGCGCGCGCGCACAGTGCGCGTACGCGTCCACGTGGTTGTGCCCCAGGCATGAGAGGGGCCTGGAGGGGGCTCAACTCTCTGTGAAATGGCCCAGAGAGGAGTGCAGAATGAAAGGGCGCGTGCGCGGCTGTGGCGCGTGCGCGGCTGTGGCGCGCGCGCGCATTCCGTGCTCGCTTTGTATGGACGCGTGCGCGCCAGGTGCGCGCACGCGGCAAAGGTGCTGGGCTGGTGGCTTAGTGTAGGCTTGAGAATGGCTTAACTCTCTGTAAAATGTACTAGGGGGGAAACAAGGCAATCGGCGCGGACGCGCACCATGCGCTTGCGCGTCGATTGGCGGATTTCGCTCATGTGCGCGCACGCGCAGAGGGGTGGGTTTTTCTAAATTTGCAAGTGGCTACACCCTTTTCGACATTTCAAACCCCCCCCTCCATACAGCCACTTAAGCACTATAGCAAATGAAGTCAACAATGAAGGTCATTAAAATCTAGCTAACAAACATGAAGTCAAGTGTCTATGTACAAGTCTCAAAGGAAGATCTTACCATGGTGGGGTGTCTCCCACCTAGCACTTTTGTTTAACGTCCTTAAGTTGGACTTTCAGTTGCTTATAGTGTTTATTCAAGAGTTGCATCCCTCAAGAGGAACACTTCAACTTCCTTGGCGTTCTTTCTTTGCTCACCATGATACAATTTGAGACGGTGCCCGTTTACCTTGAAGATGTCCGGGTTTGATGGGTGGCGCAAGTGGTAGACTCCATAAGGTTCTACTTTCTCCACTTGGTATGGCCCATCCCACCTTGATCTAAGCTTTCCGGGTAGTAATCTCAACCTTGAATTGTAGAGAAGGACTAGGTCACCGGGTTGGAATTCTCTTCTCCTAATGTTCTTGTCATGGATGGCTTTCAACTTTTCCTTGTAGAGTCTAGAGTTGTCATAAGCTTCCAATCTCAAACATTCTAATTCCGCCAATTGAAGCTTTCTCTCTACTCCGGCCCCACCCAAGCTCATATTACACTCCTTTACGGCCCAATAAGCTTTGTGTTCAATCTCTACCGGTAAGTGACATGCTTTACCATATACAAGCCGGAAGGGGCTCATGCCAATGGGTGTCTTGTAAGCCGTTCGATAAGCCCATAGTGCATCGGAGAGTTTAATGCTCCAATCTTTCCTATTCGGCTTTACAATCCTTTCCAACACATGCTTGATTTCCCGGTTAGAGACTTCGGCTTGGCCGTTTGTCTGAGGGTGGTAAGCCGTGGCGACTTTGTGGATGATGCCATATTTTCTCATGAGGCTGTCTATTCTTTTGTTGTAAAAGTGGGATCCTTGGTCACTTATGATTGCTCTTGGGGCGCCAAAGCGACAAATGATATTGTTCCTCACAAAAGAATACACAACATTAGCGTCATCCGTTCGGGTGGGGATTGCCTCAACCCATTTTGACACATAATCGACGGCTAACAAGATGTAGAGAAAGCCATTGGAATTTGGAAATGGTCCCATGAAGTCGATTCCCCATACGTCAAAGATTTCGCAAAAAAGCATATTTTGTTGGGGAATTTCGTCCTTCTTGGAAATATCTCCAAACCTAATACATTGGGGACAAGATTTGCAATAGAGGGAAGCATCTTTGAGAAGAGTTGGCCACCAAAATCCGCAATCAAGGATTTTTCTTGCCGTTCTTTGGGGCCCGTAGTGACCACCTCCTTCGGAAGCATGGCAAGCGTCCAAGATTGCTTGGAATTCGGTTTAAGGTATGCACCGTCGCACTATTTGGTCCGCTCCACACCTCCACAAATAGGAATCATCCCAAATATAGTATTTGGATTCGCTTTTCAGCTTATCCTTTTTGTGTTTGTTGAGATTGGGAGGGAAAGTGCGTGAAACCAAATAGTTTGCTATTGGGGCATACCAAGGAACCACTTCCGAGATTGCATGCAAAGCATCTAAAGGAAAGGAATCATTGATAGGAGTGGTGTCGCCTTTTGTGTGTTCGAGGCGACTTAAATGGTCCGCCACTAGGTTTTGGGCACCGCTCCTATCTTTGATTTCCAAGTCAAATTCTTGTAATAAGAGCACCCAACGAATTAATCTCGGTTTTGATTCCTTTTTTGCCAACAAGTATTTTAGTGCCGCGTGATCTGAATATACTACTACCTTGGAACCAAGAAGATAGGCTCGGAACTTGTCCAAAGCAAAAACAATAGCTAGAAGTTCCTTTTCGGTAGTAGTGTAGTTGGATTGGGCTCCGTCTAATGTTTTGGAAGCATAAGCTATGACATAGGGGATCTTACCCTCGCGTTGTGCTAACGCGGCTCCTATCGCATAATTCGAAGCATCACACATGATTTCAAAGGGTTGAGTCCAATTGGGTCCTCGTACAATAGGGGCTTGTGTCAATGCTACCTTGAGTTTGTCATATGCTTCCATACACTCCTTGCTCATCTCAAATTCGGTGTCTTTTTGTAGTAATCGAGAGAGAGGTAAGGCCACCTTGCTAAAGTCCTTGATGAATCTCCGGTAGAATCCTGCATGTCCAAGAAAAGAACGGACTTCCCTCTCGGAGGAGGGGTAAGGTAAACTGGATATGACATTTATCTTTGCCGGATCTACGGAGATGCCCTCCTTTGATACTATGTGTCCCAAAACAATGCCTTGTTTGACCATGAAATGACATTTTTCAAAATTTAAGACAAGGTTTGTTTTGGTGCATCTTTCTAAGACTTTTTCAAGGTTACCTAAGCAATGCTCAAATGACTCACCATACACACTAAAATCATCCATGAAAACTTCCATTGATTGCTCTAGAAAGTCCGCAAATAGGCTCATCATGCATCTTTGAAACGTTGCCAGTGCATTGCATAGGCCAAATGGCATACGCTTGTAAGCATACGTTCCAAAGGGGCAAGTAAATGTAGTTTTTTCTTGGTCTTCTAGAGCAATATGAATTTGGAACTATCCGGAGTAGCCATCAAGAAAACAATAGTATGATTTACCGGCTAACCGATCAAGCATTTGATCGATAAATGGTAGTGGAAAATGGTCTTTTCTTGTGGCCGCATTCAATCTTCGGTAGTCTATGCATACTCTCCAAGAATTCTGCACTCTTGTTGCTATAAGTTCACCACTTTCGTTTTTGATTGTTGTCACGCCGGACTTCTTTGGCACTACTTGGACCGGGCTTACCCATTCGCTATCCGAGATAGGGTAGATGATGTCCGCTTCAAGTAGCTTAGTGACTTCTTTCTTCACCACCTCAAGAATGGTTGGGTTAAGTCTCCTTTGAGGTTGTCGGACCGGTCTTGCTCCTTCTTCGAGAAATATGCGGTGCTCGCATACTTGGGGGCTTATTCCCACTAGATCCGCCAAACTCCACCCAATTACCCTTTTGTTTTTCCTCAATACATTCAGCAATTTTTCTTCTTGTTGAGGAGTTAACTCTTGAGCAATTATCACGGGTAGCTTTTGGGCTTCATCAAAGTATGAATACCTTAAGTGAGGTGGTAGTGGCTTCAATTTCATCTTCTTGTCATTCTTTGAAGTTTGAGTTTCCGGATGGTTTGTGTGGTGTGTGGTGTTTGGTTCGCTCGACTCTTCATTTGCTTCTTTGACCATGCACTTCTTATCTAATCTTGCAAGATGCACTTCAGCTACTATGTTATCGATTGGGTCACACCGAAATAGGGAATGGTTCTCCGGTGGATGCTTCATTGCTTCCTCTAAGCTAAAGCTTACAATTCTTCCATCTATTTCAAATGAGTAGTTCCCCGAGTAAGCATCAAGCTTAAATCTAGAAGTTCTCAAGAAGGGCCTTCCAAGTAGGATAGATGATGCTCTTTCGGTTTCGCTTGATGGCATTTCAAGGACATAGAAGTCAATCGGAAACACCAACCCTTTTATATTCACCAATACATCTTCCGTAACACCCGCTACGGTTATTATGCTTTTATCCGCTAGGATAAATCTTGCCGTCAACCTTTTTAGTGGGGGCAAGTTCAATACCCGGTAGACGGAGAGCGGCATGATGCTAACACATGCTCCGAGGTCACACATACAATCTCTAAATTGAACTCCATTGACGGTGCAAGTGACCATACAAGGGCCCGGGTCATCACACTTCTCCGGTAATGTTCCCATCAAAGCGGAAATAGAACTCCCCAATGGGATGGTTTCCAATTCAAGAATTCTATCCTTGTTTATGCATAAATCTTTGAGGAATTTAGCATATCTAGGAACTTGATGGATGGCATCAAAGAGGGGGATGGTTACCTCAACTTTCTTGAACATTTCTACCATTTTGGGGTCGAGTTCCATGCGCTTTTTAGCTTTCTTTGCAAGTGTTGGAAATGGAAGTGGTTGAGCAATTTCTTCTTCCAATGTTCTTTTGGCCTTGGTTGTCTCCCTTGTTGGTTGGGCTTCATCCTCAACTATGGCTTGTGGTGTCTCCTCTTCCACTACCTCTTCTATATCTATTCTCTCTTCCTCTTGGGCGGTTGTGATAGGACTTGAGTCCTTTGCTTCCTTTTCTTTTAGTTGTGTACCGGATCTAAGGGTGATGGCATTGATGCCCCCTTTTGGATTTGGTTGAGGTTGAGAGGGAATGACACTTTGGATTGGGGGTTGAGGAGTGGGGGTCGATGGTGTGTCCATACGTGCAAGAAGAGCTTGTAGTGTAGAGGTGAGGCCGGTGAGGCCGGAAGCAAGTGTGTTTTGTAATTCCTTTTGGCCTTGGATAATGGTCCGGAGTGTTTCATCTTGGTTGGAGGGGGTGGTTGCATATGTGAGTTGAGGGGTTTGTGATTGGTTAGGTGGTGGTCTTTGATGTGGTGGTTGATATGTTTGGTAGTTTCTTTGTGGGTTTTGTTGATTGTATGGTTGATTTTGTAAGTTGTATGGTCGGTTTTGTGAGAAATTTTGCGAGTTGTTATTCCATCTTTGACCTCCTCCATTGTTGTTGTTATCCCTATTCCCTTGTTGATGATTGTCTTTCCAATTTTGATTATTGTGTCCACTTCCTTGGTTGTAGCCTCCTCCTTGATAAGGGTGCCCTTGGTTAGGATTACCTCCTTGGTAGTACCCTTGATTAGGGCGGTCATAGAAATTATGGGTGGCCGCCAAAGTGTTGTCTTCTTGAAGGTTTGGGCACTCATCCGTGTAGTGAGAGTAGCAAGAGCAAATGCCGCATACTCTTTGAGGGACCAATTGTTGTTGGTTGTGTTGTTGAGATGGTGGAGGGTGTTGTTGATATGATTGAGGTTGTTGTGGTTGTTGTTGGTTCAATTGGAGTTGCCTCAAGACGGATGTCATCTCATTCAAGGATTGAGTTAGAGCGGTAGCTTCACTACTAGTTGATACCTCGTTCACGGTCCTTGGACGGTTGACTCTTCGCCTCATATGTTGATTGGATTCGGCTAAGTCAATAATAAGTTGCCATGCCTCCTCCGCGGTTTTATATTTGGACAAAGAACCATTGCTAGAGGTGTCCAAGAGGGTTCTATCTTGCTCTCGCATCCCTTGACATATGTATCCAAGCAATACTTGAGTGTCGAGCATGTGATTAGGACACGCATCTAGTAATTTGTGAAACCGTTCCCAATACTCATAGAGTGGTTCCGTCTCACCTTGCACAATACAAGACATTTCTTTCCTTAGCCTATCCATCTTTTCCGGGGGTAAGAATTTATCCAAGAACCCCCTTCTAAGTAGGTCCCAATCGGAGGTAACTTCACTAGAGAGAGTGTAGAACCATTCTTTGGCCTTGTCCTCAAGAGAGAAAGGGAAAGCAAACAACCATATAGCAACTTCATCGGACCCTTCCCGTCTAGTGGTTGAGCATATGCGATGGAAGTCCTTGAGATGTCGAATAGGGTCTTGTGCGGGAAGCCCGTGAAACTTGGGTAGGAGATTGATCAAAGCGGTCTTCAATTCAAAATTCGCATTCAAATTGGGGTGAGTTACATGAAGGGGTTGAAGGACATAATCCGGTGCACCCGCTTCCTTGATGGTAACTCTCCTTGGAGCGTCCATGGTATTAGTACCTAAAACAAAAGAAGAATTGTTAGTGAGATTGATGGGAGTATGATTAATGCCTTCTTTGAGTGACGGTTCAATGTTCACTTGTAGTAAGGTGGTTGAGGTGGTGAAAACCTCTTCACCTTTTCGAAATCTTAGCCGCCTCCGAGCTTGTCTAAGATGAAACAAAGTTCGTTCTATTTCCGGATCAAAAGGGGCTAAGCTCGGATTCGGTTGTGAACGCGTCATGCAATGAAGGAGAAATGGAATTCATTGTAACGATGAGGAGTTAGTCAATTGAGCAATTTACAATGAAGTGCAACTATGTACATATATACACACTTAATCCAAAACAATAACATGGCACACTAAGCAAATCCCCGGCAACGGCGCCATTTTGACAAATGAATTTTTGCCGGTGTAGAAATTATCAAATGATCAATCGTAGTATAGTCTAAACCGACGCAAAATCCTTCATCAAACAAATCTACAATCTATATCCGAGAGTACTAGTCTCCCGAGTCGTTCTCCCTTGGAATTGCCAAAGTGTGCATCTTATTGATTTAGTAAGCCTTGTTGGAATTCTTTGAAGGTTTTAGCAAGCAATGAGAAACAAACAATCAATTATCAAAAGACTTGGCTTAGGGTTGGCATTAGAATTTCTATCCTTATATTCCATTCAATATTGACAACAATTAGGCCTTGCTTCATTTAGTTATCCCCTAGGTATAGAGGGAAGTCAAACGAAAGCAATCAACTTGAGTCACAAGTCCTAGCTTCACCTTATGTGAATCTAGCTTTAGTGCACTCCAAGCCAACTAGCAATCCCTAATTCTAAATCAACTATTGATACAACTATTCAACTTCTTCCAAGGACCAAACCCTATGCCAAGTGTGAAAATTCTACTCCATAGCTAGTGTTCTCATTTTATCAAACATGTGATGAGCAAAAAGGGAAATCATAGTAAAATGAGAAGAAAAGTTGAATTGAAAGTATTGCAACACAAAGATCTAACAACAAGTCTCAAAGAGTAGCAATGGAAATCAAATTCTCAAAATAGGAATGAAATCCAAAATTACAAAGTTGAATCCTAGATCTATGAGAGTGGATCAATTACATCTACTACTTGAAACTAGAGAAGAAAATCTATGACATGAACAAAGTGGAGTGAGAATTGTGATGGATCTCACCAAAAAGTCATTGAAAATCCAGAAATTAGATGAGGATGAACCCTAGTGAAGCTTGGAATCTCCCTCTTCTTCTCCCAAAAAGTGTAACTAACTCTCCTCTCTCTCTAAAAATATCTAGATCTAGAATAATGAACTAACTAAGTGTCCTTAACCCTTGTTCCTTTGGTCTTCTTAAGCTTTTCCCGCCAGGGTGTTTCTCCAAGAGTGGGATCCTCAACTGCCTCCATGCCTAAGTCACGTGACTTCTTAAAAAATCATATTCGCAAATCGGCGCGTACGCGCAAGGCACGCGCACGCGCCGTTGAGACGTCTTGTAATGTGCACGGAGGCATGATGTACGCGTGCGCGCCCATGAAGATCCTGGCTTAGCCGCTTCTCAAGCCGGCTCTTGGCTTTGGCTCCACGTTACCCTATCCGCGCGGGCGCGCAAGGTGCGCGCACGCGCCCATGTGGAAATCTCCAAAGCTTAATCCTCATGCTTCCTTCCCTTGTACCCGTCTTCCTTCTCTCTTTCGGTCCATTCCTACTCTATATCCTGAAACCACTTAACACACAAGTCACGGCATCGAATGGCATCAAGAGAAGATTAGAAATGTGTCTATTTTAGTGCGAAATAAGCATGTTTTCATTCATGAGGCGCAACTAGGAAAGGAATGCAAAATCTTGTATTTTTATATAGAAAGTGTGTGGAATCATTGATAAAACCCCTGAAATCAGCACAAGATAAACCCTCAAGTTGGGGTTTGTCACCTGTCCCCTCCAAAATGTCCTCCATAGCACGAGCTATGGCAATTCCACAAGACCTCTCATCCCTCTTCTTCCGAAACACATCTTCTCAGGATTCCATCTGAACACTTCTTGAAGAGATATGGTTCATCCCAAACAAAATACTTTGCGTCATTGATGAGCTTTCTTTTTTGATGTTTGTTGATTTCTGGGGGTGTAAAGCCCCAGTTGCCTTGAAAATGGCAATATCTGCAAACCAGGGTGCTCTGTGAACCGTCATCAACTGCTCATCTGGGAAGAACTCATTTACACTTGTATCATGTGTTCCTCCTTTATCATGAGGGATTCTGGATAGGTGATCTGCTACCTTGTTCTCCACTCCTTTCTTGTCTCTAATTTCAATATTGAATTCCTGCAACAACAAGATCCATCTTATTAGTCTTGGTTTTGATTCTTACTTGGCAAACAAATATTTAAGTGTTGTGTGATCTGTGAACACAATCACTTTGGCACCAATGAGGTATGATCTAAACTTGTCAAATGCAAAAACTATTGCCAGTAACTCCTTTTCAGTAGTAGTAGTACAGTTTCTTTGAGTATCATTGAGGACTTTGCTGGCATAGTATATCACATGGACCAAGTTATCTTTCCTCTATCCTAACACTGCCCCAACTGTGAAATCAGATGCATCGCACATCAGTTCAAATGGTAAGTTCTAATCAGGTGGGGAAATGATAGGGACAGAGGACAACCTCTTTTTCAAGTTTTCGAATGCTAGCATGCACTTTTCATCAAAGATAAATGGTGTATCAGATACAAGGAGATTGCTTATGGGCTTGGCTATTTTTGAAAAATCTTTAATAAACCTTCTGTAAAAGCCAGCATGTCCTAAAAAGCTCCTAATTGCCTTGACATCACTTGGTGGTGGTAGTTTTTCAATGAGTTCCACTTTAGCTCTGTCTACCTCAATGCCTTGGTTAGAAACCTTATGGCCAAGAACTATTCCTCCTGTCACCATAAAGTGACATTTCTCCCAGTTCAGGACCAAATTAGTCTCTTTACATCTTTTTAATACCAGGGCCAGGTGATTTAGGCAATTAGGAAAGGAATCTCTAAATACTAAAAAGTCATCCATAAAGACTTCGATGAATTTCTCTATCATATCTGAAAAAATGGAGAGCATGCAGCGTTGGAAGGTTGCAGGTGCATTACATAGCCCAAATGGCATGCGCCTGTAGGCAAACACCCCTTATGGGCAAGTGAATGAGGTTTTCTCTTGGTCTCTCGGATCAACCACTATTTGGTTATATCCTGAGTAACCATCGAGAAAACAGTAATATGCGTGTCCTTCAAGTCTTTCCAGCATCTGATCCATGAAAGGGAGGGGGAAATGATCTTTTCTTGTAGCTTCATTGAGTTTTCTGTAGTCTATACACATTCGCCATCCTGTGACGGTCCTTGTAGGGATTAGTTCGTTCTTCTCATTGGGAACTACAGTGATTCCTCCCTTTTTTGGGACAACTTGCACGGGGCTGATCCATGGGCTGTCTGAGATCGGATAGATCACCCCTCCTTGCCATAACTTCATGACTTCTTTCTGTACCACTTCCTTCATGACTAGATTCAGCCGTCTTTGGGGTTGAATGGATGGTTTGGCATCATCTTCCAACAGTATCTTATGCATACATATGGCCAAACTAATTCCCTTCAAGTCAGCAAGGGTCCATCCAATGGCATCCTTGTGCCTTTGTAATACTTGGAGGAGCTCCTCCTCTTGTTCTTGGCTGAGAGATGAGTTTATGATCATTGGATAACTTCCATTTTCCCCTAGATATGCATACTTGAGAGTGGGCGGCAGTGCCTTTAGTTCAAGTTTGGGTGCTTCTTTCTTTTCATTCTTCTCTTCTAGTGTACCCTGAATATGAACCTCAACTGTTGCAGCCTCTTCGTTTGATGCTGCTTCCTCTTCTTCTTTTAACCCCTCAAGTTCTTCTTCTTCAAAAGTCTCTTGTACTACATCTTCCAGTGAGTCTAACCTCATACATTCTCCCAGTGGTTCTTGTGGGTAGTTCATGGCCTTGAACACATTGATCATCATTGTTTTATTGTGTAGTCTAAGGGTAAGCTCACCCTTTTTGGACATCGATGATAGCTCCAGCAGTGGCTAAGAATGGTCTTCCCAAGATGATAGAAGCCTTGGCTCCTTCCTTCATATCCAACACTACAAAATCTGCTGGAAAGATAAAGTCTCCTACTTTCACTAGCAAGTCTTCTACTATGCCGTGAGGAAACTTGAATGATCGGTCTGCGAGTTGTAAGGCCATTTTTGTTGGTTTGGCCTCCTCAATCTTCATTTTTCTCATCATAGCCACAGACATCAGATTTATGCTGGCTCCTAAATCATATAGAGCCTTTTCCACTGTGATTTCTCCTATAATACAAGGAATCTGAAAGCTCCCAGGATCCTTCAATTTCTGGGGTAGTTTATGCTGAATGATGGCACTACATTCTTCTGTTAGTATCACAGTTTCGTTGTTCTTCTAGCTTCTCTTTTTGGTCATCAATTCCTTCAAGAACTTGGCTTAGAGTGGCATTTGCTCTATTGCTTCAGCAAAGGGTATGTTAATCTGTAGTTTCTTGAAGATTTCTAGAAATCTTGAGAATTGGTTGTTGTCCCCCTTCTTTTTCAATTGCTGAGGGTATGGAGCTTTTGGGACGTCTGGCTTCAGCATTTCTCCTTTTTGCTGTGAACTGGGAATGGGAATTTGGACTTCATCTCGTTCCTTTTCCCCTTCATTTGAGTTCTTCTCTTGTGATTCCTTGGGAATTTCCTTCAATTCCTTCCCACTTCTGAGGGTGATAGCCTGACATTCCTCTCTTGGGTTTAGATCGGTGTTGCTGCACAGGTTGTGGCTGGGAATTTGCTTGAATAGGTAGTCAATTTATGTCTCAAGTTTCTTGATGGCAGCATCCTGATTCTGAATATTGGACCGTACTTCCTCGCGAAACATTTTACTATCCTGAACTTCTTTGCATATTCGTTCAAGTAGGGTCTCAATCCTTGAGAGTCTATCTTCGAATGATGGTGAGTTGGAGTTGGAGGGGTGAGAATGGCCATTTTGGTTTTGATATGGATGTTGAGAGGTGTTGTTAGGTGGGTGCTGATATGATCTCTGTGTGGAATGTTGGTGAGCTGCATTGTTGTTAGGGTTGTGGCATCTCTGATCTTGGCCTTGGTCTTGTTGATTTTTCCACCCAAAGTTTGGGTGGTTCCTCCAACCAGGATTGTAAGTTTTGGAGTATGGATCATGGTTTTGCCTAGATGAATTTCCAATGTAGTTAGCTTGTTCCTGATCATCCTCTGCCTCTGTATTCACTCCTTCTTGAGCTGGTGATGAGCCAGTGATTGCTGCTACTTGATTCCTCTCCATCTTCTTGGTAAGGTCAGCCAACTGCTTGGTGATCATCTTGTTTTGGGCCAGCAGTGCATCCACATTGTTTAGCTCCATTACTCCTCTAGTGTTGCCTCTTTCAGAAGCATAGAAGTAGTCATTCTCAGCTACAGTCTCAATGACATCTATAACTTCTTCAATGGTCTTCTTCTTGTTTAGAGATCCCCCGGATGAGTGGTTTACTGCCTTCTTTGATTCCTAAGAAAGACCTTCATAGAAAATGTGTAACTGCACCCATTCATTGAACATATCTGGCGGGCACCTTCCTGTCAAGTCATTAAACCTCTCCCATGCTTCATAGAGAGTTTTACCATCTTGTTGCCTGAAGGTTTGTACCTCAGCTCTCAACCTGTTGATCCTTTGAGGAGGATAGAATCTCGCCAGAAATTTGTTCACCACATCTTCCCAAGTTGTTAAACTCTCCTTCGGGAAGGATTCCAGCCATTTAGATGCTTTGTCCTTGAGTGAGAAGGGAAACAGAAGCAGTCTGTAGGTGTCAGGATAAACACCATTAGACTTCACGGTATCACATATCCTCAAGAATGTGGTGAGATGTTGATTGGGGTCTTCTTGGACACTTCCTCCGAATGAACAGTTGTTCTGAACGAGGGTGATGAGCTGTGGCTTTAGTTCAAAGTTATTGGCACGTATGGTTGGCTTTTGGATGCTACTTCCACAGTTCCCTGGGTTTGGGTTTATGTAAGATCCCAGAACCCTTCTCTCTTGTCCCGCATGATGCACTGGACCTTCTCTGCCATGGTTGTGAGCCTCTTCTTCATGATGGTTCTCCATATTTTCATCCATGTCTGGTTCAAAATACTCCTCTTCTTCCTCAGCACTAACGACTCTCTTTCCTCTTGCTTCCCTCCTTAGTCTAAGGAAGGTTCTCTCAGGTTCAGAATCAAAGGAAGTTGAAGCCCCGCTTCTTCTACCTGTCATATAACCAACAAGGCACAAGCAAGAAAGAGATAAATGCAGGAAGTATTCTTGTCAGAAATGTTGTTAGTGTGAGTGATGCAATATATCAAACAGTTAGTGGGTTAGTGAACTGAATTGTAACAAATAAGAGAACACTACAAACAGGTAATGGGTAAAGGAAACAAAATAACTACAACTGAAAGTAAATCACTCAAATGAAATTAAATCAAACAAAAGAAAAAAAATGATCAATCTAGTTATCCACTAATCTAATCATTGTTGATACAAAATTAATCCCCGGCAACGGCGCCATAAACTTGATGCACGGAAACTTGTCTCTCAACAAATTTTCCTTCGGCAAGTATACCGAATTGTCGTCAAGTAAAAACTCACAATAGAGTGAGGTCAAATCCCACAGGGATTGATTGGTCAAGCAACTTTAATTGGAGGAATGTTCTAGTTGAGCTAAGCAGAAGTTGATTTGAGAGTTGCAGAAAATTAAATGGCAGGAAAGTGAATAGCAGAAATTGTAAATGCTGGAAATAAAGAACTGAATATAAATGACAGAAAATAAATTGCAGAATCTTAAATGGAAAATGGGGAAGACGAACATAAAAGTAAATGGCAGAAAGTAAAGAGAATGGGTAAGATCAGAAATGGGGAATTCATTGGGCTCAGGAGATGTTGCATTCTCCGGATCAAGTTCATTTTCATCTCTTCCTCAATCAATGCATTCATTGATCTCCTTGGCAATCTTAAGTGATTGAATTCCAATTCCTTGGTAATTCAATATCTCAAATCTTGATCAATAGCCAATTCCTTGGTCTAATTGCTCATGAGAAGAGATGAAGTATGATCACTGATTATACCACATATATTTTTAAATCAAAGTATTCGGAGAATTATATGTCACCATATCCGTCCAAACCCCAATTTGGTCCAACATAAGAAAGCATTTCTAGCATGATCTCTTCATTCCTATTCCAAGGTTTCGAAGAGATCCAAGTATGAATAGCTTCTTTTCCAAGATAACTACCCAATTGGATGAAGATTGAAAGCTTTCTAGTAAAATCAAGAGAAAAGAAAGAAGAAGAATAATGAAAACTATTATTGATGCATCAAATTACAACAGAGCTCCCTAACCCAATGAAAGGGGTTTAGTTGTTCATAGCTCTGGGAATGGAAAACAAAGATGGAAAATACATTTTGAAAGTAAAAACTAGAAGTTGCAGAGAAAGTA
Source organism: Arachis ipaensis (assembly GCF_059453495.1). Classification (NCBI taxonomy): domain Eukaryota; kingdom Viridiplantae; phylum Streptophyta; class Magnoliopsida; order Fabales; family Fabaceae; genus Arachis; species Arachis ipaensis. Next base: position 76,403,039 of record NC_142442.1, on the reverse strand, counting down.
AAATTATACAGAGAGTGGTTCTCAATGCCAAAAAGCCTCACAAGCTCCCCTCTCTAGTTCAAAACTACTCCTATATATACTACTCTTCTGATCTTCTAGTTAGCTCTTCAAGTCTTTGGATATGGGCCTTTGGATCTTGAGTTGAAGCAGTTTAGAGTATTCAGTGGGCTCAGCTTTACTTGCAGAGAAAGTGTGAAGTAGGCATGGACTTTAGCTAAGACGTTAGTGGCGTTAACGTTAAGTGAAAATGTGGGTTCGAGAACGTTAGTGATAATCACCTTTTTCACTAACGTTCCTAGCCCAAGATGGTTCACGTTAACTTCAATGTTAGTGGCACTAACGTGACCACTAACGTTGCCTCTTGGTCCATTGCAGGCGTTATTGGCGTTCACCTTTGCCAATAACGTTGCTCTTAGCCCCCTTTTTTCTCACGTTAGAGTCCATGTTAGTATAACTAACGTGGCTCTTAACGTGGGCATGCCTTAGCCTTGAGAGCGTTTGTGACACTTACCTTAGTCACTAACATTCCAAACGCCCCTTCTCACGTTACTGCCTCACGTTAATTGACTTAACGTGGTGGTGATTGCCATCTCCAACATTAGTGACAAAGATGAGTGTCACTAACGTTGGCTCATCATTTCTTTCCTCCACGTTAGCTTCCAAGTTAATGCAATTAACGTGGCAACTAACGTGGGTCGTAGTGGCTTGGTCCAACGTTAGTGACAAAGGTGAGTGTCACTAACGTTGGCGATTCCTTGCTCCTCCCATGTTAGAGTTCATGTTAATGTAGTTAACGTGACTCTTAACGTGGCTAATTGCCAATTTGGAGCATTAGTGGTATTCACTTTTACCACTAACGCTGGAGCTCCCTTTCTCTCCACGTTAACTACCACGTTGATGTAGTTAACATGGCAATTAACGTGGGTCATGATGGTTTCGAAGGCGTTATTGGCAATCACTTTTCTCATTAACATTGCAAGTTTATTCCCATTCCACGTTAGTGGTCACGTTAATTAGATTAACATGGCTGCTAATGTGGCTCTTCCTTGCTTCCTTTGTCCTGAAATCAAGCAAATAAAGTGCATCAAAGCTCTAATCCAAGTTATGAGACATGCATTATCCAATTTGTCATTCAATTCATGCATAATTCTCATAAAATCACATGAAATTTACAATGTTTGCTTGAATCAAGATGTAAGTGATTATCTACCCAAAACTTGCTTATTAACTAAGAAAATGTATGAAACTACCCTAAAACAGTAAAGAAAAGGTCAGTGAAACTGGCCAAAATGCCCTGGCATCACCTCCCAATCAAGAACTACTCCTAAAACTTCTTGACATTATCAAATCTCAGAACTCCTCGTGCAACTTTCTATCAAACATAAATATGTAATCTTGTAAGCATTTCCTGGTGTAAGAACTGCGATTAATTAACCGTTTAATTAAATAATTAAATTTGCCCAAAATAGGATCCAAAAATTTAGAATGTTAATTAGAAAATTTAAATATGATTTTTCAACTTAATAGATTTTTCTGAGTTGGAAAATGTAATTTTTTACAAAAAATTATGTAAAACCGCATACCAGTAAATTAACCGGTAGTACCGGCTTAAATCTATCTGGTACTGTGCGAGAATGATAAAAACTATAAAAAAAACTTAGAAAATTAATTAAAGTTAAAAATCGGGCACTAATTTTAAAGGTTTGGGCCAAACGGGCCGAAAACACTAACGGTTAGACCAGGCCTAAGTTGGGCCCAAGCCCAACATATATAAGTTCATTAAATGAGCCCCATTCAGCTCATTCATTACTCAAACACAACAAATGCAGCTGAAGTGAGGAAGAGAGCAAGGGTTACAAGAAATACTATTCACATCTCATTTCAATTGATCATATCTCGGGGTACGGTTCTCCGATTCCTATGCCGTCGGTGACTATGTGAAGCTCTCGCCGAGCCCGTTAGTTCTATCTAACCTTTGTTGGCAAGATTTTGAATTTAACTCCCCATTCTTCTGTTATAAGAATTTTGAAACTTTAGGTTTGGTTTTTGAGATTTTTGTGATTTTAGGTGTTTAGGTACACTCTAGCACTTGGTTGCTATTGGGTTTTGCTCCCAAAACTGTTGGGTAAGGTAAAAATTTCTTGAACCCTTATAGATTTGTGAATTTGATGAATCCTAGGTATTGGAGGCTTGGTATGGACTCAATTTGGTCTATGGCACATATTGGGAATCGGCCAAGGTATGGTTTTAGTTTCCTCTATGTAATATATAATATTTCTGGACACTTAGGCTAGTTGACCATAGGATAGGTTTCAATTATTGATAATGTATAATGATTCTTGGTGATTGTGATGAAATTGATTAATTATGATAATTGTGATGAACTATATTGTGGTTGTTGATGAATGGTATTAAATCTTGAGGTTGACGATGAATGATGCTAGTTGTGATGATTGGTAGTGACAGGATGATAATCGATGAGTGTATTGGTTGAAAAGTGGTTCTAGTATGATGGATTTGGTAAATTGGGGTTGAGAATTATGAGGATAATGTAAGGTAAGAGAAAATTTGGTAATCGTGGTAGTTTGACATGAAAATGATAAGTTCCAATGAGAATTTATATGTGTTGTGGTTTGAAATTGGTTTGGTTCAAAGTCTTGAGAATTAGAGAACCTTGTTGAATTTTGTGAAACTTGATTTTTGATGAACTTTGACAGATCATATCTTGAGATATGATTTTTGAAATTGAATGAATTTTGTATCAAATTAAAGATAATTTAAAGAGCTTTAAAACGGTATAGATTTTGTAGGAAAAGAAGTGATCGTTGGAAGTTGGTGTCAAAACTCTGAATTCTGTGATGTTGCAAAATTTGTGATTTCTGGTTTGTGTGTGGACGCACACTACTGTGCGCGTGCTCTGAACCGTGGCTATGTTTTGACCTGTCCGTACGCACAGCCTTGTGCGCACGCACTCCCTGTAAAATTTAGAAAACGTGTGTACGCACACTCTGGTCCACACGCACATACAGGGAGATGCCTACTGTTGAAAGTGATCACACACTCTGGTACGCATATACACCCTGTGAAATTTGCAAGTTAGGCGTACGCACAACATCGTGTGCACGCACACGCTGGGAAGTGCATTCTATTGAGGGTGTTCGCATGTATCTATGAGTGCATTTAAAACTTTTATCTTCTGTGCATACCCACACCTTTATGCGTACACACATTTTGTGAAAATTCTTCTGGGAGTGCGTGCACAAAACCTTATCCGTACACGCACTGCCCTGTTTTTTAAATGAAAACCTTGTTTTTAACAGTTTTACCTTCCCGGCAGGCTTGTAAACTTCCATAACACTTATCTAAGATTCTTTAGCTTATTTTTAGCCGTCAAAATATAGAGAATTCTCTAAGTGAGTTTAGTTAGGTATTTTCCGGTAAAAAGTTTAGAAGATGGAGACTTAGGTTTCTAAAGTTTATGAGTGGACCGTTGGAGTATTATGTTGATGATGAGTATGATAAACTGTTGGAGTAAAAATTGAATATGTTCATGGCAAGTCTGGAACTCGAAGATAAAGGATGAACTTATTACTGGTATTGTTGAAATGCTATGCGCCTGACAAGGATGGTGGTTAATTCCGCTTGTCGATATCGCAGCGGTGGCAAAAGGACGGTGGTTAATACTACTTACGTTGAGATGTGAGGTCTGTGGTAGAGTATCTCACTCGCATCCTTTCGGATCACAAGAGTGATATGTGGTCAGGACGACATTTTCGTCATCTTAGAGCTAAGGGACGGAATGATAATCTTGTCATATTCAAGGATCTGAATTCTAGAAGAATTGTGCCATGCCAGTCTTGGATATCTAGAAGACCAAGAGTCCGTCTCAAAAATAGTGGTGCTGAAAGGGCAACAATTCATAAGGCCCATTAGGCTAAGTCAGGACAGCAAGAAGCCCAATAATGCTTTTCAAATTTAATGGGAGGCATAATTTATTATTAATTTTCGAATTTTTAGGTATTTATTTTGGTTTGTTTCGTTGTTAGAGTTTGTTGGAAGATTTGATTTACTTTTGATTTGCTTAGTAGTATTTTTAGGGATTTTAAATTTAAATCAAATCTGATCTAATCTAATAAGATCAAATCTGATTTAAATTAGTTATCATATTTTTAGGATTTTAAAATTCAAATCAAATTTGATCTAATCCAATAAGATCAAATCTGATTTAAATTAGTTATCTTATATTATCTTTTAGCTAGTTTGTTTGGGGTCTATTTAAACACCTTCTGGTGAGACAATTTACAAAAAACTTTGATGAATAAATTTTCAGTTGCTGTTAAGCACGTTTATTATGTGAGAAGTGAGGTGAGTGATTTGCTTCGCTTGTTGCATGAGGAAGATTGAAGGATCCAACACTAAGGTGATCTGCGTGGTGGTTTCTTTCAGTTTTCGTCCCTCTGATCTAGGTTGTCAAGGACAGGTCCTTTGAAGGTTTAGTAGGGAATCCTTTCCGGTGACCTAGGTTGCTAAGAACAGGTATCTTAGAGGTCTAGTAGGAAAAACACCCTTTATCTATCCTTGTGTTTTATTTTCTTATCATTTGGTATCAGTTACAGGTCTTAGGTAAATTCTTATTTATCTACACGTTCCATGGGTCTTGTTTAGTCTTTTTTTTCTCTTTAAATTTTCTGTAAATTCATGTTAGAGTCAAACGAAAAAAAAACGAAATTTTTTTTCTTTTTTTAATTTTGTTTTTGCAATTATTCTATCTTTAAGTCAGTGTCTGAAAAAATGATTGAGTACGAAAGTGATGATGACGGAATCTCATATGTGAAAAAGGGTTTTTGGTTGAAAATCCCTGCATTTAAAGGGAGGAACAACCCTGAAGCTTATTTCGAATGGGAAAGAAAGGTAGAGTCGTTTTTTGCAACTTGCATCCTTTCAGAGGAAAAGAAGGTTCGACTAGTACAAGCCAATTTTTCCGATGATGCCCGTATATGGTGGACTGAATTAGGAAGATCCAGAAGACGGTACAGAAAGAGTCCAATTTGCAGCTGGGAGAAGATGAAGAAAATCATGAGGAGACAGTTTGTGACATCATCATACCACATGAGGATTCGAGTTGTACTATCATCTTACCACAATGAATTTTTTGGAAGATTTTGTAAGTTGCAACAAGGTTCACAATCAGTGATGGAGTACCACAAGGAGTTTTTATATTTGATGGACAAGGCTAATATCAAAAGGAGTCCTGAGGTTCTTATGGACCGATTTTTGTTTAGATTACGCGAAGAACTTGCAGATAAAGTCCAAGGTAAAGAGAGAGCTCTGAGAGATGAAACGTGTGAGAAAAAGAGTCAGAGTCTGAGTAAAAAAGAGAGTTCTAAAAGAGAAACATCTGTGGAGAGTGAGAGTCAAAATATGTTTTTATGCAAAAGAGAGGGATCTGAAGCATGCTAGCTTAAGAAAAAAAGCATTGGTGTTAGTACGATTTAGAAAGTCTTTACTTTCTACCATTGAAACTAACCATGACCTGCCTAGTGCTTTTATTTCACTCTTGCAGGAATTTGGCGATGTCTTTCCCGATGAGCTGCCCCCAGGTTTACCTCCGTTACGAGGCATTGAGCATCAGATTGACCTTGTTCCCGGATCAAGCATTCCTAACCGGCCAGCTTACCGGACCAATCCTGAGGAGACAAAGGAACTACAACGGCAAGTCGAGGACCTTTTGGCTAAGGGTTTTGTGAGAGAAAGCATGAGTCCTTGTGCTGTTCCAGTACTGTTGGTACCAAAGAAGGATGGCTCATGGAGGATGTGTGTTGACTGCAGAGCTGTAAACAAGATCACGGTAAAGTATCGCCATCCTATTCCTAGACTTGATGATATGCTTGATGAATTACATGGATATGTTGTTTTTACTAAAATAGATTTAAGGAGTGGTTATCATCAAATACAAATGAAGCTTGGTGATGAATGGAAAACAGCTTTCAAAACTAAATATGGTTTGTATGAGTGGTTAGTTATGCCATTTGGTTTGACTAATGCACCTAGTACATTCATGAGATTAATGAATCAAGTTTTGCGAGAATTTTTAGGTAAATTTGTGGTTGTTTATTTTGATGATATCCTTATCTACAGTAAATGCCTTGATGATCATATTTTGCATGTTCAATCTGTTTTAGAGGTACTTAGAAAGGAAAAATTGTATGCTAATCTCCAAAAGTGCTCGTTCTGTCTAAGTAAAGTCGTATTCCTAGGTTTTGTGATAAGTTCTGCAGGGATTGAGGTAGATGACGAGAAGGTGAAGGCTATTAGAGAATGGCCCACACCTCAGAGTGTCTCTGATGTTAGAAGTTTTCATGGTCTTGCGGGTTTTTATCGGAGGTTTGTTAAAGATTTTTCTACTATTGATGCACCTTTAACTGAAATCATCAAGAAACATGTTAACTTTAAATGGGATGACGAACAAGAAATTGTCTTTAACACCTTGAAAGAATTATTGTGTTCTGCCCCCATTCTTATTTTACCGGATTTTTCTAAAACTTTTGAAATCGAATGTGATGCTTCCGGAATTGGTATAGGTGCTGTTTTAATACAGGAAAAGCAAGCAATCGCCTATTTCAGTGAGAAGTTGAATGGATCCCGTCTCAACTACTCAACTGATGATAAGGATTTATGTTGGACATTAAGGGTTGAATACATTCAAAGTAGTAAAATCCTAATGGAAGGGGGACCAGAAAAGAATGGGATTAAAAGAGGAATTTATTAGCCAAAAAAAGAGACACAGCGGAAATATAAAAGATAAAGGTTTTTCCTACTAGACCTCTAAGATACCTGTTCTTAGCAACCTAGGTCACCGGAAAGGATTCCCTACTAGACCTTCAAAGAACCTGTCCTTGACAACCTAGATCAGAGGGACGAAAACTGAAAGAAACCACCACGCAGATCACCTTAGTGTTGGATCCTTCAATCTTCCTCATGCAACAAGCAAAGCAAATCACTCACCTCACTTCTCACATAATAAACGTGCTTAACAGCAACTGAAAATTTATTCATCAAAGTTTTTTTGTAAATTGTCTCACCAGAAGGTGTTTAAATAGACCCCAAACAAACTAGCTAAAAGATAAGATAAGATAACTAATTTAAATCAGATTTGATCTTATTGGATTAGATCAAATTTGATTTGAATTTTAAAATCTTAAAAATATGATAACTAATTTAAATCAGGTTTGATCTTATTAGATTAGATCAGATTTGATTTAAATTTAAAATCCCTAAAAATACTACTAAGCAAATCAAAAGTAAATCAAATCTTCCAACAAACTCTAACAACGAAACAAACCAAAATAAATACCTAAAAATTCGAAAATTAATAATAAATTATGCCTCCTATTAAATTTGAAAAGCATTATTGGGCTTCTTGCTGTCCTGACTTAGCCCAATGGGCCTTATGAATTGTTGCCCTTTCAGCACCACTATTTTTGAGACGGACTCTTGGTCTTCTAGATGTCTAAGACTGGCATGGCACAATTCTTCTAGAATTCAGATCCTTGAATATGACAAGATTATCATTCCGTCCCTTAGCTCTAAGATGACGAAAATGTCCTCCTGACCACATATCAAAGAGTGTGCAGGCACTATATCCTGGACCATGTGCCGGGCACGATATCCCAAGGGGTTCCCATTTATTTGTGACCGAAAGGTGACATCTCCATGGAGAAGTGTCGGGTTGGCAGTTGAACCGACAATGTGATATCACAGCCAAATAGGACAGGCATTCATCATGTGCATCTTCTATCTGTTTGCTTGCTTTGCCAACTTGAATTGTTTGCCTAATTGTATAACATGATTATTTGCTTCTTGAATTTCTTGATATACATGTTTATACTTGTGCTTTACTTGCATTGCTATTACTTGTGTTTTCTACTAGGATTGAAGAGGTTTGGAAGGCAGTGGCGATGGGATCGCATGGCAGTTAGGCTGGCGAAGGCTGTGGGACAGCAGAGAATTGCTAGATTAGAAATCCACTAAGCTAGATTTCCCTATTATCATTATGGTTTTAAAGTTATGGTTTTAATTTTAGATATGCTTTAAGTTGAATCTTATAATGGATTTGAAGTTCTAGGAATGCCTCTGGCATCCCGAAATCTTATATCTTACATTACTGGGCACTGTTACCTTACTGAGAATCTCCAGTTGTCATACCATATTCTGTTGTTGTTTTTCAGATGCAGATCGCAACCCACCGCGATGAGTTGCTTGATGGTGACAGAGCAAAGGATCTTTATCATGTTTTGGAGTCTTTTGGTTATTTTGAATTAGTTCTCTTACTTTTGTATTTATATTTGTCTTAGAGGCTTACTTTGAGAGAGAGATATATTGTATATGCTGGTTTTACTTTTAAAACTCTGTATGTCTGTATATCACTAGTCAACCTAAATTCCGCGGGCTGAGGCTAGCTCCTTATGACTATTATATTCATATACCTATTTATGCTTTCTTATCTTGTATCTATATCTTGTACTTTAAGTTTGTAGCTACATGTGAACGTTTGCACTTTTGTAACTCTATCTTTGAGCTTAATTCTTCTTCGAGCTTCTCGTATCATACAATCCTTTCTACTTATATGTATAAATAATATTGTATAAGCCATAGAACTATCGTAACCTTTGATTAACCTTTGCTTTACGGCATGAGGTAAGGCTTAGGGTAATTAGGGCGTTACACCAGGCTAGTTGAATAATTTGATACCAAAGAGTCACCAAAAAAAGAATAATTTAATACCAAATAACATTGCTGAGTACTTACAAGGAAGGCACAAAATTCATCTTCCCAAACCTGCTACAAAAGTATTTGTTTCTACATTTGATTATGCAGCTAGTCTAGATACTTTGATGCTGAATCCATGCTTCATTTTCTCAACTCTATGAAAAAAACAATATTGTAGTGTAAACAATCATATAAGAAAACAAAACTAAGTACTTTTTTTAATCAATAAGCAAACAAAACTGAAACTAAGTAGTTTTTTTAATTAAAAAAAATTAAAATAAGACTTAATTCTGGTGAAGAATGAAGATAGATAAATCTCATATACCATCTTCAAATAGTAATTAAACTTAAAATCTGATAAATAAAATAGTGAAGAGAGAAGACAAAAAGATTTTTTAGTAAAGCAAGCTAAGCATTCCACAACATCCCATAATAAATCTACAATGATTTGAAAACAAAAATCATGTTCTCATCATAAACTAGAGATCTTATAGTTAATAAATAATAACTAAAGCATCCTACAGTCCTAACTAACATTAGAAGTGTAAGTGCATTAAATACAAAGAGATAGGCAGTTACTACATAATACAAGAGAGAATGAGCAAAAATGAAGCACTTAACCACATAAGAATAGAAATATACGGAGCATGTGCATGGAAAATCCAGCAAATCAAGTAATAGAGCAATGGTATAAACTAGATAAACATCCACTTCTCAAATGAAAAAATCATCCGTATACATGGAAAAATAAACATCCTCATTGGTTCTTCATTAGCAACTAACAAATTGACCAAAATACCACTCGTGCACCATATTTAAATGGCTTAACTCAGATTCAAGTTCAATTCAACCAAAATTAAACAAAATCAAATCCAAACCACATAATAAAAGAAATATGTGGAGCATGTGCATGTAGAATCCAGCAAATCAAGTAACAGAGTAATGACATAAACCAGATAAACATCCACTTTTTCAATGAAAATAACTAGTGCACATAGTACTTGAACCCTAGATTCACACCCAATTTCAAATGAAGTTACATTATGCTGAGTTATAACTATTTTTGGGTTTCAAAAAACTAATAACAATCACAATCAGGAATTTGAACTTTCATATTTAGCCTATCTAGCAATTCATAGCGTTTAAAACAATTCAAATCTAACATCAATCACATAAACAGTCAGACACAAAATCAAAGAACATCTGAACCCTAAGTGTCAAACAAACATACTCTATAGAGTAGAATAATAGCTTTATACTGACTTTTTGTAATCCAAGAGAGGACGAAGAGAAGCATCGCAATCAGGCAGAGGGAACGGTGATGTTAGATTCGTTGATGGCAGACCAAAGGCGGCGCAAAGAAGACGTGGCGTTCAGCGATAAGTATGGTGCGACACAGGGACACGCGGCGTGCGGATGTCCGGCGGCCAAGCGACGGTGACGGGGAGCTCCTAGTCGACGACCGACGCTCGATGGTTGCACGAGGGAGGCACGCAGGAAGACGGCAGCAGCGAACCCCAAGCGTGAAGGGAAGACTCCAATCGTGCGGGAAGAGCAGTTGAGTAGCGCTGACTGCTCAAGTTGCAGCGAACTTCATGGAGGTTGGTTCTCTAGCGCCGGCAGTGGGCTCTCTTCGGTGGCTGCTCGATCAAATTGGGGGAGGGGATTCCTGCTAGATCAAAAGGGGGGAGATTTAAATGAATAGGATGCATGGTTAAAATTAGGGTTTTGAGGGTAATTGAGAGTGTATTGTGTTTTCATTTTATTGGGTCAATTTTAAAGTTTATTGTACACATTATATACTAAATACATTGGCTCTCCATACTTTTTCTTATTATTATTATTGTTGTTATTGTTGTTGTTATTATTACCATGGCACGTGAGTGATTGTCACAAAATTTGGAGCAAAAAGCGTTTCACCATTGCATAATTTGCATGCATGCATCGATCAGTGAGCGAGCACTGCCGGCGCCATCCATGCACGCAGCACGAACGATGATGAACAAACATGATTGCTCTGCTTTAAACGCCCGATCTAATCCAAACTGTAAAACCGTTGTTCTTCAATGATATCTTGGTGCATCTACAGAGAAACAAGACAAGAATATCATCATCAAAGGAAAAGAGAAAGAGAAAGAAAAAGGGAAGGAATCGGTGGTCCGCTGCTGAAAGGATATGTCGAGCATCGTCAAGGACATCCTTGCGAGCCCGATACAGATGGCGGACCAGATATCAAAGCTGGCGGAGGATGTCCCCAATTTCAAGGACGATTGTCAGACACTCAAGGGCAAGACAGAGAAGCTCTCCGCACTCCTCCGCCAGGCCGCAAGAAACAGCAACGATCTCTACGAGCGCCCCACACGCCGCATCATCGAAGACACCGAGCAGGTCCTCGACAAAGCCCTCACCCTCGTGATCAAGTGCCGCGCCAACACCTTCATCAAGAGGCTCTTTACCATCATCCCGGCCACCGCCTTCCGCAAAACCTTCTTGCAGCTGGAGAATTCCATCGGTGACGTCCAGTGGCTCCTTCGCGTCTCGGCTTCCGCGGAGGAGCGCGACGACGAGTATCTCGGCCTTCCTCCCATTGCCTCCAACGAGCCCATTCTCTGCCTCATATGGGAGCAGGTCGCCATCTTACTCTCTGGCTGCCCCGTGGAAGAACGTGCAGACGCTGCGGCTTCCTTGGTTTCCTTGGCTCGTGACAACGACCGCTACGGAAAACTGATTGTGGAGGAAGGTGGGGTGGCGCCGTTGCTGAAGTTGTTGAAAGAAGGGCGATTGGAGGGTCAAGAGAATGCTGCGAGGGCAATCGGGTTGCTTGGGAAAGATCCAGAGAGCGTGGAGCAGATTGTTAACGCAGGTGTTTGCTCAGCGTTTGTGAAAGTCCTGAAAGACGGGCACATGAAGGTTCAGGTGATGGTTGCATGGGCTATTTCGGAGCTGGCGGCAAACCATCCCAAGTGCCAGGATCATTTCGCCCAGAACAACGCCATACGCTTGCTTGTTAGCCATTTGGCCTTCGAGACCATTCAGGAGCACAGCAAGTACGCCATTGCCAACAAGAACAAAATGTCCTCCATGGACCCCGACGATGACCACAGAAAGGCCTCACTTGATGATCATCGCTACAAACCTGCCCACCCCATGGGGGGAAATCACGCCTCTAGCCAGATGCAAAATCTGGTTACCAACACATTTATGGCGCAGGGGCGCGCGGCCGATGATGCCAAGAAGCAACAGCAACACCCACACCATCATGTGTCCATTGCAGGAACGAGCATTAAGGGAAGAGAGGCAGAAGATCCGGCCACAAAGGCACAGATGAAGGCCATGGCAGCGAGAGCTCTTTGGCAGCTTTCCAAGGGTAACCTCACCATCTGCAGGAATATAACGGAATCCAGAGCTCTTCTGTGTTTCGCGGTTCTGCTGGAGAAAGGGCCCGAGGATGTGCAGTATTACTCGGCAATGGCGCTCATGGAGATCACCGCAGTCGCAGAGCAGTACGCAGAGCTGAGACGCGACGCCTTTAAGCCCACCTCCCCTTCCGCAAAGGCTGTCGTGGAGCAGCTGCTTAAAGTGATCGACAAAGGTGAATCGAACCTTCTCATTCCTTGCATAAGATCCATTGGCAACCTAGCAAGGACCTTCCGTGCAACGGAGACTAGATTGATTCCCCCATTGGTGAGGCTTCTTGACGAGAGAGAGGCCCAAGTGTCCATGGAGGCCGCTATTGCTCTCAACAAGTTTGCCTGTACCGACAACTTCCTCCACGAGACTCACTGCAACGCCATCATCGAGGCTGGCGGTGCCAAGCACCTCATCCAACTTGTTTACTTCGGTGAGCAGATGGTGCAGATTCCCTCCGTCACTCTTCTGTGTTACATAGCTCTGCATGTCCCCAAAAGTGATATTCTTGCTCAAGAAGAGGTTCTCATCGTCCTTGAGTGGTGCACCAAGCAAGCACATCTAATTCAGGATCCTTCCATTGAGTCACTATTGCCTGAAGCCAGAATCCGGTTGGAACTTTATCAGTCAAGGACTACAAGAGTAGGAGTAGGATTCCGCTAGCTCATCAATCATTATATCTTTCGTATACAACTTTCACCGGTTATCTACTCTCTCTCTCTCTCCCCTTCTATATGTATTCATTTGTGTACATATAAAATGAACAATGTTTAATTTGGGTGATCGATCACCCTTTGTCAAATTAATTAGTTTAGACTTGTTTTCCATGGAAATAGAAATTGTATTCTAGATTTTCATTATATAAATTTAATTCAATACCATTCGATCATTGCAAATACAAAAGTTTATGAGGTAATTTTTTTTGAGAGTGTTAAGTAAACGATAACTATTTTAAACAATATTAACAACCACCAATCAAATAAATAAGAATATATTACATCCTAATTTAATGTTATTAATTAAATTTAAGATTAATTTACTCTTTTAACTCTATTAGTTTACATTGTCCACACATTGTTCAAAAATATTGCTGATTATCTATATTTTTTTTTTCATTTTTAAAACAATTAAGGTCAACTATATTGTCAAGGACGTTCAAAACCTTAATATAATCAATTTGATTATCTCCCTTCTTGTTGATTCCCTCTTGGATCAGAAATATCAAATATGTAATTCTATTGTGGAAAGGGGGCCGGGGATGAAGACAACAATGCCATATCATTCTCCAAATATAAATATATAAATATATAACTCTAAGTCCTGGGACCTTGTCCAGATTATCATTTATGTATTGAAAAATTCTTTGGTATCTAATTTGTCTAAAAAGTGAGAGGGGGTAAAAATGGCACTACCTTTTAATTGTTGTTCTTATTCTCATCGATTATTTTATGTTAAGATGCTATGTAGAAAAACTTAAACATCACAAGTAATAAATAAAAATATATATTTAATAACATTTTCATTTATAAAAAAGTATAGACCATTTTTAATTATTGACGTAATCAATTTATTTTTATAAATATCTCTTTTATTTAACTATACCAAAAATCAATTTAAATTTGATGAAAATTAAATTTTAAAATTTTTTTTCATTATTAATTAGCTTATTACATTTACAATTATACTATTTTTATTTTGAATATAAGTCTTAAATTCTTATATTATTAACCCTAAAAATTATTTTTAAATTACCACAACACATTTTATAAAAAAATTTCAAAATCTCAAATTCGTTAGTCTCAATTTATTAAAAATCAAAAACAGTTTATTTTTTTATATGCAAACCATTTGAATTAGTCAGTTTAGTTTAGTTATACTCAATTTTCTAGTTTTAACAGATTTTTAAGTTGTTAAGATATGTTCGATTTAATTTAATAGGTTTGAACTGCTTATTGTGTTTGATAATTCTTATTTGTTGATGGAAGTTACCACTTAAGTCATATAATGCCATATAGATGAAACTACTAATCTTAATTAATCGATAATTTTTTATTATATTGTTGATGGATGTTGCTGATTGATTCTTAATTCTTGTTTGTTGATTGTTGATAGATGTTATTGTTTACGTGAATTGTTGATGGATGTAGTTTTTAGCGCATTCTAGTTATAGATGAAATTTTGCCGAAATTTCTAAAAAAAAATCTAAATATAATTGAAGTTTATAGAAAATTTCGAATAACTTTTTAGTAAACTACCAATCCTAAGTTTTCCATTGATAGGTTTGCACCAAATTATAATGTATATACACAGGAATGTATTAATATCATCAAGCTGATGTATGACCACCCATGGCCGAGGTACAAGAAAATCCCAGCTGAGACTAGAGAGCGATGGTTTTAGAAGTGGGTAGTAAGAACTCATCATATTCAATTCTTAGTGTTAGTTTATATCTTCTATTTTTAATTATATATTTAATTTCAATTAACTCATGCTAAATATTCTTTCTGCAAGAGAAATTTATATGGGACAAGGCTCATGATCTCATGATCAGTAAGATCTTCAACCATCGGATGGCTAGGTGGCTTCAGTAGATGTCGGAGGACGTATGTGAGTACCGCGACCACCTCACTATTTGGCTCCGCTCGAACATTAAGAAGTTACTGTACGTCTATTTGAGAGACTGATGAGGAGTTCAAGCGTCGCCGTCTCACCAACAGAGCTAACAGGGCATCGACCAGGTTATCGAAATATACCGGTGGGTCAGTGACTTTTATGAAGACTAAGTTCAGACTGGCAAGTAACCTGTTTCATTATGTTTTCAAGTTCGTTTAGTCTTAATATAATGTCATTATTACTTGACTTAACATGTAGTTTCAAAATATGTAATCTAAGTCATTGGATTGTGAGGTGACGATGGCGGAGACCTTCAAGTATACTCATGCGTTGAAGGAGAACATGGAGAAATTTGTTGATCAGCGAGCCGTGAATCATTACGTGAGTAAACATCATGTGATATAGCATTTTTAAATTAACTAAAACCCTAATTATAAAATGTGTTACACAAGAGTCGTACATGCAAAGATTGGAGGCCGCAACCCAACAATCTCAGCATATTGGAGATGACGGTAACAACTCCGCTACATCAGTTGTCAATCTTGATCAGGTTTGGCACGAGGCCGTATATGAGCCATACAAAAATCACATGTACGAGCTCGGATCTTTCTCCGCCGACAACCTCCGCACGTCCACATTGAGACATTCATTCACCTCTGCCACCAGTTGACCCACCGATCCAAAGGACGGCATGGATTTGAGGAAGCAGGTGCTACTCCTCACGCGGAGCCTTCACCAACAGGCTCAGCAGCTGTGGGAGTCTGAGGAGAGGTATCAAGCGATTTTCTCACGCATGACAGACACAGATGACCTCAGGATGGAGTGGAGGCAGGAGCCGGAGTTGTTTCAGTGGATGAAACGATACAAGGTGCTGTATGAAGATTAGATGTGCACTGGTGACAACGGCACTGCTAGTGGCAACAACGCTGATGGAGGGACACAAACATCACCTTCTAGGCTGCTCGCCTTAGCAACTGGACCAATGGGATAATGACGATAACAATAACGATAAATTTCAGTGACTAGGATTTTTTATACACTATTCGATAGTATCATATCCTCTGTTATTTGACTTTTCATTTTATTTGTACACTTCATAATTTAACATATTTAGCTTTTATTATTTAAAATTTGACTACTAATTGTGCAAAAAATAAATTTAAATAAAAAATTTAGAATTTTACCACTAATTTCATCAAAAAAATATTTATAAAATTTGCCAATAAAAATGCGGGAACAAAATAGTTTGACATCAAAGTTACCGTCAGAAAAAATTTGCCGATAACTAACACCAGATATTCGCAGCTTGAAAAACCAATTCCGCCGCTAAATCCGCCGCAAGCTTTCGGCGGACAATAAAATCTGACGGTAAACAATTAGCAGCAAGAAGTCGGATGAGAAACGACAAAAAATCTGACGGTAAATTTATTATCGGTGGATTAATTTCGTTTTTTCACCAGTAAATCCGACAGTACTCAGCATATTGCTTGTAGTGGATGCATGTCTGTCCTATGCAAGTCATGAGCTCATGTGTCGGTTTATATCGCGTAACCCGATATTACCTAGGAACTAGTCTTCGATATGGTTTTCCTTTGTGTACTGCATGCATTTGTGTCGATAAGGTTAATACCATTAGTACGTGATAACCGGCAATCATCGCAAAGCTTGACGCCATAACATATGCGCAAAGGCAAACAATGATCAATTAATATGTATATGTCCCCGAGATTAATCATCAACAATACGTGGATTTTTCCGTACTCGACAAGCGGGACGAAACCCTTATCCTTGCCAAGCTAGCATTTAATTATTCAACTTTCTTTTTCTGTTTCCTTATATACCTCGTTTACTCTTTCTGTTTTCTCTTACCATATCTTAGTTAATCTTTCATCACTTTTCTTACTTTATCCTAAATATTTTATGAAGAGAACCTCTAAATTTTGGGCTTTAAATTGTCTTTCTACGTCTTTTATTGAAATTACTATTATGTCCTTGACCTTTTATTAAAATTATCATTACGTCCCTATCTTTTATCATATTTATATTTATGTCCATAAACTTTTATTTATTTACAAATTAGTCCCTTAAATTTTATGTAGTTATACTTTTACCCCTCTATTTTTACTCAATTACTTTTACCCCTCTATTTTTATTTAATTATTAGTTTATTCCTACACTTTTGTCTAATTATTTTTTCACTCCTACACTTTTATATAATTATACTTTTATCTTCATATTTTTATAAAAATTACCTTTTTGCCTCTAAGATTTGAATTGACCATTTTACTTTTGAATATTTTATTGAATGATCGAAATGCCCTTATATCTTCAAATTATCATTTTAACCTTAATTTTTACCAAAAGATCATCATATCCTCATTAATAAATTACCCTTTTACTCTTTTCTCCATAAAAATCGAATGTTTACTCACTTTTCTTCTTGGATCTTTCGTTGATTTTTGACATTTTCTTAGATTTTTCTTTAATCTCTTTAAAGTATTTTTAATTCCATGTTTCAACCATCAAATTCGTATCAAAAACACATCAAACAAGCTTAGGAACAAGTTCTTTAGAAGCACTAAATCAAATCAACCATGGTACTTCTAAAGAACTTCTAATTTCTAAGCTTGTAAACAACATAATAATATCACTAAACAATCATTTACACACTCAATTTCAATCATCAAACATCGATTTCAACAAACACATAAAACATACACTTTTTAAACAATTAATTCAACCAAACCCTTACCTCTTTTCTGAGCTCAAATCGATTCTATTTTTGGAACTTCCAACCTCACTTTCTTGTCTAATTTTCAATCAAAGTTAATGTTTAGTTCAAGAAACATCATGAAGACCGAACCTTCATCAATAAATTAAGAAGGATTTTCTCACATTTCTCAAGCTGAAATTGATAGTCTCTTGCTCCTCAAGGTTCCTAGATATGATTTCCTAAGCAAGAACATCAA
The DNA here is from genome assembly GCF_059453495.1 of Arachis ipaensis. Classification (NCBI taxonomy): domain Eukaryota; kingdom Viridiplantae; phylum Streptophyta; class Magnoliopsida; order Fabales; family Fabaceae; genus Arachis; species Arachis ipaensis. Next base: position 76,385,280 of record NC_142442.1, on the reverse strand, counting down.
GAATATCATGTTTTTTTCATGTTTATTATCATGGCCGAAACTTCAAGGAGCAAAAACAAGGATCATACGTTAACTTACCTTGGTAAAATTGATACGAAGATGAAGAGGAGAACAAGAAAAACACTTTAAATGATTTAGATTTTTGAGAGGGATTTTAGTTCACAAGATGGCAAAACTTGAAGCTTGATGAAAAGGGAGATGTTTACTCGGTTTTCTCTTATTTTCTTTCTTAAAATTTTGTGGATGGAGGTAAAAAATAAAGGAGGAGGTGGCTAAATATGGGGAGGTAGTGACATTAAGTAGGTGAGTTATAAAGTGGGTTATTGATAAAATATCATTCGAAAAATAATTATTAAATCTAGATATATTAAATCACATGTATTTATTTTGCTAGAACAAACATATAATATAGAGTCTTTAAAGTCAATTGAATGATAACACCTGATGATTAGCATTGGTCATGATATACTAGAAGTCGAATCATTACAATTCAAATGGTAGGAATCACCTTCATATATAGGCAACATAATCTCCTCTTCAATGTAGGAATCAGTTCCTTATATGTTAAAGTAGCTATTGCACTCAGAAATGCTATAGCCATTGCCTTGATTGAGAATCTTTTCCTTGTTTAGCCTAGAATCTTTTCCTTGTTTAGCCTTGTGTCAAAGTGCACTAGCTTTCCAAACAAAGCTTAATTTCATCTTCAATGATATTCTTCTCATTATTGATGTTTTCCATTATTCAAACTTGTTTGATCATCCTTTATTGCCTCCTAAAATACTTATTATAATAAATTAGTTATAATAAAAAATCATGAATTATGTTTGACATGTTAATATTCAATTCTTAACTCAACATATTTCACTTATTTTATTATTATTATTTTGAAAATAGACTACCACTGTGCCACACCAATCTCCGCGATCTCTCCGGCATGGCCATCGAGGTACTGGATCACTGCCCCCTTATGGCATAGTCATCAGAAGGCAAGACTCGTGCAAGGAATTCTGCTAAAGATTATGAATATCAGTTACAACTAAGGGTGTGCAAAAAAACTGGTTTGACTGAACTGAACTGAAACTGAATTGAAACTGTTTTAAATAAACCAGTTTTTTTAAACAAAAAACTGAACTGAAACCATAGTTTTTTATAAAAACCAGTTTATTAAAAACCAGTTTTTATGGTTCAGTTTAGTTTTAAACCAAATAAAAACTGGTTTATTCACATCAGTAACTTCAATTCAATCTTCTCTCGTTTGATGAAAATGTGAAAACTGAAAATGCAAAAACCCTAATCGCGTTTCAACATCCTCTCTCGTCCCTCCCCTTCTGCCGCCGCAACCAACCCACCGTTGCCACCGTCAGAGTCATCGTCGTCGAACTATTCGCCGTCGTCGAACTATTCACCGCCGTCGCTCACTGTCGCTCACCGTCGTTGAACACAGTATTGTCTCTCCCTTGCTGGTTGCTGCCGTCGCTACCATTCCTATCTCGTCTCTCCCTTGCTGCCGCCGCTACCAACCCACCACTGCCATCATCACCGTCACTACCAACCCCTACTGCTGCCATCTAACACAGTAGGTAATTGATAAACCACTATTTTATGATTTATATTGTATTTAATTGTGTGGTTTTATCGTGATCCTTACCCACTTATTCATTAAATTAGCATGCATTTAGATTTCCTTCCTGAATTTATAACATGTTTGAAAACTGCTTTCTAGAGACTTTAATTATTTATTTTTAATTCTTCTTTATTCCATTCGATGTCGTGATCTGTGTGTTGAGTGTTTCAGAATTTACAGGGCATAAATGAGTTGGAGATTGGAAAGGAAGCTAGCAAAAATGGAAGGAACACAAGAATTTGAGGAGATAACCAGCGAGAAGTGACGCGGTCGCATGGCTCACGCGACCGCGCGAAGGAGAGCAAATCGCAGTGACACGGCCGCATGGCTCACGCGGCCGCGCGGATTGGAAAAGCTCAGGCGACGCGGTAGCGTGGACGACGCAAACGCGTGGCGAGGAAAAACGCGAATGATGCATCCGCATGGATGACGCGATCGTGTGACATGTGCGATCTGCATAATCTGCAGAGTTCGCTGGGGGCGATTTTGGACCCTATTTCGATCCAATTTTCGGCCCGGAACAGTAGACTAGAGTCAGAGAATATGCAGAAACAAACAACACATTCATTCAGAGACAGTTTTAGATATAGTTTTGACTCTCTTAGGTTTTTCTCTCTAGGTTTTAGAATTTTAATTTTCAATTGGTCTTAGCATTGGAACATTGAGAAGAATTATTTCCTCATCAAGACTTCGTCATTCTAGTTTGTTTTCTTAACTTGGTTTCATTCTTCCATGTCCTTTGCTTTGTTCAATTTTGTCATTTAGATACTTTTATGATTATTTAATGCAAGGATTATTTCTTTTTAATTCAATTTCAATTCCAATAATTATGTCTTCTTTTAATCCCCTTTCATGTGTTATGGATTTATTATTTACAATGCGTGAGTAGTTTCTTTACTTGATGGGGAGTTGATTAAAAAGGAACTCTTGAGTTGGAAGGATTGAAAGAAAATTTGTAATTAGGTTAATTGTTGGATTGTTATCCTCTCACCAACGCCAATCCCTTTGAACTAAGTGGATTGCAACTTGTGAACAGATCTAGCATTCCAACTTGTTTGACTTTCCTTTACATAGTAAAGGATAACCAAACAGAGCAACCATTAATTATAAATCAATCTTAAAATCATTCCATCAATAATAGAGATTCCAACTAATCAACTCCCATTCAAGGCTTTTATTCATATTATTTAAATTTCCTCAATTTAAATTCCAATTTACTTAGCTCAACTTCTTGAAACATCTGATTAATAAGATAGCACACTTTTCTGCAACTCGTTGGGAGACGACCTGGGACTTAAAACTCCCAGTAATTTTTAATTCAAACTCTCTGTGACATACTTCTAAATTGGTAGGCAGATTTTTAGTGAGTTAAGAACTATACTTGTAACGTAACCATTTTAATAATTTCTAATTCACCAGCTTCTGCGTCTCATCAATTTTTGGCGCCGTTGCCGGGGAGTTGCAATAGAGTGCTAAATTTATTAATTGGAATTTATTTATTTGCATTTTATTTTATTTTGCTACTATGAGCTGCATGTTTCTTCCGTCAAATGACGCGTTCACTTCCTGATCCGCGCTTGCTAATATTCGATCCTGAAATTGAAAGGACAATTTCACGAATAAGGCGAGAACAGCGTCGGTTAGCCCGCTCTGAGGGCGGATCTGAAAGTGAATCTGACGAAAAAACCAGCCCCCGTTCTACTGATTCGGTTGTTTTATGCGCAGAAAACATGGCAGCTAGGAGAGTTACCATCCAGGAGGAAGGAGCCCCTGATTTTACAATGCAACCGTTTCAAGCGCATCATCCAGCGGTAGCTACAGATTTTGAAATCATTCCCGCCCTGCTAAATTTGATGCCCAAGTTTCATGGCCTACCTGCTCAAGAGCCCATCAAGCACTTGAGAGATTTCCAGGCAGCCTGTTCTACTGTCAGGTGTGATAGCACTGATGAAACTTCAATTTTGCTGAGAGCTTTTCCGTTTTCTCTTGAGGGAAAAGCAAGAGAGTGGTACTACACTCAACCTCTAGCAAATGTATCCAACTGGGATACACTCAGAAAGGAGTTTCTAGAGAAGTTCTTTCCATCTGAAGTTACTGATAAACTGAGGAAGGATATATCTACAATTGTTCAGGATGACAATGAGACTCTCTTTGAATACTGGGAGCGCTTCAATAATCTTCTGGAAGCATGCCCCCACCACATGATTGACAAGATCGTGCTACTCAACTATATCACACAGGGTATGAGGCCCCAAGATAAGACCACACTGGAAAGTGCCAGCAATGGGTCTATGAAGAAGTACAAGACCACTGATGAAGCTTGGCAATTGATCAGTGATTTAGCTGAATCCACTAGGAACCACAGACAAAAGCAAGGCCGTTCAAAAGCTGTTGCAGAAGTATCTTCTAGCAGAGAGACTGCTGCTCTAACTCAAAGCATCTATGAAATGACCAACTTGCTAAAGCAAATGCAGTTGAATCAACAAGCTCAGCAAGCTCAACCTCCTCCACCACAGCAAAACCAACAACTAGTCCCACAAAGAATTTGCGGAATCTGGCTGATTATAGCCATTACACTGATGAATGCCCGCAGCTCCAACAAGAAGACAACATGGTGGCATCCACTCACAACTTCTATGACCGCCCCAACCAAGGGTACAATCAAAGTGGAAATAATAACCATGAATGGCAGGACAATTCAAACCAGAATTGGAGGGACAACAATAATAGAGGAGGTAGAGATAATCAGGGAAATCAGAGGTGGAACAATAACAACAACAGGCAGCAAAATCTACTTTACATAGCACCTCACCTGAGGCAAAACCAAGGACCACAGAACAATTAGCAGCAAACCTCTCAATTTACTCATTCTTCTTTATCTTCTAATGAAGATCTACTACAATCTTTTGAGAAAATACAACAGACCATGGAAAGTAACATCATGAATAGTATTAACGCCAGTCTGAATGGTCTCACCTCTACTCTGCAAGCTTTTATGACACAGCTTGGATCAGCACAAAATTTTAATAACCAACCTTCAAGCACCACTGGAATCCCCTCTCAACCATTACCCAACCCAAAGGGAGGCATTAATGCCATCACCCTGAGGTCCGGAACCACACTGCAGGAGAGGAATCAGGAGGAACCAAGCTCACCAGAATACGCCTCAGCTGAAGAGGTGGTAGAAATCGAAGATGTTGAAAAGGAAGAGGATATGCAGGACATAGCTGAAGAAGAGATAGCTCAACCACAGGAGGAAGCACCAAAAGGCGCAGACACCACAGAAAACACTACTCCCATTCCATTTCCACAACTTGCAAGGAAGCCCAGGAAGCAGCTGGACCCCGATCCTAAAATGGTAGAGATATTCAAAAAGGTTGAGATAACTGTTCCCCTTTTTGATGTTATTCAGCAGGTACCTAAATATGCAAAGTTTTTAAAAGACTTATGTATCCATAAAGACAAAATTAATGAATTAGAAACTATCCCTTTAGGTAGTTCTATATCTGCTTTAATAGGAGGATTACCAAAAAAATGTAGTGATCCAGATCCTTGCATAGTTAGTTGTACTATTGGTGGTGTAGTAATTTATGATTGCATGTGTGATTTAGGAGCATGTGTCAGTATAATGCCTTTGTCTATATATGATGTTTTGAGGCTCCCTCCCTTAAAAAGGTCAGCAACTCGTTTTGTGTTAGCAGATAAAAGCATTATTACAGTGGCTGGAGTTGCTGAAGATGTTTTGGTGAACATTAAAGGGCTCACATTTCCCATTGATTTTTATATCTTGGAGATGCCCCACAATGATTCAGATAAGCCATCATCAATCCTACTTGGAAGACCATTCCTGAAGACATCAAAATTTAAATTGGATGCTTTTTCAGGAACATACTCCTTTGAAATAGATGGCCGCATAGTAATCTTCAATCTGAATGGAGTCATTGACAACCCCCCAGAAGATCGTTCTATCTTTCAGTGCGATGTCATAGACGAAAGTGTGGCTGAAGTTCAAAAGGAAGAGTTTGAAGAGAGGCACACCAGATAATGTCCAAGTGTGGGGACCCTCTTAACTGACAATGGGAGCACTTCGCCATTTTCACAAGCCCCAGATAATCCAGAGCCTGCCCATGATCAAAAGTTAGAATTGAAACCCCTCCCTCCATATCTCAAATATGCTTATCTTGAGGATGAGCAGAAGCTTCCGGTCATTATTGCAAGGGAACTGACTTCTCAACAAGAAGAGCAGTTACTTGATGTACTGAGAAAGCATAAGAAGGCAATTGGGTGGAGTTTGGCAGACATAGTGGGAATCAACCCTCAAGTATGTGAGCACAGAATATTTTTAGAAGAGGGAGCAAGACCTGTCCGTCAACCCCAAAGAAGATTGAATCCCACCATCTTGGAAGTTGTCAAAAAGGAAGTGACCAGACTATTGGAAGCAGGTATCATATATCCCATCCCAGATAGCGAATGGGTGAGCCCAGTACAAGTGGTGCCCAAGAAGTCTAGAGTCACTACAGTGAAGAGTGAGCATGGAGAGCTCATAGCAACTAGAGTTCAGAATGCTTGGAGAGTCTGCATTGATTACAGGCGTCTCAACCAAGCTACCCGTAAGGATCACTACCCACTTCCATTCATTGATCAAATGCTGGATCGCCTGTCAGGTAAATCACATTATTGCTTTTTAGATGGTTACACAGGTTATTTCCAGATACATATAGCTTCTGAGGATCAGGAAAAGACTACTTTTACATGTCCTTTTGGGACCTATGCTTATAGGAGAATGCCCTTTGGCTTGTGCAATGCACCAGCTACCTTCCAAAGGTGCATGATGAGTCTTTTCTCTGATCTTATTGAGGACTGTATGGAAGTTTTTATGGACGATTTTAGCGTTTATGGTGATTCTTTTAGCCTTTGCTTAGATGGATTATCTAGAGTATTAGATAGATGTGTTAATACAAACCTTGTATTGAATTTCGAAAAATGCCACTTTCTGGTAAAACAAGGGATTGTATTAGGACATGTGGTATCTAATAATGGAATTTCTATAGACCTAGCAAAGGTGAATGTTATTTCTAGTTTACCTTACCCCTCTTCTGTGAGGGAAGTCCGTTCGTTCCTTGGCCATACAGGTTTCTACAGGAGATTTATTAAGGACTTTAGTAAGGTGGCACTTTCCTTATCCAGATTACTGCAGAAGAATATTGAATTCGAGTTTAGTGAGGATTGCAAACAAGCGTTTGATAAGCTGAAGACTGCTCTAACTCAAACCCCAATTGTGAGAGGACCAGACTGGAGTCAGCCGTTTGAAATCATGTGCAATGCTTCCAACCATGCAGTAGGAGCAGCGCTGGCTCAGCGTGAAGGTAAGGATCCTTTTGTTATTGCCTATGCATCTAAGACCTTAGACACTGCCCAGTCCAATTATACTACTACTGAGAAAGAGCTTCGTGCTATTGTTTTTGCTCTGGATAAATTTCGAGCTTATTTACTTGGTACTAGAGTAGTAGTGTATTCGGACCATGCAGCTTTAAAGTATCTATTAGCTAAAAAGGAGTCCAAACCAAGACTTATACGTTGGATACTGCTGTTACAGGAATTTGATTTAGAAATAAAGGATAGGAGTGGTAATCAGAATTTAGTAGCAGACCACTTGAGTCGCCTTGAACATATTAAGGATGATTCTACTCCTATAGATGATAATTTTCCTTTTGACAACCTGCAAGCAGTATCTGAGGTAATCCCTTGGTATGCACCTGTTGCTAATTATTTAGTTAGCCGCACATTTCCTCTACATTTTTCTAAACATCAAAGAGACAAGCTGAAAAGCAAGTCTAAATATTATATATGGGATGACCCATATTTATGGAGATGTGGCGCTGACCAGATAATTAGACGTTGTGTGCCTCAATCAGAATTCTAGTCCATTTTAGAGGCTTGTCACTCATCTGAGAGTGGAGGACATTTTGGCCCTCAAAGAGCAACTAGAAAGATCTTAGACTGCGGATTCTGGTGGCCTACTCTTTTTAGAGACGCTGCTGAGTTTTGTAAATCTTGCCCCCATGCCAGAAATTTGGTAATATATCCAGGAGGGATGAGATGCCTCAACAATATATGCTCTTCTGTGAAATTTTTGATGTTTAGGGCATTGACTTCATGGGTCCATTTCCAAATTCTAATGGATATTTTTATATATTGTTAGCTGTGGATTATGTTTCCAAATGGGTGGAAGCAATTCCTACCGCACTGATGATGCTAACACTGTTGTTTCCTTTGTGAGAAACCATATTATATGTCGCTTTGGATAACCACGAGCGATCGTGAGTGATCAAGGCACCCATTTTTGTAACAGGAGACTAACAGGATTGATGAAGAAGCATGGGATAATCCATAAAGTTGTAACCGCTTACCATCCCCAAACTAATAGGCAAGCTGAGGTGTCGAACAGAGAAATTAAGCGTATCTTGCAAAAGATAGTAAAGCCTCAGAGAAAAGACTGGAGCACCAGGCTACAAGATGCACTATGGGCATATAGAACAACATACAAGACACCCATTGGGATGAGTCCCTTCCGCTTAGTTTATGGAAAAGCTTGTCATCTCCCAGTTGAAATAGAACACAGAGCCTTCTGGGCAGTTAAGGAGTGCAACATGGGAATTGAGAATGCCGGAGCTGAAAGGAAGTTGCAACTGCAGGAACTGGAGAACCTTCGCCTAGAAGCTTATGAGAACTCCAGAATATACAAGGAAAGGATGAAGGCTATACATGATCAGCATATCAAGAAGAAAGAGTTCCAACCTGGAGATTTCGTTCTCCTCTACAAATCTCGACTAAGGCTCATGCCTGGTAAGTTGAGATCAAAATGGGAAGGTCCATACAGAATAGAGAAGGCTGAACCATACGGAGTTTATCACCTAAGCCATCCTTCGAGCTCTAAACTTATTAAGGTTAATGGCCAACGCCTGAAGTTGTACCATGGTGAGAAGGTGCAGAAAAATAAAGAGCTTGAGATCTTCCGCTTGGAAGATCCCCACATCGCAGCAGATTGAGCTAGTGGAGCGTCCAACTTACGGACGTTAAAGCAAAGTGCTTGGTGGGAGACAACCCACCGCGGTATGATCGTTCTTTTCTTCACTTTTAGTTTTTCTTCTTTAATAACTCTTCTCTTTATTAGTGCTTTCGTGCTCTTTCATTTACATGTCTTTATATTTCTTTTAAAAAAAAAATTTTTCCCACGCGATGCGTCCGCGTCGCAAAGGGGGTGGAGAAAACAAATAAATGAACAGAGAGTCCGGCTGGAGCGTGGCTAGAAGCGTGCCAATGGCACAAATCGACCCACGCAACCGCATCCCTGACGCGTTCGCGTCGCATGGGAATCATGGCCTCCCACGCGACCGCGTGCTCTGAGTTTTCGACGTAAAAGGGTGCACAGTAACATTCTGTGCGAGAGTGATGCTGGTTTGGTGCTGGAAGCACAATCCTTGTCACGCTTTCGCATCGCCAACGCGACCGCGTCACCCATTTTATAACGCACACTCATGCGATCGCGTGACCCACGCGATCGCGTCACCCCAATTTGGCAATTAAATTGAAATGAACAGAGAGTTGTGCTGGAGCGAGGCTGCACTCGCGCTAGCAGCGTAACATGGGTCACGCGACCGCGTGACCGACGCAATCGCGTCCCCTTACCTGACGCGCACCCACGCGAACGCGTGCCCCACGCGGCCGCGTTGCATGCGCCGCACAGCTCAACCTAAAATTGCCACATATCTTATCTTCCTCTCACCCAAATCCTAATTTTTCTTTTCCCTCCTTATTTCTTCCTTCCCCCTTCCCCCTTCTATCTCACCTTTCACTCTCTATCCCTCTCACCACCATTAACAAGGTTTTACCTTCTTCTTCCTTCTTCTCTTTTCCATCATTCTTTATATATTATATATATTTTTATTTTCTTTTTCTTTTCTTTTTCTTTTCATTTTTTTATTTTTCACCTTCTTCTTTCCCTTTTTACATGGTGCTAGAAACTTTTTTTTGAGTTATTATCCCTCATTATATGCTTGTGACTTGTTACAATTTATTTGACAATTATTATTATTTTTAAGGGATTGCTTGCATGTTCCATTTCATACTTTTTATATCTTATTTACCATGCATTCCATGTGTTTGTGAAAAAGCCTATATAGCCCTATGCACTTTTCTACATCGCTTTACTCTACTATTCAATGCTTACTTTTCACAAATTCTCCTTATTATTATATTAATTGAATTTAATTGTCAATACAAACGTGATGGCTTGTTACAAAGTATTGCTTGGTCTATGCTACTCATGCCCTTTGCCAGCATGCCAATAAACACCTTGCATTCATTTGTCTTTATATGCACTAGCTATTTTCCATTGTTGGCTTCTCACACGTACTCGTGAGCATGTGATAATATCAGCATATCTTAATGTGCATCCATCACCCTCTTTTCCGTTTCCTTCCTTGCTGTATATCTCTTTAAATTTAATTTTCTTTATCTTCCCTTCTTTCAGGATGGCCACCAAGAAAGAAAAGTAGAAAGCAACTTTCAAACCACCAGCAAGAAGAGGAACTAAAAGAGCATTAGTAGCAGAGCCTTCTTCCACCGCAGTCAAGCCCTCAACAAAACGAGTCAAGAGGATAATAAAAGTTAACGAAAAGGAGAAAGCCTTTCCAGCAAAGGACGCTGCGCGATTTTCCAATCGCTACTGTGAGTAGATGTTCCCTATCCTGGCAGAAAGGAACTATAACAATGAATACCTTCTTATCCTCCCGTCCAATATTGCCACCTTTGTTGAGCCGTAAATTGAGCGAAGACAATGGGGTTTCCTACGGAGACAGCCAAGGCAAGTTAATCTTTCTTGGGTAGTTGAGTTCTACTCCAACTTCTACATGCCGACCCTGCAGTCTGTTTATGTCCGGCAGAAGCAAGTCCCCATCACAGAAGAGGCCATTCAGCAAGCTCTGAGTCTTCCCCCTATTTCAGCAGGAATGGACGCTTTTCAAGAAGCCGCCCTTCAGCGCCAGAGATACCAATTTGACTGGGACTCCATTCTCATAATCATCACAGCACCTGGCAGCCGTTGGATCTACGGATACCATCGTACCCGCCCTAAGGGAATTTTGGCTTCAGCACTTACCTTGGAGGCTCGCGTATGGACACAGATCATGTCCCATTACGTCTTTCCGAGCACTCATGAGTCCTTCTTCACTGCGGACATGGCTGTTCTACTATGGTGCATCCGTACAGACCAACCTCTGAATCTCTCAAGACATATCCGGAATGCTATGGAACACGTACAAATTACGGGCAACTTACCTTTCCCCGCCTTGGCCTCAGATCTTGTCTCAGCAGCCGGAGTCTCCTACAGAGCTGGGGACAGCAAAGCCGTGCTTCCACGGGATGATCAGTATGTCCCTAACGGGAAATACCTCAGACAGCTACTACAAGACTTCCTACTACTCCAGTTGAAGATAATCCTTCTTCAAAACCACAAGCATCTACAACTAAGAAATTGCTCCAGCAGATAATCGAACGGTTGGATCGGCAAGAACAGAAAGCAAAGATGAGAGAGCGCCGTAACGAGCGCCGATTCAAACACCTCAAGGAGGTACTCAAGGGACACTTCAGAGACTCCGATACCCCGGATTCCACTTCCTTTACTAGCACAGGGAGCCATGACGGTCCCGATGATGGAGATACTGCTACCAGCCCACCCCTATTCCTGACAGATGGCACCGAGGACGGTGCAAAGCCTTAAGTGTGGGGAGGTCGGTCAGTACCTGACTTCCAGAGGTAATTTCTCTTCGCTAGCACCAATAATTAGGATATTTTAGTTAGATTTTCTTTCCTTTATAGAATAGAATAAATTGCATACGTTAGGATAGTTGCATGCATGTTCTACTTGACTGAAAAGACAATAAGTTTCTTTTAAAATCTATCTTTGGAACAAAATTTCACTAATTTTTCAAAATTTTTATGATAAATTTGCTTGAGTTGTATTTGGAACATGATATTTGAGTTAAAGAACACACAACCTATGAAAGATTTGAGCCTTTATGAATGGTTACATTATTTAACCATAATTATTTCATTTCTGTGTGTTTACTTCTCTATGATTGTGATCTATATTTTGTTTTATCTTATATGTCCAATATTTATTATATTTACATGCTGCACATGATTGAGGCCATTATTTGTTTAAACTCACTTATCCAAATTAAGCCCACCCTTTTAAATTACCTTTGTTAACCACTTTGAGCCTTTAATTCCCATTTGTTCGATATTTTACCACATTACTAACCTTAAGCCGAAAAATAATTGTATATCCCAAATTGAATCTTTGGTTAGCTTAAGATAGAATTGTGTGTGCTAATTAAGTATGGAAAATTGTGGGAACAAAAGTTGTTAAGGGAATGTGTCATAAAAATTTAAGGGGAATTTGGATACCTACTCATGTGAAAATATAAGAATGAAAAATCTATGTGCATTGATAAGCTTTAATTATTTCTAAAAAAAATGAAAAATATGAAAAATCAATAAATAAGGGGACAAAATTACCCCAATGTTAAATTAAGAATTCAAAAATCAGTGCACATATGATAGAATCAAAATACGAAGTTGATACATGAGTAGGGATTGAAAAAGGGAACTCTGGGTAGCTAGGTATGAACTTTAAAGACTACATTAAGTGTATACAAGTTAGGTTGGAGCTTGGGTTAATTAAAGATTCAATTTATTAGCTCACTTGACCAAATATACACCCCTACCTATGCCTTAGCGCCATTACAACCTTGAAAAGACCTCATAATGTTTGCATTGGTGTATTAACTATTGTTGATTGGTTAGGAGAAGAACAAAAGTTAGAAAGCATGATTAGAGAAGGATAGAGTGACCACCTTATACACTAGAGATTAGAGCGTACATACATTATCAGTGAGGGTTCAATACTTGAATTTTCAAGTTCCCTGCTTTCATGAGCTATCTTCTTGCACTTTTATCCATTTTATTGTGTAATGATAAAATTAGTGGAATTTGATTTGTAATTGTTTTGAAGAGCTTATTTACTTTTGATCAAGTGGACAAGAATCATATAGTTGCATTTATATATATATATATATATATATATAGGTTTGCATTGCATTTCATGAGTTTCTACATGTTCATACTTATTTCCTTATCTCCTTCAATTAAGCATGAGAACATGCTAATGTTTAAGTGTGGGGAGGTTGATAAACCACTATTTTATGATTTATATTGTGTTTAATTGTGTGGTTTTATCAGGATCCTTACCCACTTATTCATTAAATTAGCATGCATTTAGATTTCCTTCCTGAATTTATTACATGTTTGAAAACTGCTTTCTAGAGACTTTAATTATTTATTTTTAATTCTCCTTTATTCCATTCGATGCCGTGATCTGTGTGTTGAGTGTTTCAGACTTTACAGGGCATAAATGAGTTGGAGATTGGAAAAGAAGCTAGCAAAAATGGAAGGAACACAAGAATTTGAGGAGATAACCAGCGAGAAGTGACGCGGTCGCATGGCTCACGCGACCGCGCGAAGGAGAGCAAATCACAGTGACGCGGCCGCATGGCTCACGCGGCCGCGCGGATTGGAAAAGCTCAGGCGACGCGGTAGCGTGGACGACGCAAACGCGTGGTGAGGAAAAACGCAAATGACGCGTCCGCATGGATGATGTGATCGCGTGACATGTGCGATCTGCATAATCTGCAGAGTTCACTGGGGGCGATTTTGGACCCTATTTTGACCCAGTTTTCGGCCCGGAACAGTAGACTAGAGTCAGAGAATATGCAGAAACAAACAACACATTCATTCAGAGACAGTTTTAGATCTAGTTTTGACTCTCTTAGGTTTTCTCTCTAGGTTTTAGAATTTTAATTTTCAATTGGTCTTAGCATTGGAACATTGTGAAGAATTATTTCCTCATCAAGACTTTGTCATTCTAGTTTGTTTTCTTAACTTGGTTTCATTCTTCCATGTCCTTTGCTTTGTTCAATTTTGTCATTTAGATACTTTTATGATTATTTAATGCAAGGATTATTTCTTTTTAATTCAATTTCAATTCCAATAATTATGTCTTCTTTTAATCCCCTTTCATGTGTTATGGATTTATTATTTACAATGCGTGAGTAGTTTCTTTACTTGATGGGGAGTTGATTAAAAAGGAACTCTTGAGTTGGAAGGATTGAAAGAAAATTTGTAATTAGGTTAATTGTTGGATTGTTATCCTCTCACCAACGCCAATCCCTTTGAACTAAGTGGATTGCAACTTGTGAACAGATCTAGCATTCCAACTTGTTTGACTTTCCTTTACATAGTAAAGGATAACCAAACAGAGCAACCATTAATTATAAATCAATCTTAAAATCATTCCATCAATAATAGAGATTCCAACTAATCAACTCCCATTCAAGGCTTTTATTCATATTATTTAAATTTCCTCAATTTAAATTCCAATTTACTTAGCTCAACTTCTTGGAACATCTGATTAATAAGATAGCACACTTTTCTGCAACTCGTTGGGAGACGACCTGAGACTTAAAACTCCCAGTAATTTTTAATTCAAACTCTCTGTGACATACTTCTAAATTGATAGGCAGATTTTCGGTGAGTTAAGAACTATACTTGCAACGTAACCATTTTAATAATTTCTAATTCACCAGCTTCTGCGTCTCATCAGTAATCTCTTTTCTCTTATGTTTTACTATGATTGAAAACAGGGGAGACAATACTTTTTTACCTAGTCAATTAGTAAGCCATTTTTATAGTTACCCATTTCTATTTTAATTTAATTATTGCAGCTTTTTTGTTTTAGTTACTATGAAGTTTTTTGCTGTGGCTTGAATTTGGATACCAATTTTGAGTATTTTGGAGTAGTTTTCTAATTGAAAAGATTGGATTTTTAGGATCTTTGGTTGAAGATGGTTCTAAGTGTTGTTTTTGGTTTCTTGGTGCTGATTAATAGTTTCGGAACCACACATGGGACTAATACTGATATCTTCTTTTCTTTTCTTTTCTTTAAAGGGGGAAATTTGTTATTTTTGAAAAATATTTTGTAGAATGTAGATAGAAATGAAGTATCTTTAGATTTAGGCATACTCATTATAAAGTTGGTGGAGCTCATGAGTAATTTAGCAGTGTTGACGAGGTTCAATTTTATCATGAACATTAATGCCTAAAGTGTTGGAATTCATTAGTTATCATTAGAGCATGATGCACTGCTGAATTTTTTTTAATCTTGTTTTTAATTAATCAGGCCAACAGTTCTGAACCATTAAGAGTGAATCTGGCGGTTTTAGACCAAAAATTGGTTGATCCAGCAAAGAGATTAAAGGGTCTTCTCCCGGACTGGGTGGACACTGTTGCTTATTCTAGTTTTATGTCCAGTTATACCTTTTAACTTTTTGTTAGCATCCTCTGTAGGGTATTCTTGTTCTGTGATTAATTTTGTACAAGATAGCCTTAGGAATTGATACAATAATTTTAACTAATGCCCAATTAATGTGTTGGTATGCAATTTGTAGAAAGGCTTTTTGTCAGATCTTATAAACTTTGTTTTATAATTCTAGTCTATAGTTTCATTCCAGTTCACTGTTAGTCTTAACTGTGCTATTTCTTCTATTTTCTTTCCAGTACTCTTATGTTTGCTTATTGTTGATGTTGTTATAGACTAGATGAGGTGAAAGCTCAGAGAGTTCTAGAATGCCCTTGCATTGTTGACTTGCAAACTGGTTCCTGCGGCTTTCATTTTTTGGAGGCGTTTCTCAGATTTCTAAAGAGAGCATTGCTGAAGAAAAAGTAAGTTCCAAACTTGGTCTAAGTAACCTTGTTAGTGTTAGCATGTAATGATGTATTTATTACTTCATAGTTTGTGTCATTTTATTTATTTATTTTCCTTTTTAAAGTGTTTTTTAGTTGTTTGCATTGGTCACATGTGTCATTTTTGGATGCTGTTTGGTTTCGACGGGGCAACAAAATCTTGCTCTCCTATGAAATATGATGTTGGCAATCGATCTAAGAGTATATTTTAACTGATTTACGTGAAATTGACAAAAGGGTCTTCAAATAATTGATGATGAAGAATCACATATTGAGTCTTTGATTAATAGCATCATAAAATTATTATTTTGTGTTCTGTACTTATCTCCCGTTTATTAGAAGCATGAATATAACTCAATGAGTCTTGAAGAAGTGAAGAATAAAACAGAAAGAAAAAATATAGCAGACTTGTGTTACAAGAAAATAGAATGGTAGTATGAATTGTGATTGAATTTACTATATATTGATTACACTGAGTTGGTCGTATATATAAGAGATGTCAACTGAGATTAGCTTAAACATACACTAATCACAGCTGGTAAAACTAATTCTAACTAACTCAAGTTAATGCTAACAGCTTTGGTATTGCTCCTGCTCACTTTATCTTGTTTGTTACTTTTTCAAGACACTAAATTACTCTCCAAATACACACAATAGCAGTAACAAATTTTCTATCTTCTAAGTCTTCTTCCCAATTAAAATCTGTGAAAGCATACAATCTTAAGTTAGTGCATTTGGTAAATTGAATGTATGAGTTAATTTGAAACTTTATAAAGAATTTAATTTCATGAGTAAAAAATTAAATAACCTCATTCTTTATTAGAAAGAGTTCATGTTCAAATCAGGTGAATGTGGTTTTCTTTGGTTTCTGTTGCTGCCATATCTCCAATAAATGAGGTTTTATTTGTACTAAATTGAATAACGAAAATAGTTAGACACACAAAAAATTAGTTATTATATATTTATATAATATATATTATTTAACCTATTTTTAGTTTGTATTTTATATTTTAATGTATATTGTACATTGGTAATTAATTTGGTATATAATTTTCGATACCCACTTACATGATTGTTTATAATTTATAAATGTTGTTTGGATCCTCAAATTTACTCAGCTCATAAGCAGAACTTAGTTTATACAATTGAAACACAAAGCCAAACACCCAAAGTGAGATGGGTTTTCTGCATAGATATAATTAAATCTCTTCTTCCCTCATTACATATATATCTCTTTCCTATTATTGGTTATTATATATAGATAACACTTTTAATTTACAATTAGGTTTGTTGCTCATATTAAAAATGTCTGAGAGAGAGGAGTATTCAAATCCTGTTGTTCTTCCTACTCATCCCTCATTACCTCCTCAACCTAGTGGATCTTCTGGGCGTAAGAATCGATCAGAGATATAGGAACATTTCATTCCAATCGAAGGGATAGAGAAGTATGCGAGATGTAAAAACTGCAACGGTCAAATAAAATATGCGGGGGGAACAAGTGCTATGCGGCAACATTGGAAGCGATGTTTTGACTCGAACAATGAACAGAGCAAGAGACAAAGGATAGAAGGGGGAACAAGTGGACCTATATCCTCACCAAGTATTACAAAGTTTGACCAAGCAGTATCTCGAAGTATCCTCACTGAGATGTTTGTGACTGAAGAGCTAGCTTTTCGATTTGTAGAAAGAAATGTGTTTCGAAGGCTATTGCATAGCTTGCAACCTAAGTTTAAAATCCCTTCGCGTACTACATTGGCCCGTGATATACTTTCTTTTTATGAAACAGAGAAAATGAAGTTACAAAGTTATCTCTCTCATCATTGTCAAAAAGTGTGCCTTACAACTGACACTTGGACGACATCGAGTCAAAATTTGACTTATATGTCTCTAACGACACACTTTATTGACAATGATTGGAAGTTGCAAAAGAGGATATTGAATTTTTGCCGGGTTGAGGGTCATTCAGGAGAAGTACTTGGTAGAGCTATTGAAGGTTGTTTGGATGCTTGGAAATTGCATCAGGTTTTTACTGTAACGGTTGATAACGCAACTTCTAATGATGGTGCAATTTTATACTTGAAAAAGAGATTAAATGCATGGAATAGTCTTGTTTTAAAGGGGGACTATCTTCATATGCGTTGTTGTGCTCATATCCTAAATTTGATAGTAAAAGATGGCTTGAAAGAGATTGATGATTCAATTACAAGAATTCGCAATGCAGTAAAATATGTCAAATCATCTCCTATGAGATGTGAAAGCTTCAAAGCGTGCATTGAGCGGGAGAGCATCAATTATAAAGGGCTTGTTTCTTTGGATGTCGAAACTCGGTGGAATTCGACATATTTAATGTTGGAGGCAGCATTGAAGCTTCGAGCAGCGTTTGATTTGCTTGAGTTGCAAGATGATAAATATATTAATGAGCTGAGCAAATCTTATGGTGTGCCTACAGATGATGATTGGACTTATGCGGAGTCAATTTTACCATTCTTGAAAATATTCTATGATGCTACATTGCGCATTTCTGGGAGTTTGTATGTCACTAGTAATAAATACATGAAAGAAGTCTTTAGCATCGGAAGAAAAATCAAGTTGCATTGTGAAAATACTGATTTGAGCATAAGGTTAATGGCGTCCAAGATGCAAAGGAAATATGACAAGTATTGGGGAACTCTAAATATCATTAACATGTTGTTGTTGATTGCAATTGTGCTTGATCCATGTCACAAGTTGAATTTTGTAAATTGGATTTTGGATGAGTCATTTGGTGTTGAAAAGGGAGGAGAACTCAAGTCAATATTGTCTATTTGCTTGAATTCCCTTTATAATCACTACCAAGGCAAAGAAGATGAATCTCAAAGCAATCAAGATGCAATGATCAATGAAGAGGATGAAGATGATATCCTGAATATTTATTTGCAGTCAACTGGAAGTGATTCAGATGCTAAATCTGAACTTGACAGATATCTGAAAGAAGATTGTGAGCCTAGAAACAAGTCCGCAGAGTTGGATATTTTGGGTTGGTGGAAGGGAAATTCAACCCGATTTCCTATTCTTGCACGTATGGCTCGAGAAGTTTTAGCCATACCGGTTTCTACAGTTGCTTCTGAGAGTGCGTTTAGTACAGGAGGAATGATTATTGACCCTTATCGGAGCTCCTTGACACCATATATGGTGGAAGCTCTTGTATGCACTCAAGATTGGGTAATAGATGACTCATTTGGACTAATTAAAAATTTTGAAGTGATTGAAAAAGCTGAACAAGGTAATATATATTTTTTTTATTACTTGTTTGTTACTAATTGTTAGTTTTCTATAATTAATGAGATATTTTTTTATGTAGGGAGAAATTCTTCAACAAATGTTGGCACGCTTGTTTCTCTTGAAGATGATTAGAATATTGTAATGGGCCAATATTGTGTTAGTCTGTTAGATTTGAATTAGTTTATTTTAACTTCATTTAGGTTAGTATCATATTATATCATATTTTGAATGTTGTCATTGAACAAAAAGTAAGACCATGCTTTAGTTTATTAGTATGTGAATATTTTATGATTCTTTCAACTTTTGATTTAGAGAGAGAGGGGAGAGAGAAAGTAGAAGGGAGAGAGAAAGAGAAAGAGAAAGGGAGGAAAGAGAAAGCAGAAGGGAGAGAGAGAGAGAGAAAGGAGAGAGAGAGAGAGAGAGAGAGAGAGAGAGAAAGGAAGGGGGAGAGAGAGAGAGGAGAAGGGAGAGAGAGTGGGAAAGGGGGGAGAGAGAGGGAGAGAGAGAGAGAGAGGAGGGAGAGAGAGAGAGGGGGTAGGAGAGAGAGAGGAGAGAGAGAGAGGAGAAGGGAGAGAGAATAGAAAAATGGGGAGAGAGAGAAGGGAGAGAGACTGGGTGGAGAGAGAGAGAGAGAGAGGGGAAGGGGGAGAGAGAGAGGGGAGGGTAAGAGAGAGAGAGGGGAAGGGAGAGAAAAGGGGAGAGAGAGGAAGGAGAGAGAGGAAGGGAAGAGAGAGAGAGAGAGAAGGGAGAGAGAGTGGAAAAGGGGGGAGAGAGAGAGAGGAAGGGGGAGAAAGAGGGGGAGAGAGAGAGAGGGGAATGGGAGAGAAAGGAGGGAGAGAGAGGGGGGTAGGAGAGAGAGAGAGAAGGGAGAGAGAATGGGAAAAGGGGGAGAGAGAGAGAGAGAGGAGGGTAGGAGAGAGAGCGAGGGGAAGGGAGAGAAAAGGGGGGAGAGAGAGAGAGAAAGGAGAGAGAGAGAGAAAGAGAGAGGAAAGGAAGAGAGGGAGAGAGAGTGTGTGAAAACTAGTTTTAGGCATAAACCAGTTTAAACTGATTTTTTTAATTAAAACCAGTTTTATTTTTATGAACTGGTTTAAACTGGTGCACTGTATTATAAACTGGTTTAAAACCAGTTTCTTATATGACAAAGCAGTTTGATTCAGTTTCTAAACCATTTAAAATGATTTAGTGCAGTTTCAGTTCAGTTTATGGAAAAACTGAACCATGCACACCCCTAGTTACAACTTACAAGAAGATTAACCACTTCATTATTCGTGGTCGACTATATCACTGGTATGTGCTACCATATTAAATTATCTGGGTATAAGCATATATTCAAGTTCTATAAACATTGAAAAGGAAGCATACGAGTTGATTGTTTCCTGTGATGTGATCCACTTCCATACGTCCATAGCATCCACTTCAAGGATAACTTTATCAAATCCGTTGTCCTTTACAACAGCGCCTCTTTCCGTCTTGCATTGCCCCTGTTTGGTTTTGTCCAGCTCCTCTGCCTCATAATGCTTCCAATCCCTTCTCCTGTTTTTGCTGTTAGAACTTTGATTTTTTCACTTCCTGCTACTGCAATCCATCAGACATATCTGGCTTCGTTTTGTTTTTCACCTTTCCAAAAGTGCCATGAATACTGCAGAATGTGGGTTAATACTTATGAACCAATAAAGTTCTTCGAAACTTTCTTTTATCTTTCCAAACCATGCTACTTTTAAGTTTAATAAAATGTTTATTAAGTAAGTGAACTTAGGTTATGAGATATTTAGTCTCCAAATCTGGAAACCATATTTACAACTTCAATGAGAAATAGATTTGCAAACTGACGGTAGTAATCACTAAATTAGGGTTTTAAGAATGATACTATAAAAGGAAACATTTGAATTGAACTTAAATGAACAACATGACATTAAGAAGTTGCATTTGAATTATAACAGAAAACTGCAAAAATTCAGAAATAACAATACCTAAAAGGTGTTTGTTACGGTACGATGATAAATTTATACGTATCGATACGTTTAAAATATGGACAAATAATAACAAGCCACGTGGAATTTATTTTTCACATCAACATTTAATTTTTTTTTTAAATATATATTATATCACCACTTTTATTAATATATCCACTTAATTAAATAAAAATAAAAAAAAATTATTTAATTTTATAAAAAGTCTTAAACATCATTCTTTTATTTGATTAGACAAAAATATCCTTTTAAATTAACAAAATTTTAGAATTCAATTAATCATAATTTTATAGTTTCAAATAATTTAAATAACAAAACAAAAACATATTAAAAAAATAAAAAATCAAAATTTCTTCATCTTCTCCAATTTCTCTAATCATTCGTGTCCCCTCTAAGCAAAACATATCAAAGAAACAAAAAATCAATCGTTCTTCATCTTCTCCAATTACCCCTCTGAAGCAAAGCAGTGAAAGTCTCAAACCAAAATCCAAGATTCTTTGTCGCCGCCGTAAGACTGCATCGGCAGAAGGGATCGATTTGAACATGTCACCGGCAACAAAGTTCAAATTCCCATCTCCTTTGAGGTTACCAACAACCTCCGACTGGTCAAAAACGGTGCACTTCAACTGCGAAAACTCTTGATGAATAAGCTTGGAGACACCACCAACATCAACAATGGAGCCGAGATTCTCAAACACGTGCCTGCACTCCTTAAGCGCAATCTTGAACATGTATGAATCAGCGGCGAAGAACGTAGGGTTTTAGTTTGGGATTTTCACTGCTTTGCTTCAGAGGGGTAATTGGAAAAGATGAAGAACGATTGATTTTTTGTTTTTTTGATATGTTTTGCTTAGATGGAGCACAAATGATTAGAGAAATTGGAGAAGATGAAGAAATTTTAATTTTTTATTTTTTTAATATGTTTTTATTTTGTTGTTTAAATTATTTGAGACTATAAAATTAGGATTAATTGACTTCTAAAATTTCATTAATTTAAAAAGATATTTTTGTCTAATCAAATAAAAGAATAATGTTTAAGATTTTTTATAAAATTAAATAAAAAATATTTTTTATTTTTATTTAATTAAAGGGATGTATTAGTAAAAGTGGTGATATAATATATATTTAAAAAAACAAAAATTAAATGTTGATGTGGAAAATAAATTCCACGTGGATTGTTATTATTTGTCCATATTTTAAACGTATCGGTACATATGAATTTATCATCGTACCGTAGCAAACACCTACGTAAAATTCTATATTCTAAGCAGACTGAACTTACTACTATTATGTTAGTAGGTATTAAACCTCTAAATCCAAACTATAAAACTCGGAAAATATCAAGCAAATACATAAGCTATGCGCCAAACTTTTGCTCACCAAATTTTCTTCCAATTTAGAAGTCGATCATGAAAAAGAATAATGCTAGGTAGACAAAAAAAAAAAAAAAAACAGGCAGAACTTGTCTTATTTAGCATTAATTAATTATTACAACAATTAATGAATGCTAAATAAGATAAATTATAGCTGTTTTTGACTGATTTTCTTTAGTTACTAAACATTTTCGAATGAAAAATTCTTGTATGCTGCTAAGTACGTCATTTGCTCTATTCAATGTGAATTTATTGTTTTGTTTTGAATTAAAATTTTTAAATCATGGTTAGATTATTTTGTAATAGTTTTTAGAATTAATTGAAAAAAAAAAATTTTACATCGTTGATATGTCAAAAATAAATGACATAAAACAAAATGAGTTGATTTATTCTTTAGAGCACATAAGAATTTCTAGAGAAATAACTAGCTATCGGGACCAACCACGTCAGTACTCAAATGTTGATCTGATTTTTATTTAGAAGGTGTCTTCAACTTAAGGAGGTCATTATCATTCTATTACAACAAAGGGCCTAATCCTGCACGAGAAAACAAAGCATCGAACACATTATCAAGCTCATTTATGTTGCTTTGCTTATCACTTAAATTTTAAATAGCAATATCATATTTTTGTAAGCGAATCAGAATAAAAAATAGCAGAGTAAATGTCCCCTATCACTATGTAGAATTATTATGAGAGGACACTCAACTAACAATAATCCCAAACGTATAAAGATGCTTCCTGCAAAAGTCTTCCCTAATTTAAGCCAACAACAAAGTCCAGAAGTATAACATAAAATGAGATCATAGTTTTCAATGAGTAACCTCAACGCTTAAAATATGATTTTTAAATGTAAGAAAGAGCAAGAGTTGATATCAAACACAACTTGTGCAAACACAAACCATTCAATTGAGACATCAATTGCAACAGTTACTCAACATAAGTCAAGTTAATGCATAGAATATAAGAGAATATTCTCATTATAGTAGCATTCAAATTGCAATAAAACTGAAAAGCAAAAGTCATATAAAAATAAAGAAAAGGAAGTCCTTGGGATGGTTACAATCATAATTCAAGAAAAAGTCTAGAGAGAAGATAACCCAATTAGCCTTGGAAGTACACATAAAACTCGATTGCACCATCAGTTCAATGGCAAGATCCAATATCCAATTGGGCATGAATGAAACTAAATATTATAATAATGGAACAAAAGCATAGAAAGTAGAGTAAAAATGTGTGCTAAATTTTACAAACCTGGATTGACAAATTGTTGACCTTTTTTCCCCACAATTCATATTGAGCAAATTATTTGTGAAGATAAGTTTGTTTATCGTTCATTGATCTACTTTCTTAGATTTAGCCTATATTATTTAGAAGAGGAAAGAAAAAGCATAGGGTAAAGCCACTTTAATTTGGGAAGCTCGTTCCAAGAACACAAACAATGTCAAGGCTTACATTATTGGACATGACATGCCTCATTCACTATTGGAAAGATTATCATCTCCATAATCTCTTGTCAGTAACTGACATATGCTGTAAAAGCATCATCTAGTGAGAGAGAAGAAGCTTATGGTTAAACCATAGCAACAATATTTTCAAAAGAAAAGGACTGTTTTAACCGGGCATAATATTATTAGCTTGCCAACCTTTCCAGATATGTAATAACATACTTTCCCATTGATTTTGCCTGACAGGACAGAAATGGCAAAAGAAACCAAGCATTTTGTACACAACAAAATTGATATGTCCTCAACGCAAGGAAAGCTTAATTTGATTGGTGTAATATGAACCACAGCAATATCAACTCCGAAGATAGAGTTGTGGACAAATTAGAATTGATCAATGTAAAAGACACAAGTTATAGATAGTAACACAACAAAGATGACTTACTAATAGGGGCAAAAAAAAAATTTTTGTTCATATATATCTGCAAAATATTCCACTATAAATAATCCATTGTACCTATATTTTGTTGGAAATAAATAGTATGACTACAATCCAATCAATCATGTGCCAAATAATTTGTTATTGTTATTATATTAAAATGTTAATATAAGAAAATCCTTGATTAAATTTAGAGATTTATCATTGTGATACTGATCATAATATTGAGAAATAAATCTTTTATAAATTAAATCTAAATTATTCTTGGTCATAGAATTATTAAAAGGGATATTAATAATCCAAAAAGATCAATATATATATATATATATATGGTGAAGTCTACCATACCCTCTTTAAAATAAAGGATAAATTACCCCTCGTGACATATACAGTGATTATTATAAATTATCCTTCCACCAGAGTTTCAAGATTCACGTTATTGATAAGAACTGGAAGATTGATGGTTTAGAAGTTATAGTAAACTCTCGTTGCAAGTATAGTTACTAAACCAAGCAATCAACCTTTCTTACAAACGTTTTGGTTGTCACAAGTAACAAACCCCTAAATAAATTGATAACCGAAGTATTTAAACCTCGGGTCGTCTTCTCAAGGAACTGCAGGGAAGTATGTTCTTATTATTGGTTATGAAGATTGTAAATTGGGGTTGTGAAGATAAGGAACAAGTAATTTAAATTGTAATTAAAATAAGTGAAAGACTATAAAGTAAATAAATAACTGTAAAATAAACTTTTGGCAAGGTATGAGAAATTAGAAGTTCTATCCTAGTTACCCTTATCAATGATGATGAAAGTTGAATCTTAATTCCACTCAATTAGTCTTTACTTAAAGTGAAGACTAATTAATTAGATCCTCAAATCCTAGTTAATCCCTAAGGAAAGATTGGGATTATTGAAGTTCAATTCAATTAGCAAAGATAACAATTATCAATCATGTTTGAGTTTGATAACTCCTGAGTTACTGATTTCTTAACCAAGACCAAAAGGGAAAAGTAAATCTACCAGAATAAAAATGTCTTCAGATGGAAAGCAACAGCGATATAAATAAAAGAAACAATTGTAAACTGAAATACCTCAAATAATATTAATTCAAAAGAGTAATCTGTAACATAGAAGAATTCATAAATTAAATTGAAAAGATAAATAAAAATGAATGTTGAACCTGATAGAAAGAGATAATCCTGAAAGCGAATAAAATTCTAAATCTAAATCCTAAAAGAGAGAGGAGAGAGAACCTCTCCCTCAAAACTACATCTAAATCATGAATACTAACTAATTGGAGACTCTCCTCTTAATGAGTGCATTCTCCCACTTCATAACCTCTGATCTGTACCTTCTGGACTTGGATTTGGGCCAAAAAGGGCTTTAGAAATCGCTGGGAGTGTTTTCTGTAATTTCTGGTGCGTGGCCTCTATCACGCGGCCGCGTGGGTCACGCGGTCGCGTCAATTGGAGTTTTCCTTGTCGCGCGGTCGCGTCAGTCATGCGTCCGCGTCATATACGTTTTGCTTAAGGCGCGCGATGGCGTCAAGCACGCGGTCGCGTTACTGTTACGCTGGCATGCGGCCGCGTCGTCCATGCGATCGCGTCGTTGCCAGTTTCTTCAAAAACTCCGTTTTGTGCTTTTCTTCCATTTTTGTATGTTTTCTTTTCATCCTTTAAGTCATTCCTACCTTAGAAGATCTGAAACTACTCAATACACGAATCACGGCATCGAATGGTAATAAAGGGTAATTAAAATTATTACTTTTAAAGCATAGAAAACATGTTTTTCACATACATCACATAATAAGGGAGGGAAAGTAAAACCATGCAATTAATATGAATAAGTGAGTGAAGGATTAAATAAATCACTTAAATTAGGCACAGAATATATCATAAAATATGGCTTTATCAACCTCCCCACACTTAAACAATAGCATGTTCTCATGCTAAATCCAAGATAAAGAGTAAGGTAAGGTTGAAGTGGTGGAATCTCATGCAATGCAATCTATTCTAAATGCAACTACCTAAATGCATCATGCAATTCTAATTATTTTTATTCACTTGTATATAAAGCTCACATGTAGTTGAATTAATTCACATTTCTCAAGGAATCATATATATAGCCAGACCTCAGATAATGATAAAGCACTTTTACAATTGAGATGGGAAAATATTTTATAAACTTGCAAGACGATTAATAATTCAAGCAGAGATATATGTTAATGAGCTATTGAACCCTCACTGGATTTTGTGTTTACTCTCTGGTCACTCAGTGTTTATTGGGTTAATCACTCTATTCTTCTTTTTATCCTTACTTTCTATAACTTTGTTCTTCATCTAACCAATCAACAATTATAGAATATAGGCATACAAAAGTCATGAGGTCTTTAATTAAGGTTGTAATGGGGCCAAGGTAAAGGTAAGGGTATATGTATAAGGCTAAGTGAGCTAATTGAGTGAATCCTTGATTAGTCTAAGATCTCACATAACATACATAACTTGTAAAGCAAAGCTTCTTTACCTATTTTCCCATATTTTTCCCACTTTTGATGTTACATGCTCATGCATTAGTTTTAATTTTGTCCCATGTGCATTGCTTTATTTTGCATTTGGGGAATTCTTTGTATCCCCTTTATTCAAATACTGAAAAATAAATAAATAAATATATATATATATATATATATATATATATATATTTAATGCACATGGTAATTCAATTATTTTGATTTCATGAGCATGCTTCCCAAAAAAAAAATTTATTTTGAATTATCTTATTCTTTTCAACTTTCTACCCTTTGTTTTTATCATCCATGTTCCCAATAGGTTTCCCACACTTAAACAATTACACAATTTCTATCTTAAGCTAACTAAGAATTCAACTTGGGATTTTTATTTTGTTTTTCTGCTTAAGGCTAGTAATGTGGTTTGTAGAATAAGAGGGGATTTAAAGGCTCGAGGGGGCTAACAAGGGTGATGTAAAAGGTAGGCTAATTTGGGATAAGTGAGCTAAAATTAACAATGGCCTCAATCACTCTCTTGGTATGTATTTCTATTCTATAATCGGACATATAGATTAAAACAAAGTAAACAACACCAGAATAAATAAGAAGGGTGGAACACACAGGAATAAAAATTATGGTTTGAATGTAACCATACAATTAAGCTCAAAACTCACAGGCTGTATGTTCTCTAACTCAGAAACCATATATCAGTTATATATGTCATGCAAGTAAAAATCAAGAGTTCCCATTATTCTCAATGTAAAATTTATTTTGAGTGGCTTTAAAGTTTGTGTTTCTCCTTGATGAAATGTTGTTAACTAACTAACATGGAATGCTATATATACAAGGTGTGGGTTATTTCTATTATGTTCAAGTCTCTAGTTTACTTCCTTTTTATATTTTCAAATTAAACTAAGTTATCTTATGCTAAAAAAAAAGGGTAAACTATACTAATCAATCCACAATTTCTATAACTAATAAGTTAGAATTGAAACTAAACTAAATAGCTAAAATATGAACTAAGGTGTAAAATGCAAAAATAGAGTAAAAATATATGAAAATAGCAATGTATAAGTACTGAGAAAATAAAAATAAAAATAAAAGAGAAAAATACAGAAAAAGTAGCAAAATAAAGTAAAAAGAGTCTGTAGTGGTTCACAAAAAAATACGCCAGAGATGGCGACCTCCCCACACTTAAAATGAAGTATCGTCCCTGATGCTCAATCAAGCAGGGTGTGAAGGGGTGTCATCACTGGAAGGGTGGGTAGCTGGAGTCTCTGTGGTGGTGGTCTAAGGGTCTGCCTGCTGCAGAGGAGGTGCTGACTGAATAGGAATTTCAGGGTCAGAAACCTTAATCTGATGCGGGGCCTCCTACTGTGATGCAGCCTGCTCTGTGCTTGCCTGCTCAGCCTCTTTCTGGGGGTGGGTATCTGCCTCGTGATCATCCGCCTCCTCCTCAGATGGCTCTGATGGTGTGTCAGGCTCGAAGGGGATATCGCCAGATCGTATCATCAGCTTCAGGTGCTCATAGCGTCGCTTGCTGCGACGCTCAGCTCTCTCATATCGGCGCCGGTTGCGGTGCTCCATCTGGTCTAGCTATCAAAACAGGCGGTGCACTAGGTGATAAACTGGCTCTGAGGCAGGTGGAGGTGCAGTGGTGGTAGCAGGGGTAGCTGTGGAGGAAGAGGGGCCGGCAGATGGTGTGGCTGTCTCATCAGTAGGAGTGAGGAATGGAAGTCTGTAGCCCAAAGCCAGAAAGTTCCTGCTGTGAGGAATGATTTTCTTGCATTCTGCAGCAGGTGGCCTCTCATCAGCATCCTCCCAAGGCACGTCAGCTCGACGGCCTAGCTGTGTAATCAGATATGGGAAGAGGAGAGTGCCGCGGACGTGGACCCTGGCCATGTAGTACCGAATGAAGCATGGCAGGTACAGGTCCTTACCCTCCATCACACACCATAGGAGGGTGATCATAGTGGCAGGTAGCTCCGTCTCGTGAGTACTCTGCATAATAAAATTGCTTAGGATTTGATGCCATAGCCGAGCCTCATCGTTCAAGTATGCTCGCTTGATTCCCTTAGGCATGGTGGTGTTCTGACCCATGACCCATGGGACAGTCGGGTCAAGGGCTATCCTGGCCTTGACTGCATCCCAATTAAACTTCATGAAGCGCATATCCTCCTCAGCTTTTTGATAACCATCCAGCTGATCGGATTTAGGCAGAAGCTTCAGAACATCCTCTATAGCCTCTTCAGTAACCAGAATCTGCTTCCCTCTTAGGTTCACTGCATATAGGGAAGTTTTGAAGTAATTGCAGTAGAATTCCCTTACCCAAGATGCATTAACCTCAGCCAGGTTTCTCTCCAGGAAGAACCAGCCTCTTTGTTTGATCTGATCAGAGGTGTATTGCTGGGGTTCTTCTGGGATCTTCAGAGTCCTTTCCAGGTACATGTTCCTAGAGTTTGCAAACACCGGATACTTCAGCTCGCAGTATCGGTTTGCAAATTTAATGGGATCAGTAGCAGGGAGTAGTTGGTCAGCCTTCTCCTGCGGGGTAAAGTGTTTCTCCCGCCAGGAGTCATCATGCATGAGGTCCAGTATGGACATGGAGGCTTCTCCTCTTTTCCGTTTGCCAGTTGTTGCCTTTCCTTTTCCTTTTCTTTGGGTGTCAGACATCCTGAAAAACAGAAAACCAGGATATAATAAAAATAGGAAAGTAGGTAGGTAAATAATCGAAAGAAGCATATAATGGCAAAGGAGCAATAGAATAATGAAAATGAATTAAGTAAATGTGCATTAAGGATTGTATAGGAGTTAAAAGTCCGAGAATAAAAATGCACAATCCAAGATATAAAAGGATTCATGTTAAGTAGGAAAAACGTCCGTCATGCCTTGGTTAGAATGTTAGAGAGAATAGTGAAAAACCAGAAGAGATGGTTTGAAAGGTAAGTGGGTTAGGAATGAAAAAGAGGTTAGGGAGTTAAATTAGTGAATTAGTAAAAAGTGGATTAGAGTAAGTGGCATGATGAGCATTTTCCTAAATAACGAGAATTCACAAATTAAAGCAACAGATAACTCAAGTTCAAACAAGGAAGTTAAGGATGAACAAATGAATATAGCAAAAAGTGGAATTGAATCATCCAAGGTGCAATTTATAAACCAGGAAATGAAAAAAAATAAGGAAGCTTGCCCTGTCATTCATGAATTGGTTTGGTAAAAGCTGAGTAAAACAGAGTGCAAGTTTGCCAAAACCAAAACAGGAATGAAAATCAAAGCAATTTACAGAAATTCAGGCAGCATCCCGGCTAAAATTGGATGTTCCCGGAAAATAAATAGCAATCAAAATAGCTCATATGAATTAAAATATAGCTGCAATTACATAAAGGGAATAAGAACATGGAAAAGCAGTGTAAAAAGCAGCATGAACAAGAAATTACAGCATATGAACAATATTAACAACACAGCAATAGCAGAATTGCGAAAATTAGAAAACAAGAAACATGAACAGCGCAATTAAACAGGCCTAAATCCACTAACCACATCCTAAGCTACCTAACAACCTAGAATCCACTACAACATGCATATCTAACTAGCCTAATGATGAACATAAACAGAAAAATAGGAAATTAATGATAAAAGAAAAGAATGGTGGCGTTCAGCGGAACCTGGAAGGCATAGGAATGAAAGTGGGGCAGAGAGGTGGCTCGGGGTGGTGGCTGTGGCGGCTGATGCGGTGGTTGAGGGTGGTACGGCGGCGGTGAGGGCTTGCGGAGGCAGGGGAGGTTTAGGGTAGGGTAATGTGGGTAGGGGAAAGGGAAGGAAGGGTGGTGGTGGGTGGTGCGGTTGTAATGGCGGCGCGGTGAGGTGGTGACGGCGGCGCGGTGAGGGAGAAGAGGAAAGAAGAAGAAGAAAGAGGGGTAAGGAAGAAGGGGGATGGCATGGCGGCGGCTTCTGGGTGGTCGTCGGGGGTTGCGGTGGGCGGTGGTGGTGGCTGGAAGTTGTGGGTGGTGGTTGTGGAGAGAAGAGAGGAAGGAGAGGGGGCTGGGGGGCGCGAATGGGTAGGGTTTCGCGTGGTAGAGGGTTATTAAATTTGAATCCACGTGATCACGTGGGGCACGCGGTCGCGTGGCCGGTGTGAAATGGGGGTCGACGCGATCGCGTGAGTGATGCGATCGCATGGAATGAGTAAATTATGAAATGACGTGGTCGCGTGAGGCATGCGACCGCGTCGCTGGAAATTGTGCTAAACGCACAATTCCAGCGTCGTTTTAGTGTAACTCTCTGTCTCCTCTGGGGTGGTGGTGCAATCCATGCGACGTGATCGCGTCGCTCACACTGTCGTGTGGGATTGGTGTTGTGCAAGTGATGCGATCGCATCAGGGACGCGATCGCGTGGGTCGTTTTGTGCGAAACGCACAATGGCCGCACGATTCCAGCCTAACTCTCTGGACGTTGGGGATTTACGCCGATCTCCAGATCACACGGCCGTGTGGGTGACGCGGACGCATGGGTGGTTGTTCTTCGCAACTGACGCGATCGCATGAGCGATGCGGTCGCGTCACACGCCCCTTTTTTTTTATGCAGGTATGCAACTATGCAGTATGCAATGCGAATGAATAATATTCATGTTCAATTGAAAAGGAAATAAAAATAAATAACACGAAATAAAACTGAAAAAGAAACGACCATACCATGGTGGGTTGTCTCCCACCTAGCACTTTTAGTTAAAGTCCTTAAGTTGGACATTGGATGAGCTTCCTGTTATGGCGGCTTGCGCTTAAATTCGTCCAGAAATCTCCACCAATGGTTGGAATGCCAATAGCCTCCGGGGTCCCAAACTAGGCATGTAAAGCTTCTGAGCAGCTTCAAACATACTCTCAGGCTCCCGGGGTGATGAATGTCAGAATAGATTCCAGGATCCCAAACCTTGCTTTTAAATCCGCCTTCGTCTTGATCTATATTTTTCCATCCGGGCGGTTTAGAAAGTAGATTTTCACCAAGGTAACCAAACGTTTTTCGAGATCCATTCGATAGATCATGATGCCAATCTGCACACTTCAAGTTGAAGCGTGGAACCTTATTGAACCTTGTGCACCAGCTCTGAGCACGAGCCATTTTCCTCTTACTCTTAAAGCCGCAGAGAGCTCTAAGCTGGCCATCTGTTTCAAGCAAACCATATTCAAGTGGGAAAATAAAGCTAAGGGTTAAGGATTGTACCCACTTGAAGCTTGTATTGGGTGGTAATGGCCTTGGGATAGGTGTTTCTAGTGGTTCTGTAAGTTCTACTCCCTTGTGCTCTTCTGTGAATTTCTTCACTTCCTTGCAGACTTCTTCAATTGCATCTATGTCCTGATCAAAGCCTTCTATGTCTTCCTCGTCACTTAAGTCATAAACGGGAGGTTGAGAGAAATCTACCTCCGCATCATCTTCGCATTCACTTGGGAAAGATTCTTCGATCTCAGAGAATTCACTTGCTGATGCAAGTTCATTACTAGGAGAACTTGACTCGAGATTATCATCATCAAGGAAACTTGCTTCTTAGAGTGTTCCGTCTAGTTCCTCATAAAAGACTTGCCTTGGGGGCTGTGTACTATCCTCCTTAGCATTAATTGTAACGTCCTTGACAGAATTCTCCACAACTCTGGATTCCCATGGAGGCTCAGCGTCTCCTAGGTCTTCAACCAACTCTTCTTCTTGTGTAATGACAGCTTTCTCTACTTGTTCCAGTACGAAGTCATGCTCTGTTCTGTCCACTGGAGTTTCTAGTATCTCCTTCATGCTACGCTTATCATTAGATTGTCCATACGGAGTTGTGGGAGGTCCTTGAATGTTTGAACGTCTAGAAGATAATTGACTTATTGCTTGCTCCAGTTGATAAAGGGTTGTTTGAATTTGATCTACTGTTTCCTTGAGGCGAACCTCTGATTCTCGGGGTGCTGGATTTGGACGTGGTACATTGGGAAGTGGTGGTGTTTGGGAGTAATTGGATTAGAATCGGGGTAAATGAGGATCGTATGGTGGCGAATGGTGAAAAGAAGCTTGTAAGTGTGGTGGTTCGAAGTTATGTTGAGAGGATGGCCTATAAGCACAGGGTGGGACTTGTTGGTAACTACAAGGTTGTCCACCATGTCTATTTGCTTAGTATGCATTGTAGAATGGTCTTTGTCCATGATATCTTGGAGGGTGTTGTTGCCTAGAGGATTGATCAGATCCTCTTGGCTCCATCTATCTTTGATTGCTCTGACCTTAATGCATGTTCCTGTTATAACTTTCACTCCTTTCAACAATATCAGAACCAAACTCGAAGCGAGAGGGGTGAGAATTCATAGTAGCTAATGGAAATAAAAAGGGAAAATAAAGACAAATAAACAAGTAAAAGAAAAATATTTACAATAACCAATAATAAGGCACACAATTGCAGTTCACCAGCAACGGCGCCTGATAAACCACTATTTTATGGTTTATCTTGTGCTCAATTGAGTGAATTTTATCAACTCTTCACCCACTTATTCATACTATTTGCATGGTTTTACATTTGCCTTCCTAATTATGTGCTTTGATTGAAAACATGCTTCTTTGGCCTTAAGTTCCCTATGTTTAATCCTCTCTTATTACCATTAGATACCTTGATATGTGTGTTAAGTGATTTCAGAGATTACAAGGCAAGAATGGCTCAGAGGATGGAAAGGAAGCATGCAAAAGTGGAAGGAATACAAGAAGTTGGAGAAACTGCTAAGCTGTCCAGCCTGACCTCTTCACACTCAAATGGCTATAACTTTAGCTACAGAGGTGCAAACGACACGGTTCTAGTTGTGTTGGAAAGCTAGCGTCCGGGGCTTCGATTTGATATATAATATGCCATAGTTTCCTTGACGCTAGGTGACGCGACCGCGTGCTCCATGAGGCCGCATCGCAGTGACGAAAAGGCAGCGTGTTTGAATTCGCAACCAGTTTGCGGCCCAGAAAACACAGATTAGAGGCTATAAAGTGGGAGAATGTATCCATTCATGAACAAGCTTTCACATTCACAATTTTAGGAGTAGATGTAGTTTTTGGAGAGAGAGGTTCTCTCCTCTCTCTTAGGATTAGGATTTAGGACTTCTCTTAGTTTTAGGAGTGACTCTCAATCCCAGGCTCAATGTTTCTTTTATTTCTTTTCTCAATTTTAATTTATGAATGTCCATGTCAGATTTAAGTTCTTTTGTGAATGCAATTCGAGGTATTTTCAGATTTAATTTTGCTTTGCTTCATTTATAAATACTTTTAATTTAATTTAGATATTTTCTTCCTTTTGGCTTGGGTCAAGTGATTGGTAACACTTGAGTTATCAAACTCAGCAAGTGATTGAAATTGGCAGATTCTGATTGAGCTAGGATTGCTCTAAAGCTAGTCTCTCCACAGGAGTTGACTAGGACTTGAGAATCAAGCTAATCAGTCCACTTGATTTACCTTCATAGTTAGAGGTTAACAAAGTGGGATTAAAACCCAATTCTCTTCACACCTGATAAGGATAACTAGGATAGGAATTTCACTTTCTCATACCTTGCCAAAAGTTTATTTTACAGTTATTTATTTATTTTACTTGTCATTCAACTAACTTTTTACCTTAATCCAAAACCCCAATCTACAACTCATAACCAATAATAAGAACACCTCCCTGCGATTCCTTGAGAAGACGACCCGAGGTTTGAATACTTCGGTTATCAATTTATTTAGGGGTTTGTTACTTGTGACAACCAAAATGTTTGTATGAAAGGACTTTTGAAGGTTTAGAAAACTATACTTGCAATGAGGATTTATCCGCAAATTTTTAGACCACGCAAAAGTTCTCTCATCAAAATGGCGCCGTTGCCGGGGAATTGCAAACGTGTGCCTTATTATTGGTTATTGTAAATATTTTATTTTTACTTGTTTATTTATTTTTATTTTTGTTTTTATTTTTGCTTTTTTCATAAATTAAGAGGTTATTGGTTTTTATTTAATTATAAAAAAAAATTTCAAAAAAAAAAATTTTCTTGGTGTTCATCTTGATCTTCAAGTTGTTCTTCGTGTTCATCTTGACCTTCAAGTTGTTCTTAGTTGTTTTCTTCGTTTTGATCTAAAAATTTTTAAGTTTGTTATCATTTTATTATTTTTCTCTTTCCTTATTATATTCAAAAATTCAAAATTTAAAAATCAAATTTTAAAATTCAAATTAAAAAAAAAATTTTTTTTCAAAATTCAATTTTAAAAATTTTTCAAATTTCAAATCTCAAATTTCAAAATTCAAATTTCAAAAATTTAAAATGCAAATTTCAAATCTCAAAATTTAATTTTCAAATTCAAAATTTAAATAACCTTTTAGTTTAAATTTGTTTTTATTTTCGTTTTTAATTTTTATTTGCTACTATGAACTCTCACCCCTTTGGCTATGAGTCTGGTTACAATTATATTGCAGGAAGAAGAAATTACAATGAGAACAGGCATCAAGGTTGGAACAATCAAAGATGGGAGGAGCCACAAGGATTTGATCAACCCTCTTGGCGACAACCACCTCTAATGGACTATCAACAACCACCACCATATGCCTATGAACCCTTTCCTCAACATGACTTTGGACCACCATACTCACAAGCCCCTTTCCGCCAATCACCTCCATATGACACTAACCCGTATCCACCATACCAACCACCTTATGAGCCAAATGAACCATACACAGAACCACCACCTTTCCAACACAACTACTCTCATGAACCACCACCTCAATATTCACCATCTCTATATCATTATCAAGATGAACCACCTTCCTATTATGAACCCTCTCTCCTAACCAATGAATCCTCATATCCACCCCAACCTCCAATGGATGACAGACTTCATGTTATTCTTCAAAGGCAAGAAAGGATGAATAAGAGTGTGCTAAATTTCGCGGCCGCCTTAGGCGAGTTAGTAAATATAATAGCTTCCCAATATCTGAGCACTCAAAGAACTCCCATGGCTACATGTGGAGAATCAAAAGAAGAGCAAAGCATGAAGGAGACACTAGAAACTTCGGTGGACAATGAGGAACATGGCTTTGTATTGGAACAAGTGGAGGAAGCCATAATAGTTGCAGAGGAAGAAGTGGTTGAAGACTTAGGAGATGCTGAACCTCCATGGGAAAGTCAAGACATAGAGCCTCCTTCCAAGATGGTTGCATTTGATGTTGAGGAGGGTGTACAACCTCCAAGGCATGTCATGGTTAAGGACTTGGAAGAGGCCGATCAAGAGATGGAGACTAAAGAAGAAGAAGCATAGCCTCCCATGCCCTTGGTGAGCAATGAAAAAGAGATTGAATTGGAAGAAAGCTACCAAGAGGAAGAGGTTGATATTGAAGAAACTTGCAAAGAGGTGGAAGTTGTCAAAGAGCACAAGGGAGTGGAGTTTGGAATCACCTTGCCAAAGTTATTGGAGACCCCTCCCCCTAAGTTTCCATCATCCTTCACAACATTCAAGTGAGTAAAATTCATATCCCTTAACTTTCTAATTCCACTTGAATATGGGTTACTGGAGATGGATGGTCAACTTAGAGCTCTTTGTGACATTAAGAGTAAGAGGAAGATGGTCATTGGTAAGAATTGTCCTACAAAGTTCATTATGGTTGGAAGCTTTAAGTTTAAACGCAAGGGTTGGTGTAGAGCTCAATTGAATGGGTCTAGGAAACTGTTTGGTAGCTGCAGTGAGAATTCAAATTACTTATCACCCGGTTAGAAAAATACAGATCCCGACAAAAATGGGTGTAAAAGCAAAGTTTGGGATCCTGGAATCTGTTCTGACATCCAACACCCCGGGAGCCTAAGAATCTGTTTGAAGCTGCTCAAAGGCTTTACGTGCCTAGTTTGGGACCCCGGAGGTTACTGGATATACAAACATTGGTGGAAATTCCTGGATGAGTTCAAGCACAAGCCACCATAACAGGGAGCTCACCAAATGTCCAACTTAAGGACTCTAACTAAAAGTGCTAGGTGGGAGACAACCCACCATGGTATGATCGTTCCTTTTTCATTTTTATTTAGTTTTATTTTTTTCGAGTTTTATTTTATTTTATTATATTAAACCTAGAGTTTTGCATCACATTCATATTAACACTGTATTCTGCATTTTTTTCAGATTATAAAAAAAAAAGCACGCACGCGACGCGGCAGCGTCGCTGACGCGTCTGCGTCACCAGTACAAAGGGAAGAAAAGGAAACGAACAGAAAGTCACGCGAGAGCGTGGCTGGAGGCGCGCCTTTAGCATAATTTGCCCCACATGACCGCGTCGCTGACACGTCCACGTCAGGTGGGAACATTGGCCTCCCACGCTACCACGTCACCCACGCGGCCGCGTGACTTGAAAATCGACGTCAAAAGGGTGCATGGCCGAAAGATGAGCTGGAGTGATGCTGGACTGGCGCTAGACGCACAGACCTTTCCATGCGGACGCGTGACCGACGCGACCGCGTCACCCATGCGACCGCGTCAACCTGGATTTTGGCAATACTAAGTTTTGAACAGAGAGTTGTGCGACCGCGATGCTGCACTCACGCCACTAGCACAGATCGAGTCACGCGATCGCGTGCCCCACGCGTCTGCGTCACCCAACCTTATCGCGCACCACGCGACCGCGTCACCCATGCGACCGCGTCGCCTGCGCCGCACAACATATCCAGATCAGCCAATTTTCTTATCTTTTCTTCTCTAATCCTAATTTCTTCTATCTTTTCTTCTTTCTTTCTTACTTTATTTCTTTCCCTCCTCATTCTTTTTCACCTTCATTCTATTTTATTTAATTTATTTGCATATTTCCTTCATTGCATTTTAATTTTGTGCATATTTTTCTTTTCTTTTCTAAATTCATTATTTTACCTTTGGTGTTGATTTTCTTATTTAACTGTTGCATCTTCTCTTATATTATTTTGGGTGCTTCATGACTTGTTTTATTCTGATTAGGTAACATTATTTAAATCAATGCTAATTTTTATATTACTGATATTCTTTTTGCATTGACATGAACTTACATTGTCTTTCATTACCCACTCTCTTTCCCATTGTTACAACTTTTGCACCACTGGTATGCCATGGCTTCTATTGTTTTCTCACATACATGTTGAAGCTTCCATGTAAATGAGACCCTTATCATTTGGCATTAACACCCATATTTTATTTATTTTCTATCTTTTGGGTTACTTTTCTTCTTTTTCTCTTATTTTAGGCTGGCCACCGAAGACGGAAAAAGAGAGAAACCTCTAAAAGGGGAGACATACAAGTCCATCTGCACATTCCTTGATGAGAAAAGCATCAGTTGGAATAACCCGTCCACCTGCACATCTCAGCATGCACCGAGGACGGTGCAATCTTTAAGTGTGGGAAGGTCGATACCGATCTCCATGGGTTAGTATTTTCTTTTCAACACCAATATTTTATTTTCCTTGTTAGTTGTTGCATTTGCATGTTGATTGCATATTTGTTTGATTTTGTGCATATTTTACCACTTGGTTGAAGTAATATTTTCTTTTTCAAGAAACCTTTTAAGAGCATTTCACTAATTTGAATAAAATTTAATGTTACACTTGTTTGAAGAAATATTATACTGGAATATGGTTTAGAGCTCGAACACACAAAACCTGTGAGATTTTTGAGCCTATTTAAATTGGTTGCATTTTATCAACCAATATTTTATTTTTGGTGTGTGTTTTTTCTCTCTAAAATTGTAATCTTTGTCTTGCTTAATTCTATATTTCCATGGTTTAATGTATGCATGCACTTACATGATTGAGGCCTTTGTTTTACTAAGCTTACATACCCATATGGCATTACCTTTCATTATCCTTTGCAAACCAATGTTGAGCCTATTTTACCCTTTTTTGTTTTTTACTTTAGCACATCATTAACTCTAAGCGAAAAACAATAATGCCCTTAATGTGAATCCTTGGTTAGCTTAGACTAGTGAGAGTGCTCATGAATTAAGTGTGGGGAAGTGAATTTGAAAACATTTGGTTTGAGAATTGAGTATGTTAGAATTTTCTGAAAATGTGAAAGAAATGTTTAGGACATGTTCATGCATTCAATAATTTAATCATATGCATTGAAAAAAATAAAAGAAAAAAAATATATATATATATATATAATATAAAAAAAATAGCAAATAAGAAAAAGGGGACAAAATGCCCCAAAGTAAGTGGTGAAAGCAATGCATATGTACTGTACTTGAAATTAGAATGCATGAATATGTGGAAAACATAGTTAATGGATAGTTAGATGTGGTATTATGATTACATGGATTGTCTAAAGTTAGGTGGAAAGTTTAAGTTAATTAAGGATTCAGATTTTAGTCCACTTGAACAAATACAATCCTACCTTGACCCTAACCCCATTACAACCCTTAAAAGACCTCTTGATTTGTGTATTTTTGCATTAAATTTTTGTTGATTGTTAGATAAAAAGCAAGCCTTAGAAAGCAAGGTTAGTAGAGAATTGAGAGAATCGAACCTAAAATACTTGAGTGATTAGAGTGTATACACTACCAGTGAGGGTTCGATGCTCAATTCCTTGTTCCCTGCTTTCATGAGCTATTTTCTTCTTGC
Organism: Arachis ipaensis; assembly: GCF_059453495.1. Taxonomy (NCBI): domain Eukaryota; kingdom Viridiplantae; phylum Streptophyta; class Magnoliopsida; order Fabales; family Fabaceae; genus Arachis; species Arachis ipaensis. Next base: position 76,346,220 of record NC_142442.1, on the reverse strand, counting down.
AAGTCTATTTGTACTTCATTTTCATGATTTGAATTAGTGAAATCCAGTTCATATTTCTTCTTGAAAGATTTGTTTACTTTTAACCAAGTAGGTAGAAACATTTTTGCATGTAGTTGCATTCATACAGATAGATTGCATTTCATATTAATCTACCATCCCTCTTCATCTTTATAGCTTCTCTTGAGCTTAGCATGAGGACATGCTAATGTTTAAGTGTGGGGAGGTTGATAAACCACTATTTTATGGTTTATCTTGTGCTCAATTGAGTGGATTTTATCAACTCTTCACCCACTTATCCATACTATTTGCATGGTTTTACATTTGCCTTCCTAATTATGTGCTTTGATTGAAAACATGCTTCTTTGGCCTTAAGTTCCCTATGTTTAATCCTCTCTTATTACCATTAGACGCCTTGATATGTGTGTTAAGTGATTTCAGAGATTACAAGGCAAGAATGGCTCAGAGAATGGAAAGGAAGCATGCAAAAGTGGAAGGAATACAAGAAGTTGGAGAAACTGCTAAGCTGTCCAGCCTGACCCCTTCGCACTCAAACGGCTATAACTTTAGCTACAGAGGTCCAAACGATGCGATTCCAGTTGCGTTGGAAAGCTAACGTCCAGGGCTTCAATTTGATATATAATGTACCATAATTTCCCTGACGCTAGGTGACGCTACCGCGTGCTCCAGGCGGCCGCGTCGCAGTGACGAAAAGGCAGCATGTTTGAATTCGCAACCAGCAAATTCTGGGCTATTTCTGACCCAGTTTGCGGCCCAGAAAACACAGATTAGAGGCTATAAAGTGGGAGAATGCATCCATTCATGAACAAGCTTTCACATTCAAAATTTTAGGAGTAGATGTAGTTTTTAGAGAGAGAGGTTCTCTCCTCTCTCTTAGAATTAGGATTTAGGACTTCTCTTAGTTTTAGGAGTGACTCTCAATCCCAGGTTCAATGTTTCTTTTATTTCTTTTCTCAATTTTATTTTATGAATGTCCAAGTCAGATTTAAGTTCTTTTGTGAATGCAATTCGAGATATTTTCAGATTTAATTTTGCTTTGCTTCATTTATAAATACTTTTAATTTAATTTAGATATTTTCTTCCTTTTGGCTTGGGTCAAGTGATTGAAATTGGCAGATTCTGATTGAACTAGGATTGCTCTAAAGCTAGTCTCTCCACAGAAGTTGACTAGGACTTGAGAATCAAGCTAATCAGTCCACTTGATTTACCTTCATAGTTAGAGGTTAACAAAGTGGGATTAAAATCCAATTCTCTTCACACCTGATAAGGATAAGTAGGATAGGAATTCCACTTTCTCATACCTTGCCAAAAGTTTATTTTACAGTTATTTATTTATTTTACTTTTCATTCAACTAACTTTTTACCTTAATCCAAAACCCCAATCTACAACTCATAACCAATAATAAGAACACCTCCCTGCGATTCCTTGAGAAGACGACCCGAGGTTTGAATACTTCGGTTATCAATTTATTTAGGGGTTTGTTACTTGTGACAACCAAAACGTTTGTATGAAAGGACTTTTGAAGGTTTAGAAAACTATACTTGCAATGAGGATTTATCCGCAAATTTCTAGACCACGCAAAAGTTCTCTCATCAGCAATATTTTGATAAGAACTGGAAGATCGATGGTTTAGAAGTTATAGTAAACTCTCGTTGCAAGTATAGTTACTAAACCAAGCAATCAACCTTTCTTACAAACGTTTTGGTTGTCACAAGTAACAAACCCCTAAATAAATTGATAACCGAAGTATTTAAACCTCGGGTCGTCTTCTCAAGGAACTGCAGGGAAATATGTTCTTATTATTGGTTATGAAGATTGTAAATTGGGGTTGTGAAGATGAGGAACAAGTAATTTAAATTGTAATTAAAATAAGTGAAAGACTGTAAAGTAAATAAATAACTGTAAAATAAACTTTTGGCAAGGTATGAGAAATTAGAAGTCCTATCCTAGTTACCCTTATCAATGATGATGAAAGTTGAATCTTAATTCCACTCAGTTAGTCTTTACTTAAAGTGAAGAAAAGTCAAGTGACTAATTAGTTAGATCCTCAAATCCTAGTTAATCCCTAAGGAAAGATTGGGATTATTGAAGTTCAATTCAATTAGCAAAGATAACAATTATCAATCATGTTTGAGTTTGATAACTCCTGAGTTACTGATTTCTTAACCAAGACCAAAAGGGAAAAGTAAATCTACCGGAATAAAATTGTCTTCAGATGGAAAGCAACAGCGATATAAATAAAAGAAACAATTGTAAACTGAAATACCTCAAATAACATTAATTCAAAAGAGTAATCTGTAACATAGAAGAATTCATAAATTAAATTGAAAAGATAAATAAAAAGGAATGTTGAACCTGATAGAAAGAGATAATCCTGAAAGCGAATAAAATCCTAAATCTAAATCCTAAAAGAGAGAGGAGAGAGAACCTCTCCTACAAAACTACATCTAAATCATGAATACTAACTAATTGGAGACTCTCCTCTGAATGGGTGCATTCCCCCACTTCATAACCTCTGATCTGTGCCTTCTGGACTTGGATTTGGGCCAAAAAGGGCTTCAAAAATCGCTGGGAGCGTTTTCTGTAATTTCTGGTGCGTGGCCTCTGTCACACGGCCGCGTGGGTCACGCGGTCGCGTCAATTGGAGTTTTCCTTGTCACGCGGTCGCGTTAGTCATGCGTCCGCGTCATATGCGTTTCGCTTAAGGGGCGCGATCGCGTCAAGCACGCGGTCGCGTCGCTGTTACTTCGCACTGGCATGCGGCCGCGTCGTCCATGCGATCGCGTCGTTGCCAGTTTCTTCAAAAACTCTGTTTTGTGCTTTCCTTCCATTTTTGTATGTTTCCTTTTCATCCTTTAAGTCATTCCTGCCTTAGAAGATCTGAAACTACTCAACACACGAATCACAGCATCGAATGGTAATAAAGGGTAATTAAAATTATTACTTTTAAAGCATAGGAAACATGTTTTTCACATACATCACATAATAAGGGAGGGAAAGTAAAACCATGCAATTAATATGAATAAGTGAGTGAAGGATTAAATAAATCACTTAAATTAGGCACAGAATATATCATAAAATATGAGTTTATCAGTTATCTTTTCTTTTCTTTTCAATTGACGCTATGTTTCTCTTAAAATTTGTTAATAATATCATTACATTTTTGAAAATCTTTACACATAGTACCAAAAACATTGGCTGACAAGATAGATTTCCCTACTGCAGTAGAATTGAGGGATGGAGCAGCGTTTACAAGATTATTACTATTTGGACCATTGTCATTACCGCCTTGAGTGAGTCCACTTGGGGGATGATGCTCGGGTTATTGTATGGTTTAGAATTTCACAAATGAAATCTTGTTGCAAGTATAGTTCTAAACCAACAAAGAATCCTCACATGCAAAAAACATTGGTTGTCACAAGTACAAACCCCAATAAAAATTAACCGAAGTATTTAAACCTCGGGTCGTCTCACAAGGAATTGCAATGAAGTGATCAATTATTGGCTATGAAGATGCAAGGGGATTTGATTTGGAAATTGACAAGAAAATATAAATGACAAGAAAGTAAAATAACAAGAACTAATAAAAGAAATGGATTTCTGCACTATCTGTCATAGTCTACTCATTTTCTGTAAACCTAGGTTACCAGTTTAGTATTTAAAACAACTTTTAGAGATTTATTTTGTATCTCATGACATTTTAGATCTGAACTTTGTACCTTTTGACGGCATGAGTCTCTAAACTCCATTGTTGGGGGTGAGGAGCTCTGCTCTGCCTCGATGAATTAATGCAAGTATCTCTGTTTTCCATTCAAACATGCGTGTTCCTATCTAAGATATCCATTCGCGCCTAATTATGGAGAAGGTGATGATTCGTGACATTCATCACCTTCCTCAATCCATGAACGTGTGTCTGACAATCACCTCCGTTCTACATCAGATTGAATGAATATCTCTTAGATTCCTTAATCAGAATCTCCGTGGTATAAGCTAGAATCCATTGGCAGCATCCTTGAGAATCCGAAAAGTCTAAACCTTGTCTGTGGTATTCCTAGTAGGATTATGGGATTGGATGACTGTGACGAGCTTCAAACTCGCGAGTGCTGGGCGTAGTGACAGACGCAAAAGGATAGCGAATCCTATTCCGGTATGATCGAGAACCTACAGATGATTAGCCGTGCGGTGACAGCGCACCTGGACCATTTTCACTGAAAGGAAGGATGGTAGCCATTGACAACGGTGATCCTCCAACACACAACTTGTCATAGGAGGGACGTGCGTGCGTGAAGAAGAAGATAGGGAGAAAGTAGAGATTCAAAGGACAAAGCATCTCCAAAACTCCAACATATTCTCCAATACTGCACAACAAGTATTTAATTCGCACTCCTTTATTTTCCACTATTTAAACTGATAAACATAATTGACTTTCTGACTAAGATTTACAAGATATCCATAGATTGCTTCAAACCAACAATCTCCGTGGGATTCGACCCTTACTCACGTAAGGTTTTACTTGGACGACCCAGTGCACTTGCTGGTCATGTGTGCGAAATTGTAAGAGAATAACAATTTTGTGCACCAAGTTTTTGGTGCCGTTGCCGGGGATTGTTTGAGTTTGAACAACTGACGGTGAATCTTGTTGCTTAGATTAGGAAATTTTTGTCTTTTGGGTCAGAGTCTTTTATTTTCTTTTCAAAAAATATCCTTCTTCAAAACAAGTGTTACATTTATTGACCAATTGGCTAGAGTGTTGGTTTATGTTCTTGATGATTGGGCATCAGTTTTATTAAAAATATTTTTAAAAAAAAAATTTTTCTATTAAATTCTGTGCCAAACTTTAAGTTTGGTGTTTTCTTGTTGATTTTTCTGTGTTTTTCGAAAATTTTAGTTTGGTTTTCTAAAAAAAATTTTAAGTTTGGTGTTCTTCCTTCATGTTCTTGTGTTCTTGTGAGTCTTCAAAGTGTTCTTGAGCTTTCCTTGTGTCTTGATCTTAAAATTTTTATGTTTGGTGTTCCTTGGTGTTTTCCCTCCAAAATTTTCGAAAACTAGGAGCATTAGATCAAAAAAATTTTAAACCTTGTGCTATTTTATTGTTTTTCTCTTTCCTCACTAAATTCAAAAATATCTTTTCTCTCTATTTCTAAAACAAATTTTCGAAAATTATTTTCTAAAAATTCAGATTTTTTTTCAAAATTTAAAATCTTTTCCAAATCATATCTTTTTCAAAACTTCCTAACCACTTTCTCTCTCCTCAATTTTTTTCGAAAATATTCACCTATTTTTTTTACTTTATTTTAATTTATTTATTTTCTAAATAAGTAAATAAATAAATAAATAAATAAAAATAAATTTTTTATTTGACATCATCTCCCTTTCTTCATCATGGATCTAAGTGGAAATGAACAGTCCAGGAGGACTCTAGGGTCATATGCTAACCCCTCTACTGCTTCATATGGGAGTAGTATCTGCATACCCTCCATTGGAGTCAGTAGCTTTGAGTTGAATCCTCAGCTCATTATCATGGTGCAGCAAAGCTGCCAGTATTCCGGTCTTCCACAGGAAGAACTTACAGAATTTCTGGCACAATTTTTACAAATTGCTGACACAGTACATGATAAGGAAATAGATCAGGATGTCTACAGACTATTACTGTTTCCGTTTGCTGTAAAAGATCAAGCTAAGAGGTGGTTAAATAACCAACCTAAGGCCAGCATAAGGACATGGAAACAGCTGACAGAAAAATTCCTGAATCAATACTTTCCCCCAAAATGGATGACACAGCTAAGGCTGGACATCCAAGGCTTCAAACAAGGAGATAATGAATCTCTTTATGATGCCTGGGAGAGATACAGAGAGATGCTACGAAAATGCCCCTCTGAAATATTTTCAGAGTGGGTTTAGTTAGACATCTTCTATTATGGGCTTGCAGAAGGAGCTCAGATGTCTCTAGATTACTCAGCTGGTGGATCTATCCACATGAGAAAGACAATTGAAGAGGCTCAAGAGCTCATTGATACAGTTGCCAGGAATCAGCATCTGTACCTAAGCAGTGACCCTTCCATGAAAGAAGAGGTTCAAACAGTAACTGCTGAACTCAGCCCTGTAAAACAAGCTGTTGAATTCAATCAGCAATTGGACTTTCTAACAAAGCAGTTAGCCGAATTCAAGGATAAACTACAAGAGACAAGGATGGCTAATATAAACATGAAAGTACAATTAAAGCAAACAAAGCAGCAGCTGTCAAAATAAATAACAGAAGAATACCAAGCAGTTCAATTAAGAAGTGAGAAAGCACTAAATGCCCCACTTCAAGGCAGCAGGAAACCAAGAAATGAGCAAACCACCCAAAATCCATCTGAGGACAGTAAGAGCCCAGGGAAAAATAATTCTGGCGCAAAAACGCCAAAAGTTGGGTGGAAGGCTGGCGCTGAACGCCCAGACCATGCTCAAGACTGGCGTTCAACGCCAGAAATAAGCAAGGATCTGGCGTTGAACGCCCAAAAGTGGCACAGTTCTGGCGTTCAAACGCCAGAAACAGATAAGGAGCTGGCGTCTAACGTTACTCCAGCTTCTAACTCTGGCACTCCATTGCCAGTGAGGGATCAGAACACACAAGTGCTAATGACAACCCCTCTAAAAAGGCTTCTTCAACCACTTCTGTAGGCAATAAACCTACAGCAACTAAGGTTGAGAAATATAAAGCCAAGATACCTTATCCTCAAAAACTCCGGAAAGAGGAGCAGGATAAGCAATTTGCTCGCTTTGCATATTATCTCAGGAATCTTGAAATAAAGATTCCATTTGCAGAGGCACTTGAGCAAATACCTTCTTATGCCAAGTTCATGAAAGAGATCTTGAGTCATAAGAAGGATTGGAGAGAAACTGAGAGAGTTCTCCTCACTGAAGAATGCAGTGCAGTCATTCTGAAAAGCTTTCCTGAAAAGCTTAAAGACCCTGGGAGTTTTCTGATACCATGCACATTAGAAGGTAATTGCACCAAGACAGCTTTATGTGATCTTGGGGCAAGCATCAACCTAATACCTGCATCCACTATCAGAAAGCTTGGTTTAACTGAAGAAGTTAAACCAACCCGGATATGTCTCTAACTTGCTGATGGCTCCATTAAATACCCATCAAGCGTGATTGAAGACATGATCGTCAGAGTTGGGCCATTTACCTTTCCCACTGACTTTGTAGTGCTGGAAATGGAAGAGCACAAGAGTGCTACTCTCATTCTAGGAAGACCCTTCCTAGCAACTGGACGAACCCTCATTGATGTCCAACAGGGGGAAATAACCCTGAGAGTCAATGATGATGAGTTTAATTTGAATGCTGTCAAAGCCATGCAGCATCCAGACACACCAAAAGACTGCATGAAAGTTGATCTTATCGACTCTTTGGTAGAAGAGATCAACATGGCTGAGAGTCTCGAATCAGAGTTGGAAGACATATTTAAAGATGTTCAGCCTGATTTGGAGGATTCAGAGGAGATTAAAGAGCCTCTGAAATTTTCTCTGGAAGAGGAAAAACCTCCTAAACCCGAGCTCAAACCATTACTACCATCCCTGAAATATGTATTTCTGGGAGAAGGTGATACTTTTCCAGTGATCATAAGCTCTGCTTTAAACCCACAGGAAGAGGAAGCACTTATTCAAGTGCTAAGGACACACAAGACAGCTCTTGGGTGGTCCATAGGTGACCTTAAGGGCATAAGCCCAGCTAGATGCATGCACAAAATTTTATTGGAGGATAATGCTAAACCAGTGGTTCAACCACAGAGGCGGCTAAATCCAGCCATGAAGGAAGTGGTGCAGAAAGCGGTCACCAAATTACTAGAGGCTGGGATTATTTATCCTATTTCTGATAGCCCCTGGGTGAGCCCTGTCCAAGTCGTCCCAAAAAAGGGAGGCATGACAATGATTCATAATGAAAAAAATGAACAGGTTCCTACAAGAACAGTTACAGGGTGGCGCATGTGTATTGACTACAGAAGGCTCAATACAGCCACCAGAAAGGATTATTTTCCTTTACCATTCATAGACCAGATGCTAGAAAGACTGGCAGGTTATGATTATTACTGCTTTCTGGATGGCTACGCAGGCTATAACCAGATTGCAGTAGATCCCCAGGATCAAGAGAAAATAGCATTCACATGTCCATCTGGAGTGTTTGCTTATAGAAGGATGCCATTTGGGCTGTGTAATGCGCCTGCAACCTTCCAGAGATGCATGCTCTTTATTTTCTTTGATATGGTGGAAAAATTTCTGGAAGTCTTCATGGATGACTTCTCAGTATATGGAGACTCATTCGGCTCCTGTCTTGATCATCTGAAACTTGTTTTGAAGAGATGCCAAGAGACCAACCTAGTTTTAAACTGGGAAAAATGTCACTTCATGGTGACTGAAGGGATTGTCCTTGGGCATAAAATCTCAAACAAGGGGATAGAGGTGGATCAAGCAAAAATAGAGGTAATTGAAAAATTACCACCACCTGCCAATGTTAAGGCAATCAGAAGCTTTCTGGGGCATGCAGGATTCGATAGGAGGTTTATAAAGGATTTTTTAAAAATCGCAAAACCTCTAAGCAATCTGCTAGCTGCTGACACGCCATTTGTGTTTGACACAGAGTGTCTGCAGGCGTTTGAAACGCTGAAAGCTAAGTTAGTCACAGCACCAGTTATTTCTACACCAGACTGGACATTACCATTTGAGCTAATGTGTGATGTCAGTGATCACGGCATTGGTGCAGTATTGGGACAGAGGCATGACAAGCTTCTGCACGTCATTTATTATGCTAGTCGCGTTTTAAATGATGCCCAAAAAAATTACACAACCACAGAAAAAGAATTACTTGCAGTGGTTTATGCCATTGACAAGTTCAGATCATACTTAGTAGGATCAAAAGTGATTGTGTATACTGACCATGCTGCTCTTAAATATCTACTCACAAAGCAGGATTCAAAACCCAGGCTCATCAGATGGGTGTTGCTTCTGCAAGAGTTTGATATAGAAATAAGAGACAGAAAAGGGACAGAGAACCAAGTGGCTGATCATCTGTCCCGGATAGAGCCAGTAGAAGGGACGTCCCTCCCCTTTCTTGAGATCTCTGAGACTTTTCTGGATGAGCATTTATTTGCCATTCAGGAAACACCATGGTTTGCTGATATTGCAAACTATAAAGTTGCAAGGTTCATACCCAAAGAGTACAACAGGCAACAAAAGAAAAAATTAATCACTGATGCAAAGTACTACTTGTGGGATGAACCCTATCTCTTTAAAAGATGTGCAGATGGAATAATCCGTAGGTGTGTTCCTAGAGAAGAAGCACAAAGGATCCTATGGCATTGCCATGGATCTCATTATGGAGGCCATTTCGGAGGTGAGCGAACAGCCACCAAGGTCCTCAAATGTGGCTTCTATTGGCCCACACTCTATAAAGATTCCCGAGAGTTTGTACATAACTGTGACAGTTGCCAAAGAGCTGGTAATCTGCCTCATGGTTATGCCATGCCTCAACAAGAAATCTTGGAGATTGAGTTGTTTGACGTATGGGGAATTGACTTCATGGGACCTTTCCCACCATCATTCTCAAACACTTATATTCTGGTGGCAGTTGACTATGTATCAAAATGGGTTGAGGCCATTGCCACACCCTCCAATGATACTAAAACAATGCTGAAGTTCTTCCAGAAAAATATCTTCAGCAGGTTTGGGGTCCCTAGAGTACTAATCAGTGATGGGGGCACTCACTTCTGCAACAAACAGCTTTACTCTGCCATGGTCCGGTATGGGATTCGCCACAAGGTGGTGACTCCATATCATCCACAGACTAATGGACAAGCTGAAGTCTCTAACAGAGAGCTAAAAAGAATCCTAGAACGAACTGTAAATACCCGTAGAAAGGATTGGGCAAGAAGCTTGGATGATGCTCTGTGGGCATACAGAACAGCATTCAAGACTCCTATAGGGACCTCTCCATACCAACTGGTCTATGGTAAGGCATGTCACCTGCCCGTGGAACTGGAACATAAAGCCTACTGGGCAACCAGATTCTTGAACTTTGATGCCAAATTAGCTGGAGAAAAAAGATTGCTCCAGCTAAATGAGCTAGAGGAATTCAGATTCACTACTTTCGAAAATGCCAAGCTTTATAAAGAAAAATAAAAAAAATGGCATGACAGAAAGCTGTCATCTAGAATCTTTGAACCAGGACAAAAGGTTCTGTTATTCAACTCTAGGCTCAAGCTATTCCCCGAGAAACTGAAGTCCCAGTGGAGGGGACCATATGTGATTACAAGTGTATCACCATATGGTTATGTGGAGCTTCAAGATATTGATTCTGATAAGAAGTTCATTGTCAATGGACAGAGAATCAAGCACTATCTTGAAGGCAATGTTGAGCAAGAGTGCTCAAGGCTGAAGCTAGACTAAAAGCTCAGCAAGGTCCAGCTAAAGACAATAAAGAAGCGCTTGCTGGGAGGCAACCCAGCCATGGGGCATCAATCCTCTAAGCATTTTGCCCTATTTTTATTTTTATTTGTTTATATGAAGTTCATTGATAACATGGTAAAGAATCAATTGTATAAGTTCACAGGGTTACAGAAGGATTCTGCACACAAAACAGAGAAAAAGAGCTCACTGGCAAGAAAATGCCAGTAAAAGTCTGTTTTGGGTGTTCAACGCCCAATAGAAGCATCCACTGGGCGTTGAACGCCAGTGAGGATAGCCATCTGGGCATTAAACGCCAGGAAGAAGCTCTTTCTGGGCGTTTAACGCCAGATTTACAGCATTCTGGGCGTTCAGAAAAACGCCCAGTAACAAAGGACTTCCTGGCGTTCAACGCCAGAAAGAAGCAGCAGCTGGGCGTTGAACGCCCAGGAGAGGCAGCATTTGGGCGTTGAACGCCCAAAACATGCAGCGTTTGGGCGTTCAAACGCCAGGATGGTGGGGAGGAGGTAAATTCATTTTTTCTTCATATTTTTCATTTTAATCTTAATTTTCATGCTTCAATTCATGATTTCTTGCATAAACATGTTAAGAACCCTGATTTCTAAAATCCCTAATTTCTAAAAACCCTACCTTAAAAATATCAAATGTATCTTAATCCATAAGCACAAACCTTTTTTTTCAAATTCAATCTAACTCTTTTTCAAATTTTCAAAACAAATCTATTTTTTTCAACTAATATCTTTTTCAAATCTCCACATTATCTTTTTCAAAATCTAGATTTATCTTTCTCAAAAATTTTTTCATATCTTTTCAATTTTAAACTATATCCTCTCTTATCATATCTTCTATCTTAACTTTTCCAAATAAATCTTTTTATCATATCTTTTCAAAATTTTCGAACCCACCCCCCTCCCTTTATATATGGGTTCGGCCTCCACCCTCCTCCATCAACAATTGCACCTAGCTCTCCTTCTATCCCTCTCCTTTCTTTTCTTTTGCTTGAGGACAAGCAAACCTCTAAGTTTGGTGTGTTTATCCGTGATCACTAAGAGCATGGCTCCTAAGGGAAAACAACCCACTTCAAGAGGCAAGAAAGAGAGTGTTCAAAAACTACTTTGGAATCAAGGGAAGTTCTTATCTAAAGAACATTCAGACCATTATTATAAAATAAAATAATGGGTCTAAGATCAGTGATCCCGGAAGTTAGATTCGATCTGAAAGAAGACGAATATCCGGAGATCCAAGAGCAAATTCGAATCAGGAACTGGGAGGTCCTAGCTAATCCTGAAACGAAAGTGGGAAGGAATATGGTCCAGGAGTTCTATGCTAATATGTGGCATACAGACAGGCAAAGACTATCTGGATCTGATATCTATGACTATCGAACCGTGGTCAGAGGAAAGATTATTCATACCCACCTTGACAAGATCAGAGAGATCTTAAAGCTACCTCAGCTGAAAGATGATCCAGACTCCTTCAATAGGAGAATGATGAGAACAAACAAGAGCCTGGATAAGATTCTAGAAGACATATACATCCCTGGAGCCAGGTGGACCACCAGCACGAAGGGTGTTCCTAATCAACTCAAAAGAGAAGATCTCAAACCAGTGGCCAGAGGCTGGCTGGACTTCATTGGGCATTCTCTGCTGCCCACTAGCAACCGTTCTGAAGTCACTGTTAAAAGAGCAGTGATGATCCATTGCATCATGATGGGAAAAGAAGTGGAAGTTCATCAACTGATTTCAACTGAATTCTACAAAATTGCTAACAAAAATTCTAAAGAGGCCAGGTTGGCTTACCCAAGCTTGATTTCTCTGCTCTGCAAGGACGCTGGAGTAAGGATGGGAATAACTGAGTATATCTCAATTGAGAAACCAATCACCAAAGCATCAATGGAAAAATAACAAGCACAGGATGACCCCATCAAGAAGAAAACACAGGAATTTCTCCCAGAAATCCCTCAATCTGAATATTGGGAGTATCTTGAAACATCAGTTACCAAGATGCAAGAAGCTATGGAACAAATAATAAAGGAACAGAAGGAACAAAGTCAAATTCTTTGCTACTTGATTAAAGAACAGGAAGAGCAAGGGCGTGACTTGAGGGAATTAAAGCGCCAGAAGTTATATCTTGAAGGACCAAGCACCCCACAGATCCGAGGAACATCCACTTCCCAGAACAAAGGTTGTTAAATTCCAATTTCTGCTTTAACTCTGTGATAGTTGTCGTTATAGGAGTTTACCTTAGGAGTCATATAATAGTAATTAGTGTCTATTTTGATTTTATCTCCAATTAAGTTATAGTCTATTTTTCTCATCATCAGCAAACATGAATAAAATAGCAGATCTTTTGAATAAGAGGCAATAAAAATCGAGTTTTAATAAAAAAAAATTCTAATTAGTAACATGTGGTGGCAATGCTTTTTGTCTTCTGAATGAATGCTTGAACAGTGCATATATCTTTTGAATTTGTTGTTTAAGACTGTTAAATATGTTGGCTCTTGAAAGAATGATGAACATGAGACATGTTATTGATAATCTAAAAAATCATAAAAATGTTTCTTGAAGCAAGAAAAAGCAGCAAAGAACAAAGCTTGCAGAAAAAAAAATATATATATATAGAAAGAAAAAGAAAAGCAAGCAGAAAAAGCCAAAAGCTCTTAAAACCAAAAGGCAAGGGTAAATAAAAAGGATCCCAAGGCTTTGAGCATCAGTGGATAGGAGGGCCTAAAGGAATAAAATCCTGGCCTAAGCGGCTAAACCAGGCTGTCCCTAGCCATGTGCTTGTGGCGTGAAGGTGTCAAGTGAAAACTTGAGACTGAGCGGTTAAAGTCAAGGTCCAAAGCAAAAAGAAGAGTGTGCTTAAGAACCCTGGACACCTCTAATTGGGGACTTTAGCAAAGTTGAGTCACAATCTAAAAGGGTTCACCCAATTATGTGTCTGTGGCATTTATGTATCCGGTGGTAATACTGGAAAACAAAGTGCTTAGGGCCACGGCCAAGACTCATAAAGTAGCTGTGTTCAAGAATCATCATACTGAAATAGGAGAATCAATAACACTATCTGAATTCTAAGTTCCTATAGATGCCAACCACTCTGAGCTTCAATGGATAAAGTGAGATGCCAAAACTGTTCGGAAGCAAAAAGCTACTAGTCCCGCTCATCTAATTAGAATCTGAGCTTCACTCAAAAACTCTGAGATATTATTGCTTCTTGACTTATTAGTCTTCTATTTTATTTGTCTAGTTGCTTGAGGACAAGCAACAGTTCAAGTTTGGTGTTGTGATGAGCGGATATTTTATACGCTTTTTGGGGTTAATTTCACATAGATTTTAGTATATTTTAGATAGTTTTTAGTTTATTCTCATTAGTTTCTAGGCAAAATTCATATTTCTGGACTTTACTATGAGTTTGTGTGTTTTTCTGTAATTTCAGGTATTTTCTGGCTGAAATTGAGGGAGCTGAGCAAAAATCTGATTCAGGCTGAAAAAGGACTGCTGATGCTGTTGGATTCTGACCTCTCTGCACTCAAGATGGAATTTCTGGAGCTACAGGAGTCCAAATGGCGCGCTTCTAATTGCGTTGGAAAGTAGACATCCAGGGCTTTCCAGCAATATATAATAGTCCATACTTTGCTCAAGGATAGACGACGTAAACTGGCGTTCAACGCTAGTTCCATGCTGCTGTCTGGCGTCCAGCGCCAGAAATAAGTTACAAAGTGGAGTTCAACGCCAGAAACAGGTTACAACCTGGTGTTGAACGCCCAAAACAGCCCAGGCACGTGAGAAGCTTTAGTCTCAACCCCAGCACACACCAAGTGGGCTCCAGAAGTGGATTTCTGCACTATCTGTCATAGTCTACTCATTTTCTGTAAACCTAGGTTACCAGTTTAGTATTTAAAACAACTTTTAGAGATTTATTTTGTATCTCATGACATTTTAGATCTGAACTTTGTACCTTTTGACGGCATGAGTCTCTAAACTCCATTGTTGGGGGTGAGGAGCTCTGCTCTGCCTCGATGAATTAATGCAAGTATCTCTGTTTTCCATTCAAACATGCGTGTTCCTATCTAAGATATCCATTCGCGCCTAATTATGGAGAAGGTGATGATCCGTGACATTCATCACCTTCCTCAATCCATGAACGTGTGTCTGATAATCACCTCCGTTCTACATCAGATTGAATGAATATCTCTTAGATTCCTTAATCAGAATCTCCGTGGTATATGCTAGAATCCATTGACAGCATCCTTGAGAATCCGAAAAGTCTAAACCTTGTCTGTGGTATTCCTAGTAGGATTCTGGGATTGGATGACTGTGACGAGCTTCAAACTCATGAGTGCTGGGCGTAGTGACAGACGCAAAAGGATAGCGAATCCTATTCCGGTATGATCGAGAACCTACAGATGATTAGCCGTGCGGTGACAGTGCACCTGGACCATTTTCACTGAAAGGAAGGATGGTAGCCATTGACAACGGTGATCCTCCAACACACAGCTTGCCATAGGAGGGACGTGCGTGCGTGTAGAAGAAGATAGGGAGAAAGCAGAGATTCAAAGGACAAAGCATCTCCAAAACTCCAACATATTCTCCAATACTGCACAACAAGTATTTAATTCGCAGTCCTTTATTTTCCACTATTTAAATTGATAAACATAATTGACTTTCTGACTAAGATTTACAATATAACCATAGATTGTTTCAAACCAACAATCTCCGTGGGATTCGACCCTTACTCACGTAAGGTATTACTTGGACGACCCAGTGCACTTGCTGGTCATGTGTGCGAAATTGTAAGAGAATAACAATTTTGTGCACCAGTGCACAAGAAGAGGATGATTCCCCAGGTCTCCTTCAATCTGAAGGATGATGAGTATCCAGAGATCCTGTATCAGATTCTGAGACAGGATTGGAAAGTTCTGGCCAACCCTGTGACTAAGCTTAGAGCATTGATGGTGTGAGAGTTCTATGCCAATGCTTGGGTGACATACAAGCATGCAAGAGGCGTGAACCTGGAGCTAAAGAACTGGCAGACTATGGTCAGAGGACACATCTTGGATTTTAGCTCAGAGAGTGTGAGGGTGGCGCTACAGTTACCACCATCCAGAGAGGATCCTCTCTCATACACTCGGAGGGTCAACACTGACCAGCGGCTGGATTAGGTCCTTAAGGACATTTGCCTCCCCGGAGCTCAGTGGAGGAGAGATTCTAAAGGTCAGCCATACTAGCAAGGAAGGCATGACTCAAGCCAATAGCTAGAGGATGGTTGGAGTTTATTCAACGTTCCATCATGCCTACCAGTAACCGTTCTGAGGTTACAGTCGAGTGACCTGTAATGATTCACTATATTATGCTCTGCAATGAAGTGGAAGTGCATGAGGTGATGCCTCAGGAGATTTACAGGATATATGACAAGTCCTTCACCACTGTGAAACTGGCTTTCCCTCATCTCATCTACCGACTATGTGCAGCAGCTGGAGCTCACATTGAAGGTGATACCTCGATTGGCATTGAGAGTCCAATCACAAAGAAGGATATGGAGCATGCTCGAGAGCTTGGGCATGGACCACAGCAGGAGCCAGTTTCACTGCCTCCACAGGATATTTCAGAGATGCCTCAGAGGATGTACTTCCTTCCCCGTGACTAATGGGAGACTAGTTGACCACATCTTTAGGGGAGTTGACATCATCAGTTGATCAGCTGAGGCTGGAGCATCAGGATGACGCTGCACTCCTCTATCAGATGATGGAACAACAGAGGTGGCAGGGGCGTGACATAGAGGAGCTTAAGCCCTCCAGAGGATCCCCCGGAAGGAGCAGCAGCCACCATCACTAAGGTGGTTGAGTTTCATTCTCTCTCCCTTTTATCTTGTTTTTATTTTCTGGTGTTTTATTCTATTTTCTGTTTTCTTTTTCTAAGTTTGAATGATCACTATTAGGATTTCCCTGCTTTCTAGTTTAGTTATCTATTTTTGCGCTTTATGTTCATTCTGAAAAGGTGTCTCATGTATTGTGCTCTGAACTTAAACAAAAATCTAAAGAAAAAGAAGTAGTAAAATGCATGAGATTTTGAGCTATATATTGCATGTTCTAGCTACTTTGATGTGGTGGTATTATCTTTATTTCTGAATGTATGAACTGAACAGTGCATATTTGATATTAGAGTTGAGTATAGTGGTTCTTGAGGAACAGGAGCTTAGAGAAGTATTATAGATTCTCTAAAATAAGAAAGAGATTGATTCTTGAAGCAAAATAAATAGCAAAAAGAATTGAAATAAAAAGAAAAATAAAAAAAAAAGGTCCAAGACTTTGAGCATCAACGGTTGGAGGGTTAAAACTGATCTAAAGCTCAAAAGAGTGGTTTTTCCTAACCATATGCTTGTGGTGTGAAAGTGTCAAGTAACCCTTGTGGTGTTTATGTATCAAGTTAAGCTTGAAAACAAAACATTTAGAGTCATGGCTAGGCTCAAAGGTGCAAAGCACCAAGGAAAAAAAAACAAAAGCTGTGCTCAAGAATCATTTGGAGCTTAAAGAAGAGAATCTACAATATCATTCGAGTTCTAGTTCTGAATGATGCTAATATTTCTGAGCTTTAAAGGATAGTGAGATGCCGAAGCTATTCAGAATTAAAGTGTTATAAACCTCATTCGATAACTAGATCTGAGCTTAAATGACAACTCAAAGTCTTAAGCATTTTCTCTTCTTGGTCCTATATTATTTTGGTTGCTTGAAGACAAGCAATAGTTTAAGTTTGGTGTTGTGATGCGTGAGCATCTTATACCATTTTTCCTAGCATTTTCTAATTGTTTTGAGTTAGATTTTATCTAGTATTACTTGATTTTAGTGCGAAAATCCTCTTTGGATGCTACATTGAGTTGTTTTAGTCTTTTTATTATTTTAGGTGAATTTCAGAGCAATTTAGTGGAGTTTGAAGCAAAAAGGAAGAAAGCATGCAGCACCCTCCTTGGGCGCTAAATGCCTAACTGGCATTTAGCGCCAGCAGAGAACCTAGGCGTACACAACGCTACTCCCCATGGTGCGTTATATGCCTATCTCTAGCGTGAAATGCCAAGAGCCAGCCAAAGACACCTTCTCATTGGGCTTCCAATTGGACTTAGCACTTCTTAGCTTCATTTTAATTTCTTTTTGTAATATTTATTTTCAAACAATATTTTTTTAGGTCTAGCATTTATTATTAGGTTAGTATTTAAGGAATAAGATGCACCCTTTCTTGGGTATCTCGCATCAAGCATCATTAGGCAACAATTGCGTTTTCTCTGTAAGTATGAGCAACTAAACCTCTCTTGGTTAAGGTTAGGAGCTCTGTATATTTCTATGGATTAGAATTATTATTCTTCTATTTTAATTTATGTTGATTCATTTCTAAAGGTTGTTTTCGTTCTAAATCTTACGAACTGGGTGGAACGAGAGTATGACCCTTTTCTACATGAGTTCTTATGATTCTCGAGAGAGTTATCTCACTTGAACTACAACTTGAAAACACTCTTCCTAGACGGCTAATTACACAAACTGATGGGGATAAGCAACATCTATTCAACCAGTTTTGGGGTGATTAGGGTCTTTGTGGCTATAAACTAGTTTTTTGAACTTTACCCTCTAGTAGGAATTTAGTGACCACGAGAGTGGCAGTTAATGAAGGTTAGAGGAGGCTAAATCACTAAGAGATTAGGGTTTAGACACTTATGATTTGCCATAGAATGAATCATTCATTGTTAAAATAGTTGATAAGACGTCTTAATCCAAAAAAAGAAAACATCTCCGATTCCTTAACTATTTTCTCATATTGTTTTCACACCAAACTCTTTATTGCTTTCTTTATTTTATTGCTTATTATTTTATGTGAATTGCACTCACCAAACCTCCTTTTAATTTGCCTGACTAAGTCCAACAAGACAACCATTGCTTGCTCAGTCTGACAATCCTCGTGAGATCGACCCTCACTCGCCTGCGGTTAAGCTGTGGGAAATTCGATTTTCCGTACTAGTCTTCTAGAGGCTTCCTTTTGCGTGAGGGTTTCTCCCAGCACCCATTTTGAGAGTCTCGCCTCGATTCTTGCGCTCAGAGGATTAAATACTTTTAAGAGTGATTTGAAAGCTCACGAAAAGGTCTATTCTACCCTTGACCTTTCGCGCTTCTCTTTCTTTAGTTATAGTTACCACACCCATTTCCTTTTATCATTTTTTTCTCTTTTTTTCTCATAAGTGCCACCACCATTCTCGCCGTGCCTTCTCCTCCTCACCGCGATCACCACAATTGGCTTTTCTTGAGGACTTTGCACTATCACCGTAGGAAACTTGCCACTTTCTTCTTTCAGTGTTTTTCTTCATAAAAAATATTGGTAAATGATTATCTTTCATGTCTATTTTTTCTCTTTTTGTCATTTTTGTTGTATCTTCCTTTTACTGCTACTGTTTCTACCTCTTCTATTTATTAAGTAGTTCTTAAGGGGTGATGTGAAATTTTTCAAAACCACAACTTGCAAGTGCATTGAATAGTATCAAGTAATACCACGGTGAGTGGGTTATCATTTCTATGAGGATTAATGGACTAAGTAACAATGATTAATTGATTATTTTAATTAGACAAATCAAAATAAAGGAATGAGGAATCACACGTTCAAATAGAGAACAATAAAAAGGCAAAGTAGTGAGGAAAACAGTGATGATGAGAATGTTAAGGTTTCAGAGATGTTCACTCTTTAGGAAAACAATCCCTGTGTTTATTTATTTGAGGCATGCAGAGATCAATCATGACAAATCATAAATAATCAAATTCTAATTTCCTGGAAATTCAATTTCTCTTTAACCTAATTAACTACTAATTCCTTTGTCAATTAGTTAAGAAAAGAGGTGAAGTACAATTCTGATTTAATTTTAAGTAAGATTCAAGAATAGTCCTTAGGTTGAATTATATGTTACTTATCCAAGCTAGTCCTACACAATTGAAACTTACAAAGTGTCACAAACTCTTTGAAACTATTCCTAGTTAAATAAAAAAGTAGTGAGAAAGAGTTTTCAAGCTAATTCTAATATTACTTTTTTCAAAACAATATTTAGAATTCAAAACGGAGTTAAAATGCTTTCCAAAAATTCTAAATCTTTAAAGATGAAGAACAAAAACTCAATAATGAAATAGATAAATGTATAAACCTCAAATAAAGTAAAAATTCTTAGATTAATAATCCATAAAAAGATGAAGAGAGCTTCTAACCTTTACAAAGGAGATTATTTGCTCATGGTGGAATGAAAGCAAAACTCTCAAATGTGGTGTAAATTGTGGTGATCAGATTTCCATTGATAATATTTTCCACTTATTTTTAAAACCTAAACAAACTCTAATAATTCAAATTCAAACTAAATCAAAACAAAATCAAATCTAATTAAATCAAATATTTTATAATGACTCTAGTGATCTTCCTTATAATTAAAATTCAAAACTTGATGAGATGCTTGGTTTAATCATGGGCTTGCAACTACATCTTGGATCATCCAATTAAGTGCTTGAAGTTTATAGATTAGTAAAGACAATTAGGAGGCTCTGGCGGTTAACCTAAGTGGTGTGTCCAACACATAAGGAGGCACGTTAGACGTGAAGATGAGAAGTAGCCCATGGAAGGGCACTTGAAGGGTGCGTTTAACGCACAAGGAGGCCATTGAACTTGTAAGCATTGGGCAGCCACTGAAGGTGTGGTTGGAGGCCACGTTGAATGTGTAACCTAGCAAGTTGGACATGGGGCTGAGCATGTTGAACATGAGTATATGCACATTGGACGTGGGAGGAAAAGCAAGCCACTGGAGGTTCCACAAGTGGCACGTTAGACATGCCTTTCCTTGTGTTGGATGTAGGGAAGAGAAGCAGCCTCTGGAGAGTCCCTGGAATGGCACGTTGGATGTGCAAGAAGGAAAGTTGAACAAGGGAATGGAAGTTGGCCATTGGAGGTGTGTTGGAGTGTTCCTACATTGAACTTGAGTGTTAACACGTTGAACTTGAGGTAGGGATGGACAATGAGTGTGGCTACGTTCAATGTAAGAAAATATACGTTGGATGCAAGTCCACTATAGACAATTATATATCATCGAAAAGCTCTAGACGTAACTTTCTAACGTTATGAAAACCACTTCATTTGAACCTCTATAACTCAAGTTATGCTTGCTGGAGTACGGAGAGGTCAGGGTTAACAGTATCACTAAGCTTACTAGAAGTTGGTCTTGTGGTTGGCTTTGAACAGAAGCTTTTCTGTTTGGCTCTCTCCATTTTCGCTCCTAGTGTTTCTCTTGCTTGCTTCCTTTCGTCCTTGTTCTTGCTTATTTCTAACACTTTTCTGCATATACCAAAGCTCAAAGAAACTCCAAGAAACATTGATTAAAGCAAAAAAATCTCAATTATAACAAGGAAGTTACTAACTTTATTCAAATAATTAAAAAAGAAAACAGCTATAGATGCTCATGCATCAGGGGGGTACCATAGGCATCCTTATCATGTTTTTAGGCTATGGTGGTTTTAGGGTAGAATATGGTGGCTTTAGGCTAGAATGGCTTAGTGTAAAATGCCTTAGTTTTGACTTAGGGCTTGCTTTCAACCTTACAATTTAACTTAAGCGGTGCCCCACTATAGGTATGGCGATGCGACCTCCCATGAACCGTTACGTGTGGACCGATGTCACAAGTACCTCTTCTAGGGTGATTGCGGAGGGGTTACAAGAGCTTCATGAATTGAGAGAACTATGCAGAGGTAGTCTTAAGGAGGCAAACTATGAACTCTTAGTCCCAGGCTCCCGAGAACGCGTTTGTGAACTCAATTCTGATGCTCCTCGCATCCCTGACTGGAGGTGGGAGTACAAACCTATGTTCACCACTTTGGATGTCCAGATTCCTTTCTCCTTATTTTTTCTAGCTCTATTAAATAGATGTGACATTGCTCCTTCTGAATTCCACCTGAATAGCTGGGCTGCTTGACGTGGCGGAAATTGGCGAGTTAAGAAATTGTTATAAGAGATACGTTGCAAGTACAGTTCTTAACCAACCAAAAATCCACTTATCAATTTAGAAGGGTTGTCACAAAATTAAAATTAAAATACTGGGAGTATGAATCCCAGGTCGTCTCCCAACGAGTTGCAGAAAGATGTGCTATTTTATTAATTAGATATTTTCTAAAAATGGTTGAGTTGATAAATAGGAAATTAAATCAGAGAATTTATGTAATTTAAATAAAAACCTTGACCGAGAGTAGATTAGTTGGAAGCCCTATCCTTGATGGAGTTCTCCCAAGATAAAAGTGATAATTAAAGGTTGCCTGCTCAGTTATTCTTTACCAGATAAAGGAAAGTTAAGCAAGTTGGAAGTCAATTTCTATTCACAAGTTCTAATCCTCTCCCTTGGGAAGGACTAATGTCAGTGATTAGAGGGCGACCCAACGCGAAACCCAACTATAATTTTACTCTTGAGCATCCAACTCAAGGTCCTCCTTTCAATCAACTCCCAATCAAGTTATAGAACTACTCGCTCATTATGATTGTAAAATCCACGAAATAAGAAAGGGAAATATTGAAAGACATGATAAATAATAATCAAAAGGATCAATTAAAAATAAAAATAGTTCTTGTATTAATAAATTTAGAAAATGATCCAATAATAATTCTGAGTAAATGAAGGATATAGAAGAGTAAGTGACAAGTAAGGAAACAAACTAGAATGACGAACTCTTGACGGAAGTAATAACTCTTCTCAAAATCCCAGTCCAAAAAGTAATAAAATCAAAAATCCTAAGAACTATGAATGTGTAGAGAGAAAACCTAGAGGAGGAGTAAAATCAGATCTAAAACTAAAATTATGCGGAATGAATGTTGTCCTCTGGTCTCCGCATGTTCCCTGGCTCTAATCTGCTTTTCTGGGCCAAAAACTAGGTCAAAACAGGGCCCAAAATCGCTCCCAGCGAATTCTGCAGATTCTGCAGATCGCGCATGTCACGTGATCGCGTCATTCACGCGTTCGTGTCATCCAGCGTTTTGCCTTGCCACGTGTGCGCGTCGTCCACGCATTTGCATCACTTGTGCAGTTTCCAATCTGCGCGGCCGCGTGAGCCATGCGTTCGCGTCACTGCAATTTCCTCTATTTCGTGCGGTCGCGTGAGCCATGCGTCCGCGTCCCTTCTCGCTGGTCATCTCCTCAATTTCTTGTGTTCCTTCCATTTTTGCAAACTTCCTTTCCAATCTTCAAGTCATTCATGCCCTATAAAACCTAAAACACTTGACACACAGATCACGGCATCGAATGGAATAAGGGAGAATTAAAATGCAAAATTAAAAGTCTCTAGGAAACAGCTATTCAACCATGAAGTAATTTCAGGAAGGAATTATAAATGCATGTTAATCATATGAATAAGTGGGTAAAGATTTGATAAAACCACACAATTAAGCACAATATAAACCATAAAATAATGGTTTATCAACCTCCCCACACTTAGTCATTATCATGTCCTCATGCTTAGTTAAAGGAGATAAAATAAATGAGTAGGAACATGTAGAACTCATGCAATGCAATGCAACCTATATATGTGAATGCAACTATATGATTCTTGTCCACTTGGTCAAAAGTAAATAAGCTGTTCAAGATAATCACAAATCAAATTCCACTAATTCAATTCTTATACAGTAAAAACAGATAAAAAATGCAAGAAGGTAGCTCATGAAAGCAGGGAACATAGAATTTAAGCATTGAACCCTCACTGATGATGTATGTATGCTCTAATCTCTCTAGTGTATAGGGTAATTGCTCTATCCTTCTCTAATCATGCTTTCTAATTTTTGTTCTTCTCCTAACCAATCAATAATATTTAATATACCAATGCAAACATCATGAGGTCTTTTCAAGGTTGTAATGGGGCCAAGGTAAGGGTGAGGGTATATATATATATATAGCTAAGTAAGCTCAAAAATTGAATCTTTAATTAACCCAAGCTTTCGCCTAACACACATATATATTCTTTATAGCTTAAATTTCACACCTAGCTACCCAAAATTTTCCTTTCACATTCCTTACTCATGTATCAACTTTTATTTTAATTTTATCATATATGCATTGATCCCTGAAATTTAACCTAGCATTGGGGTAATTTTGTCCCCTTATTTAATTATTGAATATTTTTGGATTTTTTTTTATATAAACACAGCTTATCAATGCACATGGATTTTGAATTTTTCTTTTACAGTTTCACATGAGTAGGTATCCAAATTCTCATTATATTATCATGACACATTCCCTTATTATCTTTTGTTCCCATAATTTTCCCATACTTAATTAACACACAATTCTACCTCAAGCTAACCAAAGATTCAATTGGGATATATAATTGTTTTTCCGCTTAAGGCTAGTAATGTGGTAAAATAAAGGACAAATGGGATTTAAACACTCAAAGTGGCTAACAAAGGTAACTTAAGGGGTAGGCTTAATTTGGATAAGTGAGCTAAACAAATAATGGCCTCAATCATATACAAGCATATAAATATATTAAACATTGGACATATAGGATGAAACAAAATATAGATTACCATTATAGAGAAGTAAACACACAAGAATAAAATAATTATGGTTAAATAATGTAACCATGTATTTAAGCTCAAAGTCTCATAGGTTGTATGTTCTTTAGCTCAAAAACCATGTTCCAAATATAACTTCAAGCAAATTTAACATAAAAGTTTAGATTAAAATTAGGAAAATTTTGTTATAAAAATAGGGTCTTAGAAGAAGCTTATTTTCTTTTCAATCAAATAGAACATGCATGCAACTAACCTATTACTGTGTAATTTATCCTATTCTACAAAAGAAAAACTGACTAAATATCCTATTTTATTGGTGTTAGGGAAGAGAAATTACCTCCGGAAGTCAGGTACTGACCGACCTCCCTACACTTAAGGCTTTGCACCGTCCTCGGTGCCATCTGTCAGGAACAAGAGTGGGCTGGTAGCAGTATCTCCACAGTCGGGACCATCATGGCTCCCTGTGCTGGTAAAGGAAGTAGAGTCTGGGGTGTCTGAGTCTCTGTATTTTCCTTTAAGTAGCTCCTTAAGGTATGTGAATCGGTGCTTGTTACGGCACTCTCTTAGCTTTGCTTTGTGTTCCTGCCGATCCAACCTTTCAAGTATCTGATGGAGCAGTTGATTGGTTGGAGGTGCTTGTGGTGTCGAAGGAGGAACGTCATCAGCTGGTTCAGTAGGCTGTTTTGTAGTGACTGCGCGAGGTCTGATATATTTCCCGTTAGGGACGTACTGATCATCCTGTGGAAGCATGGCTTTGGTGTCCCCAGCTCTGTAGGATATTTTGGCTGCTGAGATACGATCTGAGACTAAGGCGGGGAAAGGTAAGTTGTCCGCAATTTGTATGTGTCCCATGGCATTTCGGATGTGTCTTGGTAGGTTCAGAGGCTGATCTGTAAGGATGCACCATAGTAGAACGGCCATGTCTGCAGTGAAGAAGGACTCATGGGTGCTCAAAAAGACGTAATGGGACATAATCTGTACCCATACGTGAGCCTCCAAGTAAGTGTAGAAGCCAATATTCCCTTAGGACGGGAACGATGGTATCCATAAATCCATCTGCTGCCAAGTAGTGCGATAACTCTGAGAATAGCGTCCCAGTCGAATTGGTACATCTGGCGCTTGAGTTCGGCTTCTTGAAATGCGTCCAATCCTGCTGGAGTAGGGGGAAGATCTAAAGCTCGTTGAATGGCCTCTTTTGTAATGGGGACTTGCTTCTGACGAACATAGACAGACTGCAGGGTTGGAAGGTGGAAATTCAAGTAGAACTCGACTACCCAAGAAAGATTAACCTGTCGTGGCTGTCTGTGTAGGAAACCCCATTGTCTTCATGCAATTTACAGCTCAACAAATTCAGCAATATGGGTCGGGAGGATAAGAAGGTATTCGTTGTTGTAACTCCTTTCTGCCAGGATGGGGAACATCTGCTCACAGTAGCGATTGGTAAATCGCGCGGTGTCCTTTGCTGGGAAGGCTCTCTCTTTTTCATCAACCTTTATAATCCTCTTAATCCTTTTTGTTGAGGGTTTAACTGCAGTTGAAGATGGCTCTGCCACTAATGCTCTTTTTGTTCCTCTTCTTGCTGGTGGTTTAGGAGTAGCTTTCTCCTTGCCTTTCTTGGTGGCCATCCTAAAAGAAAGGAAAGAGAAAGTACGTTAAAGTGTCAAGGGATAGAGCAAGGAAGAGAACGGGAAAGGTGGTAATTAATGCACATTGAAAGATGAATGATGTTAACACATGGTCATGACTACATGTGAAAAATCATCAACAGAAAACAGCAAGTGCGTATGATGACAATTAAATGCAAGGTGTTTATTGGTATGCAGGCAAAGGCATGAGTAGCATAGATCAAGCATTCAATGTCTAAGTTAGATTACCAAGCCTTTCAAACTAATAACCTGTTTGTAATAACAATTATATTAAATTAATAAAATATAAAAAAAGGATTTTGTGAAAAGCAAGCATTTAGAGTAGTAGAATAAAAGAAATCTAAAAATAGTGCACAATGCCATACGGGCATTTTCACAAACACATAGCATGCATGATAAATAAGCGAATGAAAATAATAAATTGAACATGCAAGCAACCCTTAAAAAATTAATATATAATTGCCAAACAATATTGCAACAATCCGCAAGCATATAATAAGGAATAGTAAGGACCCTAATAAATTTCCAACACCAATTAAAAGAAAAAGAAAGAAAAGGAAAACATGAATAATGCAAGTAAAAAGAAAAAGAAAAGGAGAAGAAAACATAAAAATAAAAAGAAGAATAGAAAAGTAAGGAGGGAAGAAGGAAAGAAAAACCTTGATAATGGTGGTGAGAGAGAGAGAAAGTAGAAAGTGAGAAAGAAGGAAGAAGGAAGAAATAAGGAGGGAAAAGAAAAAGTAGGATTTGGGGAAGAGAAAGATAAGATATTTTGGCAGATTAGGTTAAGCTGTGCGGCACAGGCGTGGAAGACGCGTTCGCGCGAAATGCGCTTATATGAATTGACGCGGTCGCATCGGTCACGCGGACGCGTGACTCGTTTTGTGCTACTGGCGCGAGGGCAGCCTCGTGCTCGCACAACTCTCTGTTCGAAACCTTGTTTTGCCAAATTTTGGGTGATGCGATCGCGTAGTTGACGCGGTCGCGTGGGTGGCCAATATTGGAATATGACACGGACGCGTGGGGCACGCGTTCACGTGGTAGGGCTTGTGCGACTAGCGCCAGTCCAGCCCCACTTCAGCACAACTTTCGGCCATGCACCCTTTCTTACGTCGATTTTCATGTCACACGTCCACGTGGGTGACGTGGTCGCGTGGGGTGATTTGTGCCACAGGCACGCCTCCAGCCACACTCTCGCGTGACTTTCTGTTCGATTGCTTTTTCTTCCTTACTCACATGCGACACGGACGTGTCGGCGACGCTGTCGCGTCGCGGGACAATCTTTTTTTTAAATAAAAATATGCGAATGCATATGCAAACTAAATGTGTTAATAAAGAGAAGAGTTATTGAAAAAAAAAAGAAAACTAAGAATAAAGAAAGGAACGATCATACCATGGTGGGTTGTCTCCCACCCAACACTTAGCTTTAACGTCCTTAAGATGGACGCTCCACTAGCTCAGTCTTCTGCTGTGGGTGGATCCTCCAAGAGGAAGATCTCTAGCTCCCTGGTTTTTGTCGCCTTCGGTATTTTGAGATGGTTTGCGAGTATTTAGAACTCCGGGCCATTGTAAAAGTTTTTCTCTTCTTATTTCTTCTCAAAAATCCTTCGCGAGAGGGTAAATACAAGAAATGATACCACTCCTTTTGGACCATGCAGAACTGAAGGATCTTCAGGCTCTTCGAAGATTCCTTCCACAACTTTAAAGAAACCTTCATCAAGGTGAGACTGGCTCTATGTCCTTGATAAACCCCAATTTTGTGGTTTATATTGTGTAGAAATTTGGGGGTTTTGTCAATATTTTTCACACTTATTCACAAGAATTGAATGGTTTTGTGTTCTCTTCCTAAATTTGCTCCATGATGAAAAACATGCTTCTTTTGCCTTAGAATTGATATATTTTGATCCTCTTCTATTACCATTCGATGCCATGACGTGTTTGTTTAGTGATTTCAGAATTTATAGGGCAAGAATGGCCTAGAAGAGAGAAAGAAAGCATGCACAAGAGGAAGGAACAAGAAGATTTGGATTTTGGGAATTTTAGCAAGGACGCGCACGCGCACCTTGCGCGCACGCGTGGATGTGGACAGATGGAAGCGACGCGCGAAGATCGGCACATCCGCGCAGATTAAGGAAATCAACACCGGCACGCACACGTACATGACGCGCACGCGTGGATCACAAAATCAATCGGCACGCATGCACGCATGGCGCGTACGCGCGATAAGCTGCACGTGGCCTCATTAAAGAAAATCGTGCCTGGCGATTTCTGAGGCTCAAGAGGCCCAAATTCAAGCTGGTTCTACATGGAAAAGTCCCAAGGATGCTAGGGGAAAGGGGGGATCATTCATTCACACTTAGACACAATTTTTAACTAGTTTTTAGTTCTTGTTCTAGAGAGAGAAACCCTTGTTCCTCACTAGATCTAGTTTGATTTGATCTTCCCATGCTGAATTCTGAATTGGATCTTGTTAATTTCTAGTTTTATTTGTTTAATTTGAATTCCTTAGCATAATTTTGTTTAGCTCTTGTGTAGTTTTATGTTTTCTTGTCAATTGTCATTTTATACCCATTTCATGAATCTTGTGAATCTTGAATTGCTAATGTTACATTGATGATTTTCATGATTAATTGTGTTGTTTGAGTGATTGTATGTTGATAATTGTTAGTGGGTACTTGTTAATTTCAATTTAATTGCACTTTGAATATGTCTTTTAGTAATGCTCACCATGTGTTTGATGAAATGTTTCCTTTGATTATGGAGTAGTTCTCTTTACTCTTGGCCTAGGCTAAGGGAATTGGGTAAACTTGAGTCATTGGGTCTAATGGATTTGATGATTTGGGAACCCTTAATGGTCAATTTGATAGCCATTGACACTAGCCTACTACTAAATCAATTAGTTGCTAGGTTAGACCTTATGGGTTGATGTTGACTAAACCATTTAACATACTTCAAGTATAGAAGTAGACTTAATGAGTTTGGTTCCTCATAATTGTCAAGATATGGTTATTAGACAAGGATAGTGATCCCAATTCCCATGTCTAGCCAAGAGTTGCTTTATTATTCATATTTGAAAACCCAAAAAATCCTAATTGTCTTGTCTTAGTCATAGTTATTTGTTTAGTTTTAGAGTAGACTTATATTGGATGTTATCTTATTAGTTTGGAATTGCTCACACCTTGCCTTAGTTACTTGAATTAGTTTCTTGCACTTCAAGATTACTTGCTTGTTAGGATTTTTAGTTTAATTTCTTGCTCATGACTTGCAACCCCGGAATTCTAACCAATCTTGATGCACATGTTTACCCATTCCTTGTGAGACGACCCGAGGTTCGAATACTTCGGTTATTTTTATTAGGGTTGAACTTC
This sequence comes from Arachis ipaensis, assembly GCF_059453495.1. Classification (NCBI taxonomy): domain Eukaryota; kingdom Viridiplantae; phylum Streptophyta; class Magnoliopsida; order Fabales; family Fabaceae; genus Arachis; species Arachis ipaensis. The sequence goes on along the minus strand of NC_142442.1, from coordinate 76,317,186 downwards.
TTACAACCAATTCCTTCTAAATTTGATTCGTGGATTATTTGTCGGTTGAGGGTGATGAGCGGATAATTTATACGCTTTTTGGTATTGTTTTTAGTATGTTTTTAGTATATTTTAGTTAGTTTTTATTATATTTTTATTAGTTTTTAAATAAAAATCACATTTCTGGACTTTACTATGAGTTTTTGTTTTTTTCTGTGATTTCAGGTATTTTCTGGCTGAAATTGAGGGACCTGAGCAAAAATCTGATTCAGAAGCTGAAAAAGGACTGCAGATGCTGTTGGATTCTGACCTCCCTGCACTCGAAGTAAATTTTCTAGAGCTACAGAAGCCCAATTGGCGTTCTCTTAATTGCGTTGGAAAGTAAACATCCTAGGCTTTCCAGCAATATATAATAGTCCATACTTTGCCCGAGATTTAATGGCCCAAACCGGCGTTCCAAGTCAGCATAAAAATTTTGGCGTCAAAACGCCAGAACTGGCATAAAAGCTGGAGTTAAACGCCCAAACTGTCACCCAAGCTGGCGTTTAACTCCAAGAAAAGTCTCTACATGTGAAAGCTTCAATGCTCAGCCCAAGCACAAACCAAGTGGACCCGGAAGTGGATTTCTGCATTAATTACTCATTTCTGTAAACCTAGGTCACTAGTTTATTATAAAAACCACCTTGAGTGATTCATTTTTGGTACCTCATGACATTTTTACACGTTTCATATTGTATCTTTGATGGCATGAGTCTCTAAAATCCATGGTTGGGGGTGAGGAGCTCTGCTGTGTCTCAATGAATTAATGCAACTACTACTGTTTTTCATTCAATCACGCTTGTTTTTATTCTAAGATATTCACTCACACTTCAACCTGATGAATGTGATGATCCGTGACACTCACCATCATTCTCACCTATGAACGCGTGCCTGACAACCACTTCCGTTCTATCTACAATAGCTTGAGTGTGTATCTCTTAGCCTCCATTCCGAAAGATCGGAGTCTTCGGGGTATAAGCTAGAATCAATTGGCGGCCATTCCTGAGATCTGGAAAGTCTAAACCTTGTCTGTGGTATTTCGAGTAGGATCTGAGAAGGGATTACTGTGACGAGCTTCAAACTCGCGAGTGCTGGGCGTAGTGACAGATGCAAAAGGATCAATGGATCCTATTCCAACATGAGTGAGAATCGACAGATGATAAGCCATGGGGTGACAGCGCATTTGGACCATTTTCACTGAGAGGACGGATGGTAGCCATTGACAACGGTGATCCACCAACATACAGCTTGCCATGGAAGGAACCTTGCGTGCGTGAAGAAGAAGACAGTAGAAAAGCAGAGATTCAGAAGACAGAGCATCTCCAAAACCTCAACCTGTTCTCCATTACTGCATAACGAGTATTTATTTCATGTTCTTTTACTTTTTACAATTAAAACTAAGAATCATTACTTATATCCTGACTAAGAATTACAAGATAACCATAGCTTGCTTCAAGCCGACAATCTCCGTGGGATTGACCCTTACTCACGTAAGGTATTATTTGGACGACGCAGTGCACTTGCTGGTTTGTTGTGCAGAATTGCAAAAGTGTGAATGTGATTTCGTGCACCAAGTTTTTAGCGCCGTTGCCGGAGATTGTTCGAGTTTGAACAACTGACAGTTTATCTTGTTGCTTAGATTATGAATAATTTATTCTTGTTGGTTTAGAGTCACTAAATTTGAGTCTTTTATTTGAGTTTAGTTTCATATTTTAAGTTTGGTGTCAATTGCATGCTTTTATTTTCTTTCAATTTTTCAAATTTGCATGTTCTTAGTTCTTTCTTGATCTTTAAAAATTCTAAGTTTGGTGTCTTCTTTGTGTTTTCCTTTAAAATTTCGAAAATTTGTGTTTGATTTTCTAAAAATTTTAAGTTTGGTGTCCCTTGTGATTTTATTTACTTAAAAATTTTTTTCAAAAAGTTGTTATTGGTGTTCATCTTGACATTCAAAGTTTTCTTGTTTGTTCTCTTTGTTTTGATTTAAAATTTCTAAGTTTAGTGTCATTTTGTTGTTTTTCTCTTTTCTCATTAAAATTCAAAAAAAAAATATCTTTTCCTTATTTTACTCATAAATTTCAAAATTTTTGCATTAAATTAGTCAAAGATTTTCAAAATCATATATTTTTTTTAGTCAAGTCAAAATTCTAATTTCAAAAATTGATCTTTTCAAATATTTTTCAAAAATCAATTTTTTTTCAATAAATTGCAATCATATCTTCTCAATCATATCTTTTTCAAAATAATTTTCAATCATATCTTTTTGATTGCTAATTTCAAAATCTTTTTCAAAAAAATCACCTAGCTACTTTTCTCTTTCATATTTCGAAATTAACTAAGCATTCTTCTTCCAAAATCTTTTTAATTAATTTAGTTTTCAATTTGCTTTTATTTCATTTTCTTCTAGTTTTCGAACTTATATTCAATTTTTCAGTTATTTTATTTTATTTGCAATCTACATCATCTCCCTTTCTCCATCATGGACCTAAGTGGAAATGAGTAGTCCAAAAGGACTCTGGGGTCATATGCTAACCCCATTACAGCTGCATATAGGAGTAGCATCTGTATACTTCCCATCAGAGCAAGCAGTTTTGAGCTAAATCCTCAGCTCATCATCATGGTGCAGCAAAATTGCCAGTATTCCAGTCTTCCACAGGAAGAACCTACTGAGTTTCTGGCACAGTTCTTATAAATTGCTGACACAGTACGTGATAAAGAAGTGGATCAGGATGTCTACAGATTATTGCTGTTTCCATTTACTGTAAAAGATCAACCTAAGAGGTGGTTAAACAACCAACCCACAGCAAGCATAAAAACATGGAGACAGTTATCAGACAAATTCCTGAATCAATTTTACCTTCCAGAAAGGATGACACAGCTGAGGCTAGACATCCAAGGCTTTAAACAAGAGGATCACGAATTCCTTTATAATGCCTGGGAAATGTACAGAGGGATGCTAAGGAAATGCCCCTCTGAAATATTTTCAGAGTGGGTACAGTTAGACATCTTTTACTATGGGCTTACAGAAAGAGCTCAAATGTCTCTAGACTACTCAGCTGGTGGATTTATACACATGAGAAAGACGATTGAAAAAGCTCAAGAACTCATAGATACGGTTGCTAGAAATCAACATTTGTACTCAAGCACTGAGTCCTCCATAAAAGAAGAGGCTAGGGCAGTAACTACTGATCCTAATCCTCAAGAACAGATTGTTGAACTTAATCAGCAATTACTCCTTATGACAAAATAATTAGCAGAATTTAAAGAGATGCTCCAAGACACTAAAAATGCTAACAAGAATATGGAAGCACAATTGAATCAGACAAGACAGCAGCTATCTCAACAGATAACAGAAGAATGCCAAGCTGTTCAACTAAGGAGCAGGAAGACATTGAATAATTCAGCTCAAAGTAGCAAAAAGCCAAGAAAGGAACAACTAACAGAGGATGACCAAACCACTGCCCAAAACGCCTCTGAGGATAGCAAGAGCCCAGAGAGGAATAATTCTGGGGTTCAAACGCCAGAAAAGGGAGAAAGTTGGCGTTAAACACCCATTCCTTGCCCAGTTCTGGTGTTCAAATGCCAGAAAAGGGTGGGAAACTGGCGTTAAACGCCCATCCAGCACCCAATCCTGGCATTCAAATGCCAATGAGGGATCAGACACCTGCAAGTGCTGATAATAACCCCTCTAAGAAGGCTTCTCCAACCACTACTGTAGAGAATAAACCTACAGCAACTAAGGTTGAAGAATATAAAGCCAAGATGCCTTATCCTCAGAAACTTCGCCAAGCAGAACAGGATAAACAATTTGCCCGCTTTGCAGACTATCTCAGGACTCTTGAAATAAAGATCCCGTTTGTAGAGGCACTTGAGAAAATACCCTCTTATGCTAAGTTCAAGAAAGAGATCTTAAGTTGTAACGACCCAATTTTCAGTATGTCTAGATCATACCGGAAACTGAGTGCTACCAACTTGTCTTCCTAATTATTATCTATTATTTATCATATGAGCCTGATTCGTTGTTAAAAGCGTAGTTAATTTGCGAGGTATATTTTTTTTAAAACGTTTAGATTAATAGACAGAATCATTCATAATCAACTCACAACTGATAACAGATAAAATAGTTATAAGCAACCACACACAAATACATCACAAGTAGCTAGCAACATTCAGTGATCCAGCCTTTATTAGAGTATAGACCTTTAGTTAGAATACCCCTAGATATAGCTAGATAATAACTATATACATATACATACATACAACATCCCAGGTCCTGACCTGTTCAAGAGGTCCCTAAGCTGGCACCTAGGCTAGCCTAGACTCTATACTCACCTAGTCCCTCTAAACTACTAAAGCGAGGGAAAGTACGTTCTAGGTCTTCAAAACTCAAGTCAGGTGGAACGTCATCAAAAGGTAGAACATAATCTGCTACTCCTCTGCACGATCAGACATTGCCATAGGACGTCTCTCTGGTTCCTCATCAAGTAGCCACACAGCAGGAGTCTCATACACAGGATTTAGGTTAAAGTTCACGTACAAACGGGGTATAGACATTGGCTGGTCTCACAGCATATACATATAAACAGAGAACGATATTCACCCTAGACTCAGAAGACTATCTAGAGCGGAATCCTCTTCGCAGAACCATCATCAACGAACTACAGTAAGGTACTCTCACTTCCATCTGAAGGGGGAAAGGAGAGAGAATGGGTAAAAACTGGGGAGTTCTTAGTAGGGTCGGGGTTATTAGTTACGTTTATTAATTCTATGTTGTTTAGCAGATTATTATCAGAATACAGAGAAGCAGTAAATAGAAAACATAGATAAATAGAGAGATAGAGAAAACAGATAGCAGAACACAAACAGAAGAATACAAGAAAATAACACAAACACAAAGAATAGAATACACACAAAGAAAATATACCTTCATACAACAAACATAATGGAAGAAATGCATAACGAAGTATGATGCATGTCTAGCCTTAATGCAGGTAATGAGCTCATTTGTCGGTTTCTACCTGCTCCTGACGTAACCTGAAGCAGCTAAAACGGGTATGGTTTTCCAGTTAGCATAGGTACAGTTCTCACTAACTGACGTATGCGTCATATCCTCTGTAAGCAGACTCTGCCTTACAGGTGACGGCATTCTAGCTGTGTATGAAATCATATTCTCTGTAAGGAATCCTTACCTTACAGGTGCGGCATTCTAGCCGTGTATGAATTAATATCCTCTGCAAGTGATCCCAGGTTATCAGTTGCAGGTATAGCTCTCAATAGCTGTGTAGCACTGGAAAACATTCTGTGGTCGTACCACTATCTATCTGACTGCCTTCACACAGTAGATCATCACATAATCATTCTCATTACCATCATTCATTATCATTCTCATTATTCATCATCACTTTTACATTCTTATGCGGTACCTCTTTCTTTCTCTATTCAATCATACTATACAAACTTTACATCTTTCACTTTTACAAAAGCTTGGCTCAAACCATTTCTCTTTATCATATTACTCTTTTCTCTTTGTATCTCTTTACTTTTCTCTAATTACTCTTTCTTCTGTATCTATATCACTCTTTTTCTCTTTATCTCTTTACTTTACTCTGGTTACTCTGTGCTCTGTGTTTCTTTACTCTGCTATGATTTTTCTGCTTAACGTATGTATTTAAAGCTTATGTAAATTTTGGTATGAATAGTTAGCCTGTCCCAGTTATAGGTTCATTAAGTCCATACTGAAACAGTTTAACTTTTCATATAATACCTAACCCTAGTAGCAACTCAAGTACTAACTAAGTTGCCCTAGTTCGTTCACTAGTCTCTGTCTGTGTTTCTGTCATTAAAATTTTACAGATTTTTTTTGGTTTTTATCTTTTCTTTAACTTTTTATCTTTTCTTTATCTTTGCCTCGCTAATATGTTCTTACCACTCCCTAAGTATTTTATGAAGGTAATTACGAGATTCTGCGCTTAAAGTTGTCTTTCTAAAGCTTTTACAGAAAACTGCCTTTTCCGTATTATTTTATTATTTTTATTAAAATATTATTTTTAATTAAATATTATTATTTAATATTTTATTATTATTTATTATTTTATTAATATATTTTTGAAAATTACCTTCCTTTAACCTTTTACTTTATAAATTTACTTTTTACCACCCGTAACTTTTAATATTTCTACTTTAACCACCCTAACTTTCAGAAATTACAAAATAACCCCTCAAACACCAAAATATTTACTTCCTTGCCCTTTCTAAGATCTAAAAGGTGTTCTTCAATATTTTTCACCACACTCAAAGTGTTCTTCGTATTTTTTGTAAATTCTTCAGATTCTTTCTCTGTTTTTACCCGTTTTTCAGTCTTTTCAGCAACCGATTTTTACCAAAATTCAAAATAAAATTGCAGCCACTAAAGCCCCTTATTTCCTACTTGATTTCAACACAAATTAAACCCCAATTTAAGTCCTAGGGTTCGTTTTTCCAGCAGCCATGAAGAACATAAATTCAGAGTTGAATATCATCAAATTTCATCAAATTTTCACCAAAATTTCAACAAGAATCACTCATATGAACAATCAATTTCAAGCATAACCAAACCATATCATAATCACACAACTCAAACAAAATAAATCAAGATTAATTTTACCAAACCCTACCTGGTTTTGCTGCTCCTAATTTGGTTATACTTTCAGGTGGTCCTTAAGCACTTTTTCCTCCTAAATCACATCAAGAACAACTTTAAATCCAAAAACCCTCAACTGACCAAATCTTGCTCAGCATGTTAGGAAGGGATATCTCACCTTAGACTTGCTGGAAATTAATGTTTCTTGGCCCTCAAGTCAAATTAAGAATGATTCCTAAGGAAGAACATCAAGAAAACACATGTTTAAGCATGTTTTCTTGAAAACCGAATTGAAGAAGGAGGGAGACAGCCATATCACCTTATTTCCAGCCTTGATAAGTCACATGGTTATGTAGAGGAAGAAGAGAGGATCATTTTGGTGAAATCGGAGTTTTGATTTGAGTTTTAGTTCAGAAGAAATCAAGCTTTGAAGATTAAGTGTTCATGAAAGTTTCTCTCTTTTCTCTCTTGTTATTTTCGGCCAAAATGATGAAATGAGATAGCCTTGGAGGTCTTGGGGGTGTAGGGTGAGTTGTGATTGGTTGATTGGAGGTGGATTAAAATAATATTAAAATATCTCAGGTGTATAACTACTAAAACTAGATGTATCAGAATACTTGTAAAAATATCTCTCAAAATTATTTTCTGAGCTACTAGCATAAATGACACTAGTAACATATTTATTATGAGAATAAAACATGTATAATGAGGCCTTAGAATTGCTAAAGTCATCAGGGAGTGCTGGTGCTAAGCTGCACCAATAAACTGTGAACCCGGTTAAACCGATTTCCTGTTTTTAACTAAAATAGACCAGGTAACCTTATAATATCATTCAAACATCTTCTAATACTAATATAATGATAATATTATACTATTATCTCTCTTCTCTCATGAATCGAGTCCGGTTCGTCAAACTGAGCTACTTGCGAAAATCAGAATTAAAACTCCTAACCGGTACGGTTCAAAAACTAGGTTCTTCGTGATTGCGTTATCGAGCTTTCCTCAAAAAAAGGTTCTAGCTTGAAGAAGACATAATGACAATGAGGATTGAGATACTTGATGATATATCAGAGGTTTTCCCCTTACTGATCCTCCGGAGAAATCCATACTTTCAGAAAAAATCTCGCGTACTCGAAAAAACCGGGGTTGTTACATAAGTCATAAGAAGGATTGGAGAGAAACTGAAAAAGTTTTTCTCACTGAAGAATGCAGTGCAGTCATTCTGAAAAGCTTACCAGAGAAGCTTAAAGATCCAGGAAGCTTTATGATACCGTGCACATTAGAGGGTACTTCTACCAAGATAGCTCTATGTGACCTTGGGACAAGTATCAATCTAATCCCTGCATCCACTATCAGAAAGCTTAGCTTGACTGAGGTCAAACCAACCCGGATATGTCTTCAACTTGCTGATGGCTCCATTAAATACCCATCAGGCATAATTGAGGACATGATTGTCAAGGTCCGGCCATTTGCCTTTCCCACTGACTTTGTAGTGTTGGAAATGGAGGAGCACAAGAGTGCAACTCTCATTCTAGGAAGACCCTTCCTAGCAACTGGACGAACTCTCATTGATGTCCAAAAAGGGGAAGTGACCCTGAGAGTCAATGAGGATGAGTTCAAGTTAAATGCTATCAAAGCTATGCAGCATCCAGACACATCAAATGACTGCATGAACGCTGATATTATTGACTCCTTGGTGGAAGAGATCAATATGACTGAGAGTCTCGAATCAGAGCTAGAGGACATCTTTAAAGATGTTCAGCCTGATCTGGAGGAACCAGAGGAAATAAAAGAACCTCTGAAAATTCCTCAGAAAGAGGATAAGCCTCCTAAACCCGAGCTCAAACCACTACCACCGTCCCTGAAATATGCATTTCTGGGAGAAGGTGACACTTTTCCAGTGATCATAAGCTCTGCTTTGAATCCACAGGAAGAGAAAGCACTAATTCAGGTGCTGAGGACACACAAGACAGCTCTTGGGTGGTTCATAAGTGATCTTAAGGGCATTAGCCCAGCAAGATGCATGCACAAGATCCTATTGGAGGATGATGCTAAGCCAGTGGTTCAACCACAGAGGCGGCTAAATCCAGCCATGAAGGAGGTGGTGCAGAAAGAGGTCACTAAGTTACTAGAGGCTGGGATTATTTATCCTATTTCTGATAGCCCCTGGGTGAGCCCTGTCTATGTTGTCTCTAAGAAGGGAGGAATGACAGTGGTTCATAATGAAAAGAATGAACTGGTTCCTACAAGAACAGTTACAGGGTGGCGTATATGTATTGACTACAGAAGGCTCAATACAGTCACCAGAAAGGATCATTTTCCTTTACCATTCATAGACCAGATGCTAGAGAGACTAGCAGGTCATAAATACTATTGCTTTTTGGATGGCTATTCAGGTTACAACCAAATTGCAGTAGATCCTCAGGACCAAGAGAAAATAGCATTCACATGTCCTTCTGGAGTATTTGCCTACAGAAGGATGCCCTTTGGTCTATGCAATGCACCTGCAACCTTTCAGAGGTGCATGCTCTCTATCTTCTCTGATATGGTAGAGAAATTTCTGGAAGTCTTCATGGATAACTTTTCAGTATCTGGAGACACATTCAGCTCCTGTCTTGACCATTTAGCACTTGTTCTGAAAAGATGCCAAGAGACCAACCTAGTTTTAAACTGGGAAAAATGTCACTTTATGGTGACTGAAGGAATTGTCCTTGGGCATAAAATTTCAAACAAGGGAATAGAGGTGGATTAAGCTAAAGTGGAAGTAATTGAAAAATTACCACCACCTGCCAATGTTAAGGCAATCAAAAGCTTTCTGGGGCATGCAGGATTCTATAGAAGGTTTATAAAGGAGTTTTCAAAAATTGCAAAACCTCTGAGCAATCTGCTAGCTACTAACACACCATTTGTGTTTGACACAGAGTGTCTGCAGGCTTTTGAAACTCTGAAAGCTAAGCTGGTCAAAGCACCAGTGATTTCTGCACCAGACTAGACATTACCATTCGAACTAATGTGTGATGCCAGTGACCATGCCATTGGTGCAGTATTAGGACAGAGGCATAACAAACTTCTGCACGTCATTTACTATGCCATCCGTGTTCTAAATGACGCACAAAAAAACTACACAACCACAGAAAAAGAGTTGCTTGCAGTGGTTTATGCCATTGACAAGTTTAGATCCTATTTAGTAGGTTCAAAAGTGATTGTGTATACTGATCATGCTGCTCTTAAATATCTACTCACAAATCAGGATTCAAAACCCAGGCTAATAAGATGGGTGTTGCTTCTGCAAGAGTTTGATATAGAAATAAGAGACAGAAAAGGGACAGAGAACCAGGTAGCTGATCACCTGTCCTGGATAGAACTAGTAGCAGGGGCGTCCCTCCCTCCTACTGAGATCTCTGAGACCTTTCCGAATGAGCAACTCTTCACCATTCAGGAAGCACCATGGTTTGTAGACATTGCAAATTATAAAGCTGTGAGGTTCATACCCAAAGAGTACAGCAGGCAGCAAACAAAAAAACTAATTTCTGATGCAAAGTACTACTTTATGGGATGAACCATATCTCTTTAAGAGATGTGCAGACAGAATGATCCGCAGATGCATGCCCAAAGAAGAGGCACAGAAGATCCTATGGCATTGCCATGGATCACAATATGGAGGACATTTCGGAGGTGAGCGAACATCCACTAAGGTCCTCCAATGTGGGTTCTACTGGCCTACTCTCCATAGAGATGCCCGAGAGTTTGTGCGTAACTGTGATAGTTACCAGAGAGCTGGTAACTTACCTCATGGTTATGCCATGCCTCAATAAGGGATCTTAGAGATTGAGTTATTTGATGTATGGGGTATTGACTTCATGGGTCCTTTCCCACCATCATACTCAAACACTTACATTCTGGTGGCAGTAGACTACGTATCTAAATGGGTAGAAGCAACTGCCACACCCACTAATGATACTAAGACAGTGCTAAAGTTCCTCCAGAAACATATCTTCAGCAAATTTGGTGTTCCCAGAGTACTCATCAGTAACGGGGGCGCTCATTTCTGCAATGAACATCTTTACTCTGCTATGGTCCGATATGGATTTAGCCACAAAGTAACAACTCCATATCATCCACAGATAAATGGGCAGGCTGAAGTCTCTAATAGAGAACAAAAAAGAATCCTGGAACGGACTGTAATTGCCTGTAGAAAGGATTGAGCAAAAAGCTTGGATGATGCTCTGTGGGCATACAGAACAGCATTCAAGACTCCTATAGGAACCTCTCCATACTAGCTTGTGTATGGAAAGGCCTGTCATCTGCCCGTGGAACTGAAACATAAGGCTTACTGGGCAACCAGATTCCTAAACCTGGATGCTAAGTTAGCTGGAGAGAAAAGATTGCTCCAGCTGAATGAGCTAGAGGAATTTAGACTCAATGCTTTTGAAAATGCAAAAATTTATAAGGAAAAAGCAAAAAGGTGGCATGACAAGAAACTGTCATCTAGAGTCTTTGAACCAGGACAGAAGGTTCTGTTGTTTAATTCTAGGCTCAGATTATTCCCCGAGAAGTTAAAATCCCGGTGGAGGGGACCATATGTGATTACAAATGTGTCACCATATGGATATGTTGAGCTTCAGGATACTGACTTTGACAAAAAGTTCATTGTTAATGGACAGAGGATCAAACATTATCTTGAAAGTAATTTTGAGCAAGAATGCTCAAAACTGAGGCTTTAATAAAGCTCAGTCAAGGTCCAGCTAAAGACAATAAAGAAGCGCTTGTTGGGAGGCAACCTAGCCATCAGCAAGTTATTTGTTATTTAAATAATATTTAGGAGTTTGATATAAATTGCCTTCAAGGTTAATCATCAAATTGTAGGAATTCACAGAGTTACAGAAGGATTCAGTGCAAAAAGCAGAGAAAAGGAGCTCACTGGCAAGAAAACGCCAGTAAGGGGTATTTTGGGCGTTAAACGCCAGAATGGATACCATTCTGGGAATTTAACGCCAGAAAATATACCATTTTGGGCGTTTAAAGCCATACTTGTAGCATCCTGGGCGTTTAGAAAAACGCCCAGTGACAAAGGGATTCTGGTGTTTAACGCCAGCCATGGTACCTGGCTGGGCGTTAAACGCCAGAATGGATACCATTCTGGGCGTTTAACGCCAGAAAGGCAGGGGGAGAAGACCTGGCTGGGCGTTAAACGGCCACAATGGCCAATCTATGGGCGTTAAACGCCAGAATGGATACCATTCTGGGCGTTTAACGCCAAAAAGGCAGGGGGAGAAGATTTTGCTTTCCACTTCCAAATTTTTTAAACTTTCATGTTTAGATTCATAATTTTCTGCATAAACATGTTACAAATTTTCATCATTCACCTTCAATTTTCAAAAACTCAACAATTTTCTAAATCCCTTTTCAATTTTCTTTCAAATCATTTCCAAATCTTCTTAAAAAACTCAATTATGTTCTCAATTTCCTTTCAAATCTTTTCCAACTCATCATATCATCTTTTAATTCTTATATGCATCAACAAATTTTCAGATTTAACTCCTTTATATCTTTCCATTTAAAAATCTCATCTTTTTTATATCATGATTCTATTTTTTTTCTTTCACCAATCATATCTTTATATTATATCTTTTTTTCAAATTTTCGAAATCCCTCCCCTTCACTTATAAATACACATTCGGCCATCCCCACCTCTCCACTATTCGAATTTGCCTCTCCTCCTATCTCTCTCCTTTCCTTTCTTTTGCTTGAGGGCAAGCAGACCTCTAAGTTTGGTGTGTTTTTCCGTGATTACCGAGCTAAGACTCATTAAGATCATGGCCCCTAAGGGAAAACAAACCAATTCAAGAGGCAAGAAAGAGAATACTCCAAAGAGTCTTTGGAATCAAGAAAGGTTCTTAACCAAAGAACATGCAGACCATTACCACAAAATAATGGGTCTGAGGTCAGTGATCCCAGAAGTTAAATTCGATCTGAAAGAAGACGAATATCCGAAGATCCAAGAGCAAATTTGAAATAGAGGATGGGAAATTCTAGCCAATCCTGAGACAAAGGTTGGAAGAAACATGGTTCAGGAATTCTACTCAAATCTGTGGTTGACAGATAAGCAGAGAATAACTGGAACCGCCTTTCATACCTTCCGAACTATGGTCAGAGGGAGGATTATTTACTTCCACCTGGACAAAATAAGAGAGGTCTTCAAACTACCTCAACTACAAGATGATCTAGAATCCTTTAATAGGAGAATGGTGATAGTAGATAAGGGGTTGGACCAAGTTCTAGAGGACATATGCCTCCCTGGAACTAAGTGGATAACCAACTCAAAAGGTGTCCCAAACCAACTCAAGAGGGGAGATCTCAAACCAGTTGCAAGAGGCTGGTTGGACTTCATTGGGCATTCCATACTGCCCAATAGCAACCGCTTTGAGGTCACTGTCAAAAGAGCAGTGAAGATTCATTGTATTATGCTGGGAAACGAAGTGGAGATTCATCATCAAATTTCTTGTGAGATTTACACAATTGCAAACAAGAACTCCACTGAAGCCAAACTGGCTTACCCAAGCTTAATTTCTCTGCTATGTAAAGATGCTGGAGTAAGGATGGGAGTAGATGAATTCATCCTAATCGAACACCCAATCACCAAGAAGTCAATGGAAGGACAAAAAGTACAAGATAACTCCATCAAAAGGAGGGCGCAGGAGTTCCTCCCAGAAATCCCTGAAATTGATTACTGGACCCGCCTAGAAGCATCTGTCACCAATCTGCAAGAAGCTATGGATCAACTTAGGGAAGAACAGCAGAATCAAAACTGCATGCTCTGCAAGCTGCTTAAGGAACAAGAGAGGCAAGGGCGTGAGCTACAGTAGCTGAAGCGCCAGAAGCTCTCCCTTGAGGGACCAGACACCCCACAGATTGAAGGAGCATCCACTTCTCAAAATCAAGGTTGTTGAGTCCTAACTCTGTGATAACTGTTATTATTAGGAATCTATTTTAAGAGTCATTTATATTTCTGTTTTATTTATTTATTTTTTGTCTTATATTATTATTGGTCTGCTCTTATATTTATTTTTGAGTCTTATTTTTATTCCATGATTAATAAAATTTAAAGTTTATGTGTTAAAGCTATGAATGTCCTATGAATCCATCACCTTTCTTAAATGAAAAATGTTTTTAATCACAAAAAAACAAGAAGTACATAAATTTCAGATTATATCTTGAAATTAGTCTAATTATTTTGATGTGGTGGCAATATTTCTTGTCTTTTGAATGAATGCTTGAACAGTGCATATTTTTGAATTTGTTGTTTATGAATGTTAAAATTGTTGGCTCTTGAAAGAATAATGGAAAAGGAGAAATGTTATTGATGATCTGAAAAATCATAAAAATGATTCTTGAAGCAAGAAAAAGTAGTGAATAGAGAAAGCTTGCGAAAAAAAAGTGGCAAAAATTAAAAGAAAAAGAAAGAAAAAGAAAAAGCAAGCAGAAAAAGCCAATAACCCTTTAAACCAAAAGGCAAGGGTAAAAAGGATCCAAGGCTTTGAGAATTAATGGATAGGAGGGCCAAAAGGAATAAAATCCTGGCCTAAGCAGCTAAGTCAAGCTGTCCCCAACCATGTGCTTGTGGCATGAAGGTCCAAGTGAAAAGCTTGAGACTGAGTGGTTAAAGTCGTGATCCAAAGCAAAAAGAGTGTGCTTAAGAACTCTGGACACCAGTAATTGGGGACTTTTAGCTAAGTCACAATCTGAAAATGTTCACCCAGTTATGTGTCTGTGGCATTTATGTATCCGGTGGTAATACTGGAAAACAAAGTGCTTAGGGCCACGGCCAAGACTCATAAAGTAACTGTGTTCAAGAATCAACATACTGTACTAGGAGAATCAATAACACTATCTGAATTCTGAGTACCTATAGATGCCAATTATTCTGAACTTCAAAGGAAAAAGTGAGATGCCAAAACTATTTAGAAGCAAAAAGCTACTAGCCCCATTCATCTAAATTGAACTAAGATTCATTGATATTATGGGATTTATAGTATATTCTTTTCTTTTTTTATCCTATTTTTTTTTCAGTTGCTTGGGGACAAGCAACAATTTAAGTTTGGTGTTGTGATGAGCGGATAATTTATACGCTTTTTGGCATTATTTTTAGTATGTTTTTAGTATATTTTAGTTAGTTTTTATTATATTTTTATTAGTTTTTAAATAAAAATCACCTTTCTGGACTTTACTATGAGTTTGTGTATTTTTCTATGATTTCAAGTATTTTCTGGCTGAAATTGAGGGACCTGAGCAAAAATCTGATTCAGAGGCTGAAAAAGGACTTCAGAGGCTGTTGGATTCTGACCTCCCCGCACTCGAAGTGAATTTTCTGGAGCTACAAAAGCCCAATTGGCGCGCTCTCAATTGCGTTGGAAATTAGACATCCTGGGCTTTCTAGCAATATATAATAGTCTATACTTTGCCCGAGATTTGATGGCCTAAACCGGCGTTCCAAGTTAGCATAAAAATTTTGGCATCAAAACGCCAGAACTGGCATAAAAGCTGGAGTTAAACGCCCAAACTGGCATCCAAGCTGGCGTTTAACTACAAGAAAAGTATATACATGTGAAAGCTTCAATGCTCAGCCCAAGCACATACCAAGTTGGCCCGGAAGTGGATTTTTGCATTAATTACTCATTTCTGTAAACCTATGTCACTAGTTTATTATAAAAACCACCTTGAGTGATTCATTTTTGGTACCTCATGACATTTTTACACGTTTCATATTGTATCTTTGACGGCATGAGTCTCTAAACTCCATGGTTGGGGGTGAGGAGCTCTGTTGTGTCTCGATGAATTAATGCAATTACTACTGTTTTACATTCAATCACGCTTGTTTCTATTCTAAGATATTCACTCGCACTTCAACCTGATGAATGTGATGATCCGTGACATTCACCATCATTCTCACCTATGAACGCGTGCCTGACAACCACTTCTGTTCTATCTGTAATAGCTTGAGTGTGTATCTCTTAGCCTCCATTCCGAAAGATCGGGGTCTTCGTGGTATAAGCTAGTATCAATTGGCGGCCATTCCTGAGATCCGGAAAGTCTAAACCTTGTATGTGGTATTCTGAGTAGGATCTGGGAAGGGATGACTGTGACGAGCTTCAAACTCGCGAGTGCTGGGCGTAGTGACAGACGCAAAAGGATCAATGGATCCTATTCCAACATGAGTGAGAACCGATAGATGATTAGCCGTGCGTTGACAGCGCATTTGGACCCTTTTCACTGAGAGGACGGATGGTAGCCATTGACAACAGTGATCCACCAATATACAACTTGCCATGGAAGGAACCTTGCGTGCGTGAAGAAGAAGATAGTAGGAAATCAGAGATTCAGAAGATAGAGCATCTCCAAAACCTCAACTTGTTCTCCATTACTGCATAACAAGTATTTATTTCATGTTCTTTTACTTTTTACAATTAAAACTAAGAATCATTACTTATATCCTGACTAAGAATTACAAGATAACCATAGCTTTCTTCAAGCCGACAATCTCCGTGGGATCGACCCTTACTTACGTAAGGTATTACTTGGACGACCTAGTGCACTTGCTGGTTAGTTGTGCGGAATTGCAAAAGTGTGATTGTGATTTCGTGCACCAGAGGGCTATACTTGCAATGCGAAAATCATGTGAAATTCCTTACCGACAGTATTCCGTCCCCATCAAATTTTTGGCGCCATTACTGGGGAATGGTTGCAACATATGCCTTGATATTGGTTATGTGAATATGTGAATATTGTAGATTGTTTACTTTCTTTCAAAACTTAGCTATACTTTAGATTTCTTTTTTTTTGTATGTATGCTATGACTCCCAAGTTTGATGACTCGGTCTCAACCGAATTCTAGCTTAGCTGAGTTTGACCCTGAGATTGAAAGAACTTTGTTACATACTCGGCAAGCTAGATGGCGGTTGGACTATACGCCTAGTACTTCGGCCTCTCTTGAGGAACATACCAAATCACTAGACGGTACCGAAAGTGACTTAGAGTCTGCTACTTCCTATTCTTCTGTTGGCACTACTAATACATCTTTGCATCCTACAGGTGAACCATACATGGCGGAGCCACGACGGATCACTTTGCATGAGCAAGGAGCTCCGGATCTCATACTTCAACCTTTGCAAGCAAGGTATCCCAACCTTGATCCAAACTTTGAGTTGAAGAGTAGCTTGATACATCTACTTCCTAAGTATCATGGGTTGCCGGGTCAAGACTCCATCCGACATCTAAAAGACTTTCAAGTTGCTTGTTCTACGGCTCGAAGGCATGGAGCCGATGAGTTAGCTATTATGGTTTTTGCCTTCCCCTTCTCTCTTGAAGGGTAAGCAAAGACATGGTTTTATTCACTATCGGATGAGATTGTGACCAATTGGGATTACGTCCGGAAGGAGATCTCGAGTATAATGCAAAGGGACCAAGAGAGTTTATATGAGTATTGGACTCGGTTCAAGAGGCTATTGGAGTCTTGTCCACACCATGGATTGAACACTCACTTGCTCATTAGTTACTTCACCGGAGGTCTTTGTGTGGAAGATAGAAGATTGCTCACCGCTTCTAGTGGTGGTTCCCTTTCAAAAAACAAGACGGAGGGAGAAGCTTGGAAATTGATAAATGATGTTGCCGAGGCTACACAACATGTAAGGGTGAGAAGTAATCCTCTCAAGAGTGTGGTAGAACCATCCCCTTCCGAAGCAAGCTTAAGCAAAGCGCTTGGGGACATGACCGCTATCCTCACGCAAATACAAAAAGATCAAAAGAAATACTACTCCATCCAAGCCATCCAAGCCCCATCCCTAGTTGCTCAACTTGAAGGCCCTCCTAGGATTTGTGGTTTGTGTTCTAGCACCACACATTATACCGATCAATGCCATCAAATTCAAGAGGAGCATGCCCTTGTCGTGGCCAATGTGAATTATAACAACCGTCCACCCTATCCTTCTCAAGGCCAAAATAACTACTCTCATGGTAGTAATCAAAACCAAGGGTGGAGGGATAATGCACAAGGGAGCAATCAAAACTAAAGATGGAATAACTCTTCTTATCATCACAACAATAACCAATCTTTATCACAATACCACCATAACAACAACAACCACCAAGCCAACCAAAATCACCACAACCAAAACCAAAGCAACTACACCAAATACCAAGCACCACACCATAGACAACAATCCAACCAAACCTCTTCACCTTCCACCAATCAAGTTGATGAGCTTAGAGCCGCTATGGAGAAACGGGACGAGAGCAACAAGGCTCAATTTGATGCCTTGGGTGCTCAATTGGCCAACCTTGCCGACATGCTTTCAAAGATGTCCATGCCCTCCTCCAACAACAACACCAACCAACCCTCAAGCTCTTCTAACCTTCCATCCCAACCCCTTCCAAACCCCAAGGGCGGCCTCAACGCCATCACTCTACGGTCAAGGACTACATTGGAGGAGATACCTCCTAGGGTCATGGAAGACATTCATGAGGAATAAGTGGTTATTGAAGCTCCGCATGAAGAAGAGGAGGTAGACAAAAGGCATGAGGAAGAAGGAGTAAGCCTTAAGGAACGTAAGAGGAAAGCTATAGTGGATGAGTCCGTTCCTATTCCATTACCGTCCATGGTGAAAAAAGCAAAGAAGACCCTGGAATTTGATTTGAACATGCTTCAAGTGTTCAAGAAGGTTGATGTAACCATACCAATTCTTGATACTATCCAACAAATTCTGAAGTATGCAAAATTTTTGAAAGACTTGTGCACACACAAGGATAGGATAGGAGAGTTGGAGACATTATCCTTGGGTAATTCGATTTCTTCCTTGATGGAACCTATTCCAAAGAAATGTGGTGACCCTGGACCTTGTTTGGTATCTTGTTGCATTGGTGGACGCACTTTTCATGACTGTATGTGTGATCTAGGAGCTTGCGTAAGCATCATGCCGCTTTCTATCTTTGTGTGGTTGAATTTAGCTCCATTAAAGAAGTCGGCGGCGAAGTTTGCCTTAGTCGATAAAAGTGTGATCACTGTGATGAGAATAGTAGAAGATGTACTTGTGGAAATCAAGGACTTGGTCTTTCCGGTTGACTTTTACATCCTTGAAATGCCTCCAACAGAAAATATAAGCTCATCCTCCATTCTACTTGGTAGACCCTTCCTTAAGACCTCTAAATTCAAGTTAGATGCCTTCACCGGCACATATTCCTTTGAGGTTGGAGACAAGACTATCAAGTTCAATTTCGAGGAAGCCATGAAGCATCCTCCCGAAGAGCATTCCGTTCTTCGATGTGATGTAATCGATGAAGTGGTAGCGGAAGTGCGAAAAGAAGACTACAACAGGTTATGCTACCTTATTGTCGAAGAGACGGATGACCAAGAGGATGAACGAGAGAAAGTTGTTGAGAATGAACTCCATGAGCTTGATGAAAAGGAACCTCAGCTTGAGGCAAAGAGTGAACTGAAGCCTTTTCCATCTCATTTGAAGTATGCTTTCTTAGAGGACAATCAAGATTTTCCAGTCATTATTGCTAGTGAGCTTTCTGGTGAAGAAGAAGGGAAGCTCCTAGATGTTCTAAGAAAGTACAAGAAGGCAATTGGTTGGAGCCTAGCCGATATTGTGGGGATTGACCCCCGCAAGTGCATGCATCGTATATTTCTCCAATAAGGAGCTAGGCCGGTTAGGCAACTGCAAAGGAGACTCAACCCGACCATCCTTGATATGGTAAAGAAGGAGGTCACTAGGCTACTTGATGCGGGTATCATATACCCAATTTCTAGCAGTGAGTGGGTGAGCCCGGTCCAGGTTGTTCCCAAGAAATCGGGCATCACTGCGGTTAAAAAGGATGATGGTGGAGTGGTCACCAAGAGAGTACAAAACGCATGGCGAGTGTGCATCGATTATAGAAGATTGAACGCCGCTACAAGGAAGGACCACTACCCTTTGCCCTTTATCGACCAGATGTTAGACCGTTTGGCGGGTAAATCCTATTATTGCTTTCTTGATGGATTCACTGGTTACTTCTAGATTCATATTGCTCCTGAAGATCAGGAAAAGACCACATTCACTTTCCCTTTTGGCACCTTTTCCTACAAAAGGATGCCATTTGGACTATGTAATGCACCTGCCACTTTTCAGCGGTGTATGACAAGTGTCTTTTCTGATCTGATGGAGAATTATCTGGAAGTCTTTATGGATGACTTCAGTATTTATGGAACTTCATTTGATTGTTGCTTAGAGAACTTGGCCAAGGTCTTAGCTAGATGTGTTGACACTAACCTTGTCTTGAATTTTGAAAAATGCCACTTTATGGTAAGACAAGGCATAGTGTTAGGACATGTAGTATCTCATGAAGGCATTTCTGTAGACCCAGCCAAGGTTGATGTTATCACCACTTTACCTCATCCCTCATCTGTGAGGGAGGTCCACTCATTTTTGGGACATGCAGGATTCTACAAGAACTTTATCAAAGACTTCAGCAAGATTGCTTTGCCATTGTCGCGCCTACTCCAAAAAGATGTGGACTTTGAGTTTGACAGTGCATGTGTGAGTGCATTTGAAGAGCTAAGGAGAGTTCTTACCACAACACCGATTGTGCGAGGCCTGATGTGGGAAAAACGATCCGACACAAAACTCACCGGCAAGTGCACCGGGTCGCATCAAGTAATAATATCTCACAGGAGTGAGGTCGATCCCACAGGGATTGAAGGATTGAGCAATTTTAGTTTAGTGGTTGATTTAGTCAAGCGAATCAAGATTTGGTTGAGTGATTTGTGATTTGCAGAATTTAGATTGCATAAAAAGTAAAGAGAATAGGTAAATTGCATTGAATTTAAAGAGAACTGAAATTTAAAGTGATGAATCTTAAAGAACAAGAAATTAAATGGCAGAAACTTAGAACGCAAGAAATGTAAATTGCAGAATCTTAAAGTGCAAGAAATGTAAATGGCTTGAATTGTAAAGGGAATTGGGAATTAGATTTGCAGAAATTAAACAAGGAAAAGTAAAATTGCAACAAACAGAGAAGTAAAGGATGACTTGGATTGAATCGGATCTTAAAACAGAAATGTAAATGAGCTTGAAAGCAGTAAACAGAGAATTGAAAATGAGAATTCAGATCTCAGGACTCAAGAGACTAGATAACCAAGTCTAGATCTCAATGCCTTCCTAGATCCAACAAGAACAATTGCAAAGGAATTGTAAATTGTAAATTGCAGAGAAAGTAGAAGACAGAAGCAATTAACCAAATGGAAATTCAATTATGCAGTAAAATGAAACAGAGAGATCTTAGGATGAGATTGAAACAGAATTCCTTCAATTCTCCAACCCAAGATCCAAGACAATTGTAATTAAAATTGAAAGCAAGAAAACTAAGAGGAAGGAAATTCAATTCTCCTTCCCCGAGACTTAGAAATTAAAATTTACTCCACACCAAGAGCTCTCCGAAAACTCTCTATCAAAACTAAAGGAAAAGCTCTCGAAAAACTTAAATCCTATGCTATTTATACACTTTCTTCAAATGGTCCTCAAGCCTTCAATTGGGCCTTTGCTCTTGATGGAATTGGGTTGATAGAGGCCTTGGTTGATTGCTCTTGGAGTTTGGAGAAGAACCGAAGTGAACCGGGTTTGGAATCATGAAAGCTTGAGTAAAAGTTTGAGTAAAAGTTTGAGGCAAACTTTTACTCAAACTTTTCACATCAGCCACCCCATTTTGCTGCTACCAACTTTTGAGCTAAAGTTTGGGGTCAAACTTTTGCTCAAACGTTGGCCTCCCCTTGCACACTCATGGCGCCAACGTTTGCCAAAAAGTTTGAGGCAAACGTTGGCCCAAACCTTTGCTCTCCAGGGTGTGTTGTTCATGGCGCCAACGTTTGCCAAAAAGTTTGAGGCAAACGTTGGCGCAAACTTTTGCTCTCCAGGGTGTTGATTTGTGATGCCAAAAGTTTGCCAAAAGTTTGCCCAAAAGTTTGCACAAAAGTTTGAGGCAAACTTTTGGTCAAGCTTTTTGCTCCCTGGTTCGTTTTCACTTATTCCAAAAGTTTGAGCTAAAGTTTGAGGCAAACTTTTGCTCAAACTTTTTGTCCTCTCTTCCTCCTAGCCATTCCTTCTTGCTTCAACCTTTCTCCAAGCTTTCTTCACCTATCATTAATAAACCAAACACATCAAAGCTATGCTCAAAATCATGAGATATTCATTCTTTCATAATATGTGACAATTATAGCATAAAACCTCATGAAATTGCATTAATTCATCTATGGTTGATTAAATCAAAGGAAGCATAAAAATCTACCCAATTGGCTTGCTTATGGCTCAAGAAAGTGCATAATGCATTTGAAAACAAAAGAAAAAGACTAGTGAAACTAGGCTAAGATGACATGTCATCACAACACCAAACTTAAAGCTTGCTTGTCCCCAAGCAAGAAAAGATTTATTGAGAAGAAAGAATGAAATGGAAGAGGATGTTCATGCTAGTAGAGTGTTATCGGTAGTTCATGGGGTTTTATGTGGATATGTAAACACTCACTTTTTATTGACTCTTAAGCCTAGAAAATCTCCTTCAAGCTTCAAGTAACATACTGCTATGACCTCTCGTTATTCCTTTATCCTTGGCTATTATTTTGTTCATAAGCTTTATTTGAGTGTCATGTGTAGCAAGTTCATTTTATTTTCTTTATACTTGACACATTATTCACTATAGACACTTGGCTCACATTCCTTCTTAAAACATTGATGCCCAACACCTCTTTGGGCTACTAAATGCCTTGTAGTTAGGTTGCTCTTGATAGTGGACTTTCAGCTGATGATCCCGGGTTAGTTAACCCAAGTCGCTGAGTGTTGATGCACTCCAAAGAACTTAGTAGTCCAAGCAGATCCTAATACAAAGACACCACAGGCATATATTCTAAGGTTCAAGCTATTGGTGTCCAGCTTTGTTTCTTTTTGTTTTCTTTTGTTCTGCCACTCTTTGGCTATTTCTTTTTCTCCCCTTTTTTCTTTCTTTTTGTTTTTCTTTCTAACCAAGGATTTTTATTTGATTGAGATTCATAGACAGTAGGCCACTTTATACTTAGAAGGAAACACCCTAGTTCTTTTATTCACTAAAAGTGAGCTATTATACAATCACACACACATACCACCACTTACTTTTATTATACTTCTGTCTAACAGAGAACTATCTCACTTCACATTCAAACATTTCTTTTATTGAATTGAAAATGCAGGGGACAAAGCATGCTTTTTGTTCAGTGAAAGTAAACACACAAGCACACACATAGGCTAGCTTACTTATTTTAAGAGAAACAAACATAATGCAAAGACTATTAATTAAAATAACTACTTAAAGATGCAAAGACAACTTAAAACAGATACAATGCATGCTTTTTCTTTGTAGTGATGAACAAGGAGCAAGTCCACCTTTCATTTGTTATGCTTTTTCTTTCTTCTTTCATACACTTGGTTGCTGGTGTTCCCTGTGTTCATGTCTGTTGTCTGTTGATCCCGCCAGAAACCAGCTCTATTCATCGCTTCCTCTACTCTATCTTCAAGCTTCATAGCATTGCTTACTTCTATCTCACTTCTCCTTTTGAAGAATTCATCAAAAGTTGGAAAAGCTGGATCCATGTTGTGCAGATGCTCTCCAATATAGTTCAGCTTGATTTGACTATTTATGTTGTAGTCGGCTTGGACTTCATATCTTGCATCTTGGAGTGTTGTGAACTCTTTGAGAGCCCTCAAATTTTCAGCTTGCATTTGTTCCAACTTTCCAAATGATTCATGAGATTGAAAAGCATGCTCTTCTTGCATCACAAGGAATTTTGACTCAAATTCACTTTGTTTGTTCATCATTCTTAGCTCCCGTTCTTCTTGCTCTTGTTCGTTTTTCATGTATAGTGAATGGTATTCCTCTTGCCTTTCTTGAATTCTCATGTACTGTTGTGATAATCTTCCAATTGCTTCCTGCATTTGAGTCATGTCCAGATTGTTATGTAGGGGAATGTGCTGCTGTTCCTCCTCTTCTTGTGGCTCTTCTTCCTCTTGTAATTCTTCTTCCTCCATTGGTTCTTCTCTTTGCCTTCCTCTGTGTGGTCTTCGGCCTTGATGTGCTTCAGGAGCCATCATCATTCTTTCAATGGTTATAGGCATGCCCTGGCTCAACCACGTTGGGTTCTCCTCCTCCATTGGTACTTTAGCTTTTGCACACAACCTCCAAATGGTACTTGGGTAGTATAACCAAGACCTGGCCGAGTTCTTCTCTGCAAGTTTTTGAATGTCTTTTGCAAGGATTTCATGCACTTTTACCTCTCCTCCCACAATGATGCAATGCAACATAACAGCTCTCTTCCTGTTGACTTCTGAGGTGTTTACTATGCCCAGGATTGATCTTTTCAAAATCTCATACCATCCCTTTGCTTCCGGGGTAAGGTTACCTCTCTTAAGATACTTGTATTTGTTCTTGGCATCTCCTTCCCATTCTGAGTTCTCCATACAAATATCTCTAGAAATTCTCTCATAATTCGGATCTCCATTTATCCTTTGGTGGTATCCCGGTTCACTAAAGCGGACTGATTTTAGTCCCAAGACTTTCTTGATGGCCTCCGAGCTAAAGTCTACTTCCACTCCCCGTACATAGCTCTTGTATGTTGGAGCCTCACTCATGTCAAGCCTTGAGACATTGGCATAGAACTCTCTTATTATGTTAGCATTGATCCGGGTGATTGGTGATATGAGTTCTTCCCACCTCCTTTTTCTAATCTTGTCCTTCATTTCTTGGCATCCATCATCCGGTAGCAAGAGTGGAACTTCTGGATATATCTTCTTCTCATTCATCCATTCAATTTGTAATTGATGGTGCCAAGATTTGAATCTCCACCGGTCATATTCAGGGGTGCTCTCCTCCACCATGGGATCTTTCCCTTTTCTTCGTTTGGTTCTTGAGGAAGAGGCCATGATCACTTGGTCGTTTGATCTCTCTGGGGTTAAAGGGGGTGTGAAGAATGTTATAGATTTTGATGTGTGTTTGGAGCAAGAAGAAGTTTGAGGCTGAGCTTATTATGATGAGAAGTGATGAAGGGAATGGAGTTTAAATGGTTGGAGTGCAAGGATTCGGTCATATGCATGGCTTGAAGGTGGTGTGTTATTTAAATGAACAATGAAGGGCTAGGATGCAATTAGATACTATGTGAATCAAAGGTGTGCATGTAAGGATGAATGAAGACAAAGCTTGCTTCTTCAATTGTCTTTGCCGTGATCATCTCAAGGAGTGGCAGATTCTCCTTTTGAGGCATGTGATGAGATTTTGTCCTCATGCTATGCTTTCTTTTGTCTTGTCTTTTTCATTGAGTGTTCTTTAGACCACCTAGTCATCACAACAAGACAACACATATTAGCATAATCAAACCGTGGCAAGAATGCTTCCTTCTTTAACACTATATGAATCATCATTCCTTATATCCATTTGAACCGTGACTTTTCTTGGAGGACACCAAACTTAATGTTTGGTCATATAGTTACAAAATGTGTCTCTTCCTCCAACTAGTGAAATCCCAATGTCACTCTTGATTAAATGTTTATAAGAAATGTTTTCATCATAATTTTCCTTTTTCTCTTTTTTTTTTCATGAAGGATCAATTGTGTCCCTGAATCAGTGCATCAAGGTTTTTTTTTTGCTTAAGAGGTAAATGTGAGATGCTGGTAGTTAACCACAATTGATGCCTTCATCACAGAATATGATTTCTTTTTAATTGAAAAGTCTCAGTAAGAGATAATGTATGATCATCGATGCATGATTTTTAATTTTCATGAGAAGAGAAACACCAAACTTAGTGTTTGGTCATATGCTAGGCATATAGTATGAAAATGTTTGTAACACTGGTTTGGTGTGCTTGAAGGCACACCAAACTTTAGAAGTCTTAGCATATGTAAAAAAAATTTTGCATGCATTCATTAAGTACGTCCATGAAAAGAAAAAAATTCGTGCTCAGGTGATCATAGCTTATTGAATTTAAAATGACAATAATCTTAAATCATGGGTTGCCTCCCATGGAGTGCTCTTTTATTATCACTAGCTTGACATTGGAGCTTTCTTTTATGGTGGTTGAGGATTGTAGTACCTCAACTTGTCTCCCCTGACTGTGATCCTCCTCTTTGTTCTCTGGTGTTCAATTTCAGCATGTTCCAACGAGATTATATTGCTGACAGCGTAATAGTCATCAGTCTGTTGGCTTGCTCCCAGTTGTTGATATATCAATTGCACTTTGTCACCTTTGGAAAGCCCCTCTGTTGGAATCTTCCTGTTCTTCCAACCCCTTTTTGTTTTGTTTCTGCGTTTCATCCCCTTTTTTGTTGATCTTTCTTTTATGGCTGTAGACTTACCTTGGGGATTTCTCTCTTCAGTGGCTAATACTCCAATATCCTCTTGGACTTTTTCATCCTTCTGCACAATCTTCTGCCTTGGGATATTGTTGTGAATCACCTTGTCAACTTCCATAGAGTCCCTCCTCTTATTACTAAACTGGGCTTCTGGTAATACCTTCAGAGTGACACTCTTATCATGCATCCTGAGAGTTAGTTCTCCTTGCTCTATGTCTATGATAGCTCTAGCAGTGGCCAAGAATGGCCTTCCCAGTATAATAGAGTCACCATCATCCCCATCTGAATCTAGAACCACAAAATCTGCAGGGTATATGAAATTGTCCACCTTGACCAGAAGGTTTTCAATCATACCCCTGGGGTATACCGTTGACTTATCTACTAGCTCTAGAGATATCTGTACCGGTTTAACTTCCTCTATATGCAACGTTTTCACTAAGGAGGATGGTATTAAGTTGATACTTGCTCCTAGATCGCACATTGCTTTAGTGATGGTTAATTCCCCAATGGTGCAAGGCAGCAAGAAGCTCCCTGGGTCCTCAAGCTTCGGAGGAAGCCCTTTTTGAATCAAGGCCCTGCATTCCTCAGTAAGCAGTATGGTTTCTTTCTCATCCCAACTTCTTTTCTTATTGATAAGCTCCTTCAAAAACTTGGCATACAAAGGCATTTGCTCAAGTGCTTCAGCCAAGGGAATATTGATCTCCATCTTCTTGAGAGTCTTAAGGAACTTATGAAAATGTTGGTCCTTAGCCTCTTTGTTGAACTTCTGGGGATATGGCAGTGGAGGTGTGATGCTCTTTCCTACTTGCTGTTGTCCCTGAATCACTTCTTTTGAACTGTGTGACTGGTTATCCCTCTCTTTGAGTTTCTCAGTGCTCTTGTTTGGCATCACAACTTGATTCTTGGCTTCATCTTCCTTTGTTTGCTCCTCATCTTCTATTGACCTTTTCCTGCTCTCTGCTTGCTTCTTTGTAGTGTCATTGTTGCTCATCAATGTTCTCCCACTCCTTAATTGTATTGCCTTGCATTCTTCCTTAGGATTTGGGATTGTGTCACTCGGCAGTGAGCTTGAAGGTCTCTCAACAGAAATCTGTTTGGAGATTTGCCCAATTTGCCTCTCTAGGCTCTTTATGGAGGCTTTATGGTTCTTGGTTGTCATTTCCTGGTGTTTCAACATTTTGTCTATCAGGGTCTCCAAGTTAGTGAGTCTTTGAGATTCAGGTGATGCTTGTGGTGGGTTGTGAGATGTGGGTGGTGGATGGTAGGCATTTTGGTTGGTGGGTTGGTTATTGGATTGGTACTGGTTGGGGTTGGGGTAGTTGTTTTGAGGTTTTCTGTAGGGGTTCTGGTTAGTTTACTGCTGGTTGTGGTTTTGGTTGCTTCTTGGGTTATTTTGGTTTGAGTTCCTCTGCCATGGTTGTTGGTTTTGGGTGTGATTATCTCCCCATCTGAGGTTTGGGTGGTTCTTCCAGGATGGATTGTATGTATCACCATACACTTCATTTGGTCCTTGGTTGTGCATATACTGTACTTGCTCTTGTTGTTGTTCTTCTTGAGTTTCTTCATTTTGCCCCCATGTGGATGATGGTTGGCTTGTGTTGACTGCTGCAACTTGGAGGCTATCAATCCTCTTGGCCATTTGCTCAAATTGTTGTTGAATTTGCTGCTGCATCATCTTGTTTTGAGCCAAGATTGAGTCCACTCCTTCTAGCTCCATTACTCCTCTCCTTTGTGATGGTTGGCGGTTTCTTTGATGAGCAAAGAAATATTGATTGTTGGCCACCATGTCAATAAGATTTTGAGCTTCTTCTGCTGTTTTCATCAGTTGCAATGATCCTCCAGCTGAGTGGTCAAGTGATTCCTGAGCCTTTAGAGTGAGTCCTTCATAGAAGTTCTGTAGCTTGTCCCACTCAGTGAACATTTCTGGTGGACATTTCCTCAGTAGAGCCTTGTATCTCTCCCATGCTTCATACAGATTTTCAGCATCCAACTGTGTGAATGTTTGCACCTCAGTCTTTAGCCTGATGACTCTTTGAGGTGGATAGAATTTGGCTAGAAATTTAGTCACCAAGTCATCCCAACTAGTGATGCTTCCTTGAGGAAAAGTTTTAAGCCATTGTGCGGCCTTGTCCCTTAATGAGAACGGGAACAGCAGAAGCTTGTAAGTTTCAGGATTCACGCCATTGGACTTGACAGTGTCACAAATCCTTAAGAAGGTAGATAGATGTTGATTTGGATCTTCCAATGGTCCTCCCCCAAACGAGCAGTTGTTTTGGACCAATGTAATGAGTTGTGGCTTCAATTCAAAGTTATTTGCATTGACATTAGGGGTGAGAATGCTGCTTCCACAATGTCTAGCATTTGCAAAGGTATAGGAGGCCAATACTCTCCTCTGCTGTGGGTTATTGTTAACCCCTCCTCCTGGATTAGATGGATCTCCTTCCATCTCGTGATATTCTTCCTCAGATTCTTCCTCTCCAACAATATTTTTCCCTCTTTCAGCTCTTCTCAACCTTCTAAGAGTTCTCTGGTCAGTTTCAGATAAAACAGGAATGGATCTCCCTGTACCTGACTTACAAACAAAACACAAGAAACACCACCAGTAACTCTTCAGTCTATTGCTAGAACGAAGTTTAGTTTAAGCAAAATTTCAAACAGTTAGCGTGTTAGTCAAAAATTAGAGAAACAGGAAATAAAAATGCTAGATCTAGATCACCACCTCACTTAATCATTGTCAATCTAATCAATCCCCGGCAACGGCGCCAAAAACTTGATGTGCGGAAAACGATCCAACACAAAACTCACCGGCAAGTACACCGGGTCGCATCAAGTAATAATATCTCACGGGAGTGAGGTCGATCCCACAGGGATTGAAGGATTGAGCAATTTTAGTTTAGTGGTTGATTTAGTCAAGCGAATCAAGATTTGGTTGAGTGATTTGTGATTTGCAGAATTTAGATTGCATAGAAAGTAAAGAGAATAGGTAAATTGCATTGAATTTAAAGAGAACTGAAATTTAAAGTGCTGAATCTTAAAGAACAAGAAATTAAATGGAAGAAATTTAGAACGCAAGAAATGTAAATTGCAGAATCTTAAAGTGCAAGAAATGTAAATGGCTTGAATTGTAAAGGGAATTAGGAATTGGATTTGCAAAAATTAAACAAGAAAAAGTAAAATTGCAACAAACAGAGAAGTAAAGGATGACTTGGATTGAATCGGATCTTAAAACAGAAATGTAAATGAGCTTGAAAGCAGTAAACAGAGAATTGAAAATGAGAATTCAGATCTCAGGACTCAAGAGACTAGATAACCAAGTCTAGATCTCAATGCCTTCCTAGATCCAACAAGAACAATTGCAAAGGAATTGTAAATTGTAAATTGCAGAGAAAGTAGAAGACAGAAGCAATTAACCAAATGGAAATTCAATTATGCAGTAAAATGAAACAGAGAGATCTTAGGATGAGATTGAAACAGAATTCCTTCAATTCTCCAACCCAAGATCCAAGAAAATTGTAATTAAAATTGAAAGCAAGAAAACTAAGAGGAAGGGAATTCAATTCTCCTTCCCCGAGACTTAGAAATTAAAATTTACTCCACACCAAGAGCTCTCCGAAAACTCTCTATCAAAACTAAAGGAAAAGCTCTCGAAAAACTTAAATCCTATGCTATTTATACACTTTCTTCAAATGGTCCTCAAGCCTTCAATTGGGCCTTTGCTCTTGATGGAATTGGGTTGATAGAGGCCTTGGTTGATTGCTCTTGGAGTTTGGAGAAGAACCGAAGTGAACCGGGTTTGGAATTATGAAAGCTTGAGTAAAAGTTTGAGTAAAAGTTTGAGGCAAACTTTTACTCAAACTTTTCACATCAGCCACCCCATTTTGCTGCTACCAACGTTTGAGCTAAAGTTTGGGGTCAAACTTTTGCTCAAACGTTGGCCTCCCCTTGCACACTCATGGCGCCAACGTTTGCCAAAAAGTTTGAGGCAAACGTTGGCGCAAACTTTTGCTCTCCAGGGTGTGTTGTTCATGGCGCCAACGTTTGCCAAAAAGTTTGAGGCAAACGTTGGCGCAAACTTTTGCTCTCCAGGGTGTTGATTTGTGATGCCAAAAGTTTGCCAAAAATTTTGAAGCAAACTTTTGCTCAAACTTTTTGCCCAAAAGTTTGCACAAAAGTTTGAGGCAAACTTTTGGTCAAGCTTTTTGCTCCCTGGTTCGTTTTCACTTATTCCAAAAGTTTGAGCTAAAGTTTGAGGCAAACTTTTGCTCAAACTTTTTGTCCTCTCTTCCTCCTAGCCATTCCTTCTTGCTTCAACCTTTCTCCAAGCTTTCTTCACCTATCATTAATAAACCAAACACATCAAAGCTATGCTCAAAATCATGAGATATTCATTCTTTCATAATATATGACAATTATAGCATAAAACCTCATGAAATTGCATTAATTCATCTATGGTTGATTAAATCAAAGGAAGCATGAAAATCTACCCAATTGGCTTGCTTATGGCTCAAGAAAGTGCATAATGCATTTGAAAACAAAAGAAAAAGACTAGTGAAACTAGGCTAAGATGACTTGTCATCAAGGCCCCAACTGGATGTTACCATTTGAGATAATGTGCGATGCGTCAAACCATGTTGTAGGTGCTGCGCTTACACAACGCGATGGTAAATTCCCTTATGTCATTGCTTACTCTTCTAAAACATTAGATGCAGCACAATCCAACTATACCACTGTAAAAAAGGAACTCCTAGCTATTGTTCATGCTTTAGATAAATTCAGATCTTATTTGCTAGGGTCCAAGATAGTGGTATACACGGATCATGCATCTTTAAAGTACTTATTGACAAAAAGTGAGTCAAAACCTAGACTCATACGTTGGATCTTGCTCTTGCAAGAATTCGACATTGAGATTAGGGACCGGAGTGGGTCTCAAAACTTAGTTGCGAATCATTTAAGCCGCCTTGAGAATTTAAAATTTGACCCATTCCCATTCGATGACTCATTCCCATTGGATAGTTTGCATGCTGTGTCGGATAGCTTTCCTTGGTTTGCACCAATGGCGAACTACTTGGTTGCAAAAATCTTCCCTCCTAACTTTTCTAAACGCCAAAGAGACAAGTTGAGGAGTGATTCCAAATATTACATTTGGGATGACTGAAGAGAGAGCTTTTGCATGGTCTAGAATTCAGAATAACTCCTCGTTGTAGGTATAGCTTCTAAACCAACAAAAGTCCTTTCTTACAAACGTTTTGGTTGTCACTTAAGCAAATCCAATAAAATTGATAACCGAGTATTTAAACCTCGGGTCGTCTTCTCAAGGAATTGCAGGGAGGTATGACTTATTATTAGCTATGAAAAAGGTAGAATTTTGGGTTTTTAATATATAAGATAAAAAGCAAGAATAGTAAATGGCAAGAAAGTAAATTTTAAGGAATTAATTTAAATAAATAATAAAACTTTTGGTAAGGTATAAGAATTTGGAAGTCCTATCCTAGTTATCCTTATCAATGGTGATGAGAATTGAGTTTTAATCCCATTCAGTTAGCCTTTACTAAAGCAAAGGAAGGTCAAGTGGACTAATTAGTTTGATCCTCAGGTCCTAGTCAATTCCTAAGAAAGGACTGGAGTTATTGAAGTTCAATTCAATTAGCAAAGACAACAATTATCAATCACGTTGAGTTTGATAACTCATGAGTTACCAATTACTTAACCAAGACCAAAAGAGAGAAAATCTACTTGAATAAAAATGCCTTCAGATAGGAAGTAAAAGTAACATAAGTAAAATAAAATAATCTTAAAGCTGAAATACATCGATAATGTGTATTAAATAAGAAAATCATAACATGAATGTAGCATAGGTCAAATTGAAAGGATAAATAATAATTAAAGTAATAGAATAAATAAAAGTAGAAAATAAATTAAAGGAACATTGAACCTGATAAAAAGAAACAATCCTTAAAGCAAGAAAAATCCTAACCCTAATCCTAAGAGAGAGGAGAGAACCTCTCTCTCTAAAAACTACATCTAAAACCTAATATTGTGAATTATCAAAGCATGATTATGAATGGATGCATTCTCCCACTTTATAGCCTCTAATTTGTGAGTTTTGGACTGAAAATTGGGTCAAAAATAGCCCAGAAATCGCTCTAGGTTGCGGCAAAGTGACGCGGAGGCGTCGTCCACGCGTTAGCGTGGATTGCAGTTTTACAGATGCGATGCGGGCGCGTCATTCATGCTTTCGCATCACCTAAATTTGGGGCAGCTATGGCAAGTTATATATCGTTGCGAAGCCCCGGATGTTAGCTTTCCAACGAAACTAGAACCGCATCATTTGGACCTTTGTAGCTCAAGCTATGGTCATTTGAGTGCCAGGAGGTTAGGCTGGACAGCTTTAGCAGTTCCTTCAGTTTCCTGTATTCCTTCCACTTTTGCATGCTTCCTTTCCATCCTCCAAGCCATTCCTGCCCTGTAATCTCTGAAAACAATTAACACACATATCAAGGCATCTAATGGTAATAAGAGAGGATTAATATTAGCAAATAGAAGGTCAAAGAAGCATGTTTTCAATCATAGCACAAAATCAGGAAGGAGAATGTAAACTCATGCAAATAGTATGAATAAGTGGGTAAAGAGTTGATAAAATCCACTCAATTGAGCACAAGATAAACCATAAAATTGTGGTTTATCAACCTCCCCACACTTAAACATTAGCATGTCCTCATGCTAAGCTCAAGGAAACTATAAAGGGGTGAAGAGGAATGATAGAGAGTATGCAATGCAACTTATCTATGTGAATGCAAATACATGAAAAATATTTCTACCTACTTGGTTGAAAGTGAATAAGTTCTTCAAGACAAATATGAATCAAATTCCTCTAATTTAAATTATACAATAAAAGACAAGTAAACTTGTGAGAAGATAGCTCATAAAAGTAGGAAACATAGAATCAAGCATTGAACCCTTACTGGTAGTGTATATCACTCTAATCTCTCAAGTGTCTAGGGTTAATCACTCTATTCTTCTCTAATCATGCTTTCTAAACCTTGTTCTTCATCTAACCAATCAACAAATATTTAGCATACTAATGCAAACATCATGAGGTCTTTTCAGGGTTGTAATGGGGCTGAGGTAAAGGTAAGAATACATGTATGGCCAAGTGAGCTATAATATGAATCTTTAACTAACCTAAGCTCTCACCTAACATACATATACTCTATTTACTTTTAAATTCATGCCTAGCTACCCATAATTCCCACTTTGTATGATTCCCATACTCATGTACCAAATTTTTGATATTTCTTTGCTTTTATCACATGTGCATTGATCTTTTTATTAACATAGCATTGGGGTAATTTTGTCCCCTTATTTATTTATTGATTTTTTTTTGAATGATAAAAGCAAACATAACTTATCAATGCACATGGATTTTCCAGTATCATTATTTTTTTTTTCTATTTTGGTTTTTCATGAGTAGGTTTCCAAATTCCCAATATTAAAATAAATTAGAAACATGATACATTCCCTTATCAACCCATGTTCCCACAGTTTTCCCACACTTAGTTGATGCACAATCTCTAACTTAAGCTAACCAAAGATTCAATTTGGGATAATTAATTTGTTTTTCTGCTTAAGGTTAGTGATGTGGTTATAGAACAAGAGGGGATTAAAAGCTCAAGGGGATAACAAAGGTGATGTAAAAGGTAGGCTAATTTGGGGATAAGTGAGCAATTTAAACAATGGCCTCAATCATATGCAAGCATGTAAATACACTAAATATTGGACATATAGACTAAAACAAAGTAAAGATTGCAATCATAGAAAAGAAAACACACAAGAATAAATATTATGGTTAAATAATGTAACCATATAAATAAGCTCAAAATCTCACAGGTTGTGTGTTCTTTGGCTCAAAAACCATGTTCCAAATACAACTTCCAAACAAGTTTAACAAAAATTTTTTGTTTAAATTAGTGAAATACTATAAAATTTTTTTTTTGAAAAAGAAAATATTACTTCAACCAAGTAGTAACTAAATGCATAAAATCAAACAACACATGCAATCAAATATGCAAATGCAACAATGAACAAACAAAGAAAATAGAGTGTTGGTGTTGAAAAGAAGGTAACTAACCCCTGGAAGTCGGTATCGACCTCCCCACACTTAAAGATTGCACCGTCCTCAGTGCATGCTAAGATGTGCAAGTAGATGGGGGTTGTGGTTCCTCAGCTGGGGCTATTTTTGTTCATTTCCTTGCCGGTGATTTGGGAGTAGCTTTCTCTTTACCCTTCTTGGTGGCCATCCTAAAAAGGAAAAAGAAAGTAACTTTTAAAGCTAAGGGTTAGAGCAAGGAAGAGAGCGGAAAAGGTGGTAATCAATGAACAATAAAGAAGAATGATGTTAACACATGGTCATGACTACATGTGAAAAGTTCATCAATGGAAATATAGCAAGTGCATGTAATGACAATTAAATGCAAGATGTTTATTGGCATGCTGACAAGGGCACGAGTAGCATAGATCAATCATTCAATGTTCAAGTTAGATTACCAAGTCTTTCAAACTAACAACATGTTTGTAATAACAATTATATTGAATTAATAAAATATAAAAAGGGTTTTGTGAAAAGCAAGCATTTAGAGTAGTAGGATAAAAGAAATCTAAAAATAGTGCACAATGCCATACGGGCATTTTCACAAACACATAGTATACATGGTAAATAAGTTATTGAATGTATTAAAATAAACATGCAAGCAACCCTTTTAAAAAATAATATATAATTGTCAAACAATTCCGTCAAATAATCCACAAAAATATAGAAAAGACCCAAATAAATTTCCAACACCAATGAAAATAAGGCAATGAATGAAAGTATGAAAATAAATAAAATAAAATGAAAGTGAAAAAGGATGAGAAGTTAAAAAGATGAAGAAAAAGAAATTAAGAAAGGAGAGAGAAAGAAGAAAAGATAGAAGAAATTAGGATTAGAAAAGAAAAGATAAGATAATTGGCGTTGATCTGGATAAGTTGTGCGACGCGGGCGACGCGGACGCGTGAGTGACGCGGTCGCGTGGTGCGCGATAAGGTCAGGTGACGCAGACGCATGGGTCACGCGATCGCGTGACCTGATTTGTGCGATTGGCGCGAGTGCAGCATCGCGTTCGCGCAACTCTCTGTTTCAAAACTCTTTTTGCCAAATTTTTGGGTGACGCGGTCGTGTGGTTGACGCGATCGCATGGATGGCCATGTTTGGAAAATGACGCGGCCGCGTGGGGAACGCGTTCCCGTGGGAGGGCTTGGGCTTCCAACACGAGTCCAGCCTCATTCCAGCCCAACTTACTGCCATACACCCATTTACGTCGATTCCACAGAGCCACGCGTTCGCGTGGGTGACGCGGAGGCGTGGGAGGCTATTTTGCACATGACGCGGACGCGTGGTGCACGCGGTCGTATGGATCAATTTGTGCCAAAGACACACCTCCAGCCACGCTTTTGCGTGACTCTCTGTTCAAGTTTCTTTTCTCCCCAATGCACTGGTGACGCGGACGCGTCGGCGACGCGACGCAATTTTTTTTTGATGCAGTATGCAGAATGCAATGCTGATATGAATGTTATGAATACTTCCAGGTTCAATGAATAAAATAAAATAAAAACAAATAACACGAAATAAAATTAAAAAAGAAACGATCATACCATGGTGGGTTGTCTCCCACCTAGCACTTTTAGTTAAAGTCCTTAAGTTGGACATTTGATGAGCTTCCTGTTATGGTGGCTTATGCTTGAATTCATCCAAAAATCTCTACCAGTGTTTGGAATTCCAACAGCCTCCAGGGTCCCAAACTAGGCACGTAAAGCCTTTGAGCAGCTTCAAACAGATTCTTAGGCTCCCGGGGTGTTGAATGTCAGAACAGATTCCAGGATCCCAAACCTTGCTTTTGCACCCGTCTTCTTATTGATCATCATGATTCCATCCGGGTGGCAAGCAATCTGAATTCTCACTAAAGTGGCCAACCAACTTTCTAGACCTATTCAGTTGAGCTTTACACCAACCTTTGCATTTACACTTTGAGTATGCAACCATATTGAACCTTGCTTGACAACTCCAACCACTAACCATCTTCCTCTTACTCTTAATGCCACAAAGAGCTCTAAGTTGACCATCCGTCTCCAGTAGCCCATATTCAAGTGGAATTAGAAAGCTAAGGGATATGAATTTTACCCACTTAAATGTTGTGAAGGATGATGGTGACTTAGGTGGAGGTATTTCTAACGAATTTATAGGCTCCACTCCCTTGTGCTCTTCTCTGACAACTTCCACCTCTTTGCAAGTTTCTTCAATATCAACCTCTTCCTCTTGGTAGCTTTCTTC
The DNA here is from genome assembly GCF_059453495.1 of Arachis ipaensis. Lineage (NCBI taxonomy): Eukaryota > Viridiplantae > Streptophyta > Magnoliopsida > Fabales > Fabaceae > Arachis > Arachis ipaensis. The sequence goes on along the minus strand of NC_142442.1, from coordinate 76,280,795 downwards.
CAGTTCAATCTCTTCTTCATTGCTCACCAAGGGCATGGGTGGTTGTGCTTCTTTTTCTTGAATCTCTATCTCTTGATCGACCTCTTCTAAGTCCTTAACCATGACATGCCTTGGAGGTTGTACACCCTCCTCAACATCAAATACAACCGTCTTGGAAGGAGGCTCTATGTCTTAACTTTCCCATGGAGGTACAGCATCTCTCAAGTCTGCAACCACTTCTTCCTTTTTAATAATTGCTGCTTTGTCCAGTTGTTTAAGTATAAAATCGTACTCATCCTTGATGATTTTCTTTCCATGACAACTCCTTTCAACTACTCTTTCATCTTTAAGGGTCTCTCCTACCTTTATCCGTAGGGCCTCCTCTAGCTCTTTATGAAGTATGGATTCGCGAAGATGATTCATTCTTTCCTGTTCCATATCAATAGCATAATTGGGATCATCTTGCTCTTGGATTGATGGATGTGGGTGCTCTTCCATGGAGGGTGGTGATAGGATGAAAAGATCATTATGTGGTTGAAAAGGAAGCGCACTAGAGCTTGAGGGTTGAATATTAGAGGTAGAGGGTTGGTTCATGCAGGATATAAGATTTTGGAGTGTAGAGGTGAGACCAATGATGTTAGAGATGAGTGTATTGTTATCCAATGGAGGTTGGGGTGGATCTATGTATGGCTCATTCAGTTCATAGGGTGGTTGGTATGGTGGATGTGGGTTAGAGTCATATGAAGGTAAATGGTGTAAAGGGGCTTGTGAGTTTGGTGGTTGAAAGGTATGTTGGGGAGGTGGTTCATAAGCACAGGGTGGGGCTTGTTGGTAATTACAAGGGGGTCCACCATATCTATCAGCTTGGTATGCATTGTAGAGTGGTCCTTGCCCATGATATCTTGGAGGGTGTTGTTGCCTAAAGGGTTGATCAGATCCTCTTGGCTCCATCCATCTTTGATTGCTTAGACCTTGATGCATATTCCTGTTATAGCTTCCACTCCTTTCAACAGATTTAGAACCAAACTCAAAGCGAGAGGGGTGAGAATTCATGGTAGCTAATAAAAATTAAAAACGAAAAAAAAAAAATTTAAATTAAAAGGTTATTGAAATTAAAATTTTTGAATTTGAAAAATTAAATTTTGAATTTTGAGTTTTTAAATTTTGAAATTTAAAATTTTGAAATTTGAAATTTGAATTTTTAAATTTTGAATTTTGATTTTTGAATTTTAAAATTTTGAATTTTGAATTTTGAATTTTGGAAATTAAATATTGAAATTTGAAATTTGATTTTTAAAATAAGATGAGATGAGATTTTGAAAAAGATATGATTTTTGAAAAAAAAATATTTGAATTTTGAAATTTAAAACTAAGATAAGATAAGATAAAAATTTTAAACTCAAAATCTGAATTTTTTTTATGGAAATTTCGAAAATTCCATAAAAATAAAGAGAAAATATATTTTTGAATTAAATGAGGAAAGAGAAAAACAATAAAATGACACCAAACTTAAAATTTTTAGATCAAAACGAAGAAAACAACTAAGAACAACTTGAAGGTCAAGATGAACACGAAGAACGAATTTTTGAAAAATTTTTAATAACTAAATAAAAAACCAATAACCTCTTAATTTATGAAAAAACAAAAATAAAAACAAAAATAAAAACAAATAAACTAGTAAAAAGCAAATATTTACAATAATCAATAATAAGGGACACGTTTGCAATTCCCCGGCAACGGCGCCATTTTGAAGAGAGAGCTTTTGCGTGGTCTATAATTCAGAATAAATCCTTGTTGTAGGTATAGCTTCTAAACCAACAAAATTCCTTTCTTACAAACATTTTGGTTGTCACTTAAGCAAACCCAATAAAATTGATAACCGAGTATTTAAACCTCGGGTCGTCTTCTCAAGGAATTGCAGGGAGGTATGACTTATTATTAGCTATGAAAAAGGTAGAATTTTGGGTTTTTAATATATAAGATAAAAAGCAAGAATAGTAAATGGCAAGAAAGTAAATTGTAAGGAATTAATTTAAATAAATAATAAAACTTTTGGCAAGGTATAAGAATTTGGAAGTCCTATCATAGTTATCCTTATCAATGGTGATGAGAATTGAGTTTTAATCCCATTTAGTTAGCCTTTACTAAAGCAAAGGTAGGTCAAGTGGACTAATTAGTTTGATCCTCAGGTCCTAGTCAATTCCAAAGAAAGGACTGGAGTTATTGAAGTTCAATTCAATTAGCAAAGATAACAATTATCAATCACGTTGAGTTTGATAACTCATGAGTTACCAATTACTTAACCAAGACCAAAAGGGTAAAAATCTACTTGAATAAAAATGCCTTCAGATGGGAAGTAACAGTAACATAAGTAAAATAAAACAATCTTAAAGCTGAAATACCTCGATAATGTGTATTAAATAAGAAAATCATAACATGAATGTAGCATAGGTCAAATTGAAAGGATAAATAATAATTAAAGTAATAGAATAAATAAAAGTAAAAAATAAATTAAAGGAACATTGAACCTGATAAAAAGAAACAATCCTGAAAGCAAGAGAAATCCTAACCCTAATCCTAAGAGAGAGGAGAGAACCTCTCTCTCTAAAAACTACATCTAAAACCTAATATTGTGAATAATCAAAGCATGATTATGAATGGATGCATTCCCCCACTTTATAGTCTCTAATCTGTGTTCTGGACTGAAAACTATGTCAAAAATAGCCCAGAAATCGCTCCCAGTGATTTCTGGTACGTTCAGGTTGCGGCAAAGCGACGCGGAGGCGTCGTCCACGCGTTAGCGTGGATTGCTGTTTTACAGATGAGACACGGGCACATTATTCACTCGTTCGCGTCACCTATCTTTGGGGCAGCTATGACAAATTATATATCGTTGTGAAGCCCCAGACGTTAGCTTTCTAATGCAACTAAAACCGCATCATTTGGACCTCTGTAGCTCAAGTTATGGTCGGTTGAGTGCCAAGAGGTCAGGCTAGACAGCTTTGGCAGTTCCTTCAGTTTCCTGTATTCCTTCCACTTTTGCATGCTTCCTTTCCATTCTCCAAGCCATTCCTGCCCTGTAATCTCTGAAAAAACTTAACACACATATCAAGGCATCTAATGGTAATAAGAAAGGATTAATATTAGCAAATATAAGGTCAAAGTAGCATGTTTTCAATTATAGCACAAAATCAGGAAGGAGAATGTAAACTCATGTAAATAGTATGAATAAGTGGGTAAAGAGTTGATAAAATCCACTCAATTGAGAAACAGATAAACCATAAAATAGTGGTTTATCAATGACCCTCACTTGTGGAAGAGGGGAGTGGACCAAGTAATTCGAAGATGTGTCCCGGAATTTGAAATTCAACCTATTCTTGAGGCTTGCCATTCGTCCGAATGTGGTGGCCACTTTGGCCCACAAAGGATAGCTAAAAAGGTGTTGGATTGTGGATTCTGGTGGCCAACCTTATTCAAGGATGCTAACCGATTCTGTATGTCTTGCCATTTGTGTCAGAAATCGGGAAACACATCACAAAGGGATGAGATGCCTCAGCAACCTATGTTATTCTGTGAGATATTTGATGTATGGGGCATTGACTTTATGAGACCATTTTCCAACTCAAGTGGGTACTTGTATATTCTGATAGCGGTGGACTATGTGTCAAAGTGGGTAGAAGTAATACCTACCCGCCTTGACGATGCCAATACCGTCATTTCTTTTATTAGAAATCACATTGTATGCCGTTATGGGTCGCCACGAGCAATCGTGAGCGACCAAGGATCCTACTTTTGTAATAGAAAAGTAGAGGCACTGCTCAAGCGCTATGGGGTATTGCATAAGGTTGCCACTGCTTATCACCCACAGACCAACGGACAAGCGGAAGTGTCCAACCGGGAAATTAAGAGAATCTTGGAGAAAGTGGTCAATCCACAAAGGAAGGATTGGAGCCTCCGGTTAGGAGATGCACTATGGACGTATAGGACGGCCTACAAGACTCCCTTGGGGATGAGTCCCTTCCGGATCGTCTATGGTAAGGCATGCCACCTTCCGGTGGAAATTGAGCATAAAGCCTATTGGGCGGTAAAGCAGTGCAACATTGATTTAACCAAGGCGGGTGTGGCCATGAAATTATAGCTAGAGGAGCTCGAGTGTTTGAGGAAGGAAGCATATGAGAATGCCCGGATTTACAAGGAAAATACTAAGGCATTTCATGACCATCACATCCGGAAGAAGGATTTTAAAGAAGGTAATGAGGTTCTCCTCTACAACTCGAGGCTTAGATTCATGCCTGGCAAGCTCCGTTCTAGATGGGAAGGACCTTTCAAGGTGAAGGAGATAAAGCCCAATGGGGTGGTGGAATTGTTTGATCCTAAAAGTGAAGCAACTTTCAAGGTGAATGGACATAGAGTGAAGAAGTACCATGGCTACAAGCTCCCAAAGGAGCTAGAGGTGTTCCTACTAACGGATGCACCTAGAGGAGGAGAAGCTTGAGCGACTGACCGTCCAACTTAAGGACGTTAAGGAAAAGTGCTTGGTGGGAGGCACCCCACCGTGGTAAGATCTTCCTTGTGTATACCTTCTTGTTTTTAGCTCTAGATTTTTGTATATTTTGTGACTTCTTGATGTTGTTAATTGCATAGGAATGCTAGTTTTGTTGATCTTGTTGGATAACTAGGATGTTCATATAGATTTTATCATTTTGGTATGGATGAATTGTTGAAGTAGAGAGAATGCTATATTTTGAATAGTGCATGAATTTGTGAGTGTTTTCTTGATTACTAGCTTAAACACCTGCCAAGAATATGTTAGAACAGCCCTTTCTATGTTATAAAAAAACAAAAAAAAAACAAAACAAGGAAAAAGGGGCATCCGCGCGCGAGAGCATTGTGCGCGCGCGCGCGCCGGTGGTGTATTTCATACTCTGGTCCAAAAACCCGAGAGTTCTGCCCACCTTGTGCCCACTTCATGCTAGGCACCCACACACCAGCGTACGTGGCGCCTGCGCGCCCCTTGTAACTTGACCATCGACGTGCAAGCGCCCTGTGCGATAAGGACTCCCTGGAACAAAAACCAGAGAGTTTTGCCATAATTATGCCTATTCTGTGCCCGCACTGACGCGCAGGAGTACTTGGCGCGTCCGCGCCGGTCGTCAATTTGACCAGGCATGCGTCTGCGCACTGTGCGCGTCCGCGCCGCCTGTGCTGCATGCCAACTCTGGTACAAATAGCCCGAGAGTTAGGCCTACTTTGTGCCAACTCTGTGCCAGGAGCCCAACTATCTTCACGCGTACGCGCCCCTCGCCCCATCCTCATCGACGCACAGGCGCACCGTGCGCGCGCGCATCGATTGTGCGACCTAGTTTTAAACCTTGCGCGCCCTGCCTCTTCCCTCTTTCTCACCTCTTTTCTTATTTCCTTTCTTCTTCATTCTTCTCCCATCACCTCCTCTCTTCTCCTTCTTCTTCCATACTTCACCATCGTCTCCGGCCACTCACCGGCGACCACCACCACTTCCGGTGGCACTACATCTCTTCTACCTCTTTCTCATTTTCACAAAAAGAAAATTCTACCTTGATTCTTCTACACTTCTCAAGGTTCTACTTCTTCTATATCTCATCTCTTACTCTCTTTGCATAGTCTCTTTTCTAGTTAGATGTTTCTTGTTGATTCACTTATTTTCTCCTTTAGTTGCATGATTATACTACTTATTCTTGTTTGTTTACCTTTTCTTTTTCTTGCTTTTCCATGGATGTTGAATTTGATTTTTCATTTGCTTTAATAGATCTTCTTGATTGTCTTTCATTATATTTGTTAGTAGGTGATGTTGTGTGATGATTGACATTTCATTTTGGGCTTCTAATTGGTTAAGTATCTCATAATTGCTCATTACTTGATAACTGCATACCAAGTGTTCGAGGAAATGCACGAATGCCATTTTGGTTTATTTTAATCATATACCTTCAATTTGGTGCTTCCTCCTCATTCACTTGCTCTCTTCTAAGTGCATTGATTCCACTTTGCTTTATACTTGCTAATTAGATACTTATTGAATATGACTTGCTCTTTGTTATGGATGCTTGAGATTATTCTTCTCATGCCATATTGTATGCTTTACACCCTCTTGCATCCCATGTCAAGTGTTATGACCCGTGCCTCTATAATTGCTTTATTGCACCATTTCTTTTGGGTACTATCTCTCACTTGCATATTTTTGTTGAGATGATCCTTTGGGTTTAATGCTTTCCTTCTTTCCCTTTCTTTTTCAGGATGGCCACCAAGAAAGGCAAGGAGAAAGCTTCAAGGAAACCAGCCGTAAAGAGGGCACCCCAAAAGTCAAACTCTAAGGCGCACTCTTCATTAGGAGCCAAACCCCTATCTAAGAAGGCGAAGGCACCCGCTCCTATTGATGACAAAGAGAAGAGCAACACAGCAAAGGATTCTTCAAGGTTCTCCAACCGCTTCTGTGAACTTGTGTTCCCACCATGGTTGAAAGGAACTATCATGCCGAGCATCTACTTGTCCTGTCTGACAAGGTGGCTCCTTGTATTCTACCCCGCATTGAATGGCGAGGATGGGAGTTTCTTCTGAGAAAACCACAAGAGGTCAACCTCTCATGGGTGGTAGAGCTCTACACTAACTACCATCTTCCTTCTCTTCAATCGGTGTACGTGCGCCGGAAGCAAGTCTCAGTTTCAGAGGAAGCTATATAAGCAAGTGCTTCATGTGTTACCAGTACCAAGTGACATGGATGGCTACCAAGAGGTCTTACGTCAGTGAGAAAAGTTTGGATTTGATTGGGACTCGATCCTCTGAGTCATCGCTGAACCAGAGACATTTTGGACCCATGGTCGACTCCGGATGAGGCCCAAGTGCATTAACGCATGTTTCCTCACTGTAGAAGCAAGAGCTTAGGCCCAGATCCTACCCCACTATGTGCTACCTAGCACCCACAAGTCGTCCTTCACGGCGGATCTCACCTTGCTTGTTTGCTGTGTTCTCACGGAGAGACCGGTGAACATTCCGCTTCTTATCAAGCAAGTGATGGGTCAAGTCCATGCCCGGGGTAATTTGCCATTTCCAGCATTGGTATCTGATTTAGTTGCTGCTGCGGGTGTTCCTTGGGAAGCCATGGACACAGAGGCTATAATTTTGGCTAAGGGCGATGTGGTCCCAAGCGAAAAATACTTACATCTTCCTATGAACAACCTAAGCCTTGACATAGCCCTCCCATCTACCATTCCTTCCACCTCATCGTTACCACCACAGCAAAGATCCACCCATCAAAGGATAGAAGATCTACACCGGATGATTGATAGATATGAGCGGCGCAACCAATGCCGATACACTTACATCAAGAAGCTTCTGCGTTGTGTTACCTCTAGCATGGAGGAACCCGAAATATTCACATCCACCTCAAACCCAAGTGACGAGAGCTCTGATGGAGGAGATAGTGAAGGTTCTGGTCCCGACCGCCCTTTGCGCATTGTTGGTAGCACGGAGGACCATGCTAAATTCAAGTGTGGAGAGGTCGTTCGACCGATCTTCATGGGTAACAATCTCTTCCCTTCAACACCCATGGATTTATCTTTTGCTTAGTAGTTAGTACATTGCATTTGTAGTTAGTCTTGCTTGTAAATACCCTTTGCATGATAGTTAGTCTCTATAGAGTTACTTGGTCAAAATAAAGACTTCTTCCCCAAGAAACTATAATTTCGGGGTACCCTACCAATTTTGAAAAATTTTTTGCGATAAACTTGCTTCAAGAACTTATTTTGGAACATAGTGATTGAGCTAAGAACACAAGCATGTAAGTTTTGATCCTATTGTTTGGTTATGCCTTCTAACCACTATTTTCCATTCTTGTGTGCATTATTCTCTCTCTATGATTGTAATCCTTGCTTTGTCTGATTCTATATGTCCATTACTTTGTGTATGAATGCATTTACATGATTGAGGCCATCATTTCAATAGTCACTTTTCCCAAACGGCCTTAACCCTTTTATCTACCATTGTTAACCAATTTTGAGCCCATGATAAACCCCTTTTTGTTCTTAAATAGAGCACATCAACAATCCTAAGTGAAAAATAATGAATGTCCCTAGATTTGGATCCTTGATTAGCTTAGGTAAGTGGAGGTGTGTATCATTCAATTGGGAGGGTGTACTTGGGAACTTGGGTAGATGTAAAGAGGTATATTTGTAATTGTAATTGAAAATTTTGGAAATCGGGAACATACTCATGTATTGAATGATTGAACCATATGCATTGAAACTTTTGTACATGAAACCCCAAGAAAAAGGGGACCAAAAAGAAAAAAAAATTGTGTGTATATGAGAATGTAAGAAAAGAGAAATAGAAAAAAATATAGAAGAAACAAAAATATGAAAAAAAAGAGAAAGCAATGAAAGGGGACAAAAAATGCCTCAAGATGAAGTAATAATAACAACGCATATAGGATGTGAATTGAAGAGAATGCATGAGTATGCAAAAGTGAAACCCATGGGTAGCTAGGTATTGTATTATAGTTGTATAGGTTGTTCTATGTGTCTAGTGGGATCTTAGGTTAATCAAGGATTCAAATTTTAAGCTCACTTGACCATATACATCCTTACCTTCACCCTAGCCCCATTACAACCCATGAATAAGACCTCAGGATACTTGTAAGCATGCATTAAGTAATTGTTGATTGTTAGATGAAGGACAAATCTTGGAAAGCATGATTAGGAAAGGATTGAGTGATAAACCTTATACACTCAAGCGGATAGAGCGGACACACTTCCGGTGAGGGTTCGATGCTCAACTCCTTGTTCCCGGCTTTCACAAGCGTTCATCTAGCAAGTTATATGCACTTCATAGTAATGTTCGAATTGGTAGGATTTATGAACTACATATCATTTTCACCCCGTATGCTCATATGTGTTCTTGGAGGATAGATTTACTCTTGACCAAGTAGATAGATGATTTTACATTAGTTGTATGCATTCACTTATGAAATTTGCATTTAATAAACCCTTTCTTACCATGATCCTTGGTCTTTTATTTTAAGCATGAGGACATGCTTGATTTAAGTGTGGGGAGATTTGATAAACCCCAATTTTGTGGTTTATATTGTGTAGAATTTGGGAGTTTTTGTCAATATTTTTCACACTTATTCACAAGAATTGCATGGTTTTGTGTTCTCTTCCTAATTTTACTCCAGGATGAAAAACATGCTTCTTTTGCCTTAGAATTGATATATTTTGATCCTCTTCTATTACCATTCGATGCCATGATGTGTTTGTTAAGTGATTTCAGAATTTATGGGGCAAGAATGGCCTAGAAGAGAGAAAGAAAGCATGCACAAGAGGAAGGAACATGAAGATTTGGATTTTGGGAATGTCAGCATGGACGCGCACGCGCACCTTGCGTGCACGCGTGGATGTGGACAGCTGGAAGCGGCGCGCGAAGATCGGCGCATCCGCACATATTAAGGAAAACAACACCGGCGCACACGCGTACATGGCGTGCACGCGTGGATCACAAAATCAATTGGCACGCACGCACGCATGGCGCGTACACGCGATAAGCTGCACGTGACCTCATTAAAGGAAATCATGCCTGGCGATTTTCGAGGCTTAAGAGGCCCAAATTCAAGCTGGTTCTGCATGGAAAAGACCCAAGGATGTTAGGGGAAAAGGGGGGGATCATTCATTCACACTTAGACACAATTTTTAGCTAGTTTTTAGTTCTTGTTATTCTAGAGAGAGAAACCCTTGTTCCTCTCTAGATCTAGTTTGATTTGATCTTCCCTTGTTGAATTCTGAATTGGATCTTGTTAATTACTAGTTTTAATTGATTAATTTGAATTTCTTAGCATAATTTTGTTTAGCTTTTGTGTAGTTTTATGTTTTCTTTTCAATTGTTATTTTATACCCATTTCATGAATCTTGTGAATCTTGAATTTCTAATGTTACATTGATGATTTTCATGATTAATTGTGTTGTTTGAGTGATTGTATGTTGATAATTGTTAGTGGGTACTTGTTAATTTCAATTTAATTGCACTTTGAATATGTCTTTTAGTAATGCTCACCATGTGTTTGATGAAATATTTCCTTTGATTATGGAGTAGTTCTCTTTACTCTTGACCTAGGCTAAGGGAATTGGGTAAACTTGAGTCATTGGGTCTAATGAATTTGATGATTTGGGAACCCTTAGTGGTCAATTTGATAGCCATTGATACTAGCCTTCTACTAAATCAATTAGTAGCTAGGTTGGACCTTATGGGTTGATGTTGACTAAACCATTTAACATACTTCAAGTATAGAAGTAGACTTAATGAGTTTAGTTCCTCATAATTGTCAAGATATGGTTATTAGACAAGGATAGTGATCCCAATTCCCATGTCTAGCCAAGAGTTGCTTTATTATTCATATTTGAAAACCCAAAAAATCCTAATTGTCTTGTCTTAGTCATAGTTATTTGTTTAGTTTTAGAGTAGACTTATATTGGATGTTATCTTATTAGTTTGGAATTGCTCACACCTTGCTTTAGTTACTTGAATTAGTTTCTTGCACTTCAAGATTACTTGCTTGTTAGGATTCTTAGTTTAATTTCTTGCTCATGACTTGCAACCCCGGAATTCTAACCAATATTGATGCACATGTTTGCCCATTCCTTGTGAGACGACCCGAAGTTTGAATTCTTCGGTTATTTTTATTGGGGTTGAACTTGTGACAACCAATTCCTTCTAAATTTGATTCACAGATTATTTGTCGATTGAGGGCTATACTTGCAAAGTGAAAATCATGTGAAATTCCTTACCGACGGTATTCTGTCCCCATCAGTCCTCACCCCTTTTGGCTCACCCTTGAAGGGGAAAGGTGCATTCCGACTTACTGGAGCTTTGGCACCGGCTCCAATTATATGATTAAGGTGACCTATGAGGGCATAGGACGGTAGAACCAGCAGATCGCCGATGTTTTGCTGGAGATATTTGGTTCTAACCCCTTAATCCTCATCTCTTAATTGGTGACCGGGAAGCCGGTCGAGATTGTGTAGCTATGATGGCATTATTCCTGCTATTATTCTTTAGTGTACCCGATTTATATACTGTAACTTTATTGACGACTTTGTAACTTGGCTTTTTTTACCTTTTGTAGTTGGGATTGCTACTGGGAACACTTCCTTAGTCATTTGATGACTTACTTCTTTTCTGCTAGAGACGACAACTTTGATTCCCTAACTTCTCAAGCAATGACCCTTCAGACCGAGGAACTAGAGGTCCAATCCGTGCCCCAGCCAGAGTCCCAACCTGGTCATGATGTGACCAGTGGGGTTGACCAGGGTAAGGAAGCTATGATTAAGCACTCTTTGGGGGTTCAGGTCGAGGAGAAAGATGTACTTGTGATTTCTAACCTCAAGAAACAAAAAACTTGTAGCCCAGGACAGCTTCCTTCTGTTATGGAGAAGCATTTTGACACTGGTGGCTTCATTGACTCCCAGCTGCTGCCAGGTACCAAGAACTTCTTTCGCGAGGAAAACTTGTCTGCCCAAGCTAAGTAAACATACCGGAGTCTCCTACGAGCCGCCACTATAATGAGGTAGGTGCAGCTGGTCTTAGCACAGTGCCAGGTTCTGGAAGTAAGCATAGGGCCGCCCAGCGTGAAATTGCTAAGCTGAAAGATGATAAGGAAACTATGGGGACTAAGCTGGCGGGTGCTGAGAAGTAGCTGAAGGAAGATGGCGAGGAAATCCAACGACTTGTTGATTGGGACCTCACTCTCTTTATGCAAATTAACGATGCTCAGGGTTGGGCCGTGGCAGTAGCAAATAAGGTGAAGGATCTTGACAAAGAGTTGGCTGAGGGCTGTGAAATTGGTAGATTCAGCTCGCTTTAAGGCCACCAACATGCGTAAAAAAAACAAAGAGATAATAAAGGATGCTCGGGATGCCATTTTTGGTACCGAGGAGGTGATTAAGGCTCAGGTCCTCCAGCTGGCTCCCGGCTTTGATACTTCTGCTGTTGGTACTTTCAAGATGATCTAGGATGGCAAGATTGTCGACATGCCGAAGCCATAGCTACTTTCCTTCCATCTTTTAGACTTAGTTTCCTTTTCTTGTAATTGCCCTCTGTTTCTAAGTTATTGTAGTTTGAACTTTTTTTTGGTTGTTTTGGATTTTGTTGGGCTGATGTGTTGCCCTTCTTTTCGTAGACTTTTGAATTCCTGACCTGTGGGCTTTTGAACTAGCAGATTTATTTTTATGGCTGATTACCTTGTCCGCTTTTAATTACTCTAGCCGCTTAATCGCGTGATGTTTATGTTTATTTCCGTTTAGCTATATTTCGATGGATATCTATGTTCTTTGCGTAGGGAGCTCCTGGGTTGATTAGTATCGGGAAGCCATAGTCTTAACTTGAGAAATGCTTCTCAAAAGAAAAAATGACTTTTAGTTAAGCTTGGGCCTCGTCAAAGTCCCTTGCCGTCCTTTTGTGTTGATAGTGAAAGGACAAGTACCTGATTTCATAGATTATACTTTTTAAAAAATAAATTACGCTCAAAAGGGATTTAACAAATGGCCTCATTAAAACTCCTTGCCGCCGTTCTTAGTAGATGGTAAAGTGAAAAAGTACCTTTTCATTTTATAGACTATTTTTTGACAATACAAGAAAGCGTGCAATGATAATGAGACTAACACAAATCATAAGCAAATCAAAAGTAGCAAAAAGGGGACAAAGTATCACCAAATTGTGCTCGGGAGACCGTCAGGGTGTGTGAAGCCCTGCTATTTAAGAGTAGAATCCCGTAAGGTTTGCTGCATTCCAAGTCCTCGGTACCTCCTTCCCGTCTAGTCTCTTCAGCTTATACGTGCCTTTGCCCTTTACTTCTTTTACCCTATAAGGTCCTTCCCAATTGGGGGATAGTTTCCCTTTCGCTGGGGTCGGTGGTCCGATGTCATTGCACCGCAGGACTAGGTCTTCTTCCTCGAATCTTCTATTTTGTACCTTGTGATTATACCACAGTGCCAGCCGGTGCTTCTGCTTTTGACAAATGAGCCATTGCCCTGGTTTCATCTAACAACTCTTTTTTGCTTACCTCGTTGCCTCGTCCTAACAACAATCTTGGGCTGGGTTCCCCTATGTCGATAGGAATAACGACATTAACTCTGTAAATAAGACGGAAAGGCATTTTCCTGATTGCGGATTGTGGCGTCGTCCTGTAAGACCATAGGACCAAGGCCAGCTCATCTGCCCATAAGCCTTTCCTCTACTCCAAATGCTTTCTCCATCCTTTCAAAATGATCTTGTTTGCTACCTCCACTTGCCTGTTACTCTGGTGGTGTTCTACAGAGTAGAACATTTGCTTGATACTAAGCCTGGCTAGGAACTCTCTAAACTTCTTATCAGAGAATTGTATCATATTGTCTGATATTAAGATCTCTGGAAATTCTGAACCTGGCGATCACCTGCCTCTACAAGAATTTATGACAATTTGCAGATGATTGCCAGTGGTTCTTGCCTTGTCCTCAGGCTATCGGAAATGGGCCTAGAAAGTCGACTCCCTTTTGGGAGAAAGGTCAGGAGGCCATGATGAAGCTCAATTCCTCGGCTGGTGCCTTATGAAAGTTTGTATTCTCTTGGCACCTGAGGCACTTCTTCATATACTCGCTAGCATCGATCATCATTGTAGGCCGATAATAACCAACCTTGATGAGCTTCAGGGCTAAGGACTTCCCCCTAATGTGGTGCTCACAACATCTTTCGTGCACCTCCTTCAAGATATATTCTGTCTGCCCGAGTTGCATACTCTTCAGCAAAGGTTGATTTATCCCTGTCTTGTATAGTTGGCCCTACAACATTGTATACTTGGTGTCCTTTCTTTTCACGAGCTTAGCTTCTTCCGTGTCCTTTGGTAGGTCTCCCTTTTTGAGGAATCATTGGATTGGGTCTATCTAAGAAGGTGGTTTCTGGTGGTCTTGGTTTAAACAAAGGACTACGGATGGTTTTTTCCCCCGCCTGGGATTAGGGATCGATTTTCTACCCCAGGTTTGGTGCTAGCCAACATTAACAACAAGTCGTCTCTAGCGTTCCTTTTCCTAGGGACATGCTAAACAACCACCTCCTCAAAATCCCGACACAATCGTTTAGTCTGCTCTAGGTACTTTTGAAGTAGTAGGTCCAAGCTTAGTACGTTCTGTTCACTTGGGCCATTACCACATGGGAGTCACTATTGATTTCAAGTCTTGCTTCTACACCCTCTTTCGCTAGTATTAAGCCCCATCATGGCTTTGTATTTTGCTTCGTTATTCGAGATCGGGAACTCGAACTTGATGGACTGCTCGTAAGTCATTCCATCCAAGTTCTCTAATATTATCCCGGCTTCTCCAAATGCTTGGTTGGATGTTCTATCAACATAGAGCTTCTATCGTGTGTTCGGGGCCTCTGGTGGATCATCGACTATCTCCACCAAAAAGTCGACCGCTGCTTGGGCTTTGACAGCGTGGTAGGGCTCGTATTGGATGTCATATTAGGATGGCTCCACTGCCCGGCCATCATTCTACCCGCTAGATCAGGTTTCTGCAATATCTGCTTGATTGCTTGGTCTGTTCTTACCGTGATCGGGTGTCCCTGAAAATATTGCCTTAGCCTCCAACAAGAAACCAGCAAAGCAAAAGCCACATTTTCTAGCCTCGTGTACCTTAGCACCACCCCTGGGCTTACTTATGAAGTATATGGGTTATTGTTGTTTGCCTTCCTCTCGCACTAAAGCGGTAGCCAGAGCTTCTTCTGTCAATGCATCGAGGAAATGGGATAGAGCCGTTAACTTCCCCGCTAGCCTTTGTACATCTTTCATACACCTAGGCTTGCCATTCGCATTTATCCAAGTTGGACTCTACGACCCTCTGGGTGATTATGAATCCTAGGAACTTCCTTGCTTACATGGCAAAAGAAGATTTCAAGGGATTTAGTCTCATGTTGTGTTTTCGGAGGGAGTCAAAGATGACCTGCAGGTCGGCTACCAGGTTGTCTGGCTCTATTGTCTTGACAAACATGTCGACTTCTACTGACCTGCCTATGTGGTCCTTAAAGACCTTATTCATCAACCTCTGATAAGTTGTCTCTGCATTTTTTAGGCCGAACAGCATGACTTTGTAACAATATGTTCCCCCTGGCATTATAAACGCTGTCTTCTCCTCCTTAGGTCGATGCATTGGGATCTAATTATATCCTGGGTATGCATCCATGAAACTTAAGAACTTATATCCTGCTGCCGCATCCACTAAGGCATCTATATTAGGGAAGGGGACTGAGTCTTTTGGACAGGCCTTGTTGAGGTTCGAATAGGCCATGCAAGTTTTTTACTTCCCGTTTGCCTTCTTCACAAGAACCACATTTTGATAGCCACATGGAAGTAGTCTAATTCCCTAATGAAGTTAGCTTCCAACAGGCTAGCCGTCTTCTTGGCCACCTCGTTTGCTCTTTCTAATGACATCTTTTTCTTCCTCTCAACCACGGGCTTTGCCTCTGACTTTACGACCAATCGGTGAGACATGAATTCTAGGTCCATTCCTGGCATATCGGTTGCGGTCCAAGTGAAAAAGTCTCTGATATCTCGGATGGCTTCAATGAGGGGTCCTTTCATGGTTTACAAATGTGAATTTATCCTCTGTCTTCCCTACTTGAATTGCCTCAAGTCATCCTGGGACTCAGGCCTCGGGTGCTCGTCGATACTTGCATCCAGGTCTGCCAAGAACACACTGCTTGCTTCCTTAGACCTTCTCTGCAAGGGCAAATGGGTGTTATTGCAAGCGACAACCATTTTCAGATCCCCTCAAATCGTTCCTACCTACCTGTTGTCTGCCACGAACTTCATTGTTAGGAATTTTGTGCAAATGACTACTAGCAAGTCATTGATGGTTCTCCTTCCAAGGATGACGTTGTACGCCATAAAATCTTTTAGGACTACAAATTCAGCCATTGCAGACTCCTACTTGCATCGGAACTGATGCAGATTGGCAGGACGACAGAGCCATTTGGCTTGATGTAGTTATCGCCTAACCCCATGACTTTGTGGTGGTCCTTCAGGTTGCCTTCCTTTAACCCAGGGCATCGAACACGTTTCGGAATATGATGTTTGAGCCTGCCCTGTGTCGACTAAGATTCCCTTGACCAAACCCGTCCTGATTCTCACCATAACTACCATTGGCGGGTCCTTCAGGAGGTTGTTGCACCACTGATCTGCTGGGCCAAATGATATTTCGGGGAGCACTTTGAGGGGAAGTCTCTCCCACGTTACCACGGCAAATATCTTGACATCTTTTTTGTTGCATGCTTCGACTTTCATGGGAAGTTCCTACCAACCACCATATTCACTACTACTATTGAGGTTATGTCCAGGATCTCCGGGGGGTTTTGCCTTGGCTTGACAGCTCAACCACAGTCCTCTTCAGAATGCTCCCTTTTTTTTTCTTCTTGGTTCCTTGATGAACTGCAAAAATTTACTCAATTTTCCTTCTCGAATAGATTATTCCAGTCCATCCTCTAGGTTGAAGCAATCTTGTGTCTTGTGTCCAAAACCCTAGTAGTAGTCATATTAGAGGTTCTTGTTCCCTCTCGTCCGATCTTTTAATTGCGTCAATTTGGGGAGAATGCCTCTATCCATAATTTGCTGGAAGACTTTCACTATCGGGGCAGTCAAGGGGGTATAATTCATGAATTTTCCTACCTGAGAAAAATGTTTAAATGGCCACCCAATGCCATCTCTCTTGAAGCATCCCTCGATGTCTCCAGGTTGCCGACCTGACAAGAGGGTGGGATGGATTGGTGCCTTTTCTTGGTGGCTACCACCTGGCTAACTTCCTTATCCTTTATGTAATCTCTTGCCATCCATTATATCTCTTGTATTGTTCAGACATGCTTGGTGGTTAACAAGGCCGTTGGTGAAGCACAAGTTGGCCACGAAGTTTGTGAGGCTGTCAATCTCTAAGCACTCATTGTTGAAATAGTCTAGATACTTTCTCGTGGGCTCTCCAAACCATTGTGTTATCCCCAAGAGGTTGAGTGGGTGCTTTGCCTTGGCGATCCATGTAGTGAATTGAGCTAGAAACTTCTGAGAAATATCCGAGAAAGTGGTTATAGAAACTTGTGAGAGGGAGTTGAACCAACAAATTGCTGGCCCTGCCAGGGTTAATGGAAATGCACGGCACCTGACCGCATCTCTGACACCCTCTAGGTTCATTCTAGCCTCGAAGGCCGTGATGTGATCTTGTGGGTCTTTGGTACCATCATACCTTATGTCCATTGTCTTATCGAAGTTCTTAGATAATCAGACCCTCTAGATGGAGAAGTGGATAGAGGTGGCGCCAATCACCACGGGATCTTGGCATTTCCGTTTCCGCTCTTCCTTGTGTTTTCAACTTCTCGACTTGTCTCAAGAGTGAAGGAACTGGGTGCGACTATCATTCTGGTCATTTTTGTCATCCTTCTCCTCGTCGCACCATCGTTCTACCGAGCTCTTCAGCAGGGACTGAGTGCGAAAATGGCTCGGGCAGGGTTCTGTGCGTTACTGAATGTTTCGAGTACTTTCAGGGTTGTAGCGGTTTCTCGCTGCCAACTCTTTCTCGAGGTTTTGAACCCTGTGTCTGAGTTTTTTCATGATTTGGGAGTTGTCGCTACCTGTGCCCCCGAATGGACGCCTTTCCAGAGATTGATCATAGGAGTAGTCATAACCAGAGGGTGTTGGTTAATGCCTCCGAGACGACCCCCTTGACACTCGTTGTTCTCACTTTCTCGTATCTCGTCCTCTGGGTGGAGGAAAGCATCCATCCTCAGCTCATATTAAGTCCCCACAGATAGCACCATTATTCGTGAGTCAGTTGGGTCGGTTGATGAAAGGGCATCAAGGATGAGGATTGGGACCTAAATGTGAACTCCAAGAGTATATTCTGAGCCAGTGCGTGGTCGGTTGATCGGCGGGTGAGATCACCTGCAAGAACACTTCGGTGCCAAAGTAAGTGTCTATATGATGAGGCGGCTAAATTAGGTTATGGCGACGTACCTGGGGAGAGGGGTAGGTCCCTCTCCCTTATCCTCATTCGTCTAGGTGGGCCTCTCACCTCCTTTAGGGCCTAGCCCTTTCTCCAACTTTGGCCAGCTGTCGAGTCCCTTTCGAAGGGAGCTCGTGTCATGTGGAAGATGCCTACCCATACGGAATGGACGAGCGTGCGCTTGATGGGTCGTGAGTGGGTTACGTTGGATTGGGCCAGAACATTACTAATTATAGTAGATAGTGGAGTAGTAATAAATACTCATGAAGGACCCTCCACCAGAAACAACAGTCACGAATATATTATGGAGTTATATCATAAAGTGGATCCTAAAAATGGTTGTATGTATTTAAAAGGCCTCTAAAATTCTAATTATATCATAAATATTTTCTAGTAAAAAAAATTTATCATATTATCTTTTTCATTTCTTTTTCGTCGAATTATTTCTCACATCATAAGTGACTTGGCACCTAACTGATTGACCAAGCGAACTCTATCTCTTAGCCATGATGAGAGAATTTTAAACATGGAATTCGAGTGAAAAAATTGAAGACGAAATAATAAAAAATTCTTGAGAAATAACACAATTTAAGGTTCATTAAGTATAAATAACATTATTTTATCACCCTTTTAACATTGAAATTAAAGCGATATCTTTGTCTAGTCTAACTTAAAAAATTAAGTATTAAGTCATTTGCAACGTGAGAATTAACTTGACAAAAAGAAGTGAGAGACTAATGTAATGCAAATATTTTAATTTCAGAAATATAATGCAATTGAAATCTAAAAGAATTTTTTTAGTGCATGCAACTAAAATTACATTGATTTTGAAATTTTATTCTATATTATGAGATGAGATAGATGAACGAATATTATATGAATATTTTTCTATATATTTGATTTTGTGTATTAAAACATAAAAAAATAATCTTTTAATTTTTTACACCATTAACAAAATTATAGCAAAAATTATAGAAACATGAGATTAGATTATTACGAAATGTCATCCCCTCATGGTTGATACAAAACTAGAGTGCATAAGATATTTTGCAATTGCCCTTCTTAGGAGTGTTCAAAAAAACCAATTTAACTAAAGTGAACTGAAACTATTTTAAATAAAAAACTAAACTGAAACTATAGTTTTTATAAAAATAAATTTATGAAAATTTAGTTTTTATAGTTCAGTTTAGTTTTAAACCAAATAAAACTTGTTTATATGCTAAAACTAGTTTGAACATATAAAAAAATTAGTTTTTACATCCTCTTTCTCTTCTCTCTCTTTCTCTCTCTCTCTCTCCGCCTCTCTCACCCCCTCTCCCTCTCTCTCTCTCACTTCTCTCTCTCATTCTCTCTCCTTCTCCCTCTCTCTTTTTGTCTCTCTTTCTCTTTCTCTCCCTCTATTTCATATCAAAGGGGCCTTAAATCATCCCGTATAAAAATTAAAAGTTGCATGAATCGTAAAGCACTATCTTACTTTTCGTTCAATGATAACATTCAAAACATGATATGATATAGCTAAGGTGTTTAAAAAAACCAGTTTATCTAAACTGAATTGAGAGAGGGGGATAAAAAGGGAGAGAAAGAGAGAGGGGAAAAGAGGAGAGAAGGAGAGAAAAAGAAAGGAGGAGAAAGAAAGGAGAGAGACAATAGGGAGGGAGAGAGAGAGAGATAGGATGTAAAAGTTAATTTCTTATATGTTAAAATTTGTTTTAGCATATAAATCAGTTTAAACTTATTTTTTCCATTAAAACTGGTTTTCTTTTTATGGTACACTATATTATAAAATGATTTAAAACCAATTCCTTATATAACCGCATATTTTGGTTCAATTTTTAAACCATTTAAAATGGTTCGGTTCAATTATGAAAAAACTGAACCATAAACACCCCTAACCCTTCCCATAGACTGGACATCATATCAGATTCTATTTCCTTTATTTTGCACAGACCTTTTTTAAATAAATAAAATAAATATTTTATTTACCGAAATAAATAATTTGGAGCATTTTTACCGAAATGCATCTCTCCTCATATGTCGTTTACAGCATAAACGAAATAATATAACACGCATCTTGTTTACATTGTAAACGAGATAAGGCCAAATAGAAATGATGTGTATATATCATTTACAGTGTAAATGAGATACGTTATATATTATTTTGTTTACACTGTAAACGAGATAAGAGAGTACTTATGATGTTTACACTATAAACGAGATACTTAAAGATAAATTCTCAGCAGCTATAAATGGATGTGTAACTCTTTGTATTCTCTGCAAATATTTCACTACTTTTTTCTATCTATTTCTTCCGAAAATAAGCCAAAATGTCTAATAGTAGTGGATACTTGGTTGTGAGTGTGTATCCAAATTACCGTATGAGAAATAGTGATAATGGGATGATATTTGAGTGTGAGAATCCCATTCCATTGTGTACCTGGCCAATAAGTTCTTCATCTAAATTGAAGAGTCTGATATTGGGTTACATCAGTGGTAGTGGGAGAAAAGAGATCGGAAGGGTGGGGTATAGGTTACTAGCACCGATAGCAAACGGAGTTTTTCGGTTTTGTCTGTTTTGGCTCCATGGCGATGAGTATGTGCGCCTCATGTTTGACATCCATGGGTGAATCATGGCAGAGCAAGTGATGGAGCTTTCTGCGGAGGTTGGCAATGTCGGTGGCGGTGGATCTAGCTCGTCAGACTTTGTCCAGGATGAGCCACCTCTCGCACCACCACCAATTCATGTTGCTAGTCCAGTGGAAGACATGGACGTCAACGGTGAGGACTCCAACGAGGAGTATATTGAGGATAGCAATGAGAATGGTTCCTCTGAGGATGATGATGAGGAGGAGTTTGTACCAAAGACCCTGGTTGAGGCATCATGTAGGTATCTTTTGCCTGCCCTGTACTTAATTCTGGCCTTGTCATTTGTACCCAGTCACTACGGTACGTTAGATCTGGACGGAATGCAAGAGAAGAATCCATTTTCCAACACGGGTGAAGATGATTACAACTTGGACTGTAAGACCCAGAACTTTTGAAAAGTCCTATTTTGAACTAATTTTAAATTATATATATCTATTTATAGTTTTAATTTCAGAAATTATTTTATTGAAGATAATTAAAGGCAATTTTGATTAATTGGATTTGAAATAAATTAAGGTTTTTATCCAAACTTTATAATTATGGATTATTTTTCGATTTACAATTTAAAGTTTTAGAAATCCAAAAATAATAAGGCTTGGCTATTTAAATTAGGATTTTCTCTAATTTTATAATTATTGATTTATATTTTATATTTAAATTATAAAGTTAGTAGTTGTCAAATAATGAGAATTTTATATGATTTAATTTAAATACTTTATATTTTTATAATTCAATACTTTAAGTTTTAGGAATAAAAGAAATTAATTATATTATCTTATATTTTTATTTAAAGTATTTGATCGAAAACCAATCAATATTTTGATACAACAAATAATGTTTTAATGTAACTTTAAGGATTTAATTAGATTTCAACTTAAATCCCAAAATTCCCAAATTGAAACCCTAACTCTAATTACACTCAAACACACTCCCCCCTCACTTAAGTGAAACCCTAGCTGCCACCCCACACCATCAGCAAACAAAAATAAAACACAAATAATCACACACACCCAGCAAAAGAAAGAAGAAAGAAAAGAAAGGGAAGAGAAGAGAGGGAGCCGCAGGAAGAAGGGAAGAGGAGAAGGAAGAACTCGCCGACCAGTCACGCCCTGCCACCGCGCTAGCTCCTCGCCGTCGTGCTACATCGCCGTCCAAATGAGGAGGAAGGCCACCGCTGCTGCCAGCCCACGCCGTCGTCACCATCGAGGTCTTCATCGTCGCCTTTCATAGAGGTTTGCGAACAGAGGGGAGAGGCGCCGTTCTGCCCAAAGCAACCACGGGAAGGGTCGTCGCCGTCAAGCCCAGCCACTATCGCCACCGTTCGTGCCTCCGTTTCGCTTCGCCAAATCTGTCGCCGTTGACAGGAGAGAAATAGAACGCGCGTGGAGAGAGAAGGGGGTTGTAAGGTGGTTCCGCCACTGTTGGAACTCTGTTGCTGCCATGGCTGTCGTGCATCTGCCGTCAAGAACCACCATTGCCGTCGCCAATGACCACTGCCGGTAAGGGGTTTTAAGTTGGTTTCAGTTCTTTTAGGTTTTAGGAAGATTTTTTACGCTGCATGCTTTTTACAGTCGCCGTCATTGGGGTTTTTGCTCACCGCTGTCACTTGAGGTTATTGTTGGAGCTGCTGTCGGGTCGATTTAGAGTTTTGGTCGCTTCGTTTTGTCATTACATTAAGTATTTATGTTTTGGAAATTCCTGCATTAGTATTCTGTTATGTTGGTTATAAACTCTGAGGTTTGGTAATGTAGGTTCGAGTTCTGATTGTTGCATGACACTTTTAAGTTGTTGTGGTTGTTAAGAGAGTGGTTAGGGACTGAGATTGTGGATGCCGTTGGTTTCGAGTTGAGAGAAAAGGTTCCGTTGACGCGCTTGGGTTATGGTTTCTACGAGTCAAGGTAAGGGCTTTTTATAAAAACTAATTTATTTAAATTGGAATTGTTATAAATTGATATGATGTGCGAAATGCATTCCTGGTGATTATGTAAGACTTATGAACTGTCTGGTTTGTCTTGGATGAATATGGTTGTCTATTTGATTTCACTATTGACTGATTTTATTAAATTGGAAATTTCTGGATTGGTTGATTTGAAATGATTTTGATAGTCTGAAAGTTTGAATTTTGTTGTATTGGAAACTGATTTGGTTTTGAACCCGTTGAAAAGGTTGAGGATTGGTTTGATTGGGACCCGAAAAGGGTGGCAAAGTCCAAGTTTTAGGAGAGATGCTGCCGAAATTTCTATAAAATTCTAGACTTTGTTTGAAATATTATTTTGAAAATAATGAATTATGCTTTGAATCGAATTATTGATAAATGTATTATGTTTGAACTTATTATTAGGAAATTTATTATTTTTTAAAGTAATTTATTTAAGAAAAGAATTATATTTTAAAACTGATTTGAAGATGAAAATTCTCGTGTTTTGGAATTAGATCAAATAAGCATAATTGGAGGAGCTTTAGTGGATTTAAAAGAAACTTGAAGTTCAATTGACTAATTTAACTTTACGATGTTTTAGGAAAAGTTTGAAGTATTCTTTGAAATTTTGATTTAGCAAAACTAAAATAATTTCTGAGCCCTTTAGAAATGCTTCAAATTTTAGAATGAAATTGAAGTTGTTTTTCGGTTTAATTGATTTGGTTTTGGTTTAAATAAGTTAGTTTTAAAATTAGTTTGAAATATTTGGATACATTACTTGGTTTTAGTTTAAATTCTATTTTATTTATTCAAATCAAGAGGCTAAGGTTTTAGAGGTTTTCAATAAAATTAAGGAAATGAGTTAGGTTATTCTCCACTAAAGTCTTGAGACTCTGCTGAGAAATTTTATGACCAAATCCTGATTTAGAATGAATGATTTTGAGTCTTTTAGAAGAGATTTTGAATTTGGCATGATTTTGAAGTTGTTTGGAAGTTTTGAAAAGATGTTGCGAAAAGTAGCTCTGTTTAGAAAAGAAAGTGGACTTGAGAAAAGTGGTTCTTGGTAAGATGTGAACTGAATACGTTTGTTATTTGAAAGTAAATGGGCCAAGAATGATTTTTGAAATAAGATACTGAGTTTGATTGATTGTGGATATTACTGAGATTGTTGATAAGTCACTTGCGCCTAGCAAGGATGGTGGTTAATCCCGCTTGTCGAGGTTGCGGTGCCAGCGTAAGGATGGTGGTTAATCCCGCTTACATGTAGATGTGAGGTCGAAGGCAGAGTATCCCGCTCACATTCTTTTGGGTCACAAGAGTGTGCCCGGCACTATATCCGTGGGTGGTTCCCGTTTATATATTTGTGACTGAGAGTTGACATTCCCATGGGAATGTGTCGGCTTGGCAGTTGAACCGACAATGTGATATTATGGCCAGTAGGATAGACATTCATCATATGCATCTATGTGACAATTGTTTAGCTGTGCATATTGTAATCGGTTTGCCTATGTGAATAATTATGATTAACTGCTAATTGCTATACTTGATGTAACTGCCTTGATTGTGTTTGAACCTCTCTACTTGTGTTTGTGACTGAAATTGGTTGGAGTGCGGTGGGTTGGATGTCGATTGAGTTGTGTGGACCGAAGGCCGTGTTTGATTATGTGATGGACCTGAGGCCGTGGTTGGTATGTGTTTGAAGTCTAGTTCTGTATAAAATATCTCACCGGTTCAGCATAGACTTAATGAACCTATGCTTGGTACAAGATGATCATTTATACAGCTTAGGTAACTTCCTTTATGTTTATGGTCTAGTAAGGTATGAAAAATCAAACTGGTTCAGCATAGACTTACTAAACCTACGCTTGGAACAGGTTGGTCATTCATACTGTCTAGGGAAAAGTTTTAAGATTTTACAAGAAACGAAAAGGTTTTGGATTTTGAGGAATTAACCAAGTTCTCTTTAAAAAGGATTTTTGGATTTTTGAATGTGAACCTATGGTTTTTGAAAAGACACATAAGACGAGCAATGATCATTGTACTTTAAAAATAGTTTTAGTTTAAGTATCTTATTATGGCAATTCTGTAACCCTATAGTGAGAACCAGCAAGGATGATGTTCTCACTCCCTGATAAACCATTATTTTATGGTTTATATTGTGTTTAATTGTGTGGTTTTATCAAATCTTTACCCACTTATTCATATGATTAGCGTACATTTATAATTCCTTCCTAAAAAAATACTTCATGGTTGAAAACTTGCTTCCTAGAGACTTTTAATTATGTATTTTAATTCTCCTTTATTACATTCGATGTCGTGATCTGTGTGCTAAGTGTTTCAGGCTTTATAGGGAATGAATGACTTGGAGATTGGAAAGGAAGCTTGCAAAAATGGAAGGAACACAAGAAATTAAGAAGATGATGACCAGCGAGAAGTGACGCGGACGAATGGCTCACGCGACTGCGCGACATAGAGGAAATTACAGTAACGCGGACGCCTAGCTCACGCGACCGCGCGGATTGGAAACTGCACAAGTGACGCGAAGGCGTGGACGACGCGCACGCGTGGCAAGGAAAAACGCTGGATGACGCGAACGCCTGGATGACGCGATCGCGTGACGTGCGCGATCTGCAGAATCTGCAGAATTCGCTGGGGTGATTTTGGGCCCTGTTTTGACCCAGTTTTCGGCCCAGAAAAGCAGATTAGAGCCAGGGAACATGCAGAGACCAAGGAAAAACATTCATTCCGCATAATTTTAGTTTTAAATCTAATTTTACTCCTCCTCTAGGTTTTCTCTCTACACATTCATAGTTCTTATGATTTTAATTTTATTTTGCTTCTTGGACTGGGATATTGAAAAGAGTTATTACCTCCGCCAAGACTTCATTACTCTAGTTTGTTTTCCTTATTTGTCTCTTACTCTTCTATGTCCTTAATTTATTCATAATTACTATTGGACTATTTTTAGAATTTATTAATACAAAAACTATTTTTATTTTTAATTGATCTTTATTATTATTATCTATAATGTCTTTCTTTATTTCTCTTTATTATTTTGTGAAGTTTACATTCATAATGAGTGAGTAGTTCCATAACTTGATTGGGAGTTAATTGAAAGGAGGACCTTGAGTTGGAATGCTCAAGAGAAAAATTGTAATTGGGTTTATTGTTCGATTGTCCTCTAGTCACTGACACTAATCCTTTCCAAGGGAGAGGATTGGAACTTGTGAATAGAAATAGCTTTCCAACTTGCTTGACTTTCCTCTACCTAGTAAGGGATAACTAAGCAAAACAACCTTCAATCATCAATTAATCTTGAGAGTACTCCAACAAGAATAGGGCTTCCAACTAATCTACTCCTAGTCAAGGTTTTTATTTAAAATTACATAAATTCTCTAATTTAATTTCCTGTTTATCAACTCAACCAGTTTTGAAAACATCTGATTAATAAAATAGGACATCTTTCTGCAACTCGTTGGGAGATGACCTGGGACTCATACTCCCAGTATTTTAATTCTAATTTTGTGACAACCCTTCTAAATTGATGAACGGATTTTCGGTTGGTTAAGAACTGTACTTGCAACGTATCTCTTATAATAATTTCTTAACTCGCCAATTTCCGCCACGTCAATTTTTGGCGCCGTTGCCGGGGAGTTGCAATAGAGTGCTAAGTTATTGATTGGAATTTATTTATTTGTATTTTATTTTATTTTGCTACTATGAGTTGCATGTTTCTTTCGTTAAATGACGCGTTCACTTCCTGATCCAAGCTTGCCAGTATTTGATCCTGAGATTGAAAGAACTATCTCATGAATAAGGCAAGCTCGGTGTCGGTTAGTCCTCTCCGAGAGCGAATCTGAAGCATCACTTGAGGAAGAAACAAGCTCCCTTTCTGCTGATTCGGTTGATTTACGTGCAGGTGACATGGTAGCACCTAGAAGAATTACTATCCAGGAGGCTGGAGCCCCTGATTTCACAATGCAACCGTTTCAAGCGCATCACTCAGCGGTGGCTACAGACTTTGAAATAAAGACTGCACTGCTCAACTTGATGCCTATGTTTCATGGCTTACCTGCTCAAGAGCCTATCAAGAACCTTAGAGATTTCCAAGCAGCCTGTTCTACTGTCAGGCGTGATGGTGCAGATGAAACTTCTATTCTGTTGAAAGCATTCTCGTTCTCTCTTGAGGGAAAGGCGAGAGAGTGGTACTACACTCATGAATAAGGCAAGCTCGGTGTCGGTTAGTCCTCTCCGAGAGCGAATCTGAAGCATCACTTGAGGAAGAAACAAGCTCCCTTTCTGCTGAGTCGGTTGATTTACGTGCAGGTGACATGGTAGCACCTAGAAGAATTACTATCCAGGAGGCTGGAGCCCCTGATTTCACAATGCAACCGTTTCAAGCGCATCACTCAGCGGTGGCTACAGACTTTGAAATAAAGACTGCACTGCTCAACTTGATGCCTATGTTTCATGGCTTACCTGCTCAAGAGCCTATCAAGCACCTTAGAGATTTCCAAGCAGCCTGTTCTACTGTCAGGCGTGATGGTGCAGATGAAACTTCTATTCTGTTGAAAGCATTCTCGTTCTCTCTTGAGGGAAAGGCGAGAGAGTGGTACTACACTCAACCCGCAGTAACTGTTTCTGACTGGGATACACTTAGAAGAGAATTTTTGGAAATATTCTTTCCAGCTGAAGTTACTGATAAACTGAGGAAAGACATTTCCATGATTGTCCAAGACGAATCTAAGACTTTCTATGAATATTGGGAATGCTTCAACAATCTTCTGGAAGCATGCCCCCACCATATGATTGACAAGATAGTGTTGCTCAGCTACGTCACACAGGGCATGAGGCCTCAAGATAAGACCACATTGGAAAGTGCCAGCAATGGGTCTATGAAAAAGTACAAGACCACTGATGAGGCATGGCAATTGATCAGCGACTTAGCTGAATCTACTCGGAATCACAGGCAGAAACAAAGCCGGTCAAAAGCTGTTGCAGAGGTATCTTCTAACAAATAGACTACTGCTCTGACTCAGAGTATATGCGAGATGACCAACTTACTGAGGCAGATGCAATTGAATCAACAACAAGCTCAGCAAGCTCAACCTTCTCCACCGCAGCAAGGCCAACAGTTGGTTCCACAAAGAGTATGCGGGATCTATGCTGATTATAGCCATTATACTGATGAATGTCTGCAGCTTCAGCAGGAAGACAACACTATGGCAGCCACTTATAACTTCTATGATCGCCCCAATCAAGGATACAATCAAGGTGGCAGTTACAACCATGGATGGCAGGACAATTCCAACCAAGGTTAGAGAGATAATTTTAATCAGAGTTGGAGGGACAACTATAATAGAGGAGGCAGAGATAATCAGAGAAATCAGAGGTGGAATAATAACAACAACAGGTAGCAGAACCAGAACCAGCCTTACAGAGCACCTCACCTGAGGCAATCCCAAGGACCACAGAATAACCAACAGCAGACCTCTCAGATCACTTATCCCTCTTCATTTTCTAATGATGAGTTACTACAATCTATTGATCGGAGACAGCAGGCCATGGAAAACAACCTTACTTCTACTCTAAATGGTCTGAACTCTACCTTGCAAGCTCTTGTCTCACAGATTGGATCACTGAATAACTCCAATAACCAGCCTTTGAGCTCCAGTGGAATCCCTTCTCAACCATTACCCAATCCAAAGGGTGGCATCAATGCCATCACCCTAAGGTCCGGAACCACATTGCAAGAGAGAAATCAGGAGGAGCCAAACCCACCAGAACACGCCTCAGCTGAAGAGGTAGTGGAAATAGAAGATGTTGAGGAGGAAGAGGACATACAGGACATGGCTGAAGAAGAAGAAGCTCAATCACAGGAAGAAGCACTAAAGGGCACAGACACTGCAGAAAACGCCATTCCTATTCCATTTCCACAACTTGCAAGGAAGCCCAGGAAGCAGTTGGAACCTGATCCCAAAATGGTAGAAATATTCAAAAAGGTTGAGGTAACTGTTCCCCTTTTTGATGTTATTCAGCAGGTACCTAAATACGCAAAGTTTCTAAAAGATTTATGTATACATAAAGACAAAATTAATGAATTAGAAACTATTCCTTTAGGTAGTTCTATATCTGCTTTAATGGGAGGTATACCTGAAAAGTGTAGTGATCCAGTTCCATGTATGGTTACTTGTACTATTGTGGTGTGGTATTTTCTGACTGCATGTGTGATTTAGGAGCTTGTGTGAGTATAATGCCTTTGTCTATATATGATATTTTGAGGCTCACTCCCTTAAAAAGGTCGGCAGCTCGTTTTGTGTTAGCAGATAAAAGCATTATTACAGTGGTTGGAGTTGCTGAAGATGTATTAGTGGGCATTAAGGGGCTCACATTTCCCATTGATTTTTATATCCTGAAGATGCCCCAAAATGACTCAGAGAAGTCATCGTCAATCCTACTCGGAAGACCATTCCTGAAGACCTCGAAGTTCAAATTGGATGCTTTTTCAGGAACATACTCTTTTGAAATAGACGGCTGAGTAGTAAGCTTCAATCTGAATGGAGTTATGAAGCACCCTCCGGAAGATCATTCTATCCTCCATTGTGACATCATAGATGAAACTGTGGCTGAAGTTCACCAGGAGGAGTTCAAAGAGAAGTACATAGGACAAGGTCCGACTGTGGGGACACTTTCTGAGGATAATGAAAGTACTTTACCATTGTCACCAGCTCCAGACAATCCAAAGCCTGGCCATGAGCAGAAGTTAGAATTAAAACCCCTCCCTCCACACCTCAAATATGCTTACCTTGAGAACAAGCAGAAGTTTCCAATTATCATTGCAAGGGAACTCACTTCTCAACAAGAAGAGCAGTTACTTAGTGTGCTGAGGAGGCACAAGAAGGCAATTGGGTGGAGTTTGGCAGACATAGTAGGCATTAACCCTCAAGTTTGTGAATACAGGATATTTTTAGAAGAGGGAGCAAGGCCTGTTCGTCAACCCCAGAGAAGACTGAACCCCACTATCTTAGAGGTTGTCAAGAAGGAAGTGACCAGACTACTGGAGGCAGATATCATCTACCCCATCTCAGACAGTGAATCGGTAAGCCCAGTACAAGTGGTGCCCAAGAAGTCTGGAGTCACTACAGTGAAGAATGAGCATGGAGAGCTCATAGCAACCAGAGTACAGAACGCCTGGAGGGTCTGCATTGATTACAGGCGCCTAAACCAGGCCACTCGTAAGGATCACTATCCTCTTCCATTCATTGATCAAATTCTAGATCGCCTATCAGGTAAATCACATTATTGCTTTTTAGATGGTTACACAGGCTATTTCCAGATTCATATAGCTCCTAAAGATCAGGAGAAGACCACTTTTACATGTCTTTTTGGGACTTATGCTTATAACAGAATGCTCTTTGGCTTGTGCAATGCACCAGCTACTTTCCAAAGGTGTATGATGAGTCTTTTCTCTGATCTTATTGAGGACTGTATGGAGGTTTTTATGGATGATTTTAGCATTTATGGTGATTCCTTTAATCTTTGCTTGGATAGTTTATTTAGAGTATTAGATAGATATGTCAGTACAAACCTTGTATTGAATTTTGAAAAATGTCACTTTATGGTAAGACAAGGTATTGTACTAGGACATGTTGTGTCCAATACTGGCATTTCTGTAGATCCAGCAAAGGTGGATGTTATTTCTAGTTTACCTTACCCCTCCTCTGTGAGGGAAGTCCGTTCGTTCCTTGGCCATGCAGGTTTTTACCCGAGATTCATTAAGGACTTTAGTAAGGCAGCACTTCCCTTATCCAGACTACTGCAGAAAGATATTGAGTTTGAGTTCAGTGAGGATTGCAAACACGCGTTTGATAAGTTGAAGACTACCCTGACACAAGCTCCAATTGTGAGAGGACCTGACTGGAGCCAGCCATTTGAGATCATGTGTGATGCTTCCAACCATGCAGTAGGAGCAGCACTGGCTCAGCGTGAAGGTAAGGACCCCTTTGTAATTGCTTATGCGTCTAAGACTTTAGACGCTGCTCAGTCTAATTACACTACTACTGAGAAAGAGCTTCTTGCTATTATTTTTGCTCTGGATAAATTCCGAGCCTATTTACTTGGTACGAAAGTAGTAGTGTACTCGGACCACGCAGCTCTAAAGTATTTATTAGCTAAAAAAGAATCTAAACCAAGGCTTATATGTTGGATATTGCTACTACAAGAATTTGATTTAGAAATTAAGGATAGGAGTGGTAACCAGAATCTAGTGGCAGACCACTTGAGTCGCCTTGAGCACATTAAGGATAACTCCACTCCTATAGCTGATAATTTCCCTTTTGATAACCTGCAAGCAGTATCTGAGGTAGTCCCTTGGTATGCACCTGTAGCTAATTATCTAGTTAGCCGCACTTTTGCTCCAAACTTTACTAAGCATCAAAGAGACAAGCTGAAAAGCGAGTCTAAATATTATATATGGGATGACCCGTATTTATGGAGATGTGGCGCTGACCAGGTAATTAGACGGTGTGTGCCTCAATCAGAATTTCAGTCCATTTTAGAGGCCTGCCACTCATCTGAGAGTGGAGGACATTTTGGCCCTCAAAGAACGGCTAGAAAAATTTTAGACTGTGGATTCTGGTGGCCTACTCTTTTTAGAGACGCTGCTGAATTTTGTAAATCTTGTTTCCCATGCCAAAAATTTGGTAATATATCCAAGAGGGATGAGATGCCTCAACAAATTATGCTTTTCTGTGAAATTTTTGATGTTTGGGGCATTGACTTCGTGGGTCCATTTCCAAATTCTAATGGTTACTTTTATATATTGTTAGCGGTGGATTACGTTTCTAAATGGGTGGAAGCAATTCCTACCCGCACTGATGATGCTAACACTGTTGTTTCCTTTGTTAAAAACTATATTATTTGTCGCTTTGGATCACCACGAGCAATCGTGAGCGATCAAGGCACCCATTTTTATAACAGGAGACTAACAGGATTACTGAAGAAGCATGGGATAATTCATAAAGTAGCAACAGCCTACCATTCTCAGACTAATGTGCAAGCCGAGGTGTCTAACAGAGAGATAAAGCACATATTGCAGAAGATAGTCAAACCTCATAGAAGAGACTGGAGCACCAGGCTACAAGATGCACTTTGGGCATCTAGAACAGCATACAAGACACCCATTGGGATGAGTCCCTTCCGCTTAGTTTATGGAAAAGCCTATTATCTCCTAGTTGAAGTAGAGCACAAAGCCTTTTGGGCAGTAAAGGAGTGCAACATGGGATTTGAGACAGCCGGAGCTGAAAGAAAGTTGCAACTGCAAGAATTAGAAAGCCTTCGCCTAGAAGCTTATGAGAACTTAAGGCTGTACAAGGAAAAGGTGAAGGCTGTACATGATAAGCACATCAAGAGGAGAGAGTTCCAACCTGGGGACTTGGTCCTCCTTTACAAATCTAGACTGAGGCTCATGCCAGGCAAGTTGAGATCAAGATGGGAAGGTCCATATAGAGTAGAGAAGGCTAAGCAGTACAGAGTTTTTCACCTAAGTCATCCTTCAAGCTCTGAATTCATCAAAGTTAACGGACATCGTTTAAAGCTATATCATGGCAAGAAGATGAAGAAAAACAAGGAGCTCGAGATCTTCCTCTTGGAGGATCCAACCATAGCTGAAGACTGAGCTAGTGGAGCGTCCAACTTACGGACGTTAAAGCAAAGTGCTAGGTGGAAGACAACCCACCATGGTATGATCATTTCCTTCTTTTTATTTCTTTTTTATTTCTTAGTTTTCTTTAGCAATAACTCTTCTCAGTACCAGTGCCTATAGTTTGCATATGTATTTGCATATTGCACAAAAATAAAAAATTTTCGCACGCGACGCGACCGCATTACCAACGCGTCCACGTCACAGGTGAGTAAGAAAGAAAAAGAAATCGAACAGAGAGTCACGCGAGAGCATGGCCGGAGGCGTGCCTATGGCACAAATCGCCCCACGCGACCGCGTCGCTGACGCGTCCGCGTCATGTGGGAGAATTGCCTTCCACGCATCCGCGTCACCCACGCGGACGCGTGACCTAAAAATCAACGTAAAAGAGGGTGCATGGCAGAAAGTTGTACTAGAGTGGGGCTGGATTGGTGCTGGACGCACAGTCCCTACCACGCAAACGCATACCCCACGCGTCCGCGTCATCTCCCGAAATTGGCCGCCCACGCGACCGCGTCAACCATGCAATCGCGTCACCCAAAAATTTGGCAATAATGAGTTTTGAACAGGGAGTTGTGCGAGTGCGAGGCTGCCCTCGCGCCACTCACACCGATCATGTCACGCGTCCACATGACCGATGCGACCGCGTCGACCCATCTAAGCGCCACTTGCGCGAACGTGTACCCCACGCGTCCGTGTCGCTTGCGCCGTACAGATTAACCTAATCTACCAAAATATCTTATCTTTTTCTTCCCCAAATCCTAATTTTTCTTTTCCCTTCTTCTTCCCCCTCCCTTTCCTTCCTTCTTCCTTCTTTCTCACTGGTGCACAAAATTGTGATCTCAGGCAACGGCGCCAAAAACTCTATACGCACGTCTTAATAAATCATTTTTCATTCACAACTTCGATACAACTAACCAGCAAGTGCACTGGGTCGTCCAAGTAATAAAACCTTACGTGAGTAAGGGTTGATCCCACGGAGATTGTTGGTATGAAGCAAGCTATGGTCACCTTGTAAATCTCAATCAGGCGGATATCAAATAGTTATGGAGTTTTCGAAAATAGATAATAAATAGACAGAAAATAAAGATAAAAATACTTATGTATATCATTGGTGAGAATTTTAGATAAAGGTATAGAGATGCTTTCGTCCCTCTGAACTTCTGCTTTCCTGCTGTCTTCATCCAATCAGTCCTATTCCTTTCTATGGCTGGCTTTATGTAAGGACATCACCATTGTCAATGGCAACTTTTCATCCTCTCTGTGAAAATGGTCCGATGCGCTGTCACTGCATGGCTAATCATCTGGAGGCATTACCGTGGTCAATGGCTGCTTCCTATCCTCTTGTGAAAATGGTCCAAATGCTCTGTCACAGTACGGCTAATCATCTGAGGTTCTCGATCATAATGGAATAGGATTCACCCTCCTTTTGCGTCTGTCACTATGCCCAGCACTCGCGAGTTTGAAGCTCGTCACAGTCATTCAATCCCAGAATCCTACTCGGAATACCACAGACAAGGTTTAGACTTTTCGGATTCTCATGAATGCCGCCATCAATCTAGCTTATACCACGAAGATTCTGATTAAGAGATCCAAGAGATACTCATTCAATCTAAGGTAGAACGAAAGTGGTTGTCAGGCACGCATTCATAGGGAATGATGATGATTGTCACGTTCATCACATTCATATTGAAGTACGAATGAATATCTTAGAAGCGGAATAAGTTGAATTGAATAGAAAAACAGTAGTACTTTGCATTAATTCATGAGGAATAGTAGAGCTCCACACCTTAATCTATGGAGTGTAGAAACTCTACCGTTGAAAATACATAAGTGAAAGGTCCAGGCATGGCCGAATGGCCAGCCCCCAAAGCGAGATCACAGGATCAAAAATACAATCCAAGATCTTCCAAAAGATCATAAGATGTCAAATACACTAGTAAAAAGTCCTATTTATACTAAACTAGTTACTAGGGTTTACAGAAGTAAGTAATTGATGCATAAATCCACTTCCGGGGCCCACTTGGTGTGTGCTTGGGCTGAGCTTGAAGTTTACACATGGAGAGGTCATTCTTGGAGTTGAACACCAGTTTGTAACGTATTTCTGGCGTTCAACTCTGGCTTGTAACGTGTTTCTGGCGTTTAACTCCAGACAGCAGCGTAGAACTGGCGTTCAACGCCCTTTTACGTCGTCTAAACTCAGCCAAAGTATAGACTATTATATATTGCTGGAAAGCCCTGGATGTCTACTTTCCAACGCAATTAAAAGCGCGCCATTTTGAGTTCTGTAGCTCCAGAAAATCCACTTTGAGTGCAGGGAGGTCAGAATCCAACAGCATCATCAGTCCTTCTTCAACCTCTGAATCTGATTTTTGCTCAAGTCCCTCAATTTCAGCCAGAAAATACCTGAAATCACAGAAAAACACACAAACTCATAGTAAAGTCCAGAAATGTGAATTTAACATAAAAAATAATAAAAACATCCCTAAAAGTAACTAGATTCTACTAAAAACATACTAAAAACAATGCCAAAAAGCGTATAGATTATCCGCTCATCACAACACCAAACTTAAATTGTTGCTTGTCCCCAAGCAACTGAAAATCAAATAGGATAAAAAGAAGAGAATATACTATAAATTCCAAACTATCAATGAAACATAGCTCCAATAAGATAAGCGGGACTTGTAGCTTTTTGCCTCTTGAATAGTTTTGGCATCTCACTTCATCCATTGAAGTTCAGAATGATTGGCATCTATAGGAACTCAGAGTTTAGATAGTGTTATTGATTCTCCTAGTTCATTATGTTGATTCTTGAACACAGCTACTTTATGAGTCTTGGCCGTGGCCCTAAGCACTTTGTTTTCTAGTATTACCACCGGATACATAAATGCCACAGACACATAACTGGGTGAACCTTTTCAGATTGTAACTCAACTTTGCTAAAGTCACCAATTAGAGGTGTCCAGGGTTCTTAAGTACACTCTTTTTTTGCTTTAGACCTTGACTTTAACCGCTCAGTCTCAAGTTTTCACTTGACACCTTCACGCCACAAGCACATGGTTAGGGACAACTTAGTTTAGCCGCTTAGGCCGGGATTTTATTCCTTTAGGCCCTCCTATCCACTGATGCTCAAAGCCTTGGGATCCTTTTTATTACCCTTGCCTTTTGGTTTTAAGGGCTATTGGCTTTTTGCTCTTGCCTTTTGGTTTTAAGAGCTTTTGGCTTTTTCTGCTTGCTTTTTCTTTCTATTTTTTTTTTTTTTTGCTTTTTTTTTTCTGCAAGCTTTGTTCTTTGCTGCTTTTTCTTGCTTCAAGAATCATTTTTATGATTTTTCAGATTATCAAATAACATGTCTCTTTGTCATCATTCTTTCAAGAGCCAACATATTTAACATTCATAAACAACAACTTCAAAAGACATATGCACTGTTCAAGCATTCATTCAGAAAACAAGAAGCATTGTCACCACATCAATATAATTAAACTAAGTTCAAGGATAAATTCGAAACTCATGTACTTCTTGTTCTTTTGAATTAAAACATTTTTCATTTAAGAGAGGTGATGGATTCATAGGACATTCATAACTTTAAGACAAAGTTACTAAATACTAATGATCATGTAATAAGACACAAACATGGATAAGCACTTAACATAAAGAAAACGAAAAATAGAGAATGTAAGAACAAGGAATAAATCCACCTTAGTGATGGTGGTGTTTCCTTCTTGAGGAACCAATGATGTCCTTGAGCTCTTCTATGTCTCTTCCTTGTCTTTGTTGCTCCTCCCTCATTGCTTTTTGATCTTCTCTAATTTCATGAAGGATGATGGAGTGCTCTTGATGTTCCACCCTTAATTGTCCCATGTTGGAACTTAATTCTCCTAGGGAGGTGTTGATTTGCTCCAAATAGTTTTGTGGAGGAAAATGTATTTGAGGCATCTCCAGGATCTCATGGTGATGAGCTTCATGCGTTTCTTGAGCTCCATGAATGGGCTCTCTTGTTTGCTCCATCCTTTTCTTAGTGATGGGCTTCTCTTCCTCAATGGGAATGTCTCCTTCTATATCAATCCCAGCCGAATTGCATAGATAGCAAATGAGGTGAGGAAAAGCTAACCTTGACATAGTGGAGGACTTGTCAGCCACTTTGTAGAGTTCTTGAGGTATAATCTCATGAACCTCCACCTCTTCTCCAATCATGATGCTATGGATCATGATGGCCCGGTCTATAGTAACTTCAGACCGGTTGCTAGTGGGAATGATTGAGCGTTGAATGAACTCCAACCATCCTCTAGCTACAGGCTTAAGGTCCAGTCTTCTCAGTTGAACCGGTTTGCCTTTTGAGTCAATCTTCCATTGAGCTCCTTCCACACATATGTCCATGAGGACTTGGTCCAACCTTTGATCAAAGTTGACTCTCCTTGTGTAGGGGCGTGCGTTCTCTTCCATCATTGGCAAGTTGAACGCCAACCTTACATTTTCCGGACTAAAATCTAAGTAATTCCCCCGAACCATGGTGAGATAATTCTTTGGGTTCGGGTTCTTACTTTGATCATGGTTCCTTGTGATCCATGCATTAGCATAGAACTCTTGAACCATTAGAATTCTGACTTGTTGGATGGGGTTTCTTAGAACTTCCCAACCTCTTCTATGGATCTCATGTCGGATCTTCGGATACTCATTTCTCTTGAGTTTGAAAGGGACCTCGGGGATCACCTTCTTCTTGGCCACAACATCATAGAAGTGGTCTTGATGAGCTTTGGAGATGAATCTTTCCATCTCTCATGTCTCGGAGGTGGAAGCTTTTGTCTTCCCTTTCCCTTTTCTAGAGGATTCTCCGGTCTTAGGTTCCATCAATGGTAATGGAAAAACAAAAAACTTATGCTTTTACCACACCAAACTTAGAATTTTGCTCGCCCTCGAGCAAGAGAAGAAAGAATAGATGAAGAAGAAGAAGAAAATATGGAGGAGAGGAGGGAGAAGTGTATTCGGCCAAGAAAAGAAGAGAGGGTGGTGTGGTGTAAAAATGAGGAAGAATGGAGGGCTATATATAGGGAAGGGAGGGTGGTAAGGATCGGCCATATGGGGTGGGTTTGGGTGAGAAATTGGTTTTGAATTTTGAAGGTAGGTAGAGTTTATGAGGTAGGTTTATGGGGAAGAGTGGATGGATGTGAGTGGTGAAGTAGTGATAGGGAAGAGAGATTGAGGTGATTGGTGAAGAGTTTTGGGGAAGAGTGTTTATTGGGAAGAGAGGATGAACATTGAGAAGAGGGAAGAGAGTGAGTGGTGGTAGGTGGGGATCCTGTGGGGTCCATAGATCCTGAGGTGTCAAGAAATTGCATCCCTGCACCCATTAGGCATGTAAAATGCCTTTGCATCCAATTCTGCCGTTTAAACGCCGAATTGATGCTTGTTCTGGGCGTTCAGCGCCCAGATGCAGCATATTTCTGGCGTTGAACGCCAGCCAGATGCTTGTTTCTGGCGTTCAGTGCCAGCTCTTCCTCAGTGTGCATTTCTGGCGTCTGAACGCCAGGATGCTGCCTGTTTCTAGCGTTCAATGCCAGAAACATGCTCTGTTCTGGCGTTGAACGCCAGACAGATGCTCCTTACTGGCGTTTAAACGCCAGTGAGATCCTCCTCCAGAGTGTGATTTTTCTTCTGCTATTTTTGATTCTGTTTTCAATTTTTATATTTATTTTATGACTCCACATGATCATGAACCTATTAAAACATGAAATAACAATAAAAATAAAATAAGATAAATAAAAATTGGGTTGCCTCCCAACAAGCGCTTCTTTAATGTCAATAGCTTGACAGTGGGCTCTCATGGAGCCTCACAGATGTTCAGAGCATTGTTGAGACTCCCCAACACCAAACTTAGAGTTTGGATATGGGAGTTCAACACCAAACTTAGAGTTTGGTTGTGGCCTCCCAACACCAAACTTAGAGTTTGACTATGGGGGCTCTGGTTGACTCTGTTATGAGAGAAGCTTACTGTGCCTCTTTCCCATGTTTACAGAAGGATGTCCTTGAGTTTTAAACTCAAGGGAGTCCTCATTCAATTGAAGGACTAATTCACCTCTGTCAACATCAATCACAGCTCTTGTTGTGGCTAGGAAGGGTCTTCCAAGGATGATGAATTCATCCTCATCCTTCCCAGTATCTAGGATTATGAAATCAGCAGGGATGTAAAGGCCTTCAACCTTTACTAATATGTCCTCTACTTGTCCATAAGCCTGTTTTCTGGAATTGTCTGCCATCTCTAATGAGATTTTAGCAGCTTGTACCTCAAAGATTCCCAGTTTCTCCATTATAGAGAGTGGCATGAGGTTTATTCCTGACCCAAGGTCACATAGAGCCTTTTTAAAGGTCATGGTGCCTATGGTACAAGGTATTAGGAACTTTCCAGGATCCTGTTTCTTCTTAGGCAATCTCAGTTGATCCAATGCATTTAGTTCATTGGTGAACAGGGGAGGTTCATCTCCCCAAGTCTCTTTACCAAATAAATTGGCATTTAGCTTCATGATTGCACCAAGGAACTTAGCAACTTGCTCTTCAGTAACATCTTCATTCTCTTCAGAAGAAGAATAATCTTCAGAGCTCATGAATGGGATAAGGAGGTTCAATGGAATCTCTATGGTCTCTAGATGAGTCTCAGATTCCTTTGGTTCCTCAGAGGGAAACTCCTTATTGATCACTGGATGTCCCAGGAGGTCTTCCTCACTGGGATTCACGTTCTCAACCTTCCTCTCTAGGTTTGGCCATGTTGTTCATGTCAATGGCCTTGCACTCTCCTTTTGAATTTTCTTCTCTTTTGCTTGGGAGAGTACTAGGAGGGGTTTTAGTGATTCTTTTACTCAGCTGGCCCACTTGTGCTTCCAAATTTCTAATGGAGGACCTTGTTTCATTCATGAAACTCACAGTGGCCTTAGATAGATCAGAGACTAAATTTGCTAAATTAGAGGTATTTTGTTCAGAGTTCTCTGTCTGTTGCTGAGTGGATGATGGAAAAGGTTTACTGTTGTTAAACCTATTTCTTCCACCATTATTAAAGCCTTGTTGAGGCTTTTGTTGATCCTTCCATGAGAAATTTGGATGATTTCTCCATGATGAGTTATAGGTGTTTCCATAAGGTTCACCTAAGTAATTTACCTCTGCTATTGCAAGGTTCTCAGGATCATAGGCCTCTTCTTCAGAAGGCGCCTCTTGAGTACTATTGGATGCAGCTTGCATTCCATTCAGACTCTGAAAAATCATATTGACTTGCTGAGTCAATATTTTATTCTGAGCCAATATGGCATTCAGAGTATCAATTTCAAGAACTCTCTTCTTCTGAGGCGTCCCATTACTCACAGGATTCCTCTCAGAATTGTACATAAACTGGTTATTAGCAACTATGTCAATGAGTTCTTGAGCTTCTGCAGGCGTTTTCTTTAGGTGAATGGATCCACCTGCAGAAGTATCCAATGACATCTTAGCTAATTCAGACAGACCATCATAGAATATATCCAAGATGGTCCATTCTGAAAGCATGTCAGAAGGACACTTTTTGGTCAGTTGCTTGTATCTCTCCCAAGCTTCATAGAGGGATTCACCTTCTTTTTGTCTGAAGGTTTGAACATCCACTCTAATCTTGCTCAGCTTTTGAGGAGGAAAGAATTTGGCTAAGAAAGCCGTGACCAGCTTATCCCAAGAGTTCAGGCTATCTTTGGGTTGAGAGTCCAACCACACTCTAGCTCTGTCTCTTACAGCAAAAGGGAAAAGCATGAGCCTGTAGACTTCAGGATCTACTCCATTAGTCTTAACAGTATCACAGATCTGCAAAAATTCAGTTAAGAACTGAAAAGGATCTTCAGATGGAAGTCCATGGAACTTGCAGTTCTGCTGCATCAGAGAAACTAATTGAGGTTTCAGCTCAAAATTGTTTGCTCCAATGGTAGGGATGGAGATGCTTCTTCCATGTAAATTGGAATTAGGTGCAGTAAAGTCACCAAGCATCCTCCTTGCATTATTATTATTTTCGGCTGCCATCTCCTCTTCTTGTTCGAAAATTTCTGAAAGGTGCTTGCTGGATTGTTGTAATTTAGCTTCTTTTAATTTCCTCTTCAGAGTCCTTTCAGGTTCTAGATCTACTTCAACAAGAATGTTCTTGTCCTTGCTCCTGCTCATATGAAAAAGAGGGAACAGAAAAATAATAATAATAGGGATCCTTTTTACCAGGTGTAGAGGTTCCCTTATGTGAGTAGAAGAAAAGAAGAAGAGAAAATCTGAACTCAGAGAGAGAGGGTTCGGATTTTTGGTGAGTGGGGGAGAGATGTTACTAGATGAATAAATAAATAGAAGGAGATGAGAGAGAAAGAGGATTTTCGAAAATAATTTTTGAAAAAAAGTTAGTGATTTTCGAAAATAGTTTTTTTTTTTTGAAAAAGGTTAGTAATTTTCGAAAATTAAAATTAAAAATTAAAATAATTAGTTAATTAAAAAGAATTTTTGAAAAAGAGGGAGATATTTTCGAAAATTAGAGAGAGAGAGTTAGTTAGGTAGTTTTGAAAAAGATAAGAAACAAACACAAAGTTAGTTAGTTAGTTGAAACAAATTTGAAAATCAATTTTTGAAAAGATAAGAAGATAAGAAGTTAGAAAAGACATTTTAAAATCAAATTTTTGAAAAAGATAAGATAAGAAGATATTTTTAAAAAGATATGATTGAAATTAGTTTTGAAAAAGATTTGATTTTTAAAATCACAATTAATGACTTGATTCACAAGAAATCACAAGATATGATTCTAGAACTTAAAGTTTGAATCTTTCTTAACAAGTAAGTAACAAACTTGAAATTTTTGAATCAAAACATTAATTATTGATGATATTTTCGAAAATATGATGTAAAATTAAGAAAAAGATTTTTTAAAAGTATTTTTAAAATTTTCGAAAATAAATAAGAAAAATGAAAAAGATATGATTTTTGAAAAAGATTTTGAAAAAGATAAGATTTTTAAATTGAAAATTTGATTTGACTCATAAGAAATAATTGAATTTTAAAAAGTTTTGAAAAAGTCAATCCAAATTTTCGAAATTTATGAGTGAAAAAGTGAAAGATATTTTTTTTTTTGAATTTTTAATGATGAGAGAGAAAAACATGAAAAAGACTCAATGCATGAAAATTTTGGATCAAAACAATGAATGCATGCAAGAATGCTATGAATGTCAAGATGAACACCAAGAACACTTTGAAGATCAAGATGAACACCAAGAACTTATTTTTGAAAAATTTTTTATGCAAAGAAAACATGCAAGACACCAAACTTAGAAATCTTTAATGCTTAGACACTAAGAATTCAAGAATGCATATGAAAAATACCATACAACACAAAACAATATAATATGAAGATCAATCAAGAAGGTTTTATCAAGAACAACTTGAAGATCATGATGAATGCAATGCATGAATGCAATTTTCGAAAAATGCAAGATGAGTATGCAATTGACACCAAACTTAAAAATTGA
This sequence comes from Arachis ipaensis, assembly GCF_059453495.1. NCBI lineage: Eukaryota > Viridiplantae > Streptophyta > Magnoliopsida > Fabales > Fabaceae > Arachis > Arachis ipaensis. Next base: position 76,239,026 of record NC_142442.1, on the reverse strand, counting down.
CTCAAGACTCAAACAAGAAACACAAAATATTTTTGATTTTTATGATTTTATTAATTTTTTTTTGTAATTTTTCGAAAATTATTTGTAAAAGAAAAATAAGGATTCCAAAATTTTTAATATGAATTTTAGGAATCGTGTACTCTTAGTCTAAAGCTCCAATCTGAGGGTTAGGCATGGCTTACTAGCCAGCCAAGCTTTAGAAGATATTGATACTTTCCATGTATAGAGCAACTAAGTGTGTGAAGATCAACAAGCTCTTGTGATGATAGGTTGAAATCCCAGTCCAAAAGATTAGACACGGCTTACAGCCAGCCAGGATTCAACAAATCATCATGAAACACTAGAATTCATTCTTAAAAATTCTGAAGAAAAATATAATTTTGAAAAGATTTATAATTTTTTTTCGAAAATAAAGGAAAAATTTTTTGAAAAATTTTTTGAAAATATTTTTGAAAACAAAATAAGAAGAAAATTACCCAATCTGAGCAACACGATGAACCGTTAGTTGTCCAAACTTGAACAATCCCCGGCAACGGCGCCAAAAACTTGGTGCACGAAATTGTGACCTCAGGCAACAGCGCCAAAAACTCTGTACGCACGTCTTAATAAATCGTTTTTCATTCACAACTTCGATACAACTAACCAGCAAGTGCACTAGATCGTCCAAGTAATAAAACCTTACGTGAGTAAGGGTCGATCCCACGGAGATTGTTGGTATGAAGCAAGCTATGGTCACCTTGTAAATCTCAGTCAAGCGGATATCAAATAGTTATGGAGTTTTCGAAAATAGATAATAAATAGACAGAAAATAAAGATAGAAATACTTATGTATATCATTGGTGAGATTTTCAGATAAAGGTATAGAGATGCTTTCGTCCCTCTGAACTTCTGCTTTCCTGCTGTCTTCATCCAATCAGTCCTACTCCTTTCTATGGCTGGCTTTATGTAAGGACATCACCATTGTCAATGGCTACTTTTCATCCTCTCTGTGAAAATGGTCCGATGCGCTATCACTGCATGGCTAATCATCTGGAGGCATCACCGTGGTCAATGGCTGCTTCCTATCCTCTTGTGAAAATGGTCCAAATGCTCTGTCACAGCATGGCTAATCATCTGAGGTTCTCGATCATACTGGAATAGGATTCACCCTCCTTTTGCGTCTGTCACTATGCCCAGCACTCGCGAGTTTGAAGCTCGTCACAGTCATTCAATCCCAGAATCCTACTCGGAATACCACAGACAAGGTTTAGACTTTCCGGATTCTCATGAATGCCGCCATCAATCTAGGTTATACCACGAAGATTCTGATTAAGAGATCCAAGAGATACTCATTCAATCTAAGGTAGAACAGAAGTGGTTGTCAGGCACGCATTCATAGGGAATGATGATGATTGTCACGTTCATCACATTCATATTGAAGTACGAATGAATATCTTAGAAGCGAAATAAGTTGAATTGAATAGAAAAACAGTAGTACTTTGTATTAATTCATGAGGAACAGCAGAGCTACACACCTTAATCTATGGAGTGTAGAAACTCTACCGTTGAAAATACATAAGTGAAAGGTCCAGGCATGGCCGAATGGCCAGCCCCCAAATCGAGATCACAGGATTAAAAATACAATCCAGGATCTTCCAAAAGATCATAAGATGTCAAATACACTAGTAAAAAGTCCTATTTATACTAAACTAGTTACTAGGGTTTACAGAAGTAAGTAATTGATGCATAAATCCACTTTCGGGGCCCACTTGGTGTGTGCTTGGGCTGAGCTTGAATTTTACACGTGGAGAGGTCATTCTTGGAGTTGAACGCCAGTTTGTAACGTATTTCTGGCATTCAACTCTGGCTTGTAACGTGTTTCTGGCGTTTAACTCCAGACAGCAGCGTAGAACTGGCGCTCAACGCCATTTTACGTCATCTAAACTCGGCCAAAGTATGGACTATTATATATTGCTGGAAAGCCCTGGATATCTACTTTCCAACGCAATTAAAAGCGCGCCATTTTGAGTTCTGTAGCTCCAGAAAATCCACTTTGAGTGCAGGGAGGTCAGAATCCAACAGCATCAGCAGTCCTTCTTCAACCTCTGAATCTGATTTTTGCTCAAGTCCCTCAATTTCAGTCAGAAAATACCTGAAATCACAGAAAAACACACAAACTCATAGTAAAGTCCAAAAATATGAATTTAACATAAAAACTAATAAAAACATCCCTAAAAGTAACTAGATTCTACGAAAAATATACTAAAAACAATGCCAAAAAGTGTATAGATTATCCGCTCATCACTCACTTTCTACTTTCTCTCTCACCACCATTATCAAGGTTTTTCTTTTCTTCTTCCTTCCTTACTTTTCTATTATCCTTCTTATTTTTATGTTTTCTTCTTTTCTTTTCTTTTTACTTTCCTTATCCATGTTTTCTTTTTTTTTTCTTTTTCTTTTAATTGGTGTTCAAAATTTATTTAGGTCATTTTTCCTTATTATATGCTTGTGGATTGTTGCAAAATTGTTTGACAATTATATATTAATTTTTAAGGGTTGCTTGCATGTTAAATTTAATAATTTCAATAGCTTATTCATCATGCATGCTATGTGTTTGTGAAAAAGCCCATATGGCATTATGCATTTTTTCAGCTTATTCCATTCTACTATTCTAATGCATGTTTCTCACAAAACCCCTTTCCTATTTTATTCATTGAAAATAATTGTCAATACAAACGTGATGGCCAGTTTGTTACGAGTGATAACATATTTAAGTAATTAATGCTTGATCTATGCTACTCATGCCTTTGCCAGCATGCCAATAAACATCCTGCATCTAATTACCAAAAAAATGCACTTACTTTATTTCCTTTGATGAACTTTTCACATGTAGTAATGACCATGTGTTAACGAAATCCTTCTTTCCTGTGCATTGATTATCACCTATACCATCCTCTTCCTTACTCTATCCCTTTGAATTCAAAGTTACTTTCTTTTTTCCCTTTTCAGGATGGCCACCAAGAAAGGAAAAGAGAAAGCTACTCCCAAACCACCAGCAAGGAGAGGAACAAAAAGAGCATTAGTGGTAGAGCCTTCTTCAACTGCAGTAAAGCCCTCAACAAAAAGAATTAAGAGGATTATAAAGGTTGATGAAAAAGAGAAAGCCTTCCCAGCAAAGGACACTGCGCGATTTCCCAATCGCTACTGTGAGCAGATGTTCCCCATCCTGACAGAACGGAGTTACAACAACGAATACCTTATTATCCTCCCGCCCAATATTGCTACCTTGGTTGAGCCGCAAATTGAACGAAGACAATGGGGTTTCCTACGGAGACAGCCATGACAGGTTAATCTTTCTTGGATAGTCGAGTTCTACTCCAATTTCCACCTGCCAACCCTGCAGTCTATGTCCGTCAAAAGCAAGTCCCCATTACAGAAGAGGCCATTCAACGAGCTTTAGATCTTCCCCCTACTCCAGAAGGACTGGACACATTTCAAGAAGCCGCACTCAAGCGCCAGATGTACCAATTTGACTGGGACGCTGTTCTCAGAATTATCGCCCTACCTGGCAGCAGATGGATCTACGGATACCATCGTTCCCGTCCTAAGGGAATATTGGCTTCCGCACTTACCTTGGAGGCTCGCGTATGGGCACAGATTATGTCCCATTATGTCTTTCCGAGCACTCACGAGTCCTTATTTACTGCAGACATGGCCGTTCTACTATGGTGCATCCTTACAGATCAACCTCTGAACCTACCAGGACACATCCGGAATGCTATGGGACACGTACAAATTACAGGCAACTTACCTTTTCCCGCCCTGGTCTCAGATCTTGTCTCAGCGGCCGGAGTCTCCTACAGAGCTGGGGACACCAAAGCCATGCTTCCACGGGATGATCAGTATGTCCCTAACGGGAAATATATCAGACCTCCAGCAGCCACTACAAGCCAGCCTACTGAACCAGCTGAAGACATTCCTCCTTCAACATCACAAGCACCTACAATAAATCAACTGCTCCATCAGTTACTTGAAAGGTTGGATCGGCAAGAACAGAAAGCGAAGCTAAGAGAGCGTCGTAACAAGCGCCGATTCACATACCTCAAGGAGCTGATTATGGGAAAATTCAAGGACTCAGACACCCCAGACTCCACTTCTTTTACCAGCACAGGGAGCCATGACGGTCCCGACTGTGGAGATACTGCTATCAGCCCACCTTTGTTCCTAACAGATGGCACCAAGGATGGTGCAAAGCCTTAAGTGTGGGGAGGTCGGTCAGTACCTGACTTCCGGAGGTAATTTCTCTTCCCTAACACCAATAAAATAGGATATTTAGTTAGTTTTTCTTTTGTAGAATAAGATAAATTGCATAGGAATAGGTTAGTTGCATGCATGTTCTACTTGATTGAAAAGGTAATAAGTTTCTTCTAAGACCCTATTTTTAGAACAAAATTTCACTAATTTTAATCAAAACTTTTTTGTTAAATTTGCTTGAAGTTATATTTGGAACATGATTTTTGAGCTAAAGAACATACAACCAGTGAGACTTCGAGCCTAAATACATGGTTACATTATTTAACCATAATTATTTTATTCTTGTGTGTTTACTTCTCTATGATTGTAATCTATATTTTGTTTCATCCTATATGTCCAATGTTTAATATATTTATATGCCTGTATATGATTGAGGCCATTATTTGTTTAGCTCACTTATCCAAATTAAGCCTACCCTTTTAATTACCTTTGTTAGCCACTTTGAGCCTTTAAATCCCATTTGTTCTGTATTTTACCAGATTACTAGCCTTAAGCAGAAAAACAATTATATATCCCAATTGAATCTTTGGTTGGCTTAAGATAGAATTGTGTGTGTTAATTAAGTATGGGAAATTGTGGGAACAAAAGATAATGAGGGAATGTGTCATGATGATATAATGGGAATTTGGGTACCTACTCATGAGAAACTATAAGAATTAAAAAAAATCTATGTACATTGATAAGCTATGTTTAATTTTATGTTTATGTTTAAAAAAAATCCAAAAATAGTCAATAAATAAATAAGGGGACAAAATTACCCCAATGCTAAGTTAAAAATTCAAGGATCAATGCATATATGATAACCTTAAAATAAAAGTTGATACATGAGTATGGAATGTGAAAGAGAAATTTTGGGTAGCTAGGTATGAAATTTAAGTTATATAGAATTTATATATGTGTGTTAGGTGAAAGCTTGGGTTAATTAAAGATTCAATTTATAAGCTTAATTAGCCATATATATGCCCGTACCCTTACCTTGGCTCCATTACAACCTTGAAAAGACCTCATGATGTTTGCATTGGTATATTAAATGTTGTTGATTGGTTAGGTGAAAAACAAAAACTAGAAAGCATGATTAGAGAAGGATAGAGTGATTGCCCTATACACTAGAGAGATTAGAGCATACATACATCATCAGTGAGGGTTCAATGCTTAAGTTCTATGTTCCCGGCTTTCATGAGCTACCTTCTTGCATTTTTATCTATTCTTACTGTATAAAAATTGAAATAGTGGAATTTGATTTGTGATTGTCTTGAAGAGCTTATTTACTTTTAACCAGGTAGACAAGAATCATATAGTTGCATTCACATATATAGGTTGCATTGCATTGCACGAGTTTTACATGTTCTTACTCATTTATTTTATCTCCTTCAACTAAGCATGAGGACATGCTAATGACTAAGTGTGGGGAGGTTGATAAACCATTATTTTATGGTTTATATTGTGTTTAATTGTGTGGTTTTATCAAATCTTTACCCACTTATTCATTTGATTAGCGTACATTTATAATTCCTTCCTAAAAAATACTTCATGGTTGAAAACTTGCTTCCTAGAGACTTTTAATTATGTATTTTAATTCTCCTTTATTCCATTCGATGCCGTGATCTATGTGCTAAGTGTTTCAGGCTTTATAGGGCATGAATGACTTGGAGATTGGAAAGGAAGCTTGCAAAAATGGAAGGAACACAAGAAATTAAGGAGATGACCAGCGAGAAGTGACGCGGACGTATGGCTCACGCGACCGCGCGACATAGAGGAAATTGCAGTAACGCGGACGCATGGCTCACGCGACCGCGCAAATTGGAAACTGCACAAGTGACGCGAAGGCGTGGACGATGCGCACGCGTGGCAAGGCAAAACGCTGGATGACGCGAATACCTGAATGACGCGATCGCATGACGTGCGCGATCTGCAGAATCTGCAGAATTTACTGGGGGCGATTTTGGCCCTGTTTTGACCCAGTTTTCGGTCCAGAAAAGCAGATTAGAGCCAGGGAACATGCAGAGACCAAGGAACAACATTCATTCCGCATAATTTTAGTTTTAGATATGATTTTACTCCTCCTCTAGGTTTTCTCTCTACGCATTCATAGTTCTTAGGATTTTGATTTTATTTTGCTTCTTGGACTGGGATATTGAGAAGAGTTATTACCTTCGCCAAGACTTCATTACTCTAGTTTGTTTTCCTTATTTGTCTCTTACTCTTCCATGTCCTTAATTTATTCAGAATTACTATTGGATTATTTTTAGAATTTATTAATACAAAAACTATTTTTATTTTTAATTGATCTTTTTGATTATTATCTATCATGTCTTTCTTTATTTCTCTTTATTATTTTGTGAAGTTTACATTCATAATGAGCGAGTAGTTCCATAACTTGATTGGGAGTTGATTGAAAGGAGGACCTTAAGTTGGAATGCTCAAGAGAAAAATTGTAATTGGGTTTATTGTTGGATTGTCCTCTAGTCACTGACACTAATCCTTTCCAAGGGAGAGGATTGGAACTTGTGAATAGAAATAGCTTTCCAACTTGCTTGACTTTCCTATACCTAGTAAGGGATAACTAAGCAGAACAACCTTCAATCATCAATTAATCTTGAGAGTACTCCAACAAGAATAGGGCTTCCAACTAATCTACTCCCGGTCAAGGTTTTTATTTAAAATTACATAAATTCTCTAATTTAATTTCCTGCTTATCAACTCAACCATTTTTGAAAATATCTGATTAATAAAATAGCATATCTTTCTGCAACTCGTTGGGAGACAACCTGGGACTCATACTCCCAGTATTTTAATTCTAATTTTGTGACAACCCTTCTAAATTGATGAACAGATTTTTGGTTGGTTAAGAACTGTACTTGCAACGTATCTCTTATAATAATTTCTTAACTCGCTAATTTTTGCCACGTCACTCCCCTATAGGTTTTTTCTTTTTAGGATATAGGCGACGAAGTTTCAGAAGAGTTTATTTTATTTTCTATTTATTTGATATTCTTGTATTATCATAGTTATTATTATTTTTCCCTCGCTTTTATCTTTACAAATTTTGTAAGAGCAATAGAAATTGTGATATGTATGTTTGTAAGTTATGGTTATGTATATGTATAATTTTAAAGTATTGTATCTGGTTTGTAAGTATATATATGTATATATATATGTTTTCAACGAAAAGGTCTTTCGAAAGGTTATGCGATTTTAAGTTTTAAACAGGCTCCTATTTTAGTATTAAATATGTTTAGAGTCATCGTAATATCCAAACTATCAGAGTGGCGCAGTTGGAAGCATGACATTCTGATAGTGAGGGTGTTACATGGACAGTGGTGCGGAGTTTAGGGTTTGCCATAGATTTAAAAGAATAGATGTAGTAATGCAAGGTATGAAAACTTACAGCATTCACAGAAGTGGTGAATACCGAGTAGTGGAGTTGGATCGATTAAAGTATTATGTGCATTGCCGACAACATGCAGCAAGCTGCCTTTGGAGTCTTCGTGTTACTCTCTGACAAAATCTCAGATACTTGTAAGTTAAAGTTTCATTGTGTTCTATATTCTCAATTGTCATTATTATGCTTGTTGAACCTATTAAGCATTGTTGTTCTATTTCTCTAGGGAAGTGCGTAGGGTGGGAGGAGAGCACATGTGTTTAGCACCCACTATGTCACAGAACCACCGATAGTTGGACAACAGTCTCATATGCCGTGTCATCCTCCCGTTGACACAATCTAACCCGTTCGCCAGCATCTTTGTCCTACAAGGTGCAGTTAGGAAAAGTTATCACTTCAAACCCTCGTACAAAAAGGTCTGGATGGCAAAGCAAAAGACGATTGTGCAGATATACAGTGAGTGAGAGGAGTCGTACAATAAGGTGTCGAGGTTCCTACAAGCACAGCAGAGTTGTTGCCCCGAAATGACGTGTGAGCTCAGTGTTGTACCGTACTACGATGGGCACCTCATGGTGCGTGATTGTAGCATGTCTGACAAGGTATTTTGAGCCTTCCCTCCCTACGTCGAGGCTTTCAAGCATTGCAAGCTGCTCGTCTCCATCGATGGTACTCATTTGTATGAAAAATATGGGGTGTTTTGCTTATTATAGTGGCACAGGACTGTAACAGCAATATCCTTCCTATAGCCTTTGCAATTGTTGAGTCTGAGACGACGGAATCATGGTCGTTCTTCCTTACCAATTTGAGGTGACACGTCACCACACAGGAAGGACCGTTGATTATTTCTGATAGATCTCAAATGACTAAGGGTGCATTGAGAGCTGAGGATAGTGGCTGGCATTCTCTTAGAGCATTTCATACTTACTATGTCTGGCACATGGCAGTGAACTTCATGTCTCGTTTTAAGTCTGTTGAGGAAAAGAGGTATCTCATAAATGCTGCTTATAGTCCAAGCAAGGCTGGGTATGAGCGGTACATGGATGCGTTGACGTTGTTATCACGGGAGATGGCAGATTGAGCTGGTAGATTCAATAAAGAGATTTGGCTACAACACTGCGATGGCCGTTGCTGGTTTGGACACATGACGACGAATCTCTCCGAATGCATGAATGTCATTCTCAAGGGTACACGCTATCTACTGATATCGGTATATTAAGTGAAAACATTTACTTGAATAATGAAAATGTGTAGTAAAATAATTAACTTAAACGTCTATATAATATAATGCAAATGAAAATGTTTCGTAAGATAACTAATGACTACACTAATAAACATCCATTTTGTTTAATTTAATAAAATTATTTAGTTAAATAATGAATAACAAACCTCATTTCCATCTCCTATATATGGTAGATTAAGTGAAAACATTTACCTGAATAACCAACAAGTTCACCATCAACCGTATTTGTAAGAACCGAACCGATGATCAAACCAGTTAACAATGAAACTAAGCAAAAACAACAAACCTCGTCATAATCAAACTCTAAAAATTTAAAAAACTCATCACTAAAACATAACAAACAAATTATCAAACAGAGAATATGCATCATAATATTTTTCCAAAAAGATATTTGTCCTCTTCTTCATTTTGGTTATGATGCACAACATACAAGACCAATCCTACAATAGATCCTACAGCAGAGGATAAGCCAAGGAGTACCCAAATCCAGCAAGAGAACCTTCACTAGCCAGGTGTTGCGAATTGGAAGCCCACCGTCGAATCTTTTGGCAGCTGTGTAACAGGTCCATCTAGCCCTAAAATCATTTATTCTCCAGCAATCAGAAGCATGCTTGAAGCCTCAATAGAATAAAAAAAAGGGAAAACTGACCTGGAAAGCAAGGGAAGTCCAGGGTTCGTATTTCATAGCATGGTGGACGAACTGAAGCCGCAGGGACGACGCGACGCGAACGGAGGTACATATGACGCGACAGTAGTGAATGCGAAGGTGCAAGAACCGGCAGGCACAGACGAGCCGACAACAAGAAGAGAGAACAGCGTCGACGACGATAATACACGACACATGATAAACCACTATTTTATGATTTATCTTGTGTTCAATTGAGTGGTTTTTGTCAATCCTGTACTCACTTATTCATATAATTTGCATGGTTTTACAATTCCTTCCTTATTCTGTGATATATATGAAAACATGCTTCTTTGGTCTTAAATTTGCTATGTTTAATCCTCTCTTATTACCATTCGATGCCTTGATATGTGTGTTCAGTGATTTCAGGGTTTATAGGGCAGGAATGGCTTAGAGAATGGAAAGGAAGCATGCAAAAGTGGAAGAAATACAAGAAACTGAAGGAACTGCTAAAGCTGTCCAGCCTGACCTTCTGGTACTAAATCGACCATAACTTGAGCTATAGAGGTCCAAATGAGGCGGTTCTAGTTACGTTGGAAAGCTAACATCTGGGGCTTCACAAAGATATATAATTTGTCATAACTGCCATGAATATAGGCGACACGCATGCGTGACTTTGCCGCGTGATGGACGTATCAGAAATCGCTGGGGGTGATTTTTGGGCTATTTTTGACCCAGTTTTCGGCCCAGAAAACACATATTAGAGGCTATAAAGTAGAGGAATCGATCCATTCATCATACAACTTTCATATTCTTAATTTTAGGTTTTAGATGTAGTTTCTAGAGAAAGAGGCTCTCTCCTCTCTCTTAGGTTTTAGGATTTAGGATTTCTCTTAGGTTAGGTTTACTCCTTCTTCATTCTAGGTTCAATGTTCCTTTAATTTAGTTTCTCTTCTACTTTTATTTATTCTATTACTTTAGTTTGTTTATTTTCCCAATTTGATTTATGAATTCTATGTTAGAATTGATTTTCTTTATTTAATCCAATTTGAGGTATTTCAGAGTTATGATTGCTTTCTTCTATTTATGATATAAATAATTTGGATTTTTCCCCTTTTGGATATGGTTGAGTAATTGGTGACACTTGAGTTGTCAAACTCAGCTGTTGATTGAAAATTGGAAATTGCTGATTGATTTGGATCCCTCTAAAGCTAGTCTTTGCGTAGGAGTTGACTAGGACTTGAGGAATCAAATTGATTAGTCCACTTGACTTTCCTTTATTTAGTAAGGGTTAACTAAGTGGGAGCAATAACAATTCTCATCACACCTGATAAGGATAACTAGGATGGGATTTTCAATTCTCATACCTTGCAAAGAGTTTTTCTAGTTAGTTTGTTTCCATTGCCATTTACTATTGTTGCTTCTTACCTTAAAAAACCCAAAAAGATACTTTTTCCATAACCAATAATAAACACACCTCCCTACAATTCCTTGAGAGACGACCCGAGGTTTAAATACTTCGGTTATAAATTTTATTGGGTTTGCTTAAGTGACAACCAAAACTTTTGTATGAAAGGATTCTCTGTTGGTTTAGAAACTATACTTACAACGGGAATTTATTTGTGAAAATTCTTTACTAGTAGAAAAATCCGCTCGTCAAAAATGGCGCCGTTGCCGGGGAATTACAAACGTGTGCCTTATTATTGGTTATTGTAAATATTTACTTTTTCGTTTCTTTGTTAGTGTTTCTAGTTTTAGGAGTTTATTTTCATTAATTTCTATTAGTTTTTATTTCTTTTGCTACTATGAATTCTCGCCCCTCTGGCTTTAAGTTTGGTTCCAATGTTGTTGTAAGGAATGGAAGCTATAATGAGAACAGGCATCAAGGTTGGAAGAATCAAAGATGGGAGGAGCCACAAGGATTTTATCAACCCTCTTGGCAACAACCCCCTCCAATGCGCTATAACCAACAACCATTCTGTGATGTATACCAAGACAATAGTTATGGTGGACCCTTTCGTGACAAACCACCTCCACCAAATTACTATGGTCAAGAGCCATTCCAGGGAGCGTACCAAGATGATAGATATGGTGGACCCCTTTGTAGTTACCAACAAGCCCCGCCATATGCTGATGAACCACCTCCTCAACATAGGTTTGAACCACCATACTCATAAGCCACCTACAACCATTCACCTCCATATGACCCCAATCCTTATCCATCACACCAACCACCATATGAACCACACCCAGAACCACTACCTCAATATTCACCATCTCCATATCCTTATCAAGAAGAACCACCTCCGTATTATGAGCCCTCTCTCCCAACAAATGAACCTTCCTATCCACCCCAACCTCCATTTGATAACAACACACTCATCTCTAACATCATTGGTCTTACCTCTACACTCCAAAATCTTATATCCCGCATGAACTAATCTTCTACCTCCAATATTCAACCCTCAAGCTCTAGTGCGCTTCTTTTTCAACCACATAATGATCTTTCCATCCCATCACCATCCTCCATGGAAGAGCACCCACATCCATCAATCCAAGAGCAAGATTATCCTAATTATGCTATTTATATGGAACAAGAAAGAAGAAATCATCTTCGCGAATCCATACTTCATAAGAAGCGGTGGCAGTGGTTGGTGGTTCTTTTGTGATTGTAAGATTGAGAGAGTAAGACTGAGTGAAGTTGAGAGAGAAAAGGAGACGGTGAGGGTTGAGAGATTAGGGATTTATGGTTTTTTTATATATAAAATAGAAAAACAAACCGGTCAGTTATTTAAAACTGTCGGTCAACCGGTTTTATCAAAACTATCATGTCCGAACCAGTTTTATAATTAAACATATTTTTTTTTAAATTTGTGTTAGAGAAGGAATTTAGTGATTGAAAATTTGAGTCATTGAAAAAAAATATCAAAGCTCTTTAGGAAGATAGAAACAGAGACAGAAAAATAGAGACAGATGGTTCCATTTATGACCTTTTGTTCGTATCGTAAAATTCGATTTTTTCTATGTGAATTCTAATTTTTTTCCTCTTTCCATCTCTATTCCTAATTTTTCTTTTTCCCCATTCCTATACAAACAAAAAAAGTCAGAATACCAAACTTTACTTTTTCAAACAATTTTTATACATATATTTGACGAAAATTAAATAAATAAAAGTTAAAGATAAATTTAAAGAAAGATTGGTAAAAGAGGATGAAAAAGAATAATGTATCAAATTCATCATTTAGGAATTTAGGGATAATATGCAGAAAAAAAAATTTTAAAGGTAATTTGATCTATCCAAATCAATTTTTTAATTAAACCATTTGTATAAAATAAACCAATTTTTTTCAAACCAAATGGTAACATGTGTCAACCATCCAAAAATAACGAGAGAGTGAGTATGCTCGAACTCATCGCTGAAGGAGCCTTTGGTCTTGCCGTACGGCCATGAGCCTAGTAGGCAGGGCATCGTTCGGACTCATTGGTTGAGGTCGGAAGCCCGGGGGATGCTTGACCGTTCCGTTGCTTGTTCGTTATTTTTTCTGAGAGGGGGTTTTGTCAATTACGGTTCCTTAGGCGTCATAATGACGTTTAATACGAAGGGAAATTTTTTTATCCTTTTTCCTTTTTGCCCTTCACCCCTTCGTATTTCATTTGAAACATGGGAGTTTTGTTTGTAATCGTTTCTCTTTTTACATTTTTTTTATTGCAACTTCTTCTTCCTCTTTCACTTCTCTATTCTTCCTTTTATGAATTTTGCTGGTCCATCCGTGCATTGTGCATTGGTTTATCCTACTTTTCGCGCTTCTCTCCTACTTATTTCCCACAATCAGGTTGGTATTTGCTTCGCTTCTTGTGTGTATTTTAACCTGCTTTTTTGTTTTTCCTTTCAATTGGCTTGCTTCTGTTTTTGTCTATTTGAAATTTTGTTTTTCTGGGTAGAAGTGGTAGGAAATAGGGACACTACTGTTCTTGGTGTTGCTTTGTGGTTGTTTTAGTAATAGATAAATGGGGAATGTGTCGTAGCTTTTTAGGCTTCCTTTAGGCGCGTTAGTGAAAGTATTTTCATGTTTTCCTTATTTGCGGAGTAGGCTAATAGTGGTACCCCTTTTTTAGGTATGGTTGATAAACTACAATTTTATGGTTTATTTTGTATTGAATTTAGTGGATTTCATCAACCTTTCCTACACTTATTCCCTAAAATAGCATAGTTTTGTGAATTCTTCCGAGTTTGCACTTAAGATTGAAAACATGCTTTTTAGGCTCTTAAATTTCTATTAATTCACTTTAATTTTATTTCATAGCTTGATGTATTTGATGAAGTGATTTTAGGTTTCCAAGGCAAGTATGGATTGAAGGAGTGAGGAGAAAGCATGCAAAAGTGAAAAATTTATGAAGAAATGAAGTTTGGAGTGTTTTACAGCCATGCATACGCACAGGCATTCATGCATATGCATAACTGTAGTTTTACATCCATGCGTACGCACAAGAATTGATGCATATGCACAATTATGTTTTTCTACAACCATGCGTACGCATGGTCAGGTATGCATATGCACGAATACGATCACGTGAGTCATTAATGAGAAGACGCTGGGGGGCAATTTCAGGACCTGCCAAAGCCCAATCCAACTCATTTCTGAAGCTATTAGAGTCCAAATTCAAGAAGGATGAAGAGAGCAATTAGGGTTTAGTTAGAATAATGTTTTAGGTTATATTATAGAGAGAGAAGCTATCTCTTCTCTCTAGAATTATGGTAGATTAGATTAAATTTCTCTTAGGTTTAGGTTTTAATTCTTGTCTTGATTTAGTTTTTCTTGCAAATTCTTGTTGCTACATCTTTCTCTTAGTTTTACTTGTTATTTCTTTTATTTGGTTGCTCTTATGTTATTGAACTCTTGCTGATTTTCATTTCCTTTAATGCAATTGATGCCTTTTTATGTTTCTTATTATTTAATTGAGTTGTTATTATTACTGTAACGACCTAATTTTTAGTATGTCTAGATCATACCAGAAACTGAGCGTTACCAACTTGTCTTCCTAATTATTATCTATTATTTATTATATGAGCCTGATTCGCTGTTAAAAACGTAGTTATTTTGCGAGGTACCTTTTTTTTTTGAAAATGTTTGGATTAACAAACAGAATCATTCATAATCAATTCACAAGTAACAACAGATAAAATAGTTATAAACAACCACACATACATACATCACAAGTAGTTGACAACATTCGGTGATTCAGCCTTTATTAGAGTATAGACTTTTAGTTAGAACACCCCTAGATATAGCTAGATAATAACCATATACATATATATACATACAACATCCCAGGCCCTGACCTGTTCAAGAAGTCCCTAAGCTGGCATCCAGGCAAGCCTAGACTCTATACTCACCTAGTCCCTCTAAACTACTAAACTGAGGGAAAGTACGTTCTAAGTCTTCAAAACTCAAGTCAGGTGGAACGACATCAAAAGGTAGAACATCATCTGCTACTCCTCTGCACGATCAGACATTGCCATATGACGTCTATCTGGTACCTCATCAAGTAGCCACACAACAAGAGTCTCGTACACAGGATTTGGGTTAAAGTTCACGTACAAATGGGGTGCAGATATTGGCTGGTCTCACAGTATATACATATAAACAAAGAACGAGATTCACCCTAGACTCAGAAGACTACCTAGAGTGGAATCCTCTTGGCGAAATGGTCATCAATAGATTACGGAAGGGTACTCTTGCTTCCATCTGAAGGGGGAAGGGAGAGAGAAGGGTTAAGAACTGCGGAGCTCTTAGTAGGGCCGGGGTTATTAGTTACGTTCATTAATTCTGTGTTGTTTAGCAGATGAATAGCAAAACACAAAGAAGCAGTAAATAGAAGAAACAGATAAATAGAGAAAATAGAGAAAACAAAAAGTAAAACACGAATAAAAGAATACAAGAAAATAAGACACAGACACAGAGAATAGAATACAAATAAACAAGGCATACATTTATTCAGTAATTATAACAGATGAAATGCACAACCAAGTATGATGCATGTCTGTCCTATGCAGGCCATGAGCTCACGTGTCGATTTACACCCTGCAGCCCGACATTACCTAGGAACAAGTCCCAGATATGGCTTCCCTTTGTGTCCTTAGTGCATGTGTGTCGGTGGTAAGAATACCACTCCTTCGTGACTACCGGAAGTTGGCGCAAAGCCCGACCCCATAATATACGCACGCACAAGGAGAAACAGTGATCCTCAGTTCGTGGGCGTCCCCGAGATCATTCACAAATAAAACAATGACCCTCAGTTCATGGTTTTCCCGAGATCAACATACAACAACAAACATGATCCTCAGTTCGTGGGTTATACCCGAGATCAATACACAACAATACAATAATCCTCAGTTCGTGGGTTATACCCGAGATCAACATAAAACAGTTAGTGGGTTATTCCCGTAATCAATGATTATCAATTCGTGGGTTTTCCCGTACACAAAATAGTTAATAGTTCGTAGGTTTCCCCAAGATCAATGATCATTCAGTTCGTGGGTACTTCCCGTATTTAACATTATCAGTTCATGTGTTTTACTACTCTTCTCTCTCTGTCTCTTTACTCTGTTCTGATTACTCTTTTTTCTGTATCTATATTACTTTTTTTTCTCTTTACCTCTTTACTCTGGTCTGGTTACTCTATTTTCTGTGTTTTTCTACTCTGCTCTGATTTTTCTGCTTAATGTATGTATTTAAAGCTTATGTAAATTTCGGTATGAATAGTTAGCCTGTCCCAAGTATAGGTTCATTAAGTCTATACTGAAACAGTTTAACTTTTCATATTATACCTAACCCTAGTCGCAACTCAAAGACTCACTATGTTGCTCTAGTTCGTTCACTAATCTCTGTCTGTTTTCTGTCACTAAAACTTTACAAACTTTTTTTCGGTTTATATTTTTTCTTTAACTTCTTATCTTTCCTTTATCTTTGCCTCACTATCATGTTATTACCATTCCCTAGGTGTTTTATGAAGGTAATTATGGAATTCTACGCTTAAAGTTGTCTTTCTAAAACTTTTACGAAAAACTGCCTTTTTCGCATTATTTTATTATTTTTATTAAAATATTATTTTTAATTAAATATTATTTTTAATTAAATATTATTATTTGATATTTTATTATTATTTATTATTTTATCATTAAATTTTTGAAAATTAACTTTACTTTAACCTTTAACCTTTAAAATTCACTTTTTACCACCCGTAACTTTTAATATTTCTACTTTTACCACCCTAACTTTCAGAAATTACCAAATAACCCCTCAAACATGAAAATAATTACAATCTTGCCCTTTTTAAGATCTAAAAGGTTTTCTTCAATGTTCTTCATCATACTTAAAGTGTTCTTCATGTTCTTCGTAAATATTTCAGATTCTTTCTCTATTTTTACCCGTTTTTTAATCTTTTCAGCAACCGATTTTTACCATAATTCAAAATAAAATTGCACCCACTAAAGCCCCATATTTTCCCCTTGATTACAACACAAATTCAACCCCAATTTAAGGGTTAGGGTTCATTTTTCCAACAGCCCTCAAGAACAAAATTCATAGCTTGAATATCATCAAATTTCATCAAATTTTCACCAAAATTTCAACAAGAATCACTCATATAAATCATCAATTTCAAGCACATCCAAACCATATCATAATTAAACAACTTAGACACAATCAATCAAGATTAAATTATTAAAACCCTACCTGGTTTTTCTGCTCCTAATTCGGTTAGACTTTTAGGTGGTCCTTAAGCACTTTTTCTTCCTAAATCACATCAAGAACAACTTTAAATCCACAAACCTTCAACTGACCAAATCTCTCTAAGTACGTTATGAAGGGATATCTCACCTTAGACTTGCTGGAAATTAACGTTTCTTGGCCCTCAAGTCAAGTTAAGCATGATTCCTAAGGAAGAACATCAAGAAAACACATGTTTAAGCATGTTTCCTTGAAAACTGAATTGAAGAGGGAGGGCGACAGCCATCTCACCTTATTTCCAGCCTTGATATGTTATATGGTTATGTAGAGGAAGAAGAGAGGATCATTTTGGTGAAATCGGAGTTTTGATATGAGTTTTAGTTCAGAAGAAATCAAGCTTTGAAGATTTAAGTGTCATGAAAGTTTCTCTCTTTTCTCTCTTGTTATTTTCGGCCAAAAATGAAGAAATGAGACAGCCTTGGAGGACTTGGGGATGTAGGGTGAGTTGTGATTGGTTGGCTAGAAGGTGGATTAAAATAATATTAAAATATCTCAGGCGTATAACTACTAAAACTAGGTGTATTGGAACACTTGTAAAAACATCTCTAGAAATTATTTTTTGAGCTACTAGCATAAATGACACTAGTAACATATTTAATATTAGAATATAACATGTATTATGAGGCCTTAGCATTGCTAAAGTTATCAGAGAGTGCTGGTGCTAAGCTGCACTAGTAAACTGTGAACCCGGTTAAACTGATTTCCTATTTTTAACTAAAACAGACCAGATAACCTTATAATATCATTCAAGCAGCTTCTAATACTAATATAAGGATAATATTATACTATTATCTCAATTCTCTCATGAATCGAGTCTGGCTCATCAAACAGAGACTATTTACGAAAAATAGAAACAAAACTCCTAACCGATACGATTCAAAAACTAGGTTCTTCGTGATTGCGTTGTCGAGCTTGCCTCAGAAGAGGTTCAAGCTTAAGGATCACATAATGAAAATGAGGATTGAGATACTTTATGATATATAAGAGGTGTTCCCTTTACTGATCTTCCGGAGAAATCTGTGCCCTCAGAAAAGATCTCGCATACTCGAAAAATCGGGGTTATTACATTCTACCCTCCTAAAAGAAAATTTTGCCCTCAAAATTTCAGCCGCATGCAAGAATCCTTCTTCAAGCGGTCTATTTCCTTCAAGCCATCCTAACGAAGAGATCGGTCCGTTACTGATAGCATCCAAATCTCACACATCCATAGCCATTAAGATCATAATAGCTATGAAGATAGCTGTGGCTCACGTCGATTCATCGTTCGGAGCTCGATTAAACCATGCCTATTCACAGTCATTGAGGTCTTATCTACACCAAACAATCAACATTAAGGTGATCAGTCTTAATATCTCAAGCTAGGCACGAACATTCCCAAAATGAGCACTCATAGACATTCTTGCCAAATGTATCTTGAAGATACCCTAACAGCATGAGACACACAAGCAGAGTATGCAATGAAGCATAGTCAGTCCACTCCCCAGGCTCTACTGGGAACGAACTGCTCTGATACCAAATTGTAACGACCCAATTTTCAGTATGTCTAGATCATACCGGAAACTGAGCATTACCAACTTATCTTCCTAATTATTATCTATTATTTATTATATGAGCCTGAGTCGCTATTAAAAACGTAGTTATTTTGTGAGGTACCTTTTTTTTTGAAAATGTTTGGATTAACAAACAGAATCATTCATAATCAATTCACAAGTAATAACAGATAAAATAGTTATAAACAACCACACATACATACATCACAAGTAGTTGACATCATTCAGTGATTCAGCCTTTATTAGAGTATAGACTTTTAGTTAGAGCACCCCTAGATATAGCTAGATAATAACCATATACATATATATACATACAACATCATAGGCCCTGACCTATTCAAGAAGTTCCTAAGCTGGCACCCAGGCTAGCCTAGACTCTATACTCACCTAGTCCCTCTAAACTACTAAACTGAGGGAAAGTATGTTCTAAGTCTTCAAAACTCAAGTCAGGTGGAACGTCATCAAAAGGTAGAACATCATCTGCTACTCCTCTGCACGATCAGACATTTCCATGTGACGTCTCTCTGGTACCTCATCAAGTAGCCACACAACAGGAGTCTAGTACACATGATTTGGGTTAAAGTTCACGTACAAACGGGGTGCAGATATTGGCTGGTCTCACAGTATATACATATAAACAAAGAACGAGATTCACCCTAGACTCAGAAGACTACCTAGAGTGGAATCCTCTTTGCGAAATGGTCATCAGTAGATTACGGAAGGGTACTCTTGCTTCCATTTGAAGGGGGAAGGGAGAGAGAAGGGGTAAGAACTGCGGAGCTCTTAGTAGGGCCGGGGTTATTAGTTACGTTCATTAATTCTGTGTTGTTTAGCAGATGAATAGCAAAATACAGAAAAGCAGTAAATAGAAGAAATAGATAAATAGAGAAAATAGAGAAAACAAAAAGTAAAACACGAATAAAAGAATACAAGAAAATAAGACACAGACACAGAGAATAGAATACAAATAAACAAGGCATACATTTATTCAGTAATCATAATAGAGGAAATGCACAACCAAGTATGATGCATGTCTGTCCTATGCAGGCCATGAGCTCACGTGTCGGTTTACACCCTGCAGCCCGACATTACCTAGGAACAAGTCCCAGATATGGCTTCCCTTTGTATCCTTAGTGCATATGTATCGGTGGTAAGAATACCACTCCTTCGTGACTACCGGAAGTCGGCGCAAAGCCCGACCCCATAATATACGCACAAAGGGAAACAGTGATCCTCAGTTCGTGGGCGTCCCTGAGATCAATTCACAAACAAAACAATGACCCTCAGTTCGTGGGTTTCCCCGAGATCAACATACAACAACAAATATGATCCTCAGTTCGTGGGTTATACCCGAGATCAATACACAACAATACAATGATCCTCAGTTCGTGGGTTATACCCGAGATCAACATATAACAGTTAGTGGGTTCTTCCCATAATCAATGATTATCAATTCGTGGATTTTCCCGCACACGAAATAGTTAATAGTTCGTAGGTTTCTCCGAGACCAATGATCATTCAGTTCGTGTGTACTTCCCATATTTAACATTATCAGTTCATGTGTTTTACTGCTCTTCTCTCTCTGTCTCTTTACTCTTTTCCGATTACTCTTTTCTCTGTATCTATATCACTTTTTTTTCTCTTTACCTCTTTACTCTGGTCTGGTTACTCTATTTTCTGTGTTTCTCTACTCTGCTCTGATTTCTCTGCTTAATGTACGTATTTAAAGCATATGTAAATTTCGGTATGAATAGTTAGCCTGTCCCAAGTATAGGTTCATTAAGTCTATACTGAAACAGTTTAACTTTTTATATTATACCTAACCCTAGTCGCAACTCAAGGACTCACTATGTTGCTCTAGCTCGTTCACTAATCTCTGTCTGTTTTTCTGTCACAAAAACTTTACAGACTTTTCTTTGGTTTTTATCTTTTCTTTAACTTTTTATCTTTCCTTTATCTTTGCCTCACTATCATGTTATTACCACTCCCTAGGTATTTTATGAAGGTAATTATGGAATTCTACGCTTAAAGTTGTCTTTCTAAAACTTTTACGAAAAACTGCCTTTTCGCATTATTTTATTATTTTTATTAAAATATTATTTTTAATTAAATATTATTATTTAATATTTTATTATTATTTATTATTATATTATTAAATTTTCGAAAATTAACTTTACTTTAACCTTTAACCTTTAAAATTCACTTTTTACCACCCGTAACTTTTAATATTTCTACTTTTACCACCCTAACTTTCAGAAATTACCAAATAACCCCTCAAACACGAAAATAATTACAACCTTGCCCTTTTTAAGATCTAAAAGGTGTTCTTCAATGTTCTTCATCATACTCAATGTGTTCTTCGTGTTCTTCGTAAATTCTTCAAATTCTTTCTTTGTTTTTACCCGTTTTTCAATCTTTTCAGCAACCGATTTTTACCATAATTCAAAATAAAATTGCAGCCACTAAAGCCCCATATTTTCCCCTTGATTACAACACAAATTCAACCCCAATTTAAGGGTTAGGGTTCATTTTTCCAACAGCCCTCAAGAACAAAATTCATAGCTTGAATATCATCAAATTTCATCAAATTTTCACCAAAATTTCAACAAGAATCACTCATATAAATCATCAATTTCAAGCACAGCCAAATCATATCATAATTAAACAACTTAGACACAATCAATCAAGATTAAATTATTAAAACCCTACCTGGTTTTTCTGCTCCTAATTCGGTTAGACTTTCAGGTGGCACTTAAGCACTTTTTCCTCCTAAATCACATCAAGAACAACTTTAAATCCACAAACCCTCAACTGACCAAATCTCTCTTAGCATGTTAGGAAGGGATATCTCACCTTAGACTTGCTGGAAATTAACGTTTCTTGGCCCTCAAGTCAAGTTAAGCATGTTTCTTTGAAAACCGAATTGAAGAGGGAGGGAGACAGCCATCTCACCTTATTTCCAGCCTTGATATGTTATATGGTTATGTAGAGGAAGAAGAGAGGATCATTTTGGTGAAATCAGAGTTTTGATTTGAGTTTTAGTTCCGAAGGAATCAAGCTTTGAAGATTTAAGTGTCATGAAAGTTTCTCTCTTTTCTCTCTTGTTATTTTCGGCCAAAAATGAAGAAATGAGACAGCCTTGGAGGTCTTGGGGATGTAGGGTGAGTTGTGATTGGTTGGCTAGGAGGTGGATTAAAATAATATTAAAATATCTCAGGTGTATAACTACTAAAACTAGGTGTATCGGATACATAATGACAATGAGGATTGAGATACTTTATGAAATATAAGAAGTGTTCCATTTACTGATCTTCCGGAGAAATCCGTGCCCTCAGAAAAGATCTCCCGTACTCAAAAAATCGGGGTTGTTACAATTACTATCTTACATATGGTAGCTTTAGATTTTATATTTCTTGCTATTTTAATATGTTTTCATTTTATGCCTTTCAAATGTTTGACAAAATGCTTGATTGGATTTTAGAGTAGATTTTTATACTCTTGGCTTGTGATTGAGGAATTAGGTGCCTTGATGTCATTGATGTCCAGTGTCATTGGTGATTTAGGGTTGTTTGTTGATTTTAGAATCAATTATGTCTTATGCGTGAGCATCTTATACCCTTTTTACTAGCATTTTCTAGTTGTTTTTAGTTAGATTTTATTTAGTTTTACTTGATTTTAGTGCAAAAGCCCCTTTTGGAGGCTACTTTGAGTTATTTTGGTATTTTTATGATTTTAGGTGAATTTCGGAGTAATTTGGCAGAGTTTGGAGCACAAAGAAGAAATGTTGCAACACCCTCCCTAGGCGCTAAACGGCCAGCTGGCGTTTAGCACCAGCAAGGGATCTGAATCAGAAGCATGCCACTCCCTCCAGGGCTTTTAACGCTCATCTCTGGCATTAAATGCCAGCAAGCAATCCGAATCACACTCACTTGGGCCTCCAATTGGACTTAGCGCTTCTTAGTTTTATTTTATTTTCTTTTTGTAATTTTTATTTACAAATAATATCTTTTTAGGTCTAGCATTTATTACAAGGTTAGTATTTAAAGAAAAAGATCACTCAGGTTTAGGATCTTCTTCCTTCCCCACTTTTTCAGAATCCTATTTTCTCTATAAGTCATGAGCAACTAAACCTGCCTTGGTTAAGGTTAGGAGCTCTGTTTATTTCTATGGATTAGAACTGTTATTCTTCTATTTTAATTTATGTTTGATTCAATTCTAAGGATTATTTTCGTTCTTAATCTTATGAACTGGGTGGAACGAGAGTATGAACCTTTTTTACATGAGTTCTTGTGATTCTCGAGAGAGTTATCTCGCTTGAACTACATCTTGAAAACAAATTCCTCGTGAACCACTAATTGCATGAACTAATTTTGATATGTGACATATAATCTTGTTAGTCTTGGGTAATTAGAGTTTTCGTGGTGCTAAACTAGTTTTCTGAATTTTACCCTCTAATCTGAGTTAAGTGACCACGAGAGTGGCAGTTGATGAAGGTTAAAGGAGGCTAAATCACTAAGAGATTAGGGTTTAGACATTTATGGTTTGCCATAGAATAAATCACTCATCATTAAAATAGTTGATAAGAACTTTTTATATGGAAAGATAAATATCTAGGAGACCTAAACTGTTTTCTCATATTGCTTTCACACCAAACTGTTTATTGCCTTCTTTATTTTATTGCTTCTTGTTTTTTGCGAATTTTACTCACCAAACCCCTTTTTAATTCGCATGACTATGTCCAACAGGACAACCATTGCGTGCTCAGTCCGACAATCCTCGTGGGATCGACCCTCACTCACCTGAAGTATTACTTGGATGACCCGATGCACTTGCTGGTTAAGCTATGCGAGTTTCTAATTCGCGCACCAAGTTTTTGGCGTCGTTACTGGGGATTGTTTGTGATTGACAACTACTAGTTGTCCTGTTGCTTAGATTAGGAATTTTTTTAGTTTTATTTAATTATTTACCTTTTTAAATTTTCGTTTTTTTATTTTATTTCTTTTTCTTTATTTTTTAAATTTTTTCCTATTTATTTTCTTTTATTTTCTGATTTTAATTTTGGTGTCCTTTTAGTGTTGTCTCTTTGTATTTTTGAAAATCTTTGCATTTTTCTCTTTTTAATCTTCAACAATATTAATTTACTTTCGAATTCTTTTAGTTAATTATCTACTTTATTTTTTTATTCCTTTTACATAGGATATCTTACCGGGAGCTCTCTATACTTTGATATAGAGACTCCCACTTTTTTTTGGTTCTCCGTTTGTGCATACAGGAACAGGGAGATTTCACTATAGATCCAAATGGGAATACAACTTAGGAGAATAGTAGGCACTTACACAGTCCCTGAGGGATACATACGCGACATTTTCACTTTTATACTCATGCGTACGCGAGACCCCTTCTCTGCCCACATACTCGCGTATGCCAGGATGGTCCGCATATGCAACTTTAGCAAATTTTGACCCTCTTTACTCATGAGTACGCATAACTATCCAATTTTTTTTTAGTTTTTAACCCTTCTTCTAGCTTTTCAAACCACCGTAATCTCTGTTTAAGGTCTAATAGCTAGTGTTAGATTGCAAAAGAATAGCAAACCCATTGGAGAGTTAGTTGATATTGAGAAAGAGTTGTGAGGGGAATAATTGAATTAACGATGCATGGATAAAGTTGAATGAGATATGAATAAGGGTAATGATGATATTGATGAATTGTGATTGAAAGATCCACATAGCATATGCATTATATTATCTAAAACACGAGTTTTCCTGGGTAGATGCAGTGGCTTGCCACCACTTGCTCTAGGTTGAGATTCGATACTCTGTTGATCTTTCGTCACAACATGTGACCCGCACTTTAACTCTCTGGATTCTCCCAATGTGACCGCGCACACAGGGACTGTCCAGGGTTCCCTACGGGACATGTCGAGTTTGCTTGTATAACCGACAGATGAGATTCAATCGGCCATAGGACAGACATGCATCATATGCACTTGTATGTTTTGTTTGAGTATGCATTTATTTTTGGCTTGCCTATTTGCTTAACTGTAATGAACTGCAATCTGATCTATTTGCTGTATCTACTTCCCATGTTTGTATTTTTCTAGTTTGTCTTGTATGTGTTTGCTTCTAAGAGATCCAGTCATGCTGGCAGAGGTAACGCTAAGGGTTATTCCACTTGGTGATTTGGAGATTTCCAGAGAATAGAAAACGAAGAGTTAGATTAGAATCCTTGGATATAGTCACCATACTTTTAGTTTAGTGAGAATCCTAGGATTTGATTTAAATAGTTGGAGATTTTGAAATACCTCTGTCTTCCCGGGACCTTATGTATTATCTATATGGGCACCTTTATCATATTGAGAACCCCCAGTTCTCATTCCATACATATTCTGTTGTTTTTTAGATGCAGAACATGAGACAACTCGCTAAGCGGGCTGGAGACTCTTTGGAGCAAAGGTCTACTTTTGGGAATATTGCGTTATATATATATATGTGTGTGTGTGTGTGTGTAGTATTCTCCACTTTTATATAGAACTTGTATTTCATCCTTCCTAGTGGTTGACTTGGAGAAACAGGATTTATATTTTATCTTTTGGTAAACTTTTGGACTATATATATATATATGTGTGTGTATGTGTGTGTGTGTGTGTGTGTGTGTGTGTGTGTGTGTGTGTGTGTGTGTGTGTGTGTGTGTGTGTGTGTTTGTCTTTTGGTAAATTTTGGGCTATATATACATGTGTGTATGTGTGTGTATTCTCTAGTCGGCCTTTGCTTCACAGGTCGAGTCTGAAGCTTGCAATATGTATCTTATTGAAACTCTATATTTGTATGTATATTATCCTTTTTGTACACTATTATCTATTTCTTCTACGTTTAACCGTTCGAGTATGATGTGACTTTTGGGCTATATATTATCCTATTCATCACACAAATAATTAAAGACGATAAGAAGTACCTTTATAAAAGGCAGTGATGATTTCACAGACCCACCAAATCGAGCTTCAAGACCAGGAATCCTTCTATGTGCCAAGGAGCCATAACTACTTAATAGACTTGAAATGCTCTAATATTACCCATCCATAAAGAACTTACACTACAAGAAAAACACCCATTCAGCCACACTTTTTTAAGTAACATTTGAAAAGCCTAGCCTATTCATAAAATAGGCTACGATTTTCTCCGTGTTTTACTTTTTTAAGAGAATAGGAAACACAATTATGACGTTATTTA
Organism: Arachis ipaensis; assembly: GCF_059453495.1. NCBI lineage: Eukaryota > Viridiplantae > Streptophyta > Magnoliopsida > Fabales > Fabaceae > Arachis > Arachis ipaensis. The sequence goes on along the minus strand of NC_142442.1, from coordinate 76,212,917 downwards.
AAAAGTGTAGCCTTAGATACAATAATAATCACTTATAAAGCGTAGCCTTATATTGATATCTATGGAACACTTTTCGTACCAAAGAGAACGCTTTTAAAGGGTAGCCTATTTGTTATGTTTTGGGTGTGCTTCAAAAGTGATGTCTAATGTATCTAGAGTCAAATGCTAACACTTAGTGATTTTTCCCCCTTTCCCCCCAAAAGCACACACTCATTCCATTCAAAGAGCTCACCTTTCAGAGAGCTTCCTTCATGCACAAACCCTTCATCACCATCGACACTCATCACCTTCACCATTCTCTCCATTGCCATTGCCCGTCGCCCCCCACTCACTGCCAGTCACCACTCACCGCCAGTCACTACTCACCACTCACCACACATCGCTGCACTGACCAGCTCACCTTCACGCATAAACCCTTCACCATCGATACTCATCACCTTTGCCATTCTCACCATCCTGCACTGATCGTCGTTGTGCAGCCCTCACCATCTTCATCTCTGCGCTTCTCATTGTCCTCTCTATGCTCACATCGTCAAATAGGTATGTATTGATTTCTATTTTGTTCTAAAATTTTAAAGGTTTACGATTCTGATTTTAGGGGTTTTAATTTGGGAGTTTTAATCTGTGAAATATGGGTTTGTGAATTGTAATTTAATAACATGCATGTGGTTGTTGATGATGATGCATGCTATTTTAGTATAGTAGTCTGATTCAATTATTCTTTATTGCAGTTGATTTTAATTTAACGATGTAAGATCTGCAGCTATCTGTTACTAATTAGTCTGGTGGCTTAGTTTGCAAGTAAACTAAATTTCAAGTTTATAATAATAATGTATGTATCAAAATAAAAATGCTTTTTACTGATATAAAAACACCAGATGAAATCATCATGATAATCTAGTCCCCTAGCAGAACTGGTAGAGTGTTGGATCTAATCATATAGTCAAGAAGCTATTCAGCATGGATTCCACTATCTCCGTTTAGCACATTGCACAACTCATTGTAGTACCTTCTAAGGATGGCTATATTAGTTCAGGTGTAAATGTGTAATAATGCAACAGAATTTAAAGATCCACAAGTTTGAATGCTGTTGAATTATTACAACCCTGCCATAGTGTCACTTAATGTTTTTTCGATTTGTCAATACTTAATATTCTAATTAGTCATATGCGTTTGATCTTCAGGTAATTTTCATGCAATTTTAGTATTCACTAATATTTGATTCTCTTCATATTAGTTACTGTATGTGACAATATTCTCTTTTCCTTCACTTTTGTAAGGAAAATTAAGAAAGATAAATAAAAACTATATTTTTTGTTCACGTGCATATTAATCATGTTACTTTAGAATTTTGCAACATAATCTTTAAAATAATTAGCATATTATAGTGACATGTATAAAATAATTAGTTATCATTTTACACATTGTTAAAGTAAAATGTTGAAAGTGTACATATATATTGTGCTTCTTTGTAACAACTTTGTAAATCAGTAAACAATATTTTGTCCTTTTGAAATAAGTTGTTGAATGCTTAACTTAATAAGTTCTGACATGTGAATTCTTTTACTTTCATATTCATTGCATAAGACTATAATTTGTGCATCTTTTCCTTTGAATCTACCGCTACTTGTGCAATCTGATGATGAGAATGTTTTTTAACGGTCGAGTATATGGCTAAATTTTTGCATAGGACAATAATTCATTTCCATGTTTTGTTTGTAATTGAAACAGCCTAATCAAAATAAATTTGTACCCATTGGAAGGCTAGCATGGAAGAAAGCTCATGCTACTCCTCAAAAGCTCCTTTTAGGTATAAATTGCAACCTCAATTTGTTCTTTTCTTTTACAAGTAGGACAAGGTGATTTGTGTGGTACAATATTGAAGGAATCCGGGAAGGAAAGGAAGAAATAAATAAAAATAAAAGGAAAAAAAAAATAGAGGAAAAAAAAAGTCTTTTTTTAGTTGAGCAAACAAACATTCTAATGCCTTAAACACTACACTGGCTTCTACATCTATTAACACTTTCACTGGTTTTGTTGGATGGAAATATTCTTTTTTGTTTCCACATTCTAATGCCTTATGTAACACCTTATTGCCCTAAGCCTTATAATGTGAGGGTTACCATTGGTCTAGAATTTCTTTTCAATAAAAGAAATCACTTCGTTGCATGTATAGTTCCAAACAAACAAACAACTCTTACAATCAAAGTTTAATTTATTTGTCACAAGTGCAATCTAATAAAAATACCAAAGTATTAGATCTTGGGTCGTCTCTCAAAGGAATTGCAGTGAGGTATGCATATTATTGGTTATGAGGTTGAAGGGGCGGTTTGCAAATAAGAAGACAATAATCTAAATGACAAGAAAGTAAATCAAGCAATTAAAGATAACAAATAATAAAGAGGCATTCATGGCAAGGATTGAGAATCAAGGTTTTCTATCCTAGTCATCAATTATAAGACACTAGTCATCAAGAGCTAATCCTATTTCGTTATCTCTAACATTGGGAGAAAGTCAAATAAGTCTAGTTAATCTCAATCTATAAGTCATAATCAACTTACTAATTAAATTAGCAAAATATTAGCGTCAATGGAGACAATATTAACTAACAACTCTAGATCACCAACATAGGTTAGGTATTAATGACTCAAGAGCACCTAATTTCTCTTTCCAAGCCAATGATGCACAAAAGCAATTCTAAACCTAAGCCAAGCATTTTATCAAACACTTGGTGTGCAATAAAAGAAAAGCATATTAAATTGCAAAAATAATAAAATCTACTACTACCAAATACAAGAGAATAAGAACAATAACTCAAACATAACATCAAAGAAACATAAAACATCAAATTTACATTAATTGAGAATTGAAATCAACAAGAGTGTTGATAAACTAAAAAGAGGCATAAAAGAGAAATTAACAAGAAGAACTAAGAGAACAAAGATGTAAGAATAAGAAGTTGCAAGGAGAACTAATTGAAAACAAGAATCAAAACCTAAATCTAAGAAACAATTAAACTAAAAACCCTAATTTCTAGAGAGAAGATGGAGCTTCTCTCTATAGAACTAACCTAAGGCATATTTTTTACACTAATTGCTCCCCCCTTCATCCTTCTTGATTTTGGCCTCTAATAGCTTCAGAAATGTGTTAGATTTGGGCCTGATGTAGCTTAGAAATTGCCAGTCACATTTTCTTTAATAAAGTCACGTGTTGCTTGCCACGCGTACGCGTGGGTCCTGTGTACGCGTCGCCTAGACAGATTCCCTTCTCACGCGTACGCGTGGGTCACGTGTACACGTGGACTTGAATTCTACAAATCCATATTTCTTCACGAATTCTCCACTTTGCATACTTTTTCTTCACTTCTTCAATCCAATTCTTGCCTTATAAACCTAGAATCACTCAACAAACATATCAAGATATCGAATGGAATTAAAGTGAATTAAATTTAGCAATTTTAAGGCCTAAAAGGCATGTTTTTAATCATTAAGCACAATTCAGGGAGAATTATAAAACCATGCTATTTTATTGAATAAATGTGAGAAAAGTTGATAAAATCCACTAAATTCAACACGACATAAACCACAAAATTGGGGTTTATCAACCTCCCCACACTTAAACCAAGCATGTCCTCATGCTAAACCAAGAAAGATACTAGAAAGGGATATCAACATTTATTCAATGCAAGTACTATCTACATGCAAACTACCTATATACATATAACTATTCTAATTACTATCTATTTATATATAAGCATATATGTAGTCAAAGTAAACCAAATTTCCAAGAAAGCATGTACGCACAATCAAGGGCCAAAATAATCATAACAAAATCAAATTCAAAATTGAATTGAGTTATTCAAGTGAATTTACAAACTTGAAAGATAAGCAATGATCAAAGATGGAAATATGGAGTTGAGCAATTGAACCCTCACCGGATGTGTATAAACGCTCTAGTCGCTCAAGTGTTTAGAGTTAATTCACTCAATTCTTCTCTAATCATGCTTTCTAAAGTTTGTTCTTCATCTAACCAATCAATAAATATTTAATATACATATACAAATATTATGAGGGCTTTTCAAGGTTGTAATGGGGCTGAGCTAAGGGTGAGGATATATGTATGGCCAGTGAGCTTGAATTTAAATCTTCGACTAACCTAAGCTAAAACCTAACACATGTACACTCTATACAATTCTAACATCAAATTTAGCTACCCAAAATCTCACCTTTTACATATATACACACACTCATGTATCAAATTCAATTCCATCACATATGTATTGATTTTTATTGAGCTTCGCATTGGGGCAATTTTGTCCCCTTTTTATTGTTTCTTTTTCTTTTTTTTCCTTTTCTCTTTTTTTTTTTATATATGAAAACATAATATATACAAAGGACATCGATGCATATGGTTTCTATACCATTACATGAGTATACACCCAAATTCTCAATAATTCTTAATAAGCATAGAATATATTTTCATCAACCAAAGTTTCCACATTTTTTCCACACTTAGTCGACACACACACTCACTATCTTAAGTTAACTAAAGATTCAAATAGGACAATTAATTATTTTCTGCTTAAGACTAGTGATGCAGTAATATAAAGAATAAAAGAGGATGAAAAGGCTCAAAGTGGCAAACAAAGGTAAATAAAATGGTAGGCTATTTGGGATTAAGTGAGCTATAATAAAATGATGGCCTCAATCACATAAATGCATAAATATACACTAAATAATAGACATATAGAATGGAACAAACTAAATGTTGCAATAATAGAGAAAAAAACACACAAGAATCAAAATTATGGTTAAATGATACAACCATACAATTAGGCTCAAAAACTCACAAGTTGTGTATTCTTAGCTCAAAAACCATATTCCAAACTATATACATCATGCAAGTTTTAATGAAAAATTTCAACCCAAATCAATTTGAATCTTAATGCCCTTTTTAAGAAAAAGAAGAATTTCTTAGAAATCTCATCAAATTGACAAACATTTATTCTTTATATATATATATATACCAAATCAATTTCTTATGTATATCGAAATAAACTGAGTTTAATTGTGCGCATTTTCCAATCACAACTAAGCTATATGTATCTATATACTACCAACATAAAAAAATGTAACTAACTCAAAGTCTAAAATATATATACAGGCAAAAGTGCAAAGTGCAATAAACTAGAAAGTATTCAAAACAAGTAATATGTACAAAAATCCAAAAGCATACTAAAATAAAGATGCAAGTACTGAAAATAAATGAAATAAAAGTGTCCAGAATGGAACGGTTCACCAAAATAATAACTCTGGTGATGAACGCGGCCTCTCCACACTTAAATATTAGCATCGTCCTCGATGCTCAGTATCAAGCTAGGTGAGAAGGGTCATCGCCACCATCTCCACCGTCTGTTGCGGGTGGCTGTGGCTCTGTCAGCTCCACATGCTGGGCCTTTTCATGCTACACCTCTTCCTCATCAGAATGCTCCGAAGGGGTGTCAGGTGAAAGAGTAAAATCTGTCGGCTTAGAATTTTCTTCTCAGTTAGAGGAAATAACTTCGTTGCAAGTATAGTTCCAAACCGACAAGTAATGCTCAATCAAAGTTTAAATTTTGGTTGTCACAAGTCCAACCCAATAAAAATAACCGAGTATTAGTCCCGGGTCGTTCTCCCTAGGAATCACAATCGAGTGCTCAATTATTGGTTATGAGGTCAAAAGGGGATTAGGTTGATAAAAGTGCAAGAAAATAAATGGCAAGTAAATAAAGCAAACAACTAAATAAAGCAAGTAATAAAGAGAGACATTCATGGCAAGGACTTAGAATATAGGCTTTCTATCCTAGTCAGTAATCATGATACAATAATTAACAAGAGCTAATCCTATTTAGTCATCTTTAACATCGGAAGAATGTACAATGTTATCTTCAACAAAGGAATAAAGTCAAATAAGACTAGTTAATGTCAATCCAAAAGTCCTAATCAACTCACTAATTGAATTAGCAAGAGATTAGAGTCAATGGAGACAATATTAACTAACAACCCTAGATCACCAACATAAGTGGGGTATTAATGACTTAAGATTGCGTAATTTCTCTTTCCAAGCCAAGAATGCTTAGAAAGCTACTCTAACATCCAACCAAGCATTTTGTCAAACACTTGGAAGGCATAAAAGGAAAGCATCATAAATTGCAAGAAATAATAAAATCTACCACCACCCAAAGCAAGAAATTAACAACAAAAACTAAGGAAAGCACATTAAACGTGAAATACCTCAAAATTGTATTAAAGAGAATGAAAATTAACAAGAGTGCATGAACATAAAAGTAACCAAAATGAGAAATTAACAAAAGGAACTAAGAGAACAAAGGTGTAAAAATAAGAAACTGCCAAGAAAACTAGATGAAAACAAGAATTAAAGATTAAACCTAGAAGAGATCTACCCTAAATCTACCCTAATTCTAGAGAGAAAATGGAGTTTCTCTCTCTAGAAACTACCTAAAGCATGGTCCTAATCTAATCTAATTGCTCTCCCTTTGTCCAATCTTCAATTCTGCATGAAATAGCCTCAGAAATGAGTTGGATTTGGGCTTGGAAAGCTCAGAAATTGCCCCAAGTGTATTCACTTTAATGAGGTCACGTGATCAGCGTCACGCGTGCGTGTGGCCATGAATGTCCTCCTCATGCGTACGTGTGGATGACGCGTGCACGTGGTCTTGAATTCTCCAAATGTTCATTTCTTTATGAATTCTACACTTTGCATGCTTTTCTCTTCATTTCTTCCATCCAATACTTACCTTATGAATCTGAAATCACCCAACAAACATATCAAGGCATCGAATGAAATTAAAGTGAACTAAATTTAGCTATTTTAAGTCCTAAAAAGCATGTTTTCACTTTTAAGCACAAATTGGGGAGAATTATAAAAGTATGCTATTTCATTGAATAAATGTGAGATAAGTTGATAAAATCCCCTAAATTCAACACAAGATAAACCATAAAATTAGGGTTTATGATCAAGCTCAGAGGGAATGTCAGTGCCGCCAGAAGTCACAATCCACCTCAAATGTGCATAACGTCGCCTGTTGCGACGTTCTAACTGCTCATAACGTTGCTAGTTGTGGTGCTCCATCTGATCTATACGCTCGAAGAGGCACTGCACTAGACGGTAGATTGGATGTAATGTAGTTGATGGTGCTGCTGGTATAGAAGGTGCTGAGGGTGTTGAAGGTTCTAAAGGTCATGTTGAAGGTGCTGCTGAGGATATGGTCGCCTCTGTAGGAGTAGTAGTGGGTGCTCTACAGCCTAGAGATCCGAATCGCTTGCCGTGCAGAAGAACCTTCTTGCGGTCAGCAATCGGTGGTCTCTCATCCTGAGGCTCGCAAGGTACCTCAGCCTAGCGAGCCATCTGAGTGTTCAAACATGGGAATCCCAAGGTGCCTCTGATATGTACTCGGGACATATACCTTCTGATGAGTCTTGGAAGGTACAGATCCTTTCCTTCCAAGACACACCAAATAAGAACCACCATATCTGCTGGCACCTCTGACTCGTGAGTGCTAGGCATGACATAGTTGCTCAGTATCTGTTGCCACAACCTAGCCTCATCATTGAGATAATCAATTTTGATGCCCAGTGGGGTCAACTTTGACATTCCGAATGCCCATGGAACGTCAAGATGAATAGCTACAGTACGACGGGCGGCATCCCAATCAAAATCCATCAATCTAATAGCCTCCTCAGCCTTATAAAAACCATCCTTATCATCTATTTTTAGCTGGAAATGGAGGATCTCTTCTACTGCTTCCTTTGTGACTAGAATCTGTCTACCCCGAAGCTGAACTGCATAGAGGATCGTCCGATAATAGTTGCTAAAAAACTCTCGAACCCATGATGAGTTCACTTCTACGAGCTCTCTATCCAAAATACCCAACCCCGCTGTTCAATTTGATGCTCAATGTACTTTCTCATCTCAGGTGGTATTCTTAGCTTTCTCTCCATGTGAATGTTCTGATTTTCCAGAAAGTGCTGAAACCTCAATTCACAATAGAGGTTGCTTAACTGAGTCGGAGGAAGGCGTACATTAATCAGCCTTCTCCTTCGCAGTAAGTTGCCTCTCAGTCAACGGCTCATCTGTTAACTCACTGGATGGCTGTGATCTCTTCCTCTTACTAGATGTGGCCTTAGCCTTACCTTTTCCTTTTTTGTCAGACATCCTGAAAAAGAAAATTCATGGTAAATGGATTATCAAATAGAAGCAAAGGCATGGAAGGCAAAAATAATATAATCAAGCAGACAAGAGACAAAAAATAGAGGAATCAAAAGCTTAAACTTGAAGTGAGCACATAAGTTTCAATTACTTGGAATGGAATGGAAAGAAAAAGGAATCAAAATCAGTCAGAATTCGTAGTCCAAGTAGTTGAGTATAATGAAAACTAAATTGCTTGTCCATTAAGAAACAAAATTGCTATGCATTAAAAGAATAGTAAAAAAGTCAGTTTAAAAGGAAAACAAAAAAGAAAAGTTAAAAATTTAGTTAGAAACCAAAGGTTAGAAAAAGAAAGAGAGTTAAGTATTAGTTGCATAGCAATTATGAATCTCAAAGTAAGAAAATGTTCAAAGATTTTAAAAGACAAGCAAACTCATATTCATGTAATATAATGTATGCATTGATGATGAAATGAATAAGGCAAAGTAAGCACAAAAGAAAGATACAATCTATCATCAATGTGCTTGATCACTAAATTGTAAAAATTGGTGTGAAAAGATTAAGAAATACACTTAATGTAACCCAAAAGTTATTGAAAAGAAAAATTTCCCTTTAAGTGGTTAGAAAAGTGAAAATGCACCAATTTTACAGAACCTCAAGTAACAATTAACAAGATTAGTTCAATTAGGAAATTAATAAGGTTTTACTTCAATGGTTGTATGAAAAGAGAATTGAAATTGAACCATGAAGAAAAAGGGTTTTGACCTAAACTTGAGGATTCAAAACATAGAAGAGGTTCACATACAATTGGTCAACAAGAGCCTATTTGACACAGAAATCCGTCAAATAGCTCCTTGTTACCATCAACCAAGCAATGTGACATAAGGGAACCAAAAGAACATGGAAATGCTAACCGAGCCATTCATGAGTTGAATCTGATAACAAAACAGAACTAAAGCGACAGATTACCAAATCCACTTCACAAATTGGAATTCAAGTAACATAAAAATTTTGAAAAATTGTGGTAGCATTCTGGCAGTAAGTTGGATCTTTCCGAATTAAACAAACAGCAAAATAATAGTCCACATGAATCCAAGTTAAATCAACAAGCACAAATGACAGTAAATCCATATGAATTAGACAGCAACAAGCAAAATTAGCAACAACAGCAACATATAGATTAACAAAAGAATATTAGCATCATCATCATCATCATCATCATCATCATCATCATCACCTAACAAAACAGGCAAGAATCAGCCATTCCAAATAGCATCAACAACAAAACTAGACCTAAACCCACTGCAAATTTTTTAATAAGCTACCTAACCATCTATAATCCACTAAACATGCAAAACTAACTAACTTAATCAACAGAAATGAGACTAACTAATTAAACTTAGCTAACAAAAAAATTCACAAAAACTCATAAAAAGGAAGCAGGGGAAACCTAGGAAGATAGAAAAAGAAATAGAAATGGTAAGGGAAGCGAGAAGTGGAAGCAGAACAGTGCCGGTTGTAGCTGGCCCAGAGGCAGCCACTAGTGGCGCACGGTGGTAGATGAGCGCAGAAATAGGGGAGCAGTGGCGTTCCTATTTTGGTTGCGAAGACAACAGAGGGGGGCAAAATTAATGAAGAAGTAAAGAAAGGTGGAAGAAGAGAGAAGATGGTGGTTAGCTGTGGGGATGCCGGCCGCAATGGAGATGGCTATGGCGGTGCTATGGCCGGCAGGGCAGTGAAAGGGAAGGAGAGAGGGGAACAAAAGAGAGAAAAAAAGGAAGAAAAATAAGAAAAGGGAAGAGGGTCGGTCGGCGGTAGCAGTTTGCCAGCGGCGATGGTTGGGCGGTGGTGTGTGATGATGGTTGGCTTCAATGGTGAGTTGGGGTGGTAGAGGTAGAAACAGAGAGACATTAGAGGAGATGGGTGAAAGGGGATGCGAATAAGGTTAGGGCTCTCGCATCAGGGGTTAATGAATTCAAACCCACGCGTATGCGTGGGTCACGCGTAAGCGTGGTAGGTGAGAAGTGGCAAGTGACGCGTATGCGTGGGTCACGCATACGCGTGACATAGGGAAAGGGATGCGTACGCGAGAAGCATGGACACAGAGGGTTGTCTCTGCCTGGGTGGTATGCGTACACGGGAAATGATTGCGTACGTGTCTTGGGCCTAAATAAAACCTGATGCGTACGTGTCAATCTGGCGCGTACGCGGGAGTGGTTGGAATTTTGGGGTCAAGCGTACGCGTGACAAGGTGCCCTATTTTTCAAAATTTTTCAAGTTCTAGCTCCAAACCAAGCATTCTAAACCTCCAAAAAGTCACATAAACACTACCAAACCTTATTTAACACACTAGACTACCAAGTAAACTCAACCAACCAAATTAAACATGAAATTAAACTTATTTACCAATATATACAAAAGAGTAAAATGAAAAGAGTTTACCATGGTGGGGTGTGTCCCACACAGCACTTTTATTTTAAGTCCTTAAGTTGGACATTTGGAAGGCTTCTTGTCATGGTGACTTGTGCTTGTACTGATCCTTGAACTTCCAACAATGCTTGGATTTGTAAAATACTCCAAGAATCCAATTCAATTGCACCAAGCTTTGATGGAGTTCTTCACAAGATATGAGCTTCCAAAGTTGATATTCATGTTATAATCTGGGATCCCATATCTTATTTTTACACCCATCTTTAAGTTGATAATCATAATTCCAATTGGGTGGCAAGTGATCCAAATTATCTCTCAAGCATCCAAACAAATTCCTAGATCCTTCTAATTTAACACTACACCATCCCTTGTAATTAGACCTTGAAGCTTCAACCTTAATGAGCGTTGATTTACAATGCCAACCACTAATCATCTCTCTTTTACTTTTCAACCTACAAATCTATTTCAAGCAAACTATATTCAAGATGAATAAGAAAGCTAAGAGATACGAATTTTACCCACTTGAATGATGTAATGGATGATGGTGACCTAAGGAGAGATGCTTCCAATGGTCTTGTCAAGGCAAATTCTACTCCCGTTCGTCCTTTTTGAGGTACTTCAACCACTTGATAAGCTTCTTCCAATTTAACCTCTTCTTCACCAATTTCTTCTATCTTTTCTCCATCACTCAAATCGTACCTCAGAGGTTGTGTAAGATCTACATCAACACCATTTCAAATTTAAATTGGTGAAAGTATGGAGGTGGTGTATGTGAAATTTGTGGTTCTTGGGAGTGTTGGTGTTGGAATGGCGGCGGTTCTAAGTATGGCTCATATGGTTGTTGGTATGGTGGGTATGGGTTAGGATCATATGGAGGTGAATGGTAGTATGGGGCTTATGAGTAAGGTTGTTGAAGACTATGTTGGGGAGGGGGTTCATGTGCATATGGTGGTTGTGGTTGACAACCACAAGAAGATCCACAACATCCATTAGGTTGGTATGCATTAGGAGTTGGATTGTACCCATAAAAAACCAGAAGAGGTTGTTGCCAAGAAGAGTGTCTATAAGATTGAGGTTCCTCCTAGCTTTGATTTCAAATTTCTTGATGCAAACCTCCATTGTAATTTTCATTTCCTACAACATAGTTAGAACCAAACTCATAGCCAAAAAAGGGTGAGAATTCATGCTGACAAGAGAAAATAAAAACAAAAGCTAACAAGAAATAATGAAAACGAACTCCTAGAACTAGTAAAAACGAGCAAGCAAACTATTTACAATATTCACATATGAACAATAACTAATAACAAGCACACATTGCAATTCTCTGGCAACGGCGCCAAAAACTTATGTGAGGGTTACCGTCGGTCTAGAATTTTTTTTCTCAATAAAAGAAATCACTTCGCTGCAAGTATAGTTTCAAACCGACAAATAACTCTCACAATCAAAGTTTAATTTGTTTGTCACAAGTGCAAACCAATAAAAATACCGAGAGTATTAGATCTGGGGTCATCTCTCAAAGAAATTGTAGTGAGGTATGTGTATTATTAGTTATGAGGTTCAAAGGGTGGTTTGCAAATAAGAAGACAATAATCTAAATGACAAGAAAGTAAATCAAGCAACTAAAGATAACAAATAATAAAGAGGCATTCATGGCAAGGATTGAGAATCAAGGTTTTCTATCCTGGTCATCAATTATAAGACTCTAGTTATCAAGAACTAATCATATTTCGTTATCTCTAACATCGGGAGAAAGTCAAATAAGCCTAGTTAATCTCAATCCATAAGTCTTAATCAACTTACTAATTGAATTAGCAAAAGATTAGCATCAATGGAAACAATATTAACTAACAACTCTAGATCACCAACATAGGTTGGGTATTAATGACTTAAAAATATCTAATTTCTCTTTCCAAGCCAAGAATGCACAAAAGCTACTCTAAATTCAACACGAGATAAACCACAAAATTGGGGTTTATCACTGTTCTGAGGGTTACCAGAAACTGAGGTCGATCTCGGATGAGATCTGTTGTGGTGGTTGGAGCTATCGTGTGTTCGACTTGTTGAATCTAGTGGTACTACTGATCCTTGATCACCGGAGGGTGGTGGTACCTGCAAGAGACTCCGATGCTTAAGTTAGCACGGGCTTTAAGCAGGTTTTTTGTACAGAATCAGAGTATGAGTTATACCTGAGTGATCTAGTGTATTTATAGTAGTGTAGAGTGACCTTTCTAGAGGTAAGTTAGTTATCTTATCTTATCTTTGAGCAAAGTCACCTTATCTTTTAGGCCAGCTGCCTTTAGAGTGGGTTTGCGTCCTTTTATTTGGGCCTACTTGAGCCTCTGAGGCATTTGTACAAGCTCTTTGCGAAGAGGTCGGTAATGAACCAACCTTCCAAGAGGTTGGTAATGAACCAACCTTTCAAGAGGTCGGTAAGGGACCAACCTTCCAAGAGGTTGGCCTATTTACTTTAGATCATCTCAGATCTCATAGCTCGGACCAGTGTATGAAATATGCCCCTGCTTGAGCTTCGACCTTCCTATGAGGATGTGCTTTTAAGCTTCGACCTCTTTAGGAAGTCATGTTCAAGCATCTTGCATGGTTCGTGTACAATCTGCCTTTGAGTGGTAATATGGGTTTTTTACCCTTGCCTTTTTGGATCATGCCTTGCTTTGAGTTTGTGTTGTCAACCCTCTGCTTTGGCGGAGTTGTCCTTGTGGCTTAGTGTCCGGGCTTTTAGTGACTTGTCCGATAACTTTTTAGTGTTCTTTATATAGAACATTTTTAGTCTCAGATGACTTTTGTAGCCCTGTTTTGAGCTCCATCCATCTTTGAGCGGAGTTGTATCCCTTTTGGCTAAGAACTTTTGAGCCTTTAAGTTGTTTCTCAACCTTTAGGCTTGTTCTTTTTCGAGATCGTACTTGTGCCTCTCGTTAGCTGACGTCGACCTATACGACTTTGCTACCCAGGCTTTTTAGTCACATTCCAACAACTTTTTAGGTAGTGTTCTGATAAAGAACCTTTTCTTTATAGTTTGTTTGGATGACTTTTTAGCGCCGTTTTGAGGTCGTGTGATGCGAGCGGAAATTGGCAAGTTAAGAATGATTATAAATTATGCGTCGCCAGTATAGTTCTCAACCAACCAGAAATCTGCTTATCAATTTAAAAATGGGTGTCATAGAAATTAAAATTAAAATACTGGGAGTATGAATCCCAAGTCGTCTCCCAACGAGTTGCAGGAAAGTGTGCTATTTTATTAATCAGAAAGTTTTCAAAAAGGTTTGAGTTGAATGACAGAAAATTAAATTAGAGAATGTAATAAATATAAATAAAAGCCTTGACTGGGAGTTGATTAGATGGAAGCCCTATTCTTGTTGCAGTACTCTCAAGATTAATTGATAATTGAGATTTATTGTGTTTAGTTGTCCCTTACTAAGTAAGGGAAAGTCAAACAAGTTGGAATGCTGTTCTATTCACAGGTTCCAATCCACTCTTGGGAGGATTGGTGTTAGTGACTAGAGAGCAATCCAACAATAAACCCAATTACAATCTTTCTCTTGAGCATTCCAACTCAAAGATTCCTTTCATCGACTCCCCATCAAGTTAGGGGACTACTCGCTCATTGTAAATGTAAAATTCATAACGTAAGAAAGGGAATTAAAGAAAGACATGATAAATAATGCTCAAAAGATTAATTTAAATTAAAAGTGATTCTTGTATTAATAAATGCTAAAATAATCCAATAGTAAAATTAAGTAAATTAAGGAACATGGAAGAGTAAAAGACAAGTGAAGAGAACGAACTAGAATGTCGAAGTCTTGATGAGGCAATAACTCTTCTCAATATCCCAATGCAAAGATAACAAAAAGTAACTAATCCTAAAAAACTATGAATGTGTAGAGAGAAAACCTAGAGGAGTAGTAGAACTAGATCTAAAAACTAAAACTATGCGGAATGAATGTTCTCTCTGATTTCTGCATGTTTTCTGGCTCTAGTCTGCTTTTCTGGGCCGAAAACTGGGTCAAAATGGGGCCCGAAATCACCCCCAGCGATTCTGCAGATTATGCAGATCGCGCATGTCATGCGATCGCATTGCTCATGCAGACGCGTCATTTGGCGTTCTGCTTTGCCACGCGGTCTCGTCATCCATGCGGCCGCGTCACTGCGATTTACTCTTCTCCGCGCGGTTGCGTCATCCATGCAGCCGCGTCGCTTCTCACTGGTCTTCTCCTCAATTTCTTGTGTTCCTTCCATTTTTTACAAGCTTCCTTCCCAATCTCCAACACATTCATGCCCTATAAAGCCTGAAACACTTAACACACAGATCACGGCATCGAATGGAATTAAGGGGAAATAAAATACATAATTAAAAGACTCCAGGAAGCAAGTTTTCAATCATGCAATAAGTTTAGGAAGGAAATATAAATGCATGCTTATTTAATGAATAAGTGGGCAAAGATCATGATAAAACCACACAATTAAACACAATATAAACCATAAAATAGTGGTTTATCAACCTCCCCACACTTAAACATTAGCATGTCCTCATGCTTAGTTGAAGGAGATAAAATAAATGAGTAAGAACATGTAAAACCTATGCAATGCAATGCAACCTATATATATGAATGCAGCTGTATGATTTTTGTCCACTTGATCAAAAGTAAGTAAGCTCTTCAAAACAATTACAAATCAAATTCCACTAACTCAATTCTTATACAGTAAGAACAGATAAAAGTGCAAGAAGATAGCTCATGAAAGCATGGAACATAGAAATTCAAGCATGGAACCCTCACTGATGAAGTATGTACACTCTAGTCTCTCTAGTATATAGGGTAATCACTCTATCCTTCTCTAATCATGCTCTCTAATTTTTGTTCTTCTCCTAACCAATCAACAACATTTAATATACCAATGCAAACATCATGAAGTCTTTTCAAGGTTGTAATGGGGCCAAGGTAAGGGTAAGGATACATATATGGCTAAGTAAGCTTATAAATTGAATCTTTAATTAACCCAAGCTTTAACATAACCTATATATATTCTATATAACTTCTAAAATTTATACCTAGCTACCCAGAAATTCCCTTTTACATTCCATACTCATGTTTCAGCTTTTTATTTTTATTTTATCATACATGCATTGATTTTTGAATTCTTAATCTAACATTGGGGTAATTTTGTCCCCTTATTTATTTATTGAATATATATATATATATATATATATATAATTTTTTTTATCATAACATAAACATAAACATAGCTTATCAGTGCGTATAGATTTTTGATTTTTATAGTTTCACATGAGTAGGCATCCAAATTCCATTATATTATCCTCATTCCCTTATTATCCTTTGTTCCCACAATTTCCCATACTTAAATAACACACACAATTCTATTTTAAGCTAACCAAAGATTCAATTTGGGATGTATAATTGTTTTTCCGCTTAAGGCTAGTAATGTGGTAAAATATAGAACAAATGGGATTTATAGGCTCAAAGTGGCTAACAAAGGTAATTGAAAGGGTAGGCTTATTTTGGATAAGTAAGCTGAACAAATAATGGCCTCAATCATATGCAAGCATGTAAATATAATAAACATTGGACATATAAGATGAAACAAAATATAGATTACAATCATAGAGAAGTAAACACACAAGAATAAAATAATTATGGTTAAATAATGTAACCATTCATAAAGGCTCAAATCTCACAGGTTGTGTGTTCTTTAGCTCAAAAATCATGTTCCAAATACAACTTCAAGCAAATTTAACATAAAAGTTTTAATTAAAATTAGTGAAATTTTGTTCCAAAGATAGAGTCTTAGAAGAAACTTATTGTCTTTTCAATCAAGCAGAACATACATGCAACTAATCTATTACTATGCAATTTATCCTATTCTACAAAAGAAAAATTAACTAAATATCCTAATTTATTGGTGTATAGGGAAGAGAAATTACCTCCGGAAGTCAGGTACTGACCGACCTCCCCACACTTAAGGCTTTGCACCGTCCTCGGTGCCATCTGTCAAGAACAGAGGTGGGCTGGTAGTAGTATCTCCACAGTCGGGACCATCATGGCTCCCTGTGCTGGTAAAAAAAGTGGATTCCGGGGTGTTTGAGTCCTTGAATTTTTCCATGATCAGCTCCTTGAGGTATGTGAATCGGCGCTTGTTACGGCGCTCTCTCAGCTTAGCTTTCTGTTCATGCCGATCCAATTTTTCAAGTATCTGCTGGAGCAGTTGGGCTGTTGTGGGTGCTTGTGGTGTTAAAGAAGGAATATCTTCAACTGGTTCAGTAGGCTGGCTGGTAGTGGCTGCTGGAAGTCTAAGATACTTCCCGTTGGGGACATATTGATCATCCCGTGGAAGCATGGCTTTGGTGTCCCCAGCTCTGTAGGAGACTCCGGCTGCTGAGACAAGATCTGAGACCAGGGCAAGAAAAGGTAAGTTGCCTGCAATTTGTACGTGTTTCATAGCATTCCGGATATGTCTTGGTAGATTCAGAGGTTGGTCTGTAAGGATGCACCATAGTAGAACGGCCATGTCCGCAGTGAAGGAGGATTCGTGAGTGCTCGGGAAGACGTAATGGGACATGATCTGTGCCCATACGCGAGCCTCCAAGGTAAGTGCTGAAGCCGATATTCCCTTAGGG
Source organism: Arachis ipaensis (assembly GCF_059453495.1). Classification (NCBI taxonomy): domain Eukaryota; kingdom Viridiplantae; phylum Streptophyta; class Magnoliopsida; order Fabales; family Fabaceae; genus Arachis; species Arachis ipaensis. Next base: position 76,195,633 of record NC_142442.1, on the reverse strand, counting down.
CGGGTACGATGGTATCCGTAGATCCATCTGCTGCCAGGTAGGGCGATAATTCTGAGAACAGCGTCCCAGTCAAATTGGTACATCTAGCGCTTGAGTGCGGCTTCTTGAAAGGCGTCCAATCCTTCTGGAATAGTGGGAAGACTTAAAGCTTTCTGAATGGCTTCTTCTTTAATGGGGACTTGCTTCTGACGAACATAGACAGACTGCAGAGTGGGCAGGTGGAAATTGGAGTAGAACTCGACTACCCAAGAAAGATTGACCTGCCTTGGCTGTCTCTGTAGGAAACCCCATTTTCTTCGGGCAATTTGTGGCTCAACGAAGGTAGCAATATTGGGCGGGAGGAGAAGAAGGTATTCGTTGTTGTAATTCCTTTTTGCCAAGATGGGGAACATCTGCTCACAGTAGCGATTGGGAAATCGCGTAGTGTCCTTTGCTGGGAAAGCTTTCTCTTTTTCATCAACCTTTATAATCCTCTTAAATCTCTTTGTTGAGGGCTTTACTGCAGTTGAAGAGGGTTCTGCCACTAATGCTCTTTTTGTACCTCTTTTTGCTGGTTGTTTGGAAGTAGCTTTCTCCTTTCCTTTCTTGGTGGCCATCCTGAAAAAGGGAAGAGAAAGTAAAAAAAAAATTGAAAGGAATAGAGCAAGGAAGAGGGTGGTGAAGTGATAAGCAATGCACAATAAAGAAGAATGACGTTAACACATGGTCCGGACGACATGGAAAAAGTCATCAATGGAAACATAGCAAGGGCATATAGGGACAAGTAAATGCAAGGGGTTTATTGGCATGCAGGCAAAGGCATGAGTAGCGTAGATCAAGCATTCAATGTCCAATTTAAATATGTTATCACTCGTAACTAACTATCACGTTTGTATTGACAATTAAATTCAATTAATAAAGTTGTAAAGGGATTTTGTGAAAAGCAAGCATTGAATATTATAGTAGAAAAATATAGAGAAGTTCATAATGCCATATGGGCTTTCTCACAAACACATAGCATGCATGTAGAATAAGCTCTTGAAAATAAAAATTTGAACATGCAAGTAATCCCTTAAAAAGTAATATATAACTGTCAAACAAATTTACAACAATCCACAAGCATAGAATTATAAATAATGACTCAATTAAATTTATAACACCAAGTAAAAAGGAAAAGGAAAGAAAAAGAAAATAAGAACAATGTAGGTAAAAAGAAAAGAAAAGAAGATAACATATAAAAATAAGAAGAATAATAGAAAAGTGAGGATAGAAGAAGAAAAGAAAAACCTTGTTAATGGAGGTGAGAGAAAGTAAAAAGTGAGAAAGAAGGAAGAAGGTAGGGAGGAAGAAAGGTAGAAGAAATAAGGAGAAAAAGAGATAATAGGATTTGGGGAGAAAAAGATAAGATAGTTGCAGAATTAGGGAGGCTGTGCGATGCAAGCGACGCGATTGCGTGCGGCACGCGGTCGCGCGACTTGCGCTTAAAGTGAATGACGCGATCGCGTCGGTCACGCGATCGCGTGACCCGTTTTATGCCATTGGCGCGAGTGTAGCCTCGCACTCGCACAACTCTCTATTCAAAACCATTAAATGCCAAATTTTGGGTGACGCGATCGCATGGGGCATGCGATCGCGTGAGTGGGCAATTATTGGGATGTGACGCGGTCGCGTGGGGCACGCGGTCGCGTGAGTGGACTGCGCGTCCAGCGCGAGTTCAGCACCACTCTAGCACAACTTTCAGCTGTGCACCATTATTACGTCGAAATCCTTGGTCATGCGGCCGCATGGGGCACGCGGTCGCGTGGGAGGCCACTGATCCCATATGACGCGGTCGCGTCAGCGACTCGATCGCGTGGGCCGAATTGTGCCATGGGCACACCTCCAGCCACGCTCTCGTGTGACTCTCTGATCATTTTTAATTGTCTCTCCCAACACCTACGACGCGAACGCATCAATGATGCGGTCGCGTCGCGTAACACATTTTTTTTAAAATAAAAATAAGAGTATGTAAATGCAGATGCACGAAATGTACCAATGAAGAGAAAAGTTATTGAATAAGAAAACTAAAAAATAAAGAAAAGAACGATCATACCATGGTGGGTTGTCTCCCACCTAGCACTTTGCTTTAACATCCGTAAGTTGGACGCTCCACTAGCTCAGTCTTTGGCTATGTGGGGATCTTCCAAGTGGAAGATCTCGAGCTCCTTGTCTTTCATCCGCTTCTCGCCATGGTACAGCTTTAAACGATGTCCATTAACTTTGATAAGTTCAGAGCTTGAAGGATGGCTAAGGTGATAAACTCCGTATGGTTCGGCCTTCTCTACTCTCTATGGACCTTCCCATCTAGATCTTAACTTGCCTAGCATGAGCCTCACTCGAGACTTGTAAAGGAGGACTAAGTCCCCAGGTTGGAACTCTTTCCTCTTGATGTGCTAATCATGTACAGCCTTCATCTTCTCCTTGTATAGTCTTGAGTTCTCATAGGCTTCTAGGCGAAGGCTTTCTAATTCTTGCAGTTGCAACTTCCTTTCAGCTCCGGCTCCTCCAATTCCCATGTTGCATTCCTTTACTGCCCAAAAGGCTTTGTGCTCTACTTCAACAGGGAGATGACAAGCTTTTCCATAAACTAAGCGGAAAGGACTCATCCCAATGGGTGTTTTGTATGCTGTTCTGTATGCCCAGAGTGCATCTTGTAGCCTGGTACTCCAGTCTCTTCTATGAGGTTTGACTATCTTCTGCAAGATACGCTTTACCTCTCTATTTGACACCTCGGCTTGCCCATTAGTCTGAGGATGGTAAGCTGTTGCAACTTTATGGATTATCCCATGTTTCTTCATCAATCCTATTAGTCTCTTGTTACAAAAATGGGTGCCTTGATTGCTCACGATTGCTCGTGGTGATCCAAAGCGACAAATAATATGGTTTCTCACAAAGGAAACAACAGTGTTAGCATCAACAGTGCGGGTAGGAATTGCTTCCACCCATTTGGAAATGTAATCCACAGCTAACAATATATAAAAATAACCATTGGAATTTGGAAATGGATCCATGAAGTCAATGCCCCAAACATCAAAAATTTCACAGAAAAGCATAATCTGTTGAGGCATCTCATCCCTCCTGGATATATTACCAAATTTCTGGCATGGGAAACAGGATTTACAAAATTCAGCAGCGTCCCTAAAAAGAGTAGGCCACCAGAATCCACAGTCTAAGATTTTTCTAGCAGTTCTTTGAGGGCTAAAATGTCCTCCACTCTCAGATGAGTGACAGGCCTCTAAGATGGACTGGAATTCTGATTGAGGCACACACCGTCTAATTACCTGGTTAGCGCCACATCTCCATAAATATGGGTCATCCCATATATAATATTTAGACTCACTTTTCAGCTTGTCTCTTTGATGCTTAGAAAAGTATGGAGGAAAGGTGCGGCTAACTAGATAATTAGCTACAGGTGCATACCAAGGGACTATCTCAGATACTGCTTGCAGGTTATCAAATGGGAAATTATCAGCTATAGGAGTGGAGTCATCTATAATGTGCTCAAGGCGACTCAAGTGGTCTGCCACTAAATTTTGGTTACCACTCCTGTCCTTAATTTCTAAATCAAATTCTTGTAATAGTAGTATCCAACGTATAAGCCTTGGTTTGGACTCCTTTTTAGATAATTGATACTTTAGAGCTGCGTGGTCTAAATACACTACTACCTTCGTACCAAGTAAATTGGCTCGGAATTTATCCAGAGCAAAAACAATAGCAAGAAGCTCTTTCTCAGTAGTAGTATAATTAGACTGAGCGGTATCTAAAGTTTTAGACGCATAAGCAATAACAAAGGGGTCCTTACCTTCACGCTGAGCCAGTGCTGCTCCTACTGCATGGTTGGAAGCATCACACATAATTTCAAATGGTTGGCTCCAGTCTGGTCCTCTTACAATTGGGGCTTGAGTCAGTGCGATCTTCAGCTTATCAAACACTTGTTTGCAATTGTCACTGAACTCGAACTCAATGTCTTTCTGTAGTAATCTTGATAAGGGAAGTGCTACCTTACTGAAGTCCTTAATGAATCTCCTGTAAAAACCTGCATGGCCAAGGAAAGAATGGACTTCCCTCACAGAAGAGGGGTAAGGTAAAGTAGAAATAACATCCACCTTTACTGGATCTACAGAAATGCCAGTATTAGACACAACATGTCCTAGTACAATCCCTTATTTAACCATAAAGTGACATTTTTCAAAATTTAATACAAGGTTTGTACTGACACATCTATCTAATACTCTAGATAATCCATCTAAGGAAAGGCTAAAGAAATCACCGTATACACTAAAATCATCCATAAAAACCTCCATACAATCCTCAATAAGATCAGAGAAAAGACTCATCATGCACCTTTGGAAAGTAGCTGGTGCATTGCACAAGCCAAAGGGCATTCTCTTGTAAGCATAAGTCCCAAAAGGACATGTAGAAGTGGTCTTTTCTTGATCCTCAGGGGCTATATGAATCTGGAAATAACCTGTGTAACCATCTAAAAAACAATAATGCGATTTACCTGACAGGCGATCCATCATTTGATCAATGAATGGAAGAGGATAGTGATCCTTACGGGTTTTCTTGGTTGAGGCGTCTGTAGTCAATGCAGACCGTCCAGGCATTCTAAACTCTGGTTGTCAGGAGCTCTCCATGCTCATTCTTCACTGCAGTGACTCCAGACTTCTTTGGCACCACTTGTACTGGACTTACCCATTCACTGTCTGAGATGGGATAGATGATATCTACCTCTAGTAGTCTGATCACTTCCTTTTTGACAACCTCTAGGATAGTGGGGTTTAGTCTTCTCTGGGGTTGACGGACAGGTCTTGTTCCCTCTTCTAAAAATATTCAATGCTCACATACTTGAGGGTTGATGCCTACTATGTCTGTCAAACTCCACCCAATTGCCTTCTTGTGCCTCCTCATCACACCAAGTAGCTGCTCTTCCTGTTGAGAAGTGAGTTCCCTTGCAATGATAACCAGAAACTTCTGCCCGTCTTCAAGGTAAGCATATTTGAGGTGTGGAGGAAGGGGTTTTAATTCTAACTCCTGATCATGTTCTGGCTCTGGGTTGTCTGGAGCTGGTAACAATGGCAAAGCACTATCATTGTCCTCTGAGAATGTCCCCACACTTGGACCTTGTCCTGTGTGCTTCTCTTCAAATTCCTCCTGGTGAACTTCGGCTACGGTTTCATCTATAATGTCACACTGGAGGATGGAATGATCCTCCGAAGGATGCTTCATAACTCCATTCAGATTGAAGATCACTACTCGGCCATCTATTTCAAAGGAGTGTGTTCCTGAAAAAGCATCTAATTTGAACTTTGAGGTCTTCAGGAATGGTCTTCCGAGTAGGATTGATGATGGCTTATCTGAGGCATTCTAGGGCATCTCCAGGATATAAAAATCAATGGGAAATGTGAGCCCTTTAATGCCCACTAATACATCTTCAGCAACTCCAGCCACTGTGATAATGCTTTTATCTGCTAACACAAAACGAGCTGCCGACCTTTTTAAGGGAGGGAGCCTCAAAATATCATATATAGACAAAGACATTATACTTACACATGCTCTTAAATCACACATGCAATCAGAAAATACTACACCACCTATAGTACAATTAACCATACAAAGACCTGGGTCACTACACTTCTCATGTAAACCTCCCATTAAAGCAGATATGGAACTTTCTAAGGGAATAGTTTCTAATTCATTAATTTTGTCTTTATGTATACATAAATCTTTTTGAAACTTTGCATATTTAGGTACCTGTTGAATAACATCAAAAAGGGGAACAGTTACCTCAACCTTTTTGAATATCTCTACCATTTTGGGATCAGGTTCCAGCTGCTTCCTGGGCTTCCTTGCAAGTTGTGGAAATGGAATGGGAGTGGTATCTTCTGCAGTGTCTGCACCTTTTGGTGCTTCCTCTTGTGGTTGCACTTCTTCTTCTTCAGCTATGTCCTGTATATCCTCTTCTTCTTCAACATCTTCTATTTCCACTACCTCTTCAGCTGAGGTGTGCTCTGGTGGGTTTGGCTCATCCTGATTCCTCTCCTGTAGTGTGGTTCTGGACCTCAGGGTGATGGCATTAATACCACCCTTGGGATTGGGTAATGGTTGAGAGGGAATTCCGCTGGAGCTCAAAGGTTGGTTATTGGAGTTGTTCATTGTTCCAATCTGTGAGACAAGAGCTTGCAAAGTAGCGTTCAGACCATTTAGAGTGGCATTAATGTTATTTTCCATGGTCTGCTGTCTCCGATCAATAGATTGTAGTAAGTCATCATTGGCAGATGAAGAAGGATAGGTAATTTGAGAAGTCTGCTGTTGGGTATTCTGTGGTCCTTGGGATTGCCTCAGGTGAGGTGCTCTGTAAGGCTGATTCTGATTCTGCTGCCTGTTGTTGTTATTATTCCACTTCTGATATCCCTGATTATCTCTGCCTCCTCTGTTGTTGTTGTTCCTCCAATTCTGGTTAGAATTGTCCTGCCATCCATGGTTGTAATTGCCACCTTGATTGTACCCTTAGTTGGGGCAGTCATAGAAGTTATGAGTGGCTGCCACGGTGTTGTCTTCCTGCTGGAGCTACGGATATTCATCAGTATAATGAATGTAATCAGCACAGATTCCGCAAACTCTCTGTGGGACTAACTGTTGGTTTTGCTGTGCTGGAGAAGGTTGAGCTTGCTGAACTTGTTGTTGATTCAATTGCATTTGCTTCAGCAAGTTGGTCATTTCACAGATACTCTGAGTTAGAGCAGTAGTCTCTCTGCTAGAGGATACTTCTGTAACGGCTTTTGAATGGCCTTGTTTCTGCCTGTGATTCCTGGTAGATTCAGCTAAATCACTAATCAATTGCCACGCCTCATTAGTGGTCTTGTACTTTTTCATAGACCCATTACTAGCACTTTCCAATGTGGTCTTATCTTGGGGCCTCATTCCCTGTGTGACATAACCGAGTAACACTATCTTGTCAATCATATGGTGGGGGCATGCTTCCAAAAGATTATTGAAGCGCTCCCAGTATTCATAAAGCGTCTCGGATTCATCCTGAACAATCATGGAAATATCTTTCCTCAGTTTATCAGTAACTTCAGCTGGAAAGAACTTTTCTAAAAATTCTCTTCTGAGTGTATCCCAGTTGGATACAGTTGTTGCTGGTTGAGTGTAGTACCACTCTCTTGCCTTTCCCTCAAGAGAAAACGGGAAAGCTTTCAGCAAAATTGAAGTTTCATCTGCACCGTCACGCCTGACAGTAGAACAGGCTGCCTGAAAATCTCTCAGGTGCTTGATAGGCTCTTGAGCAGGTAAGCCATGAAACTTGGGCATCAAATTGAGCAGTGCGGTCTTTATTTCAAAATCTGTAGCCACCGCTGGATGATGCGCTTGGAACGGTTGCATTGAAAAATCAGGGGCTCCAGCCTCCTGGATAGTAACTCTTCTGGCTGCCGCCATGTTACCTGTACGTAAATCAACCGAATCAGTAGAACGGGAGCTGGTTTCTTCCTCAAATGGCATTTCAAATCCGTCCTCAGAGAGGGCTAACCGACGCTGAGCTTGCCTTATTCGTGAAATAGTTCTTTCAATCTCAGGATCGAATACTGGCAAGCTTGGATCAGGTAGTGAACGCGTCATCTAACGAAAGAAACAAGCAGCTCATAGTAGCAAAATAAAATAAAATGCAAATAAATAAATTCTAATTAATAACTTTAGCACTCTATTGCAACTCCCCGGCAACGGCGCCAAAAATTGATGCGAGCGGAAATTGGCGAGTTAAGAATGATTATAAATTATGCGTCGCTAGTATAGTTCTCAACCAACCAGAAATCTGCTTATCAATTTAAAAAGGGGTGTCACAGAAATTAAAATTAAAATACTGGGAGTATGAATCCCAGGTCGTCTCCCAACGAGTTGTAGGAAAGTGTGCTATTTTATTAATCAGAAGGTTTTCAAAAAGGTTTGAGTTGAATGACAGAAAATTAAATTAGAGAATGTATATAAATATAAATAAAAGCCTTGACTGGGAGTTGATTAGATGGAAGCCCTATTCTTGTTGCAGTACTCTCAAGATTAATTGACAATTGAGATTTATTGTGTTTAGTTGTCCCTTACTAAGTAAGGGAAAGTCAAACAAGTTGGAATGTTGTTCTATTCACAGGTTCCAATCCACTCTTGGGAGGATTGGTGTTAGTGACTAGAGAGCAATCCAACAATAAACCCAATTACAATCTTTCTCTTGAGCATTCTAACTCAAGGATTCCTTTCATCGACTCCCCATCAAGTTAGGGGACTACTCGCTCATTGTAAATGTAAAATTCATAACGTAAGAAAGGGAATTAAAGAAAGACATGATAAATAATGCTCAAAAGATTAATTTAAATTAAAAGTGATTCTTGTATTAATAAATGCTAAAATAATCCAATAGTAAAATTAAGTAAATTAAGGAACATGGAAGAGTAAAAGACAAGTGAAGAGAACGAACTAGAATGTCGAAGTCTTGATGAGGCAATAACTCTTCTCAATATCCCAATGCAAAGATAACGAAAAGTAACTAATCCTAGAAACCTATGAATGTGTAGAGAGAAAACCTAGAGGAGTAGTAGAACTAGATCTAAAAACTAAAACTATGCGGAATGAATGTTCTCTCTGATTTCTGCATGTTCTCTGGCTCTAGTCTGCTTTTCTGGGCCGAAAACTGGGTCAAAATGGGGCCCAAAATTGCCCCAGCGATTCTGCAGATTACGCAGATCGCGCATCTCACGCGATCGCGTCGCTCATACGGACGCGTCATTCGGCGTTCTGCTTTGCCACGCAGTCGCGTCATCCATGCGGCCGCGTCACTGCGATTTGCTCTTCTCCGCGCGGTCGCGTCGTCCATGCAGCCGCGTCGCTTCTCGCTGGTCATCTCCTCAATTTCTTGTGTTCCTTCCATTTTTTACAAGCTTCCTTCCCAATCTCCAACTCATTCACGGCATCGAATGGAATAAAGGGAAAATAAAATACATAATTAAAAGTCTCCAGGAAGCAAGTTTTTAATCATGCAATAAGTTTAGGAACGAAATATAAATGCATGCTTATTTAATGAATAAGTGGGCAAAGATCATGATAAAACCACACAATTAAACACAATATAAACCATAAAATAGTGGTTTATCATCGTGCTTTCGCTTTTTAAGTAGCGTCTCTTTTCGAGACTTGTACCCTTTAGCTTAGCACCTCGGGCCTAGGTTTTTCAACATTTTTGGCCTTTTTGTACCCTTTTTAGTGATCCTTTTATTGGTCTGACTTCTCTGTCGGGCCTTCTCAAGTTATTTTTTGTAATCCATTTTTAGTCAGACCTCATTAGGTCACTTTTTATGGGTTACTTTTTATAACTTCTTGCATTAATCTGCTTCTATCGCTTTCACCTTGCCGACTTCTTTGTAATCGGTCGATGAATTTGGTTTTCACCTTGCCGACCTCTTTGTAATCGGGCGATGAATTTGGTTTTCACCTTGCCGACCGCCTTAGAGGTTGGGCAGTTTCTTAGATCTCGGCCTAGCGCCTCATTAAAAAAACTTTTCACGAAAAAGAGTGCCCCTTGACCTAAGATCTTTACTTTTCTCTAGCTATAGTACCTTCTTAGGTTACAGGCATGCCATGACCTTGGTAGCTCTCGCCCTTCGAGGTCAGACACCTTGTAGTAACATTTTCCCAGTACTTCTGCTACCCGGTATGGTCCTTTCCAATTAGCTGCTAGCTTCCTTTCTCCTGACCAACCTGCTCCGATATCATTTCGGATTAAAATGAGGTCATTGGTGGTGAAGCTTCGCTGGACTACCTTCCGATTATACCTCAGAGCCATTCGACACTTTAGGGCTTCCTCTCTAATCCGAACTCTTTCTCGGACTTCTGGAAGTAGGTCGAGATCCTCCCTTTGAGCTTGGGGGTTGGTATCCTTATTGTAGAGGATCGTCCTAGAAGATCCTTCTTCTAACTCCATGGGAATCATTGCCTCCATTCCGTAAGCAAGTCGGAATGGTGATTCTCCAGTGGTTGAATGTGGTGTTGTCTGATATGCCCATAGGACTTGTGGGAGCTCTTTTGTCCAAGCTCCATTGGCGTCCTGTAATCTTCGTTTTAACCCGGCCAGTATGACTTTGTTGGCGGCTTCCGCCTGTACATTGGCTTATGGGTGCTCTACAGAGGTGAACTGGTGCTTGATTTTTATATCAGCTACCAGATTTCTAAAGCCTGTGTCGGTGAATTGAGTACCATTATCTGTGGTGACGGAGCATGGGACCCCAAACCTTGTGACAATATTTCTGTATAGAAATTTCCAACTTCTTTGGGCGGTGGCATTAGCTAATGGCTCTGCTTCAATCCACTTTGTGAAGTAGTCTATGCCTACAATGAAAAACTTGACTTGTCCAGGCCCCTGGGGGAAGGGTCCAAGGAGGTCGAGCCCCCACTTTGTGAATGGCCAGGCTGAAGTAACGCAGATGAGCTCCTCAGGTGGAGCTATGTGGAAGTTGGCGTGCTTCTGGCATGGTGGGCATGTCTTGACAAACTCTGTCGCTTCCCTTTGCAAGGTCGGCCAGTAGAAACCAGCTCGGAGTACCTTTTTGGAAAGAGCTCTTGCCCCGAGGTGATTGCCGCACATGCCACTGTGGACTTCTTTGAGAACTTCCCTTGCAGCGAAAGTCAGGACGCATTTTAAGAGGGGCGTAGAGATTCCTTTGCTATATAGGACGTCCTGTACTACGGTGTAGTACTGTGCTTCTCGTACTAGCCTTTTTGCCTCCATTTTGTTCGCGAGAAGTATTTCCGACTTGAGGTAGTTGATTATGGGCAACATCCATCCTTGGTCCTGTCCTGATATGGCTAGGATCTTTTCTTCCTCCAAGGTTGATGGACTTCGAAGTTTTTCTTGGATAAGGCTTCTATTATTGCCCACTGGTTTGGTGCTGGCTAGTTTTGAAAGTGCATCAGCTCGGGCATTCTGTTCCCGGGGTATGTGTCGGACCTCATATCCCCTGAATTGTCCGAGCTGTTCTTTGGTTTTGTCAAGGTATTTTTTCACGGTGGGATCCTTGGCTTGATAGCTCCCTTCTATTTGCGAAGTGACTACTTGGGAGTTGCCAAAAATGGTAAGTCTTTGAGCTCCCACTTCCCTAGCCAGCCTCAAACCAGCCAGTAGTACTTCATACTCAGCTTGATTATTTGAGGTAGGGAACTCGAACTTTAAGGAGAGCTCGATTTGTGTTCCCTGATCGCTCTCTAAGATGACGCCTGCACCACTCTCGATTTTGTTTGAAGAGCCGTCCACATAGAGGCTCCACTCTATAGGGGTGCCCGAGGTGTCAGTGTATTCTGCGATGAAGTCGGGCAGGTACTGAAATTTGATAGTTGTTCGGGCTTCATATTTGAGGTCGAATTCGAATAACTCAAGTGCCCATTGTAGGATTCTTCCAGCTAAATCTGTTTTCTGTAAGATCCCCTTTATGGGTTGGTTGGTTCATACTCTGATGGTGTGAGCTTGAAAGTACGGTTGGAGTAGTTGGAAAGTGAGTATGAGGACGTAGACGAAGTTTTCTATCTTTTGATAGTTCAATTCATCCCCTTGTAAAGCCTTATTGATGAAGTAGATGGGTCGTTGCCCACTTTCGTCTTCTCTGACTAGTGTTGATGCTATTTCCCAACTTTCTACAATGAGGTATAGTATGAGCTCTTCGCCTTCCCGAGGTTGAGTAAGGACAGGTGGTTGGCGTTGGCAAGTATTATGGTAATGACCATGGGGTCATCGTGTCCTGGGATGATGCCCACAGCGTCTTCTTGGGTGAAGGTGATATTGGGGAGGTCGATCGACCTGTCTCCTCCTCCAACATGCTACACCTCTTTGAGGTGTCTCTTGCGTGATGACTTAGAGATCCCACCTCCTGTGAATCCCCCATTTATCATATGAACATGTCTCTTAGGTGTGTGAGGTGGGCGTTCGACTCGCCCGACCTCTTTATCCCTTCTTCTTTTCCTTGGCTCGTTTGCTTTATTAGCCAGAAACCGATCTGGTCTCCCTTCTCGTGCTAGTTTTTTAATGACATTTGGTGCACAAAATTGTGATCATCAACAATCGAGCCAAAGACTTGGAGCTCTCAAACATGAATCACACTTTGTCACAATTCCGCACAACTAACCAGCAAGTGCACTGGGTCGTCGAAGTCATACCTTACGTGAGTAAGGGTCGATCCCACAGAGACTGTCGGCTTGAAGCAAGCTATGGTCATCTTGTAAATCTCAGTCAGGCAGATTCAAATGGTTATAGAATATTGATAATTAAAATATGAATAAAACATAAAATAAGATAAAGATAGATATACTTATGTAATTCATTGGTAGGAATTTCAGATAAGCGTATGAAGATGCTTTGTTCCCCCTAAACTTCTGCTTTCCTATTGCCTTCATCCAATCATTCATACTCATTTCCATGGCAAGCTTTATGTTGGGCATCACTGTTGTCAATGGCTACTTCCTGTCCTCTCAGTGAAAATGTTCTACGCACGCTGTCACCGCACGGCTAATCATCTGTCGGTTCTCGATCATGTTGGAATATGATCCATTGATCCTTTTGCGTCTGTCACATGCCCAACACTCGCGAGTTTGAAGCTCGTCACAGTCATCCCTTTCCAAATCCTACTCAGAATACCACAGACAAGGTTTAGACATTCCGGATCTCAGGAATGGCCGCCAATAATTCTAGCCTATACCACGAAGGTTTCAATCTTAGATTAGAAACCCAAGAGATACACATTCAAGCTTGTTTGCATGTAGAACGAAAGTGGTTATCAGTCACGCGTTCATAGGTGAGAATGGTGATGAGTGTCACATAATCACATTCATCATGTTCTTGGGTGCGAATGAATATCTTGGAGAAGAAATAGACTTGAGTTGAATAGAAAAACAATAGTACTTGTATTAATTCATGAAGAACAGCAGAGCTCCACACCTTAATCTATGGTGTGTAGAAACTCCACCGTTGAAAATATATAAGAACAAGGTCTAGGCATGGCCGTGAGGCCAGCCTCCAAAAGTGTCTAAGATAGCATAAGACTTATCAAAGGTGAAAATACAATAGTAAAGGGTCCTATTTATAGAGAATTAGTAGCCTAGGGTTTACAGAAATAAGTAATTAATGCAGAAATCTTCTTCCGGGCCCACTTGGTGTTTGCTTGGGCTGAGCATTGAAGCTTCCATGTGTAGAGACTTTTCTTGGAGTTAAACGCCAGCTTTTGTGCCAGTTTGGGCGTTTAACTCCAGCTTTTATGCCAGTTCTGGCATTTTGACGCCAAAATTTTTGTGCTAACTTGGAACGCCATTTTGGGCCATCAAATCTCGAGCAAAGTATAGAATATTATATATTGCTGGAAAGCCCAGGATGTCTAATTTCTAACGCAATTAAGAGCGCGCCAATTGGGTGTCTGTAGCTCCAGAAAATCCACTTCGAGTGCAGAGAGGTCAGAATCCAACAACATCTGCAGTCCTTTTTCAGCCTCTGAATCAGATTTTCGCTTAGGTCCCTCAATTTTAGCCAGAAAATACCTGAAATCACAGAAAAACACACAAACTCATAGTAAAGTCTAGAAGAGGGATTTTTATTTAAAAACTAATAAAAATATAATAAAAACTAACTAAAATATACTAAAAACATACTAAAAACAATGCCAAAACGCGTATAAATTATCCGCTCATCACAACACCAAACTTAAATTGTTGCTTGTCCACAAGCAACTGAAAATCATATAGGATAAAAAGAATAGAATATACAATGAATTCCAAAAACATCTATGAAGATCAGTATTAATTAGATGAGCGGGGCTATTAGCTTTTTGCTTCTGAACAGTTTTGGCATCTCACTTTATCCTTTGAGGTTCAGAATGATTGGCTTCTATAGGAACTCAGAATCCAGATAGCGTTATTGATTTTCCTAGTTAAGTATGTTGATTCTTGAACACAGCTACTTTATGAGTCTTGGCCGTGACCCTAAGCATTTTGTTTTCCAGTATTACCACCGGATACATAAATGCCACAGACACATAACTGGGTGAACCTTTTCAGATTGTGACTCAGCTTTGCTAGAGTCCCCAATTAGAAGTGTCCAGAGCTCTTAAGCACACTCTTTTTGCTTTGGACCATGACTTTAACCGCTCAGTCTCAAGTTTTCACTTGACACCTTCACGCCACAAGCACATGGTTAGGGACAGCTTGGTTTAGCTGCTTAGGCCAGGATTTTATTCCTGTGGGCCCTCCTATCCACTGATGCTCAAAGCCTTGGATCCTTTTTCTTTTTTTTTTTATTTTATCCTTGCCTTTTGGTTTAAAGGGATATTGACTTTTTCTGCTTGCTTTTTTTTTTCTTTTCTCTCTCTTTTTTTTTTGCATATATATATTTTTTCTGCAAGCTTTTCACTGCTTTTTCTTGCTTCAAGAATCAATTTTATGGTTTTTCAGATCATCAAATAACATTTCTCCTTTTTCCATCATTCTTTCAAGAGCCAACAATTTTAACATTCATGAATCAACAAATTCAAAAAAAATGCACTGTTCAAGCATTCATTCAGAAAAACAATAGTATTGCCACCACATTAACATAACTAAACTGTTTTAAAATTTGAAATTCATGCAGTTCTTTTTCTTTTTCAATTAAAAATATTTTTCATTTAAGAAAGGTGATGGATTCATTTTCATAGCTTCAAGGCATAGACACTAAGACACTAATGATCATGTAATAAAGACACAAACATAGATAAACATAAAGCATAATTTTCGAAAAATAGAAAATAAAGAACAAGGAGATTAAAGAATGGGTCCACCTTAGTGATGGCGGCTTGTTCTTCCTCTTGAAGATCTAATGGAGTGCTTGAGCTCCTCAATGTCTCTTCCTTGCCTTTGTTGCTCCTCTCTCATGGTTCTTTGGTTTTCTCTAATTTCATGGAGGAGGATGGAATGCTCTTGGTGCTCCACCCTTAGTTGTCCCATATTGGAACTTAATTCTCCTAGGGAGATGTTGATTTGCTCCCAATAATTTTGTGGAGGAAAATGCATCCCTTGAGGCATCTCAGGGATTTCATGATGAGGAATTTCCTCATGCTCTTGGTGAGGTTCTCTTATTTGCTCCATCCTTTTCTTAGTGATGGGCTTGTCCTCATCAATCAGAATGTCTCCTTCTATGTCAATTCCAACCGAATTGCAGAGGTGACAAATGAAATGAGGGAAGGTTAACCTTGCCAAAGTAGAGGACTTGTCCGCCACCTTGTAGAGTTCTTGGGATATAACCTCATGAACTTTTACTTCCTCTCCAATCATGATACTATGGATCATGATAGCCCGGTCTATAGTAACTTCAGACCGGTTGCTAGTGGTAATGATTGAGCGTTGGATGAACTCCAACCATCCCCTAGCCACGGGCTTGAGGTCATGCCTTCTTAGTTAAACCGACTTCCCTCTTGAATCTCTCTTCCATTGGGCGCCCTCTTCACAGATGTCCATGAGGACTTGGTCCAACCTTTGATCAAAGTTGACCCTTCTAGTGTAGGGGTGTGCATCTCCTTGCATCATAGGCAAGTTGAATGCCAACCTTACATTTTCCGGACTAAAATCTAAGTATTTCCCCCGAACCATTGTAAGCCAATTCTTAGGGTCCGGGTTCACACTTTGATCATGGTTCTTGGTGATCCATGCATTGGCATAGAACTCTTGAACCATTAAGATTCTGACTTGTTGAATGGGGTTGGTAAGAACTTCCCAACCTCTTCTTCGGATTTCATGTCGGATCTCCGGATACTCATTCTTTTGGAGCTTAAAAAGGACCTCGGGGATCACCTTCTTCTTGGCCACAACTTCATAGAAGTGGTCTTGATACACCCTTGAGAGGAATTTCTCCATCTCCCATGACTCAGAGGTGGAAGCTTTTGCCTTCCCTTTCCTCTTTCTAGAGGTTTCTTGATATGTGGTCAGGAGGACATTTTCGTCATCTTAGAGCTATGGGACGGAATGATAATCTTGTCATATTCAAGGATCTGAATTCTAGAAAAATTGTGCCATGCTAGTCTTGGACATCTAGAAGACCAAGAGTCCGTCTCAAAAATAGTGGTGCTGAAAGGGCAACAATTCATAAGGCCCATTGGGCTAAGTCAGGACAGCAAGAAGCCCAATAATGCTTTTTAAATTTAATAGGAGGCATAATTTATTATTAATTTTCGAATTTTTAGGCATTTATTTTGATTTGTTTCGTTGTTAGAGTTTGTTGGAAGATTTGATTTACTTTTGATTTGCTTAGTAGTATTTTTAGGGATTTTAAATATAAATCAAATCTGATCTAATCTAATAAGATCAAATCTGATTTAAATTAGTTATCATATCTTTAGGATTTTAAAATTTAAATCAAATATGATCTAATCCAATAAGATCAAATCTGATTTAAATTAGTTATCTTATCTTATCTTTTAGCTAGTTTGTTTGGGATCTATTTAAACACCTTCTGGTGAGACAATTTTTGAAAAATATGAGAGAAAAGAAATTGAGAAAGAGATTGAGTGTTTGAGTGAAAGGAATCCATGTTTGATTGAAAGCGAGAGTTTTGAGAGAAAATATGAGAATAGTGAGCGAAAGGAGTCAATGAGTGACAAAGAAACTGATAGCAATAAACACACTTGTGAGAGAGATCTAGAAAGTTCTAGCTTAGACAAGAGTGCATTAGTATCATTGAATTCCATGGAATCCTTAGTTTCTCATATATCTAACAATGAAATTCCTAGTGTTTTTATATCAACTTTTCCAAGCTTTGTAGATTCACTGATCAACTATGGAGGCATTAATATGGATGAAAAGAAAGGAAGACAAATTGCACACTTTGAACAAGATGGTGAAACTATGGTTGGAAAGATTGAACTTGCACACATGAAGGACATAGCCACAATTCAGTGGGTAGAGAAGAGTCATCAAACCATGGTATTTAAACCTGGAGATTGGGTTTGGATTCCTTGGAGGGACGAAGAGCATCTCATACAAGATTCGAGGACGAATCTTTTTGAAGAGGGAGAGAATGATATGTGGTCAGGAGGACATTTTCGTCATCTTAGAGCTAAGGGATGGAATGATAATCTTGTCATATTCAAGGATCTGAATTCTATTAGAATTGTGCCATGCCAGTCTTGGACATCTAGAAGACCAAGAGTCCGTCTCAAAAATAGTGGTGCTGAAAGGGCAACAATTCATAAGGCCCATTGGGCTAAGTCAGGATAGCAAGAAGTCCAATAATGCTTTTCAAATTTAATGGGAGGCATAATTTATTATTAATTTTCGAATTTTTAGGCATTTATTTTGATTTGTTTCGTTGTTAGAGTTTGTTGGAAGATTTGATTTACTTTTGATTTGCTTAGTAGTATTTTTAGGGATTTTAAATTTAAATCAAATCTGATCTAATCTAATAAGATCAAATCTTATTTAAATTAGTTATCATATCTTTAGGATTTTAGAATTTAAATCAAATATGATCTAATCCAATAAGATCAAATCTGATTTAAATTAGTTATCTTATCTTATCTTTTAGCTAGTTTGTTTGGGATCTATTTAAACACCTTCTGGTGAGACAATTTTTGAAAACTTTGATGAATAATTTTTCCTTAGTGCTTTATGCACGTTTTTTTAGTGTGGTTAAGTGAGGTGAGTGATTTGCTTCGCTTGTTGCATAGAGAAAATTGAGTGATTCAATTTTCATCCCTCTGATCTAGGTTGTCAAGGACAAGTTCTTTGAAGGTCTAGTAGGGAATCCTTTCCGGTGACCTAGGTTGCTAAGAACAGGTATCTTAGAGGTCTAGTAGGAAAAACCTTTATCTTTTATATTTCCGCTGTGTCTCTTTTTTTTTGGCTAATAAATTCCACTATTTTTGAGGCGGACTCTTGGTCTTCTAGATGTCCAAGACTGTCATGGCACAATTCTTCTAGAATTCAGATCCTTGAATATGACAAGATTATCATTCCGTCCCTTAGCTCTAAGATGACGAAAATGTCCTCCTGACCACATATCATTTCTCCGGCCTTTGGTGCCATAAATGGTTATGGAAAAACAAAAAGCAACGCTTTTACCACACCAAAATTAGAAGGTTTGCTCGTCCTCGAGCAAAAGAAGAAAGAAGAGAGTAGAAGTAGAAGAAATATAGGAGATGGAGGGGGCTTAGTGTTTCGGCCAAGGGGGAGAAGTAGTGTGTATGTTGTGTGAAAATAAAGTAGTGAAGATGGGTTTATATAGGAGTGGAGAGGGGGGTATGGTTCGGCCATTATGGGTGGGTTTGGGTGAGAAAGTGGTTTGAATTTGAATGGTGAGGTAGGTGGGGTTTTATGAAGGATGGATGTGAGTGGTAAAGAGAATGGTGGGATTTAATAGGTGAGGGGTTTTTGGGGAAGAGGTATTGAGGTGATTGGTAAATGGGTGAAGAAGAGAGAGAGGGGTGGGGTAGGTGGGGATCCTGTGGGGTCCACAGATCCTGAGGTGTCAAGGATATCTCATCCCTGCACCAAGTGGCGTGCAAAACGCCCCTTCCAGGCAATCCCGGCGTTAAACGCCAGGCTGCTGCCCATTTCTGGCATTTAATGCCAGCTTCTTGCCCATTCCTGGCGTTAAACGCCAGTCAGCTTCTCCTCCATGGTGTTCTATTTTTAACACTTTTTTCCTTCTGTTTTTGCTTTTTCAATTGTTTTTGTGACTTCACCTGATCATCAACCTACAGAAAACATAAAATAACAAAAGAAAATAGAAATTTAACATAGATAATTAAAGATTGGGTTGCCTCCCAACAAGCACTTCTTTAATGTCAATAGCTTGACAGTGGGCTCTCATGGAGCCTCACAGATGTTCAGAGCAATGTTGGAACCTCCCAACACCAAACTTTAGAGTTTGAATGTGGGGGTTCAACACCAAACTTAAAGTTTGGTTGTGGCCTCCCAACACCAAACTTAGACTTTGACTGTGGGGGCTCTGTTTGACTTTGTATTGAGAGAAGCTCTTCATGCTTCCTCTCCATGGTTACAGAGGGATATCCTTGAGCTTTAAACACAAGGGAGTCTTCATTCACTTGAATGATCAATTCTCCTCTGTCAACATCAATCACAGCTTTTGCTGTGTCTAGGAAGGTTCTACCAAGGATGATGAATTCATCCATACACTTCCCAGTCTCTAGGATTATGAAGTCAGCAGGGATGTAGTGGCCTTCAACCTTTACCAAGACATCCTCTACAAGTCCATAAGCCTGTTTCCTTGAATTGCCTGCCATCTCTAGTGAGATTCTTGCAGCTTGTACCTCAAGGATCCCTAGCTTCTCCATTACAGAGAGAGGCATGAGGTTTATACTTGACCCTAGGTCACACAGATCCTTCTCAAAGGTCATGGTGCCTATGGTACAAGGGATTGAGAATTTTCCAGGGTTTTGTCTCTTCATAGGTAATTTCTGCCTAGTCAAGTCATCCAGTTCTTTGATGAGCAATGGAGGTTCATCCTCCCAAGTCTCATTACCAAATAACCTGGCATTTAGCTTCATGATTGCTCCAAGGTACTTAGCAACTTGCTCTTCAGTAATATCTTCATCCTCTTCAGAGGAAGAACACTCATCAAAGCTCATGAATGGCAGAAGTAAATTCAATGAAATCTCTATGGTCTCTGTGTGAGCCTTAGATTCCCATGGTTCCTCCTCAAGGAACTCCATGGAGGCCGGTGGACGTCCATTGAGGTCTTCCTCAGTGGAGATCACTACCTCTTCCTCCTCTCCAGGTTCGTCCATGTGGGTTGTGGTTATGGCCTTGCACTCTCTTTTTGGATTCTCTTCTATATTGCTTGGGAGAGTACTAGGATGGAGTTCAGTAATTTTCTTACTCAGCTGACCCACTTATGCCTCCAAATTTCTAATGGAGGACCTTATTTTAGTCATGAAACTTTGAGTGGTTTTGATTAGATCAGAGACAATGGTTTCTAAGTCAGAGTGGCTTTGCTTAGAATTTTCTATCTGTTGCTGAGAAGATGATGGAAAAGGCTTGCTATTGCTAAACCTGTTTCTTCCACCATTATTGTTGTTGAAACCTTGTTGAGGTCTCTGTTGATCCTTCTATTAGAGATTTGGATGATTTCTCTATGAAGGATTATAGGTGTTTCCATAGGGTTCTCCCATGTAATTCACCTCTTCCATTGCTGGGTTCTCAGGATCATAAGCTTCTTCTTCAGAGGAAGCTTCCTTAGTACTGCCTGTTGCTGCTTGCATTCTAGACAGACTCTGAGAAATCATATTGACTTGTTGAGTTAATATCTCATTCTGAGCCAATATGGCATTCAAAGTATCAATCTCAAGAACTCCTTTCTTCTGAGTTATCCCACTATTCACAGGATTCCTTTCAGAAGTGTACATGAATTGGTTATTTGCAACCATTTCAATGAGTTCCTGAGCTTCTGTAGGCGTCTTCTTCAGATGAAGAGATCCTCCAGCAGAGCTATCCAATGACATCTTGGATAGTTCAGACAGACCATCATAGAATATACCTATGATACTCCATTCTGAAAGCATGTTAGAAGGACACCTTCTGATCAATTGCTTGTATCTTTCCCAAGCTTCATAGAGGGATTCACCTTCCTTTTGTCTGAAGGTTTGGACTTCCACTCTAAGCTTACTCAATTTTTGAGGTGGAAAGAACTTTGCCAAGAAGGCATTGACTAGCTTTTCCCAAGAGTTCAGGCTTTCTTTAGGTTGTGAGTTCAACCATGTCCTAGCTCTGTCTCTTACAGCAAAAGGGAAGAGCATAAGTCTGTAGACGTCAGGGTCAACCCCATTGGTCTTGACAGTGTCATAGATTTGCAAGAATTCAGCTAAGAACTAATGAGGATCTTCCAATGGAAGTCCATGAAACTTGCAATTCTGTTGCATTAGAGAAACTAATTGAGGCTTAAGCTCAAAGTTGTTTGCTCCAATGGCAGGGATTGAGATGCTTCTCCCATAGAAGTCGGGAGTAGGTGCAGTAAAGTCACCAAGTACCTTCCTTGCATTGTTGGCATTGTTGTTGTTTTCGGCTGCCATGGCTTCTTCTTGTTTGAAAAGATCTGTTAGGTCCTCTAGAGAGAATTGTGCTTTAGCTTCTCTTAGCTTTCTCTTCAAGGTCCTTTCAGGTTTAGGATCAGCTTGAACAAGTATGCCTTTATCTTTGCTCCTGCTCATATGAAAGAGAAGAGAACAAGAAAGTAGGGAATCCTCTATGTCACAGTATAGAGATTCCTTGAGGTGTCAGAGGAAAAGAAGAATAGAAGGAGGAGGTAGATAGAAGAGAATTCGAACTTATCAAGAGGGATAGAGTTCGAATTGTACCTTGAGGAGGAGTGTTAGTCCCTTAAATAGAAGGATGTGAGAAGAGGGGAAGAATTTTTGAAAATAAATTAAAAAGATTTTGAAATAATAAAAAGAAATTTGAAATTTGATTGAGATTTTCGAAAATTAATATTGGGAAAGAAATTAAGTAATTTTTGAAAAAGATTTTGAAATTAGAAATTAAAAAGATATGATTGAGAGTTAATTTTGAAAAAGATGTGATTGAAAAGATATGATTGAGAAGATATGATTGAAAATCAATTTAAAAAAAAGAAAGTTTTAAAATTAAAGTTGATTACTTGACTAACAAGAAATTAAAAGATATGATTCTTAAAATTTAAAATTTGATCCTTTCTTAATAGGCAAGTAACAACTTGAAAATTTTGAAGTAAATCATTAATTGTAGCAAGGATTTTCGAAAATAATAATAAATAAAAAAATGGAAAGAAATTGATTTTGAAGAGATATGATTGAAAAGATATGATTTGAAAAAGATTTGATTTTGAAAAATTATGAAGATTTGAAAAAAATTTGAATTAAAAACAAAATCTTCCCTCTAGTGTCCTCCTGGCGTTAAACGCCCAGAATGGTATCCATTCTGGCATTTAACGCCCAAAATGCTACCTTTTTGGGCGTTAAACGCCCAGCCAGATACCCTGGCTAGCGTTTAAACGCCAGTTTTCCTTCTTCACTGGGCGTTTTGAACGCCCAGCTTTTTCTGTTTAATTCCTCTGCTGAATATTTTGAATCTTCAATTATCTGTATTATTGACTTGAAAAGACACAATTTTGAACATATTTTTGAATTTTTAATGATGAGAAACAATAAAAATGCAATTAAGATCAAATAAACAATGCATGCAAGAGACCAAACTTAAAAATTAACACTAAGATACATAAAATATTTTTGATTTTTATGATTTTATAAATTTTTTTTGTGATTTTTCAAAAATCAAATGGAAAAGAGAATAAAGAAATTCAAAACTTTTAATAAGAATTCCAGGAATCATGCAATGTTAGTCTAAAGCTTCAGTCTAAAAAGATTAGACATGGCTAGCCAAGCTTCAGCAGGACATTACATTCAGCAGCTAAATTGATGAGAATCAATTAGCTTTTGTGATGATAAGAACATCACCTTGAAACTCTAGAATTCATTCTTAAAAATTCTGAAAAATAAAAAGAAAAGTACCTAATCTAAGCAACAAAATGAACCGTCAGTTGTCCAAACTCGAACAATCCCCGGCAACGGCGCCAAAAACTTGGTGCACAAAATTGTGATCATCAACAATGGTGCCAAAGACTTGGAGCTCTCAAACGTGAATCAGACTTTGTCACAATTCCGCACAACTAACCAGCAAGTGCACTGGGTCATCCAAGTAATACCTTACGTGAGTAAGGGTCGATCCCACGGAGACTGTCGGCTTGAAGCAAGCTATGGTCATCTTGTAAATCTCAGTCAGGCAGATTCAAATGGTTATGGAGGATTGATAATTAAAATATGAATAAAATATAAAATAAGATAAAGATAGAGATACTTATGTAATTCATTGGTAGGAATTTCAGATAAGCGTATGAAGATGCTTTATTCCCCCTAAACTTCTGCTTTCCTATTGCCTTCATCCAATCATTCATACTCATTTCCATGGCAAGCTTTATGTTGGGCATCACCATTGTCAATGGCTACTTCCCGTCCTCTCAGTGAAAATGTTCTACGCACGATGTCACCGCACGGCTAATCATCTGTCGGTTCTCGATCATGTTGGAATAGGATCCATTGATCCTTTTGCGTCTGTCACACGCCCAACATTCGCGAGTTTGAAGCTCGTCACAGTCATCCCTTCCCAGATCCTACTCAGAATACCACAGACAAGGTTTAGACATTCCGGATCTCAGGAATGGCCGCCAATAATTCTAGCCTATACCACGAAGGTTTCAATCTTAGATTAGAAACCCAAGAGATACACATTCAAGCTTGTTTGCATGTAGAACGGAAGTGGTTGTCAGTCACGCGTTCATAGGTGAGAATGGTGATGAGTGTCACATAATCATCACATTCATCATGTTCTTGGGTGCGAATGAATATCTTGGAGAAGAAATAGACTTGAGTTGAATATAAAAACAATTGTACTTGTATTAATTCATGAAGAACAGCAGAGCTCCACACCTTAATCTATGGTGTGTAGAAACTCCACCGTTGAAAATACATAAGAACAAGGTCTAGGCATGGCCGTGAGGCCAGCCTCCAAAAGCATCTAAGATAGCATAAGACTTATCAAAGGTGAAAATACAATAGTAAAGGGTCCTATTTATAGAGAACTAGTAGCCTAGGGTTTACAGAAATAAGTAATTAATGCAGAAATCTTCTTCTGGGCCCACTTGGTGTGTGCTTGGGCTGAGCATTGAAGCATCCATGTAGAGACTTTTCTTGGAGTTAAACGCCAGCTTTTGTGCCAGTTTGGGCGTTTAACTCCAGATTTTATGCCAGTTCTGGCGTTTTGACGCCAGAATTTTTGTGTGACTTGGAACGCCGGTTTGAGCCATCAAATCTCGGGAAAAGTATGGATTATTATATATTGCTGGAAAGCCCAGGATGTCTACTTTCCATCGCAATTGAGAGCGCGCCAATTGGGCTTTTGTAGCTCCAGAAAATCCACTTCGAGTGCAGGGAGGTCAGAATCCAACAGCATCTGCAGTCCTTTTTCAGCCTCTGAATCAGATTTTCGCTCAGGTCCCTCAATTTCAACCAGAAAATACCTGAAATCACAGAACAATACACAAACTCATAGTAAAGTCCAGAAGAGTGATTTTTATTTAAAAACTAATAAAAATATAATAAAAACTAACTAAAATATACTAAAAATGTACTAAAAACAATGCCAAAAAGCGTATAAATTATCCGCTCATCAACATTCTTTTGATCAAAGCAGTCGTTGGTGGAATGTCCATAGATTCGGTGACATTAGTGATACTCTGTCTGATTTCCTCCTCCTCTTTTATGTTTAATTAGACGAGGGGGCGGGATCTTTTCAGTGTTGCATATCTCTATGTATACATCCACAAGGGACACTCTGAGCGGAGTGTAGTTGTGGTACTTTCGAGGTTTCTCAGCAGGCTGATCTTCCTTTTTCCTGGACTCTTTATCCTTATCTCGAGGCGGGTAGGAGAATCCAGATTTTGAGGTTTCTCCTAGTTGAGAATTCTCCTCCATATTGATATACTTTTCTACTCGTTCTTGTATCTCGTTCAGGGATGTTGGATGTTTTTTGGATATTGAGTGACTAAAAGGTCCCTCTCTCAGGCCGTTGATGAGCCCCATGATGGTCGCTTCTGTTGGGAGGTTTTGTAAGTCGAGACATGCTTTGTTGAACCATTCCATGTAGCTGCGGAGGCTTTCCCGATCTCCTTGTTTAATTCCTAGCAGGCTTGTGGCGTGTTTGGTTTTCTCCTTCTGGATGGAGAACCTGGCGAGGAACTTTTTGGCTAGGTCGTCAAAACTTGTGATTGACCTTGGAGGTAAGCTGTCGAACCATTTTATTGCTGTTTTTGTCAGGGTAGTCGGGAATGCTTTGCATCGAATTGCGTCTGAGGCGTCTGTGAGATATATCCTGCTTCTGAAATTGCTGATATGATGGCTAAAGTCAGATGTACCATCATATGGGGCCATGTCATGAGCTTTGAAGTCCTTTGGTACTTTAGCTTTCATGATCTCTTTAGTGAATGGATCTTGATCCTTGGGGGAGTTATCTTCATGACTGGAACTAGTAGTTTTAGTTTTGAGGTCAGCCTCGAGCTTTCTGAGTTTGTCCTCTAGCTCTCGACGGCGTCTCGTTTCTCTTTGGAGGTCTCTCTCGGCCTCCCGCTGATGTTTGGCCTCCTATTCGAGCTTTTTAAGGCGATTCTGCTGTTCACGGAGGGCATCTAAGATTTTCGTGTTTGGAGAATGCTTGTCTCCCTTAGTTTGAGGCACATCCTTTGATGCGACATCTGTATTTTTAAGTGGGGTTCTTTCTTCCAAACCAAAGTTGTGATCGTTGTCAAGGTTGTCTGCCATGATGATGGGATGACTTCCAGGTTCCCCAGTAACGGCGCCAATGTTCCGAGGGTTACCTAAAACTGAGGTCGATTTCGGATGAGATCTGTTGTGGTGGTCAGAGCTATCGTGTCCGACTTGTTGAATCTGGTGGTACTGCTGATCCTTGATCACCGGAGGGTGGTGGTACCTGCAAGAGACTCCGATGCTTAAGTTAGAATGGGCTTTAAGCAGGTTTTTTGTGTAGAATCAGAGTATAAGTTATACATGGGTGCTCCAGTGTATTTATAGTAGTGTAGAGTAACCTTTCTGGAGATAAGTTAGTTATCTTATCTTATCTTTGAGCGAAGTCACCTTATCTTTTAGGCCAGCCGCCTTTAGAGTGGGCTGCGTCCTTTTATTTGGGCCTACTTGGGCCTCTGAGGCGTTTGTCCAAGCTCTTTGCGAAGAGGTCAGTAATGGACCAACCATCCAAGAGGTCGGTAATGAACCAACCTTCCAAGAGGTCGGTAATGAACCAACCTTCCAAGAGGTCGGCCTATTTGCTTTAGATCATCTCGAATCATATAGCTCGAACTAGTGTATGAACAATCACCCTACCTCTAACCGTAAAGCAGAGGATAAAAAAGTGTCACGACAGTTTTAAGGCTTATAATATGTAGTATATATCAAAAAATTTATATAACTAGAAGCCCGATGAAGGAGTAGAGCTCAAAGTCGCATAAAACGGAATTACAAAATGCGAAGCGTTTACACACGATAACTAAACGCATAGGCACGGACAGAACAAGACATAATATATATAAAACTTTGTAGATTGCTCCATGATACACAAGGTAATAATTAAATTACCAAGATATATATATAAGTATGAAATACCAAGAAGAGAACTAGTCACAGCCTGTGGACTTTAGGCCGGCTAGTCAAACTGAATTACAAGAGTTTTTGGAAGTTTAAAACAACTTGTACAACTTATCTCTCAAATCAAGCCTCTAAGGACGTAAAGTCTAAAATAAAATATGAGAGAAAGTACTGCAACAAATAATCAAATACAAAGAGATGGCAAAAGATCTTCTGCTCTGTCACCATCCAGCAACTCACCGAGGTGGGTTAGGACCTACATCTGAAAAGCAACAACAACATATGGTATGAGAACTGGAGGTTCTCAGTTTGGTAACAGTTCCCAAAAATGTAAGATATAAGGTTCTGGGACGCCAAAGGCAATCCTAGAACTTCACATCAAATACAGATATTCAAGCTTAACAAAATAAATAACTTAAACCTTAAACAATAAACAAGGTTATCTCAACTTAGGGATTTCTAACTAAAACTAGTCACCACTGTCCCATAGCCTTTACCAACCTACCCTCCATGCGATCCCATCGCCACCGCCTACCTAACCTCCTCAGCACCAGACAATCACAAATAATGCAAGCAAGTAATACACAGGTAATATTCATATATAGCAAGTAATTCAAAAAGCAAGTACACATATTATACATTTAGGCAAATTGCAAGTAATCAAAGCAAACAAGCACATAAGAGATGCACATGATGAATGCTTGTCCTATTGGTTGTGATATCACATGTCGGTTACAGTGCCAAACCCAACTCAAAATCTGGACAGCAACTCCAGGATTAGTCTCTCTATTGCACATACTCAGGAGGAATAATTTCGCGGGATGAATGCTCTACCACCTTCTCCTTTCAGAGGGAAACTTTTCGAGGGAGAGTGCCCTATCACCTTCCTCTGGATGCCGCATAATTATGTGGAATAGTGCCCTACCACTTTGCAACCAGAGAGAAATGCATACTTAGGAGGAATAATTCCGACGGATGAATGCCCTACCACCTTCTCCATGAGAGCGAAATGTGAGTGGGAAGCCCAGCTCCAACCCTCACATCCAAACGTAGGCGGGAGACTGCCACAGCCTCTACAACGGAGAACAATCAATATCAAATTCACATACTCAATCTCAGAGGTCACTACTCATAGCACAAGTCCACTTATACTCACCTCATTAATCATCATTGTTCATGTTTCTCAAGTCATGATCATCACAACACTCTGTCTAAACACTCCAGCTATTCCATCCGTAGAACATCCCAAGCCTAAATCACCATCTTCTAAACTCATAACCAAAAATACCTCTTTTTATTCACTTATTATTTTCTCCCTTGATTCAAAGCCTAAAATACTAGCAAAAAGATTTTAAACAAGTATTACGGAAGTTTGCAAGCTTGCAGGAAGGTAAAATAGTTAAAAACAGCGTTTTAGG
Source organism: Arachis ipaensis (assembly GCF_059453495.1). Lineage (NCBI taxonomy): Eukaryota > Viridiplantae > Streptophyta > Magnoliopsida > Fabales > Fabaceae > Arachis > Arachis ipaensis. Next base: position 76,167,948 of record NC_142442.1, on the reverse strand, counting down.
TGAAAAACAGGGCTTGTGCGTACGCACAGGGTTGTGTGCGTATGCACGCACCAGAAGGCTTTCCCGACCTGTCTGTACACATGATGTTGTGTGTACGCACAAATTGAAACACCCACTCTGTTCTGTGCTTACGCACAGAGGTGTGCGTGGACACACATGACAGATTTTCAAATTTTCTACATCATAGAATTCAGATTTTTGATGCCAACTTCTAACGATCATATCTTTCTCTACAAAATTCCAATTTCTACAAATTCTATACCGTTTTAAAGCTCTTTAAATTATCTTTAATATGATAGAAAATTTAATCAATTTTAAAAACTGTAGCTCAAGATATGATCCGCCAAAGTTGGCCCAAAATCCATTTTTACCAAAAAAACTCTAAACCTCAAATTTACCAAATCATCAATCCTAAACTAAGAGTTCATTACCCAAAATAGTACTCAAGCCATTACACACATATCTACACACTTCCATTCATCTCAACAACATATTACCCCCCTAAACCATCAAAGTATTCCATAATATGTTTTCAAAACCCATAGTCATCATCAACCAACAACAACATCAACAACCAATACAAATCCTCATCAACATCAACAATCATCACCAAACAACATCTAACATTAACCAAATCCATCATAATCTTTATTCCTCCAATTTAACCTCATAAAACTCATATCCTTCACCAATTTTCATCAATAACAATATTCATACTTCTCATCAATTAACCTCAACATTAGTAATCATTATCAACATTCATATTATCACAATCATCATAAACACTCATCAACATCAACCAACATCATAGTATATCATTAACACCAATAACCATCATACCCCTTATCAACATTACAATCATCATCAATTATCATCAATTCAATCCTATCCTAAGGTCCACCAGTCTAAGTGTCTAAAAATATTATATATTACATAAAGCAAACTGAAAACATACCTTTGTCGATTTCCAAAATGCACCAAACACTAAAATAAAGCCACCAAGCTTGATCCAAAGCCTCAAACCAACTCCAACAAACACCAAAACTCAATCTAATATCATACAACATACCAACATAAAATCTAGAGTTCACAAAAATAACTAAACACAAGAGTTTGAAGAAACTTACCATACCCAACGATATTAGGGGCAAAACTCAACAATATTCCAATGCTAAAGCACCTATAAACAAACAAAATCACAAAATCTACTCAAAAACCAAACGTAAAAATGCAAAATTGTTAGGGCTAGAAACTGGAGCTTGAGTTTCAAAATCTTACTAGCAAAACTTGGTTAGAAATGATAGGCTCAGCGAGAGCTTCGTGTGGCCGCAAACAACTTGTCAATCGGAGCACCGTAGCTCAAGTTATGACCAAAAGAAGGAGGAGATGAATAGTAACATTATCTTCTTCTCCTCTCTTCTCATCTATCCGAGTTCTCTCTCTCTCTCTCTCTCTTTCTATTAAAATGATCTAAAAGCTCATTAATAGAGCATATATATGTGGGGCCCGGTCCAACCTGTTAGCATTTTTTGCCCGTTTGGCCCATTTTGGGCCAAAACCTTTAAGATTAGTGCCCGATTTTTTATTCTAAATTATTTTTGTCCTTTAAAAATGATGAATTCAATTTTCAAAATCTTATTTTTCTCAATACACAATACCGGACAGATTAGAGCCGATATCGCCGGCTTAAGCACCAGTACGCATTTTTATAAAAATTTCCCTCAAAAGATACATTTTCCCACTCAGAAAAATTCATTGATATCAAATTTTACCTTTTTATTTTCAAAATACCATTTCTATATTTTTGAACCTATTCCAGGTAATTAAATTATTATTTTATTAAAACGGTTATTCCGGTTCTTACATTCTCCCCTCCTAATTAGGAATTTTGTCCCCAAAATTCGAATCGTGTGATATATCCTCTAAGAAGAGTTCTACTACCCACGTTGTCAACCTAAGCAAGTCATCAAAGCCTCTCGTCCACCATAGTTCTTCCGGGTCAATGTTCCCTCTCGCCTTCTACTGTGTCACTCTGATTATTCGTCACTAAGAATCCGACTTACTCTACTACCTCGAATAGAAATTTTACTTTAAACCAAATACCGCTTTTGTAACATTTTCAAAGCTTTGAAAACAAGTTCAATCTAAACCTTTTCAATGTCAAAGCTTTTTCAAAAGACTCAAAAATTATTTATTCTTAAATCAATTAATTTAAATAATGATTTTCCATAAATTCATTAAAATCCTTAAATCATAGCTTTTCAATTTAATTCCCTTTCGATGAGTTAAATTACAAACCAAATTCACAAATTAACAAAATCATAGAACTCACTTTTTCTGTAAACCATATCATATAATCTAAGAATTTTGACCTAGTTTCGAAACCAAATAATTTAAACCAAAAGTTCCAAACCAAATTTAAAAATTATTCTAAGCTTTAAAACTTTTTCAACAAGGTTCAAGTCCATACTGGTTAGGAATTAAAAATCATAATTAAAAATTGCAAAAACATTGGTCCTTCTGATGATACACCCACATTCTGTAGTTGCATCAGTTGGCACTTCCCCTGCCACCAGTGCTGAGCCTCACCAATCAACAGATATGCCGCAAACTCTACGAACTGGTTTTTTGGAACATGTTGAGCTTGTGACGCTTTGGCTAGGTTAGTCATCCTCACTATCTCTCCGTGAACGTGATTGACCTCGTCCGTCAGTTGCCATTCAGGTTTCCTTTCCACACCAAACAATCGATATCGAGGTGATTGGTCTTAATATCTCAGGCCTAGTGCTTCAATTATCCCCAAAGGCACTCACAAACAAGCATGCTATACATATCAAGCAGATAACCTAAATAATACCTCAAGCTCACGAGGACGAACCGCTCTGATACCACTAAATATAATACCCCGTTACCCTAAGCCTTACCCCTAGCCATAAAGCAGAGGATAACAAAGTGCCATGACAGTTCTAAGGCTTATAATATGTAATATATATCCAAGAATTTATATAACTAGAAGCCCGATGAAGGAGTAAAGCTCAAAGTCACATAAAGCAGAATTACAAAGCACAAAGCGTTCACACACGATAACTAAAGGCATAGGCACGGATAGAACAAGAAATATATATATAAAACCTTGTAGATAGCTCCATGATACGTAATGTAATTATTAAATTAACAAGAATATATATATATATATATATATATAAGTATGAAATACTAAAAAGAGAACTTGTCACAGTTTGTGCAGTTTAGGCTGGCTAGTCAAACTAAAATACAAATGAGTTTTTGGAAGTTTAAAACAGCTTGTACAACTTATCTCTCAAATAAAGCCTCTAAGGCCATAAAGTCTAAAATAAAAGATGAGAGAAAGTACTACAACAAATAATCAAATACAAAAAGATGGCAACAGATCCTCCTCTCTGTCACCATCCTGCAACTTATCGAGGTGGGTTACAACCTACGTCTGAAAAGCGGCAACAACATATGGTATGAGAACTGGAGGTTCTTAGTATGGTAACAGTGTTCAAAAATGTAAGATATAAGGTTCTGGGATGCCAAAGGTAATCCTAGAAATTCACATCAAATACAGATATTCATGCTTAAAAAAATAAATAACTTAAACCGTAAACAATAAACAAGGTTATCTAAACTTAGGGGATATCTAACTAAAACTAGTCACCGCTGTCCCCCAGCCTTCACCAACCTACCCTCTGTGCGATTCGATTGCCACCGCTTACCTAACCTCCTCAGCACCAGATAATCACAGAAAATGCAAGCAAGTAATACACATGTAATATTCATATATAGCAAGTAATTCAAGAAGCAAGTAGGCATATTATACATTTAGGCAAACTACAAGTAATCAAAGCAAACAAGCACATAAGAGATGCATATGATGAATGCCTGTCCTATTGGCTGTGATATCACATGTCGGTTACAGTGCCAAACCCGACTCAAAATCCGGATGGCAACTTCCAGATTAGTCTCTCTGTTGCGCATACTCAGGAGGAATAATTTCGAGGGATGAGTGCCCTACCACCTTCTCCTTTCATAGGGAAACGTTCCGAAGGAGAGTGCCCTACCACCTTCCTCTGGATGCCGCATAATTCCATGGGATAGTGCCTTACCACCTTGCAACTAGAGAGAAAACTCATACTCAGGAGGAATAATTCTGAGGGATGAGTAATGAGTGGATATTTTATACGATTTTTGGCATCATTTTCATATAGTTTCCAGTATGTTTTGTTTAAGTTGTATTATATTTTCATAGGTTTTAGTGCAAAATTCATGTTTTTGGATTCTACTTTGAGTTGTTATATTTTATGATGATTTCAGGTATTTTCTAGATGAAATTGAGGAGTTTTGGGAAAGTCTAATTCAAAGACAGAGAAAGGACTGCAGATGCTGTCAGGATTTGACCTCCATTAACTCAAAAGAGCATTTCTGGAGTTACAAAAGTCTAAATGGTGCTCTCTCAATGGCTATGGAAAGTTAACATCTAGAGATTTCCATAAATATATAATAGTTTATACTTTGCTTTCGAAATGAAGGTCCAAAGCTGGCGTTCAACGCCAGCCACCAGTCCCATTCCTGGCATCCAATGCCCAAGGGGGAGTAGCTGGCATCCAAACGCCCAAAGGGTAGTCCAAGGTTGGCGTTCAACGCCCAAGAAGGATCCTAGGACATCAAGACACTCTTAGCTCAGCTCAAATACTCACCAAGTGGGCCAGAAAGTAGATTTTCGCACTATAAGACCAACTTATCTTATTTTTGTAATCTTTAGTTATAAGATTAGTATATATAGGAGAAGATCACCCTTGTTTAGGATCTTCTTCTCCCATTTTACATGTTTTTCATTGTTTTTTTGTACAGTATGAGTCACTAACCTCCTAAGGTTAAGGTTAGGAGCTCTGCTGACTCTTATGAGTTAATAATATCACTATTCCCCTTTAATCTATGCTTGATTCTATTCTAAGATGTATCTTCGTTCTTCATCCTAATGGTTTGGGAGTGTAACTTGACCATCATCCCAATTCCACATGGGTTCTTGCGAGTCCTCGATAGGATAGTATTGAACCACCAGCTTGATTATACATCTCTTAGATAGCTAATCCACGGCTTCGTTGGGGACTTCTCGAGACATCAGTTCAGCCGAGGTGGGCGATTATGGCCTTTGTGGTATAAGCTAGAACCAAAGGAGCAGCATTTTTTGATCCGGAAGATCTGACCTTGTCCTGTGGCGTTTGGAGTAGGATCACCAAGGGAATGGACTGCTAGAGCTTCACCCCCATTCAAATTGGATGACCGCTGACCCGGCGTTAATCATATACAGCCTGCCAAGGAATGAATCAATCAGAAGTTGGAGTAAATGGTGAGAAAAGTTGATCCAAAAGGAAGAATCATCTCTGAAGCCTCAACCATTCTCACACAATAGATTTCACACCTATCCAGTAACGTTTTATTTATTTACCTATTTTACGCGTTTTTCGTGACAACTATATTTTCTATCCACCTGACTAAGATCTACAAGGTATCCACTGCTTGCTCAAACCAACAATCTCCGTGGGATCGACCCTCACACACCTGAGGTATTACTTGGATGACCTGGTATACTTGCCGGTCTATCTGTGCAAAACGTGCAGAGTCAGTTTCGTGCACCAAGTTTTTGGCGCCGTTGCCGGGAATTGTTCGGATTTGACAAACTACTGGATTATCTTGTTAGTTAGCTTAGGTACTATTTACTATTTTGTTTGCGTCTTTTGTTTTCTTTCCAAAAAATTTTTTCAAAACCTTTTCTTTTCTTTATTGATCTTTGTCTTTTGTTTGAGTCTTTTGTTCTTGTTCTTGTTAAAGTTTCGAACTTTCTTGTTTCTATTTCTAGAAATTTTCAAAAAGTGTGTTTTTCGTTTCAATCTAGTGTCAGTTCTTAAGTTTGGTATCCTTTGTGTGTTCTTTGTTTCCTTAAAATTTTCGAAAGTGTCCTTTAGTATTCTTCTTGGTATTCAAGTTGTTCTTGTTTTTTTTCTTGTTTTGATCTTAAAAATTTTAAGTTTGGTATCTTTTAGTTGTTTTTCTCTTTCTTCATTAATTCGAAAAATAAAAAAAATGCATATCTTTTTTTATCTTTATTCAAAAAAAATTTCAAAAATCTTATCTTATTTTAATTTCAAATTTCAAAATCTTTTTCAAATCTTTATCTTATCTTTTTATCTTTCTTTAAATTTCAAAAATCTTATCTTATCTTATTTCAAATTCAATTTTTAAAACTCAATTTGAAAATTAAAATTTCAAATTTCAAATTTCAAAATTATATCTTTTTCAAAATCAAATTTCAAATCTTATCTTTTCAAATCTTTTTCAAATCTTCACCATATCTTATCTTTTCAAACTTATTTTCAAATCATTATCTTATCTTGTTTTAATTTCAAAATTTAAAATAAAATCTTTTTCAAATCTCTTATCTTATCTTAATTTCAAATCTTTCTTAATTAGTTACTTATTTTCTCTTTTTTCTTTTTCAAAACTTCCTAACTAATTCTTCTCTCTTCCGTTTTTGAAAACTTCTCACTTCTTTCATCTCTCTTCTTTTTCGAAAATCATCTTTCAATTTTCAAATTTTTTTAGTTAATTAGCTTTTAATTTCCTATTCAATTAATAAATAAAAATAAAAACAAAAATATTTTAATTCTAGTTTCCCTTTTTACTTCCTAATATCGAAATTCTCCTACCTTTCTTCACCATGAACCCAAATGGGAATGAACAGTTCAGAAGAACTTTGGAGTCCTTGACGTTGGGATTTTTTGCCAGTAAAGAATGTCATAAAAACAGTCGCGTTGTAGATATAGTCTCTAAACTGACAAAAATCCCTTCGTACAAACGTTGTGGTTGTCACAAGTAACAAACCCCTTTAAAAATTGTTAACCGAGTATTCAAACCTCGGGTCGTCTTCTCAAGGAACTGCGAGGAGGTATGTTCTTATTATTGGCTATAAAGGTTGTAATCGGGGTTTAGAAGATGAGAAGCAAGTAATTTAAATGACAAGTAAAGTAAATGGCAATTAAAATAAATAAATACTGTAAAGCAGACTTTTGGCAAGGTAAGAGAAGTTGGAGGTCCAATGTAGTTATCTCTCTCAACTATAATGAAAGTTGAATCTAAACTCCACTTGGTCAACCTTTACTAGGGCAAAGGAAAGTCAAGGGACTAATTAAATTGACCTTTGAATCCTATTTATTTCCTAAGAAAAGGTTGGGATTACTTAAGTTCAGCTCAATTAGCGAGATAACGATTATCAATTATGTTGAGTTTAATAACTGTTGAGTTACTGAATTCTTAACCAGGAAGAAAAGAGGAAAAAGTAAAATTGCTGGAATAATAAAAATGTCCTTAGATGGGAAGAAATGGTAACTTAAATCAAAGAGAACAATCATAAACTGAAAATACCTCAATTATCATTAATTCAAATAACAGTCTGTAACATGGAAGAATTCATAGATTCAATTATAAAGGTAAATAGCCAACTCAGATACTGAAATAAATAAATAAAGTAAAAGGGAAGTTTAAAGCAAAGAAATATAAAACCTGGATTGAGAGTCACTCTTAAAGCAAGAAGAAATCCTAAATCCTAAGAGAGAGAGGAGAAGATCTCCCTCTCAACTAAATCTAAATCATTGAAAAATAAAATATGCGAGCTCCTTCGAATGGTTGCATTCCCACACTTTATAACCTCTGGTCTATGCAGTCTGTACTTGGATCTGGGCCAAAAAGGGCTTCAGAAATTGCTGGGGCGTATTCTGTAAATTCTGATACGTGGCCTCTGTCACGCGTCCGCGTGGGTCACGCGGTCGCGTCATTCGGAGCTTTTCCTTGCCACGCGGTCGCGTCAGTCACGCGTCCGCGTCGTATGCGTTCTGCTTATGTCGCGTGGTCGCGTCAGTCATGCGGCCGCGTCGCTGCATCTTCGCTTCTGGCACGCGATCGCGTCGTCCATGCGATCGTGTGAATACCAGTTTCCTTCAAAGCTCCGTTTTGCTTTCTCCTTCCATTTTTGTATGTTTCCTTTTCCATCCTTTAAGTCATTCTGCTTTAGAAAATCTGAAACTACTCAACACACTAATCACGGCATCGAATGGAAATAAAGGTAATTAAAATAATTAATTTTTAAAGCTTAGAAAAACATGTTTTTCACAATATGACATAATAAGGAAGGGAAATTAAAACCATGCAGTTAATATGAATAAGTAGGTGGAGGATTGAATAAATCACTCAAATTAAGCACAAAAGAACTCATGAAATATGGGTTTATCAACCTCCCCACACTTGAACACTAGCATGTCCTCATGCTAAACCCAAGGTAAATAATTAAGGTTAAAGTGATGGAATGTCATGCAATGCAACCTAATTTAAATGCAACTACCTAAATGAATGATGCATCATGCAACTCTAAATTATTCACTCATATATAAAGCTTACATGTAGTCAAGTTAGTTCATATTCTCAAGGAGTCATGTATATGTATAGCCAACCCTTAAATAATGAAGCATTTCAGCAAATGAGATGGGAAAGAAAACATTGTACAAACTTGCAAAACAATTAGCAAATTAAGTACAGATATATGTTGATGAGTTATTGAACCCTCACTGGATTTTGTGTTTACCCTCTAGTCACTCAGTGTTTACTGGGTTTATTCACTCTACTTTTCTTTTTATTCTTACTTTCTATAGCTTTGTTTTTCATCTAACCAATCAACAATTATAAAATATAGTCATACCAAAAAGTCATGAGGTCTTTAATTGAGGTTGTAATGGGGTCAAGGTAAAGGTAAGGATTTATGTATAGGGTCAAGTGAGCTAATAAGTGAATCCTTAATTAGACTAAGATCTCACCTTAACATACATATTTAGTAAAACAAAATCTCTTTACCTATTTTCCCATATTATCCCACTTATTGTTGCATTGGGGGGTTCTTTTGTATCCCCTTTTATTAAATACTGAAAAATAACTCTTTTTTTTTTCAAGGAACATGGAAATTAAATCACTTTGATTTTCTCATGAGCATGCTTCCCAAATTTATTTTATTTCTTTTAACTTCTCTACCCTTTTGTTTCTATCATCCATGTTCCCAATAGGTTTCCCATGCTCTAATCTATTCATAATTTTCTATCTTAAGCTAACCAAGGATTCAACTTGGGATTTTATTTTGTTTTTTTGTTTAAGGCTAGTAGTGTGGCTAAATAGAATAAAAGGGATTTTAAAAACTCAAGGGGGCTGACAAGGGTGATGTGAAAGGTAGGTTATTCTGGGGTAAGTGAGCTAAAATCAAATGATGGCCTCAATCATTCTTTTGGTATGTATCTATTCTATATTCTATAATTGGACATATAGATTAAAGTAAAGTAAAGAACATCAGAATAAAAAGAAGCGAAACACACAGGAATAAAGTTATGGTTTGAATGCAACCATACAATTAAGCTCAAGACTCACAGGCTGTGTGTTCTCTAACTCAAGCATCATATATCATTCATATATGTTATGCAGGTTTAGTTAAAAATTCCCATTATTCTCATAAAAAAATTATTTAGGGTAGCTTTTAAAGTTTTAATGTTCCTCCTTGATGAAATGTTGTCAGCTTAACTACATCATGTAATGCTATATACAAGGTTTTATGGATTTAAATCTGATATGTTCAATTTCCTAGCTTACTTCCTTTTTATATTTTTCAATTTAAACTATAATATCTTATGCTAAAAAGGGTAAACTATACTAATTAATCCACTAATAAATCAGAATTGCAAACTATACTAAATAACTAAAAATATGAACTAAAGATGAAATATGCAAAAATAGAGTAAAAATACATAAAAGCAATGTATAAGTACTCAGAAAATAACAGTAAAAAGAAAAATACAGAAAAATATTCAAAATAAAAGAAAAAGTATGTAGTGGTTCACCAAAATAAACGCCAGAGATGGCGACCTCCCCACACTTAAAATGAAGCATCATCCCTGATGCTCAATCAAGCCGGGTGTGAAGAGGTGTCATCACTGGTAAGGATGGCAGCTGGAGGCTCTGCGGTGGTGGTGGGCTGAGGGTCTGGCTGCTGTAGAGGTGGGGCTGACTGGATCGGGATCTCCGGATCCGCAGCCTCTATCTGGGGCATAACCTCCTGATGCGGGGCAGCCTACTCTGTGGCTGCCTGCTGATGAGTCTCCTCCTGGAAATGAGTCTCCTCCTCGTGCCCATCCTCCTCCTCCTCTGATGGCTCAGATGGTGTGTCGGGCTCAGAGGGGATGTCGCCGGATCGTATCATCAACTTCAGGTGCTCATAGCGTCGCTTGTTGCGACGCTCCAATCTCTCATACCGGCGCCGGTTATGGCGCTCCATCTGATCAAGCTGTCGGAATAGGCGATGCACGAGGCGGTATACGGGCTCAGAGGCAGGTGAAGGTGCAGTGGTAGCAGTAGGAGCAGCAGTGGCAGCTGTGGATGAAGAGGGTCCAGCAGACAGTGGGGCTAGCTCATCGGTAGCAGTGAAGGGTGGTGGTCTGTAGCCCAAAGCTAAGAAGTTCCTGCTGGGAGGAATGATCTTCCTGCAATCCGCCGCTGGTGGTCTCTCATCGGCATCCTCCCATGGCACGTCAGCTCGACGGCCTAGCTGTGTAACCAGATACGGAAAAGGGAGGGTGCCTCGGACGTGGACCCTGGCCATAAAATGCCGGATAAAGCGTGGCAGATAAAGGTCATTCCCCTCCATCACACACCAAAGGAGGGTGATCATAGCAGCCGGGATCTCCGTCTCGTGAGTACTCGGCATCACATAATTACTCAAGATCTGATGCCATAACCGAGCCTCATCATTTAAGTACGCTCTCTTGATCCCTCGAGGCATGGTGGTGTCCTGACCCATCTCCCAAGGAACTGTCGGGTCGAGAGCTATCCATGCCTTCATGGCATCCCAATCAAACTGCATCTGACGCATGTCCTCCTCAGCCTTTGAATAACCATCAGGCTGATCGAACTTGGCTGGGAGCTGGAGAATGTCCTCTAAGGCCTCCTCAGTGACCAGAATTTATTTTCCTCTCAGGTTCACTGCATCTAGGGTGGTGAGGTAGTAGTTGCAGTAGAATTCCCGGACCCAAGATGCGTTGACCTCTGTCAGTGTTCTCTCTAGAAAGAACCAGCCCCTTTGCTTGATTTGCTCAGTGGTGTACTATTGGAGTGCTTCTGGAATCTTCAGAGTTCGCTCCAGGTATAGATTTCTGGAGTTTACAAAAGCCGGGTACTTCAGCTCACAGTACCGGTTTGCAAATTTTATAGGATCATTTGCAGGGAGCAGCTGGTCAGCTTTTTCCTGCTGTGTGAAGTTCTTCTCCCGCCATGAGGAATCGTGCATGAGGGCAATGATGGACTGGGAGGAATCTCCTCGCTTGCGCTTGCCAGTAGCCTTGCCTTTTCCTTTCCTTTGTGAGGCAGACATCTTGAAAAACAGAAAACCAGGATATGGATAAAAATAGTAAAGCAAATAGGCAATTAAACAAAGGAAACTCAAAGCGGAAAAGGAGAAATAAAATAAGGAAAATGAGTATATGAAATGTGATTGAATTTATGTTAAATGGAAAATTAATCAATATGCCATGGTTAGAAAGTTAGAGGAAAGTGAAAATAAACAGAAAAGAGATCAAAAGGGTTAGTATGGTTAGAATTTGAAGAAGAAATTAGTAAATTAAAATTAGTGAGTTAGTAAAGTGCGGGTTAAAGTAAGTGGCATAGAAAAAAATTCCATGTAACAAGGATTCACAGGTAAGAATAGAAGTACTCATAATCGAACAAGGAAAACAGGGTGATGCTGATTCGAATAGAAATAAAGAAAGCAAAAATTGGAATCAGTGAATCACAAATGCAGTTTATGAACCAGGAAACCAAAGAGGATAAGAAAGTCTGCCATAGCATTCATGAAACGGTTTGGGTAAAGCAGAGTAAAACAGAGTTCAGAAATGCCAAACCAAAACATGAATGAAAACAATTTACAAAAAATTTGGGTAGCATTCCGGCTAAAATTGGATTGTCCCGGAAAATAAACAGCAATCATAGCAGTGCATATGAATTAAAAACTTGCTGTAGTTACCTATAATTAATAGAAACAGGAAAATTCAGAGTAACAAGCAGCAAATGCAAGAAATCACAGCATATGAATGAGGTCACAGGAACAGCAGAATTGCAGTTATGATAAAACAGAAACAGGAACAGTGCAAGTAAACAGACCTAGATCCACTAACCACAGCCTAAGCTACCTAACAACCTAAAAATCCACTACAGCATGCATATCTATCTATCCTAAGTATGAACAGAAACAGAAAAAAATATAGAAAAATGACGAACGGATAAAAGGGAGTGCGTGTTGCGGAACCTGGAAAGCGAAAGAAGCAGAACGGTTGGGTGATGGCGACGGTGGTGTCCGGCGTGGTGACGGGGCACGGCGGTGCGGTGGCGGCTGAAGGGGAATGGGGATAGGGTCTTAGGGTTAGTGATAGAGAAGGGAGGAAGGGTTGCGGGTGGGTGGCGGAGGGGGGCGCGGCTGGATGGCCGGCGGTGGTGGGTGGTGCTTCTGGGTGGTGGCGGAGAGGGAAGGAGAGAGGAAGAAAGAAGAAGAAAAAGAGGGAGGGGGTGGTACGACGGCAGTGTCTGGACGACGGCGGCGTCAGGGTGGTGGCGCGGTGGCGGCTGGGTGGTGCTGGGTGGTGGCTGGAGGAAGAAGAAGCAGAGAGGGAGAAGAGGGTTGGAGGTGGGGGGCTGCGCGACTGATAGGGTTCGCGTGGCTGGGGGGGTTATATTTTCGAATCCACGCGGCCGCGTGAGGCACGCGGTCGCGTGGTTGGGGTGAAAATGGGAGTGACACGATCGCGTGGGGCGCGCGATCGCATGAGAGGGGGGAAAGAGGGGTGACGCGATCGCGTGGGTCGCGCGATCGCGTCGCTGGAATTCGTGCTAAACGCACGACTCCAGCGCCGTTTTAGCACAACTATCTGTCTCCTTTTGGGGTGATGTGCAATCCATGCGACGCGATCGCGTCACTCACGCGGTCGCGTGGGATTGGTATTGTGCAAGTGACGCGATCGCATGGGGCATGCGATCGCGTGGGCCAATTTGTGCGAAACGCACAAGGGCCACACGATTCCAGCCTAACTTTCTGTTCGTTGGATCCTTACGCCGATATATATATATATATATATATATATATATATATATATATATATATATATATATATATATATCACACGGCCGCGTGGGTCATGCGGTCGCGTGGGTGGTGTTTCTCGCAATATGACGCAATCGCATGGGGCATGCGGTCGCGTCGTGCACCCTTTTTTTATATATATGCATGAAAAATGCTAAATGCAATGATTAACATGAATGCTATGCATGATTCCAGGTTTAATAAATTAAAATGAAAAAGGAAAAATAAAAGCAATTAACAAGAAATAAATTGAAAAAAGAAGCGACCATACCATGCTAGCACTTTTAGTTAAAGTCCTTAAGTTGGACATTGGAGGAGTATCCTGTTATGGCGGCTTATGTTTAAATTCGTCTAAAAATATCCACCAGTGCTTGAAATGCCAATAGCCTCCGGGGTCCCAAACCAAGCATGCAAAGCTTCTGAGCAGCTCCAAACAGATTTTCAGGCTCCCGGGATGACGAATGTCAGGATAGAGTCCAGGATTCCAAGCCTTGCTTTTAAATCCGCCTCCGTCTTGATCTACATGTTTCCATTCGGGCGGTTTAAAAAGTAGAATCTCACCTTGGTGACCAAACGTTTTCCGTGATCCATGCAATTGAGCATGATACCAATCCGTGTACTTCGAGGTGAAGCGTGGAACCTTATTGAACCTTGTGCACCAGCACTGAGTACGAGCCATTTCCCTCTTACTCTTAAAGCCGCAGAGAGCTCTAAGCTGGCCATCTGTTTCAAGCAAACCATATTCAAGTGAAGAAGTAAAGTTATAAGTTAAGGATTGTACCCACTTGAAGCTTATATTAGGTGGTAATGGCCTTGGGATAGGTGTTTTTGGTGGTTCTACAAGTTCCATTTCTTTGTGCTCTTCTGTGAATTCCTCCACTTTTTTGCAAAGATCTTCAATTGTATCTGTGTCCTGGTCAAAGTCTTCTGTGTCTTCCTCATCACTTGAGTCATAGATTGGAGGTTGAGAGAAATCTACCTCTGCATCATCTTTATATTCACTTGGGGAAGATTCTTTGATCTCAGAGAATTCACTTGCGGGTGCAAGTTCATCACTAAGAGAGCTAGACTTGTGACTATCACTATCGAGGGAATTTATTTCTTGGATTATTCCATCTGATTCTTCATAAACGACTTGCCTTGGAGAAATATCCTCCTTAGCATCAACTGTAGTCTCCTTGACAGCGTGTTCCTCAATTCTGGATTCCCATGGAGGTTCAGCATCTCCTAGATCTTCAACCAACTCTTCTTCTTGAGCGATGACAGCTTCTTCTACTTGTTCTAGTACGAATTCATTCTCTGTCTTATCCACTGGAGTTTCTGGTATCTCCTTCATGCTACGCTCTTCGTTAGACTGTTCACATGGGGCTGTGGCTGATCTTTGTGTATTTGAGCGCCTAGAAACCCATTGAATTATTGCTTGCTCCAGTTGTTGAATGGTTATTTGAAATTTATTTACTGTTTCTGTTAGGCGAACCTCTGCTTCTCGGGTTGCTGGACTTGGACATGACACAAAGGAAAGTGGTGGCGATTGGGAGCGATTGGATTGGCACTGGGGTAAGGAAGGATCATATGGTGGCGAATGGTGAAGAGAAGCTTGTGAGTGTGGTGGTTCGAGGTTATATAGAAAGGATGGTTTACATGCACGGGGTGGGGCTTGTTGGTAGCTACAAGGTTGTCCACCATATCTTTCAGCTGGGTATGCATTGTAGAATGGTCTTTGTCCAGGATATCTCAGAGGGTGTTGCTGCCAAAAGGGTTTATTAGATCCTCTTGGTTCCATCCATCCTTGATTGGTCTGACCTTGATGTGCGTTCCTACTGTAACTTCTATTTCCTTTAACAATATTAGAACCAAACTCAAAGCGAGAGGGGTGAGAGTTCATGGTAGCAAATAAAGATAAACAGGAAAAAACAAAAATAAATAAACAAGCAAAAGAAAAATATTTACAATAACCAATAATAAGTCACACGTTAGCAGTTCCCTGGCAAAGGCGCCATTTTGACATTGGGATTTTTTGCCAGTAAAGAATGTCATAAAAACAGTCGCGTTGTAGATATAGTCTCTAAACCGACAAAAATCCCTTGGTACAAACGTTGTGGTTGTCACAAGTAACAAACCCCTTTAAAAATTGTTAACCGAGTATTCAAACCTCGGGTCGTCTTCTCAAGGAACTGCGAGGAGGTATGTTCTTATTATTGGCTATAAAGGTTGTAATCGGGGTTTAGAAGATGAGAAGCAAGTAATTTAAATGACAAGTAAAGCAAATGGCAATTAAAATAAATAAATACTGTAAAGCAGACTTTTGGCAAGGTAAGAGAAGTTGGAGGTCCAACGTAGTTATCTCTCTCAACTATAATGAAAGTTGAATCTAAACTCCACTTGGTCAACCTTTACTAGGGTAAAGGAAAGTCAAGGGACTAATTAAATTGACCTTTGAATCCTATTTATTTCCTAAGAAAAGGTTGGGATTACTTAAGTTCAGCTCAATTAGCAAGATAACGATTATCAATTATGTTGAGTTTAATAACTGTTGAGTTACTGAATTCTTAACCAGGACCAAAAGGGGAAAAAGTAAAATTGCTGGAATAATAAAAATGTCCTTAGATGGGAAGCAATGGTAACTTAAATCAAAGAGAACAATCATAAACTGAAAATACCTCAATTATCATTAATTTAAATAACAGTCTGTAACATGGAAGAATTCATAGATTCAATTATAAAGGTAAATAGCCAACTCAGATACTGAAATAAATAAATAAAGTAAAAGGGAAGTTTAAAGCAAAGAAATATAAAACCTGGATTGAGAGTCACTCTTAAAGCAAGAAGAAATCCTAAATCCTAAGAGAGAGAGGAGAAGATCTCCCTCTCAACTAAATCTAAATCATTGAAAAATAAAATATGCGAGCTCCTTCGAATGGTTGCATTCCCACACTTTATAACCTCTGGTCTATGCTGTCTGTACTTGGATCTGGGCCAAAAAGGGCTTCAAAAATCGCTGGGGGCATATTCTGTAAATTCTAATACGTGGCCTCTGTCACGCGTCCGCGTGGGTCACGCAATCGCGTCATTTGGAGCTTTTCCTTGCCACGCGGTCACGTCAGTCACGCGTCCGCGTCGTATGCGTTCTGCTTATGTCGCGCAGTCGCGTCAGTCATGCGGCCGCGTCGCTGCATCTTCGCTTCTGGCACGTGATCGCGTCGTCCATGCGATCGCGTGAATACCAGTTTCCTTCAAAGCTCCGTTTTGCTTTCTCCTTCCATTTTTGTATGTTTCCTTTTCCATCCTTTAAGTCATTCTGCCTTAGAAAATCTGAAACTACTCAACATACTAATCACGGCATCGAATGGAAATAAAGGTAATTAAAATAATTAATTTTTAAAGCTTAGAAAAACATGTTTTTCACAATATGACATAATAAGGAAGGGAAAGTAAAACCATGCAGTTAATATGAATAAGTAGGTGGAGGATTGAATAAATCACTCAAATTAAGCACAAAAGAACTCATAAAATATGGGTTTATCAATCCTATATGGCCTCCATTCCTGACTTCTATGGAAGAAGTATCAGTATACCCCCCATTGGAGCAAGTAATTTTGACCTAAATCCTCAGCTCATTATTCTGGTGCAGCAAAACTGCCAGTACTCTAGACTTCAATAGGAAGAGCCTACTGAGTTCCTGGCAAACTTTTTACAAATTGCTGACACAGTACACACTGAGGGAATAGATCAGGATGTCTACAGACTGCTGCTCTTTCCCTTTGCTGTACGAAACCAAGCAAAGAGGTGGTTAGATAACCAACCCAAATCTAGCTTGAAAACATGGAAGCAGCTGGTGGACAAGTTTCTGAATCAATACTTCTCACCTAGGAGGTTAACCCAGTTAAGGCTGGATATCCAAGGCTTTAGGAAAGAGAATAATGAATCTCTTTATGATGCCTGGGGAAGGTATAAGAGAATGCTACGAAGATGCCCCACTGAAATGTTTTCAGAATGGGTGCAATTAGACATCTTTTATTATGGCCTCACAGACATGGCTAGGATGTCTCTAGCCCACTCTACTGGTGGTTCTAAACATATGAGGAAAATAATTGAAGAGCCTCACAAACTTATTGAGACAGTTTCCATGAATTAGCATCTGTACTCGGCTGATAAGACTTCCATAAAAGGGGAGGTTAAGGCAATATCTACTGAGTGTAACCCTCCAAAGCAAAATGGCCCATTGACTCAGCAGCTACATGCCTTTGCACAGTAGTTGCTGGAGTTGTAAGAGGCTTTGTGAGAAACTCAGGCTTCCAACAGGAATGTCGAAGCCCAGCTGAGTCAAACAAGACAGCAATTATCTAAGCAGATAAAAGATGAATGTCAGGCGATCAAACTGAGGAGTGGGAAAACATTGAACACCCAACCTCAGAACAACAGGAGACCAGAGGAAGAAAAGCTGACAGAGAATAACCAAATTGCTGTCCAAGATACCTCTGAGGACGTTGCACACCCAAAGAGGAATGTCATTGGTGTTCAACGCCAAGAAGGGGTGTTCACTCTTGGCGTTCAATGCCAAGAAGGGATACCCACCCTTGGCATTGAACGCCCAAAAGGGGGTAGTCCTCCTGGTGTTGAACACTAGGAAGGGGGCAGCAAGGGCATTGAACTCCCAACTAGGGATGGTTAGACACATACAAGTGCTGATAAGACCCTTCCTAAGCAAGCTACTGACTCCCCTTCCATTTTAGTAGGCATTCAACCTACATCAACTAAAGTTGATGAATACAGAGTCAAGATGCCATATGCTCAAAAGCTCTGCCAAGTAGAAAAGTATAAACAATTTGCCCGCTTTGTGGATTATCTAAAGACGCTTGAGATCAAGATCCCTTTTGCAGAGGCTCTTGAGCAGATACCTTCTTATACTAAGTTCATGAAAGATATCTTAAGTTTCCATTTATTTTTCTTCTCTCTTATTCCAAAACCCCAAAAATACTTGTCGCATAACCAATAACAAGAACACTTCTCTGCAATTCCTTGAGAGACGACTCGAGATTTGAATACTTCGGTTATTATTTTTATTGGGGTTTGTACTTGTGGTAAAAAAATTTTTGACTTAGAAATTGTTTATTGGTTTAGAACTATACTTGCAACAAGCTTTCATTGTGAAATTCTTTACCGATACACAATTTTTGTTCATCATGGTTTGTGAAGAACTCCATCATGGCTTGAAGGTATTAAATTTGAAGAATGGAGCTTATTGGAGGCTCCAGCATTGGTGGATGTTCAAGGATGGATTCAAGCACAAGCCACCTTGATGAGAAGCTCCCCATAAGTCCAACTTAAGGACAATAAATAAAAGTGCTAGGTGGGAGACACCCCACCATGGTAAAATCTTTTCATTTTTTTCTCTTTTGTAAATATTGGTGAGATTAGTTTAATTTCATGTTTTGATTGGTTTGTTGAGTTTAGTTAGTACTCTAGGATGTTAAATAAGGTTTTATGGTATTTTGGTAGCTGTTTGGAGGTTTGGAATGCTTGGTTTAGTGCAAGAACTTGAAAAAATTTTGAAAAACAGAGCACCAACCCACGCGTACGCGTCACTCATGCGTACGTGTCACTCACGCGTACGCGTCACTCACACGTACGCGTGACCCCAAGCTTTTCCACCATCCACGCGCATACGTCACCCACCCGTACGCGTGAATCCAAAATTCCCACCTCTATACAAAATCCAGAGAATTGTGCCTACTTTATGCCAACTTTGTGCGCGAGGCACAAGCCTACCCACGCGTAAGCGTCACCTCACGCGTACGCGTCGCCTCTTTGAATAACCCATCAAGCGTACGGTGACTCACGCGTACGCATCACTACCATTTCACCATCCCACGCGCACGCGTCACTCTACCCGTACGCGTGGATCACCCTTCTTCACCACTCTTCTTTTCTTCTCTTCTTTCCATTTCTTTCCTTCTTCTCTCTTCTCTTCTTTTCTCTCCCTTCTTCCACCATCATCCAACACTACCATACACCATCAACCATTAGTTTGTTTAGTTAGTTAGCTATTTAGTTAGTTTCATTTTTGTTTAATTTTCTATCTTTTCATAATAAGTGTTGATCTTGTTTACTATCTATTGGTGCTGATTATTGATGCGATGTTAGCTTAACATCATTGTTGTTAATTATCATTGTTGGATTCTTTGTCGAGGTTATATTTTGTTACTTGGTTTTGAGCTTCTAATGCTTAATGTTTGTGAACACCAAGTGAATGAGAATTGCCCTCAAGCTTCTTAAATCTTTCTGAATTGCATGATTTAGCCACTATGTGATTTGAACCCTTTTCTTTGAGTAGGCAATTTCTTGATGGATGTTGTGCATTTATCTTAATGCATTGTGTTCATTGATCATATGCATCCATATATTTTTGGCTTGAATGCTTTCATGCTTCTTTATTGCTTGTTTGGTTGTTTTAACCTACGAGTTTAGAGCATCTCAAGCACATTAGGATGAGTGAAGTGCATGTTCCTTTTTGTGTAATTGTGACATAGCTTTTTTTGTTGGTGTGTGTGTTCTAAACTGCGTGCATCTTAGAACTCACACACTTGTTTCATTAATGTCACACTAATTCACTCACTCCATTCTAGTGATTATTACCTCGTTCCAACAATGTATGCTTCCTTGCTTTTGAATTTACTTTTCTTACTATCATGCCTTCTATTTTTAGGATGAGTCATTATGAGCTAAAACGGAAGTGGGAGAAAGAACATGCAGCAACCGGTTAATCTACCAGCTGAAGGTGGTAACTCGGCAAGTCGCCATACCCCCTTGCTCATCTTTGAATGCACCGAGGATGGTGCAAACTTTTAAGTGTGGGGAGGTCGTTCGACCGAATCGACATTTTTGGGTGACAAATTTCTAATCCCAACACTTTTGCATTTCATTTTTAGGTCTTTTAGGATTTTTAGTTGCATTTTCTTATTTTTGCATACATATACATAATAAGCTTAGTCAAAATAATAAAATTTTTTGAAAAATTCATCTATAGGGCATCCTAATTGATTTGAGTAAAAATTTTTCATCAAACTTGCTTGAATTATATATATTGTGGATCATATTTTTGAGCTAAGAACACAAGCATGTGAGTTTTGAGCCTAATTGTGTGGTTACATCTTATAACCACTTATTTCCTTCTTGTGTGTGACTATTCTCTTTCTATGATTGTGATCTTTGATTTGTTTGATTCTTTATGTCCATTATTTTATATATACATTCATTTATATGATTGAAGCCATTGTTTCATTAGCTCACTTACCCAAATAGCCCTACCTTTCATCAACCATTGTTAGCCAACTTTGAGCCTATTTTAACCCCTTTGTTCTTAATTTCAGCAGATTACAAGCCTTTAAGCGAAAAACAATAAATGTCCTTATTTGGATCTTTGATTAGCTTAGCTAGTGAGTGTGTATCATTCAAGTGTGGGGAAACTTGGGACATTGGTTGAGGTAAAAGGGTATTTTGTATTTTTGTTGAAAATCATGGGAATTTGGTACATACTCATGTGTTAATTTAATGTAAAACAATATACATTGATGCTCTTGTGTATATTTTAGTTTGAAAAGAAAAAAATACAAAGGAAAAATAAAAAGAAAAAAAAGAAAAAGAAAAAGAAAAAAATAGAAAAGAAAAGAAAAAAGAAAAGCAATAAAAAAGGGAACAAATGCCCCAAAGTGAAGTCCAACAATAATCAATGCATATGAGTTGTGATCAAGAAAAGAAGAATGCATGAGTGTGTAGAAAAAGTGAAGAAGGGGTAGTCAGGTTAGCTTTGAAATTGTATAGGTTGTTATATAGGTTAGGTGGGAAGTTTAAGTTAATCAAAGATTCAAATTCTAGTCCACTTAACCATATGCATCCTACCTTGACCCTAGCCCCATTACAACCTATGGATAAGTCCTCATAATATTTGTATGCATGCATGAGATAATTGTTGATTGTTAGATGAAAAACAAATCTTGGAAAGCATGATTAGGGGAGAATCGAGTGAGTCAACCCCATACACTTGAGTGATTAGAGCAGATACACATCCGGTGAGGGTTCGATTACTCAATTACATGTTTTCACCATGATCGTCTCTTTTCTTGCAAGTTTGTAAAATCTTTCAATAACTCAATTCAATTGTGGGTATGATTTGATTGCTATACCTTTAGCCCTTATGTGCATACATGCTTTCTTGGAAGTTGATTTGTTTTGACCACGTGATTACATTCATTTAGATAGATTTCATGTAGGTTGATTGCATTTAGGTAGTTTACATTGAATAAATAAGATACCCTTTGTTTCCTTCTTGGTTTAGCATGAGGACATGCTTGATTTAAGTATGGGGAGATTTGATGCACCACTATTTCGTGGTACATTTTATGCTGAATTGAGTGGATTTTATCAACTTTTCTCACATTTATTCAATGAAATGCCATGGTTTCATGATTTTTTCCTAATTTGTGCTTAAGTGTGAAAACATGCTTTTTAGGCCCTTAATTGGTTAATTTTAATTCACCTTTGATTCCACTAGATGTCTTGATGTGTTTGTTAGTGAATTCAGGTTGAAAAGGCTAGGAATGGATCAAAGGAGTGAAGAGAAAAGCATGCAAAGTGGAGAACTCATGGAAAATCAAGGATTTGGAGTGCATTCATCGACGCGCACGCGTGGATATGGAGTCGCATGGCGACGCGTACGCGTGACATGACGCGTACGCGTGGGAAGTAAAAATGCCAATCGATGTGTACGCGTGACCCATGTGTACGCATCGCAGCTCACACGTGACCTCATTAAGGTGAAAATGCTGGGGGTGATTTCTGAGCTTCCCAGGCCCAAATCCAACTGATTCCAGAGCCTATTACATGCAGAATTCAGAAGAGTCAAAGGGGGAGGAGCACATAGTTTGGTTTTGATCATATTTTAGTTAGTTTCTAGAGAGAGAAGCTCTCTCTTCTCTCTAGAATTAGGTTAGATGTAGATTAGGATTTCTTCGATCTAGGTTTAATTCATGCTTTGATTTACTTTTTCTTTCCAATTTCTTATTCCTCTACCTTTACTTTCCTAGTTTAGAAGTTTACTTCTTGTATTTGTTTACTTTCTTGTTGATTCACTCTTGTTTCTTCTATTTTTCTTTAATGCAATTTATGTTTGATTTCTTTTATTGTTGATTTGCTTTATTGTTGTTAATTCCTTGCTTTTGGTAGTTATAGATTTAAATTCTTTGCAATCTTATTTTGCTTTCCTTTTATGCCTTCCAAGTGTTTGATTAAATGTTTGGAAGGATGTTAGAGTAGATTTTTCTGTTTTTGGCTTGGGATGGTAACTTAGGTGAAATTGAGTAGCTAATGTCCAAGTGTTGATAATTGGTGTCTATTGACACTAGCTTCCACTAAGTTAATTAGTGAGGTGGCTAAGACTTATGAATTAGGATTGATGTAGCTCATTTGACTTTCCTTCACTTGTTAGAGGATGACTTAATGAGATTAATCCTTACAATTATCATGTTGTAGTTAGTAAAAGGATAAGGATCCTTAACCATCAACCCTTGCCAAGACCATTTTATCATTTGAGTTTCCATTTACTTTTCCTGTCTCTTATTCTAAAACCCCAAAAATACTTGTCCCATAACCAATAACAAGAACACTTCCCTACAATTCCTTGAGAGACGACCCGAGGTTTGAATACTTCGGTTATTATTTTTATTGGGGTTTGTACTTGTGACAAACAAATTTTTTATTGAGGAATTATTTGTTGGTTTAGAACTATACTTGCAACAAGATTTCATTTGTGAAATTCTTTATCGACACACAATTTTTGTTCATCAGTCATAAGAAGGATTGGAGAGAGGTAGAAACAGTCCTCCTCACTGAAGAATGCAGTGCAGTAATCCAAAAGAGCTTACCGGAGAAACTCAAAGATCTTGGGAGCTTTATGATACCCTGCACCTTAGGGGATGCCTGTACAAAGACAGCCCTATGTGATCTCGGAGCAAGTATTAACCTAATACCTGCATCATTAATAAAGAAGCTCTGTTTAACTCACGAAGTTAAACCTACCCGCATATGTCTTCAACTTGCTGATGGCTCTGTTAATCTTCCATCAGGCGTGATTGAGGACATGATTGTTAGGGTTGGACCCTTTGCTTTCCCCACAGACTTTGTGGTACTGGATATGGCCAAGCACAAGAGTGCAATCTTCATTCTAGGAAGACCCTTCCTAGCTAAAGGACGGACCTTCATTGATGTTCAAAAAGGGGAAGTAATCCTGAGAGTCAATGAGGATGAGTTCGTACTAAATGCTGTCAAAGCCATGCAGCATCCAGACACTCCAGAGGAGTGCATGAGTATTGATATCATTGATTCCCTGGTGGAAGAAGTGAATATGTGTGAGAGACTCGAAGAAGAGCTGAGGGACATCTTTTATGATGCTCAGCCTAATTTAGAGGAGCCAGAGGAAATAAAGGAGCTTATGAAAACTCCAAGGGAAGAGGACAAGCCTCCTAAACTCGAGTTCAAGCCATTACCATCCTCCTTGAAATATGCATTTCTTAGGGATGGGGATACTTATCCTGTGATTATAAGCTCTGCCTTAGAACCACATGAAGAAAAAGCACTAATCCAAGTGCTAAAGACACACAAGACAGCTCTTGGGTGGACAATAAGTGACCTTAAGGGCATTAGCCTAACCCGATGTATGCACAAGATCCTGCTGGAAGATGATGCTAAACCAGTGGTTCAACCACAAAGGCGACTAAATCCATCCATGAAGGAAGTGGTGCAAAAGGAAGTCACAAAATTATGGGAAGCTGGCATTATTTATCCCATCTCAGACATCCACTGGGTGAGCCCTGTCCAAGTTGTTCCAAAGAAGTGAGGCATGACAGTGGTTCATAATGAAAAGAATGAACTGATTCCTACAAGTACAGTTACAGGGTAGTGTATGTGCATTGACTATAGGAGGCTCAATAACGCCACCAAAAAAGATCATTTTCCTTTACCATTTATATATCAAATGCTGGAGAGACTAGCAGGTCATGCATTCTACTGCTTTTGGGATGGCTATTCAGGCTATAACCAAATTGCAGTAGATCCTCAGGACCAAGAAAAGATAGCATTTATATGCCCATATGGCGTGTTTGCCTATAGACGGATGCCATTTGGCCTGTGCAATGCACCTGCCACCTTTCAAAGGTGTATGCTCTCCATTTTCTCTGATATGGTGGAGAAATTCCTTGAACTGTTCATGGATGACTTCTCTGTCTTTGGAGACTCATTTGACTCCTGCCTTGACCATTTGGACCTAGTTCTCAAACGATGCCAAGAGACAAACCTGGTTTTAAACTGGGAAAAATGTCACTTCATGGTGACTGAAGGTATTGTTCTTAGGCATCAGATTTCGAACAAGGGAATAGAAGTGGATCGAGCTAAAGTGGAGGTAATTGAGTGATTACCACCAGCCACTAATGTCAAAGGAATCAGAAGTTTCCTGGGACATGTAGGATTCTACAGGAGGTTTATAAAGGATTTTTCAAAAATCGCAAAACCCCTGTGCAACTTACTAGCTACCGACACTCCATTTGTCTTTAACCAAGAGTGTCTGCAGGCCTTTGAGACTCTGAAAGCTAAGCTTATCACTGCGCCTGTCATCTCTACACCCAACTAGGACTTACCATTCGAACTGATGTGTGACGCTAGTGACCATGCCATTGGCGCAGTTCTGGGAGCAGAGGCATGACAAGCTTCTGCATGTCATATATTATGCCAGTCGTGTTCTAAATGACGCGCAAAAAAACTACACTACCACAGAGAAGGAATTACTTGCAGTGGTTTATGCCAATGACAAGTTCAGATCCTATCTAATAGGATCTAAGGTCATTATTTACACTGACCATGCTGCTCTTAAATATCTACTCACCAAGCAGGATTATAAACCCAGGCTAATAAGATAGCTATTACTCTTGCAAGAGTTTTATATAGAAATTAAAGACAGAAAAAGGTCAGAAAATCAAATGGCTGACCACTTGTCTCGGATTGAACCAGTAGAAGGGACATCTCCTCCCTCTACTGAGGTGTTGGAAACTTTTCTGGATGAGCAACTATTTGCTATCCGAACGACACCTTGGTTTGTAGATATTGCAAATTACAAGGCTATAAGATTCATCCCCAAGGAATACAGTAGGCAACAAGCCCGAAAGCACATTCATGATGCTAGATACTACTTGTGGGATGAACCATATCTCTTTAAGAGATACTCGGATGGGATAATCCGTCGTTGTATGTCTGAAGAAGAGGCACATAAAATCCTATGGCATTGCCATAGGTCCGATTATGGAAAACACTTTGGAGGAGAGTGAACAGTCACTAAAGTCCTCCAAAGTGGTTTCTACTGGCCCACACTCTTTAAGGATTCCCGAGAATTTGTCCATCGCTGTGACAGTTGCCAAATAGCTGGTAATCTCCCTTATGGTCACAACATGCCTCAGCAAGGAATCCTAGAGATTGAGCTGTTTGATGTATGGGGTATAGACTTCATGGCTCCATTCCCACCTTCATACTCAAACACCTACATCCTTGTGGCAGTAGATTATGTGTCTAAATGAGTTGAGGCAGTCACATCGCCCACAAATGACACTAGAGTAGTAATGAAGTTCCTTTAGAAGAACATCTTCAGCAGGTTTGGTCTCCCTCAGACACTGATCAGTGATGGATGAACTCATTTCTGCAATAAACAGCTTGACTCTTGATAATCGGGATTTTTGTGTGGTTTAGAATTCACAATTGAAATCTCGTTGTAAGTATAGTTTCTAAACCAACATTAATCCTTTCATACAAAAGATTGTTTTCACTAAAACAAACCCCTAAATTTATAAACCGAAGTATTGAACCTCGGGTCGTTCTCCCTAGGAATTGCAATAAAATGTCTTGTTATTGGTTATGGAGCATGTTTTGGGGTTTTTGATAAGAGACATGAAAAATAAATGGCAATGAAAATAAACTAACAACTAAAAAGGTCTTGGCAAGATTTGGTGGTCGAGGATCTCTATCCTAATCACTAACCACAACATGAGAATTGGCAAGGATCAATCCTACTAAGTCATCCTCTAACTAATAGTAAAGAAAAGTCAAGTGAGCTCTATCAATCCAAGTCTATAAGTCCTAGTTCTCTACCAATTCAATTAGTGAGATCTAGACTTAATGGCTCCCTATCGTCAATCACTTGGACATTAGTAACTCAGGAGTTCCTAAGTTACCTTCCCAAGCCAAGAGCATAAAATTCTACTCTAAAATCCAACCAAGCATTTTATCAAACACTTGGAAGGCATAAAGGAAAGCATAGTAAAATTGCAAGGAAAGTAAATCTACACTACTCAATTGCAAGGAATTAAACAACAATAAAGCAAATCAATAATAAATGAACATGAATCATAAATTGCATTAAAAGAAAATGGAAGAACAATGTGCATCAACATAAAAGTAAAGAATTACAAGAATTAAATACAAAACTAGAAAGAGGAAAGGTAGAAGAAGAAGAATTGATAAAGGAAAAGTAAATCAAAGCATGAAATTAACCTAGATCTAAGGATTTCAAATCTAGATCTAACCTACTCCTAATTCTAGAGAGAAGAGAGAGCTTCTCTCTCTAGAAACTAACTAAAGCATGATAAAACTAAAATAAAACTCACTAACTAACTAGATGCCTCATCCCTCTTAAATCTTTGGGTTAAATAGCATCAGAAATAAGTTGGATTGGGCCCAAAATACCTTAGAATTCGCTGGCCACGAGTTGCATTAAGTGAATCATGTGCAACCATCAGCGTGTACGAATACTGTGCATGTGCGCGCCCTTATGCGCAGTGCAACTATGGAAAATCTTATATCATTTTGAAGCTCTGGATGTTAGCTTTCCAACGCAA
This sequence comes from Arachis ipaensis, assembly GCF_059453495.1. Lineage (NCBI taxonomy): Eukaryota > Viridiplantae > Streptophyta > Magnoliopsida > Fabales > Fabaceae > Arachis > Arachis ipaensis. The sequence goes on along the minus strand of NC_142442.1, from coordinate 76,140,783 downwards.
CTAGAACTGCATCATTTGGACCTCTGTAGCTCAAGTTATGGTTGATTAAGTGCGAAGAGGTCGGCTTGACAGCTTTTGCGATTCCTTCATTTCTTCATGAGTTCTCCATTTTTACATGCTTTTCCTTCATTCCCTTGATCCAATCTTTGCCTCGTAAACCTGAAATCACTTAACAAACATATCAAGGCATCTAATGGAATCAAGGTGAATTAAATTTAGCTATTCTAAGACCTAAAAAGCATATTTTCATTCTTAAGCACAATTAAAGGAAAATTTACAAAACTATGCTATTTCATTGGATACATGGGAGAAAAGTTGACGAAACCCTCTAAATTCAACACAAGATAAACCCTAAAAATGGGGTTTATCAACCTCCCCACACTTAAACAATAGCATATCCTCATGCTAAACCAAGAAGGATAAGAAAAGGGGTATGACATTTATTCAATGCAACCTATCTATATGCATCCTACCTAAATGAATGCAACTAAATGCAAAATGATTCTACCTTCTTGGTTAAAAATGAATCAATCCTCCAAGAGCATGTATAAACGGGTAGGGCCAAGGTCATATGACGACTCATGAATCCTACCAATTCAAGTATAAAAATGAAGTTCAAGTAGACTTGCAAGAAGAACGCTCATGAAAGTGAGCATCGAACCCTCACCGGAAGTGTTTGCACTCTAGTCGCTCAAGTGTGTAGGGTCGATTCTCTCAATTCTCTCCTAATCATGCTTTCCAAGATTTGTTATGCATACAACTATCATGAGGTCTTTTCATAGGTTGTAATGGGGCTAGGGTCAAGGTAAGGATGCATATTTGGTCAAATGGACTTGAAATTTGAATCTTTGATAAGCTTAGACTTCCCACCTAACCTATATAGCAACCTATACAATTCTAAACAAACCTAACTACCCATTCTTCACTTTGTCACATACTCATGCATTTTCTTTTGATTTTCACAACACTTATGCATTGACTCTTATTGGACTTTACTTTGGGGCATTTTTTCCTCTTTTTATTGTTTTTCTTCTTTTTCTTTCTTTTTCTATTTTTTTCTCTTTTTTTTCTTTTCTTTTCTTTTTCACATTTATATTTTTCTCTTTTGTTTTTCTCATTTTTTTTCTTTCTTTCAAGCTACATACAAGAACATCAATGCATAAGATCTATACATTTAATCAATACATGAGTATGTATCCAATTCCCGAATATAAAAATACAAAACACCTTTTCATCCCAACCAATGTCCCAAGTTTTTCCACACTTGAATGATACTCACACTCACTAGCCTAAGCTAATCAAAGATCCAAATAAAGGATATGTATTATTTTTTGCTTTAAGGCTTGTAATGTGCTAAAATTATGAACAAATGGGTTAATCGTAGGCTCAAATTGGCTAACAATGGAAGATGAAAGGTAAGGTTATTTGGGTAAGTAAGCTAAATGAAACGATGGCCTCAATCATATAAGTTCATGAATACACAAAATAATGGACATAAAGAATCAAACAAATCAAAGATTACAATCATAGAAAGAGAATAATGCACACAAGAAGGAAAATAAGTGGTTATAAGATGTAACCACACCATTAGGCTCAAATCTCACAAGCATGTGTTCTTAGCTCAAAAATCATGTTCCAAAATAAATTCTTCAAGCAAGTTCAACAAAAAGTTTTTTTCTTTCAAATTGGTAGGTTGCCCTAAAAACAGTTTCTTGGAAAAGAAATCATCACCATAACCAAGTAGTCCTAATAAGAAAGAAGTGGTAAAAATATGTGCAAATTCTAACTAACATGCATCCTAACATGCAATGCAACAACTATCTAACATTGGTGTTGAAATAGAAAATTGTTACCCATGGAGATCAGTCGGACGACCTCCCCACACTTGAAGATTGCACCATCCTCGGTGCATGCAAAGAAGAGCAAGGTGGATGGGTTGCTATAATTGATGAGCTCCTTCAAAAGGTTATGCGGATGACTTGTTTGTTGCCCCATTTTGAGACTTTTCCTTTTTCCTTCTTTTGGTGGCCAACCTAAAAGGAAAGAAAAAGAAAGAAAATTAAGTCTACAACAAAAATATCCAAGCGAATAGAACATAGGCGGGGGATAATGCCAAAAAGAGTAAAGTTCTCTACTACATGGTAGCTACGACATGTGAGTGAGAAAACAATGTAAGCTAAGGCATATCATTAAGCTTGATGCAAGAGTAAAGTCAAAGCATGAAGAGCATATTGAGCATCAAGATCAAATAAGAATGAGTGGGTCATGAAAAACAATATGAGGACATATCAATGCACAAAGACACAAGAGTCATACAAGATTAAGTACTGATTTAAAAGTTTCATCATCCATCAATGTCAAACAAGTCAAGAAGCACCAAAACAATGCAAGAAATTATCAACAATTGAGTAAGAGAATTCAACACCATTATTAAAATAAGAAACTCGAAAAAAAAATAAAGTAAAAACACGCTATAAAAACAAAATGAAAATGCAAAGAATAAAAGTATACGAATGCGATAAACAAAAGAAAATGGAAAATGAGAAGAAAAAAAAAACTCTTTTTTTTTACCGGCGCGAACGCATCATGCACGCTTACGCGCCGATGCAGAGTTTGGCCGAAGGGTGCGTACGCGCCAAGTGCGCGCACGCGTGGGTTGGGTTAGGCGCGAGGCACAACGTCAGCTCAGGGTTGGCCCAACTCTCTGGAAAATGTACCAGGAGGGCAGGTGGCGCTATCGACGCGCGCGCGCACAGCATGTGTGCGCATGCATTACGCATTTAGCTTCATCGACGCGTACGCGCCAGGTGCGCGTACGCGCGGTTTGGTTTGTGCCTTGGGCCCAATGTTCGCATAGTGCAGGCCTGACTCTCGAGTTTTTGGCTGGGGGTGGAATTTTCGCATCCACGCATACGCGCCATGTACGCGTGCGCATGGATGGTCGAAAATGCTTGGGCACACGTACGCGTGAAGTGCGTGTACGCGTGGATGGTGCTCTATTTTTCAAAATTTTTTTTATGTTTTTGCACCAAACTAAGCCTTCCAAACCTTCGAACATCTACCAAAATACCCTAAAACCTTATTTAACCTACCAAACTACCGAATAAACTCAACAAACAAAACAAAACATGAAATTAAACCTATTCTACCAATATTTACAAAAGAGAAAAATGAAAAGAGTTTACCATGGTGGGGTGTCTCCCACCTAGCACTTTTGTTTATTGTCCTTAAGTTGGACTTATGGGGAGCTCCTCTCAAGGTGGCTTGTGCTTGAATTCATCTTGGAACTTTCACCAATGCTTGAGTCTCCAATAAGCACCATTCTTCAGAATTAATAACTCCGAGCTTGGGTGGAGTTCCTCACAAACCATGGGCTCCCAAAAGTGGTCTTCATCTTGTGATCCGAGATCCCACACTTTATTTTCACACCCGTCTTGAAGTTGATCATCATTATTAGTCCAATCGGGTGGTGAGTAAGGTGAATTCTGAATAAAGTGGCCAACAATCCTCCTAGACCCATGCACTCTAGTTCTACACCAAACCTTGCAATCAAACTTTGAACATGCAACCATAATGAACCTAGAATAGTGTTTCCAACCACTAGCCATCTCCTTTTTACTCTTAAAGCCACAAATATGTCTAAGTTGACCATCCGTCTCAAGAAAACCATATTCAAGGGGAATAATAAAGCTTAAGTATAAGGAATTTACCCACTTGAATGAAAGAATGGATGGTGATGGCTTGGGGAGAGGTATTTTCTAATGTCCTTGCAAGCTCTACTCCCTTATGTTCTTCCTTGGTCACTTCCACCTCTTGACAAACCTCTTCAACTTCAATCCTTTGTTCATCAATTTCATCTAACTCTTCTCCATCACTCAAATCATATATGGGAGGATTAGAGAAATCTACCTCCACATTGCTTCCTATCTCCTTAGGAGAATGTTCTTCAAACTCAAAGATTCACCACCAAGAAGATTGGATGCATAATCTTCATCACCAAGGGAGCTCAACTCTTGCTTCATTCCTTCCAAGTCTTCATTCAAAAATTGTTTTGGAGGTTGTGCACATTCCTCCTCACCATCAAATTCAATCTTTTTGGAGGGGTTTCCTTCAACTCTATGTTCCCATGGAGGTTCCGCATCTCCTAAGTCTTCAACCACTTCTTCCTCTTCTTCAATGATCATAGGCTCCTCCAATTGCTCTAATACAAAATAACATCCCTCATTTTCCACCGGAGTTTCCAATCTCCCCTTCATGCTATGCTTTTCAATTAATTCTCCACATGTGACCATGGGAGTGCTTTGAGTGCTCAAGCATTGGGAGGTTAAAATGCTTCTACCTTGGTCAAAGTAGCCACAAATTCTAGTGTCTCCCTTTGCATTTCTCCTTGCCCTTGAAGTATGAGGCTAAGGATTTCATCCATTGAGGATTGGAGTGGATAAGAGGGTTCATTGTCTTGAAGAAAGGGTTCATGATAAGAAGGTGGTTCTTCTTGATAAGGGTATGGTGGTGGTGTGTATTGAGGTGGTTCTTGGGAGTGTTGATATTGAAATGGTGGTGGTTCTATGTATGGCTCATATGGTTCAAAAGGTGGTTAGTATGGTATATGTGGGTTAGGGTCACATGGAGGTGTTTGGTGAAAAAAGGCTTGTGAGTATGGTTAAGGTTCATGTTGAGGATATGGCTCATAGGCATATGGTGGTGGTTCTTGAAAGTCATAAGGAGATTCACCATAGCCATTGGGTTGATATGCATCATAGAATGGCTCTTGTTCATAGCCCATTGGTGGAGGTTGTTGCTATGAAGATTGATCATATGCATATGGCTCCTCCCACCGTTGGTTGTCCCATCCTTGATACACATCCTCATTATAGTCCTCATTTTCTACATCATAGTTAGAACCAAACTCATAGCCAAAGTGAGAATTCATGATAGCAAGAGAAAATGAAAACAAAAATCAAATAAGAAGCAAGAAAATTAAATCCTAAAACTAGCAAGAACTAACAAAGAAGCAAAAGGCAAACCTATTTACAATATTCACAAATATACAACAACCAATAACATAACACCATTGCAATTTCTCGGCAACGGCGCCATTTTTGATGATCGGGATTTTTGTGTGGTTTAGAATTCACAATTGAAATCTCGTTGCAAGTATAGTTTCTAAACCAACATTAATCCTTTCATACAAAAGATTTTTTGTCACTAAAACAAACCCTTAAATTTATAAACCGAAGTATTGAACCTCGGGTCGTTCTCCCTAGGAATTGCAATAAAATGTCTTGTTATTGGTTATGGAGCATGTTTTGGGGTTTTTGATAAGAGACATGAAAAATAAATGGCAATGAAAATAAACTAACAACTAAAAAGGTCTTGGCAAGGTTTGGTGGTCGAGGATCTCTATCCTAATCACTAACCACAACATGAGAATTGGCAAAGATCAATCCCACTAAGTCATCCTCTAACTAATAGTAAAGGAAAGTCAAGTGAGCTATATCAATCCAAGTCCATAAGTCCTAGTTCTCCACCAATTCAATTAGTGAGATCTAGAGTTAATGGCTCCCAATCGTCAATCATTTGGACATTAGTAACTCAAGAGTTCCTAAGTTACCTTCCCAAGCCAAGAGCATAAAATTCTACTCTAAAATCCAACCAAGCATTTTATCAAACACTTGGAAGGTATAAAAGGAAAGAATAGTAAAATTGCAAGGAAAGTAAATCTACACTACTCAATTGCAAGGAATTAAATAACAATAAAGCAAATAAACAATAAAGGAACATGAATCATAAATTGCATTAAAGGAAAATGGAAGAACAAAGTGCATCAACATAAAAGTAAAGAATTACAAGAATTAAATGCAAAACTAGAAAGAGGAAAGGTAGAAGAAGAAGACTTGATAAAGTAAAAGTAAATCAAAGTATGAAATTAACCTAGATCTAAGGATTCCTAATCTAGATCTAGCCTACTCCTAATTCTAGAGAGAAGAGAGAGCTTCTCTCTCTAGAAACTAACTAAAGCATGATAAAACTAAAATAAAACTCACTAACTAACTAGATACCTCATCCCTCTTCAATCCTTGGGTTAAATAGCATCAAAAATGAGTTGGATTGGGCCCAAAATTCCTTAGAATTTGTTGGCCACGAGTTGCATTAAGTGAATCATGTGCAACCATCGGCGTGTATGCGTAGTGTGCATGTGTGCACCCCTATTCATGGTGGAACTATGGCAAATCTTATATCATTTTGAAGCCCCAAATGTTAGTTTTCCAACGCAACTAAAATCGCATCATTTGGACCTCTGTAGCTCAAGTTATGGTTGATTAAGTGCAAAGAGGTCGGCTTGACAACTTTTGCGATTCCTTCATTTCTTCATGAGTTCTCCATTTTTATATGCTTTTCCTTCATTCCCTTGATCCAATCTTTGCCTCATAAACCTAAAATCACTTAACAAACATATCAAGGCATCTAATGGAATCAAGGTGAATTAAATTTAGCTATTCTAAGACCTAAAAAGCATGTTTTCACTCTTACGCACAATTAAAGGAGAATTTACAAAACCATGCTATTTCATTGGATACATGGGAGAAAAGTTGACAAAACCCTTTAAATTCAACACAAGATAAACCCTAAAAAATGGGGTTTATCAACTCTGTGCTGAGCCAACATGGAGTTCGCCATAAAGTGGCCGCTCCATATCATCCACAGAAAAATGGGCAAGCTGAAGTCTCAAATAGAGAACTAAAGAGAATCCTGGAAAGAATGGTGAATACCTCTAGAAAGGATTGGGCAAGAAAGCTTGATGATGCTCTCTGGGCATACAAAACAGCTTTCAAGACCCCTATAGGAACATCACCATATCATTTGGTGTATGGAAAGGCATGCCACTTGCTAGTGAGTTGGAACACAAGGCCTACTGGGCAACCAAACTCCTAAACCTTGATGCAAAGGCAGCAGGAGAGAAACGGTTGCTCCAGCTAAATGAGTTGGATGAATTCCAACTTGCTGCATTTGAAAATGCAAAGATTTATAAAGAAAGGTCCAAGAAGTGGCATGATAGAAAGATCTCTTCTAGAGTCTTTGAACCTGGACAGAAAGTTCTACTCTTCAATTCTAGACTGAAGCTCTTCCCTGGAAAGCTTAAGTCACGTCAGACAAGACCCTTCCTGATCACTAATGTATCACCCTATGGTCATATAGAACTCCAAAGTAATTACTCTGACAAAAAATTTACTATTAATGGCCAGAGAGTGAAACATTACTTGGGTGGTGAAGTTGAGCAAGAAAAATCCATCCTGTTGCTGACATGAGCGCAGTACCATCAAGCTAGTGACGTTAAAGAAGCGCTTGTTGGGAGGCAACTGGTACGCGGAATCGTGATTACACTTTAAGTATGTAAAATTCATTGCTCTTTCTTTCCCTAGAAATGGCGCCAAAAACATCATGCCAAAACCATGGTTCACAACTCCGTGTAACTAACCAGCAAGTGCACTGGGTCGTCCAAGTAATACCTTACGTGAGTAAGGGTCGAATCCCACGGAGATTGTTGGTATGAAGCAAGCTATGGTCACCTTGCAAATCTCAGTTAGGCAGATATAAATTGATAATGGGTTTTCGAATTTAAATAATAAAATAGAATAGGGATAGAAATACTTATGTAATTCATTGGTGAGAATTTCAGATAAGCGAATAGAGATGCTTCTCGTTCCTCTAAACCTCTGCTTTCCTGCTATCTTCATCCAGTCAGTCTTACTCCTTTCCATGGCTGGCTTTATGTGATACATCACCATTGTCAACGGCTACTTTCGGTCATCTCTCGGGAAAATGATCCAATGCCCTATCACGGCACGACTAATCGTCTGGAGGCATCACCTTTGTCAATGGCTTCATCTTATCCTCTCAGTGAAAATGATCAACGCACCCTGTCACGGCACGGCTATTCATCTGTTGGTTCTCGATCATGCTGGAATAGGATTTACTATCCTTTTGCGTCTGTCACTAACGCCCTGCAATCGCGAGTTAGGAGCTCGTCACAGTCATTCATTCATTGAATCCTACTCGGAATACCACAGACAAGGTTTAGACTTTCCGGATTCTCTTGAATGCCGCCATCATTCTAGCTTACACCACGAAGATTCTGATTAAGAGATCTGAGAGATACTCATTCAGTCGAAGGTAGAACAGAAGTGGCTGTCAGGCACGCGTTCATAGGGAATGATGATGATTTTCACGTTCATCACATTCAGATTGAAGTACGAATGAATATCTTAGAAGCGAAACAAGATGAATTGAATAGAAAACAGTAGTACTTTGCATTAATCTTTGAGGAACAGCAGAGCTCCACACCTTAATCTATGGAGTGTAGAAACTCTACCGTTAAAAATACATAAGTGAAAGGTCCAGGCATGGCCGAATGGCCAGCCCCTCTGATCTAAGAACCAGGCGTCCAAAGATGGTCAAAAAGACTCAAAGATGGTTCAAAAGATGTCTAATACAATAGTGAAAGGTCCTATTTATCATAAACTAGCTACTAGGGTTTACATGAGTAAGTAATTGATGCATAAATCCACTTCCGGGGCCCACTTGGTGTGTTCTTGCGCTGAGCTTGAGTGTTGCACGTGTAGAGGTCCTTCTTGGAGTTGAACGCCAGTTTTTGTGCCAGTTTGGGCGTTCAACTCTGGTTTTGGCTCCTTTTCTGGCGCTGGACGCCAGATTTGGGCAGAAAGCTGGCGTTGAATGCCAGTTTACGTCGTCTATTATTGGCCAAAGTATGGACTATTATATATTGCTGGAAATCCCTGGATGTCTACTTTCCAACGCAATTAGAAGCGCGCCATTTCGAGTTCTGTAGCTCCAGAAAATCCACTTTGAGTGCAGGGAGGTCAGAATCCAACAGCATCAGCAGTCCTTCTTCAACCTCTGAATCTGATTTCTGCTCAAGTCCCACAATTTCAGCCAGAAAATACCTGAAATCACAGAAAAACACACAAACTCATAGTAAAGTCCAGAAATGTGAATTTAACATAAAAACTAATGAAAACATCCCTAAAAGTAACTAGATCCTACTAAAAACATACTAAAAACAATGTCAAAAAGCGTATAAATTATTCGCTCATCACAACACCAAACTTAAATTGTTGCTTGTCCCCAAACAACTGAAAATCAATTAGGATAAAAAGAAGAGAATATACTATAAATTCCAAACTATCAATGAAACATAGCTTCAATCATATGAGCGGGACTTATAGCTTTTTGCCTCTTGAATAGTTTTGGCATCTCACTTTATCCATTGAGGTTCAGAATGATTGGCATCTATAGGAACTCAGAGTTCAGATAGTGCTATTGATTCTCCTAGTTCAGTATGATGATTCTTGAACACAGCTATTTCATGAGTCTTGGTCGTGGCCCTAAGCACTTTGTTTTCCAGTATTACCACCGGATACATAAATGCCACAGACACATAATTGGGTGAACCGTTACAGATTGTGACTCAGCTTTGCTAAAGTCCCCAATTAGAGGTGTCCAGGGTTCTTAAGCACACTCTTTTTTTTTCTGCTTTGGACCTTGACTTTAACCGCTCAGTCTCAAGTTTTCACTTGACACCTACACGCCACAAGCACATGGTTAGGGACAGCTTGGTTTAGCCGCTTAGACCAGGATTTTATTCCTTTAGGCCCTCCTATCCACTGATGCTCAAAGCCTTGGGATCCTTTTTATTTGCCCTTGCCTTTTGGTTTTAAGGGTTATTGGCTTTTTGCTCTTGCCTCTTGGTTTTAAGAGCTTTTGGCTTTTTCTGCTTGCTTTTTCTTTTTCTTTCTATTTTTTTTTTCGCCTATTTTTTTCTGCAAGCTTTGTTCTTTGCTGCTTTTTCTTGCTTCAAGAATCATTTTTATGATTTTTCAGATTATCAAATAACATGTCTCTTAGTCATCATTCTTTCAAGAGCCAACATATTTAACATTCTTAAACAACAACTTCAAAAGACATATGCACTGTTCAAGCATACATTCAGAAAACAAGAAGCATTGTCACCACATCAATATAATTAATGCTAAGTTCAAGGATAAATTCGAAACTCATGTACTTCTTGTTCTTTTGATTTAAAACATTTTTCAATTAAGAGAGGTGATGGATTCATAGGACATTTATAACTTTAAGACAAAGTTACTAACTACTAATGATCATGTAATGAAGACACAAACATGGACAAACACATAACATAGAAAACGAAAAAAACAGTGAAAGTATGAACAAGGAATGAATCCACCTTAGTGATGGTGGCGTTTCCTTCTTGAGGAACCAATGATGTCCTTAAGCTGTTCTATGTCTCTTCCTTGTCTTTGTTGCTCCTCCCTCATTGCTTTTTGATCTTCTCTGATTTCATGAAGCATGATGGAGTGCTCTTGATGTTCCACCCTTAGTTGTCCCATATTGGAACTCAATTCTCCTAGGGAGGTGTTAATTTGCTCCCAATAATTTTGTGGAGGAAAGTGCATTTGAGGCATCTCCGGGATCTCATGGTGATGAGCTTCATACGCCTCTTGAGCTCCATGAGTGGGCTCTCTTGCTTGCTCCATCTTTTTCTTAGTGATGGGCTTGTCCTCTTTGATGAGGATATCTCCCTCTATGTCAATCCCAGCCGAATTGCATAGGTGGCAAATGAGGTGAGGAAAGGCTAACCTTGCCATAGTGGAGGACTTGTTAGCCACCTTGTAGAGTTCTTGAGGTATAATCTCATGAACTTCCACCTCCTCTCCAATCATGATGCTATGGATCATGATGGCCCGGTCTATAGTAACTTCAGACCGGTTGCTAGTGGGAATGATTGAGCATTGAATGAACTCCAACCATCCTCTAGCCACAGGCTTGAGGTCCAATCTTCTTAGTTGAACCGACTTGCCTTTGGAGTCAATCTTCCATTGAGCTCCTTCTACACATATGTCCATAAGGACTTGGTCCAACCTTTGATTAAAGTTGACCCTTCTAGTGTAGGGGCGTTCATCTCCTTGCATCATGGGCAAGTTAAACGCCAACCTCACATTCTCCGGACTAAAATCTAAGTATTTTCCCCGAACCATTGTAACATAGTTCTTTGGATCCGGGTTCTTACTTTGATCATGGTTCTTGGTGATCTATGCATTGGCATTGAACTCTTGAACTATTAGGATGCCGACTTGTTGGATGGGATTTGTTAGAACTTCCCAACCTCTTCTTTGAATTTCATGTCGGATCTCCGGATACTCATTTCTTTTGAGTTTGAAAGGTACCTCAGGTATTACCTTCTTCTTGGCCACAACATCATAGAGGTGGTCTTGATGGGCTTTGGAGATGAACCTTTCCATCTCCCATGACTCGGATGTGGAAGCTTTTGTCTTTCCTTTCCCCTTTCTAGAGGATTCTCCGGTCTTAGGTGCCATCAATGGTAATGGAAAAACAAAAAGCTTATGCTTTTAGCACACCAAACTTAGAATTTTGCTCGCCCTCGAGCAATAAAAGAAAGAATAGGTGAAGAAGAAGAAGAAATGGAGGAGAAGGAGAGTGGGGAGTGTTTCGGCCAAGAAGGGTGTAGAGGGGTGTGTTGTGTGAATTTGATGAAGAATGCAGGGCTTTATATAGGGAAGGGAGGGGGGAAAGGTTTCGGCCATATGGGTGGGTTTGGGTGGGAAATTGGTTTTGAATTTTTGAAGGTAGGTGGAGTTTATGAGGTAGGTTTATGGGGAAGAGTGGATGGATGTGAGTGGTGAAGAGGTGATGGGGAAGAGAGTTTGAGGTGATTGGTGAAGGGTTTTTGGGGAAGAGTGTTTATGGGCTTGTGTGAAAGAAAGTGGTGAGAAGAGTTAAGTGGAGGTAGGTGGGGATCCTGTGGGGTCCACAGATCCTGAGGTGTTCAAGGATTTACATCCCTGCACCCATTAGGCATGTAAAAATGCCTTTGCACACAACTCTGGGCGTTCAGCGCCAGGTTGGTGGCCATTTTGGGCGTTCAACGCCCATTTGTGTGCCATTTCTGGCATTGAACGCCAGAACCATGCCTGTTCTCGCGTTCAGCGCCCAGAAGCTGCCCATTTTGGGCGTTCAGCGCCAGAACCATGCTCTGTTCTGACGCTGAACGCCAGACAGATGCTCCTCTAGGGTGTGATTTTTCTTCTGCTGTTTTTGATTCCGTTTTCAATTTTTATATTTATTTTGTGACTCCACATGATCATGAACCTACAAAGACATATAACTAAGGAAAATATAGTTAGATAAATAAAAATTGGGTTGCCTCCCAACAAGCGCTTCTTTAATGTCAATAGCTTGACAGTGGGCTCTCATGGAGCCTCACAGATGTGCAGAGCTTTGTTGAGACTCTCCAACACCAAACTTAGAGTTTGGTTGTGGCCTCCCAACACTAAACTTAGAGTTTGACTGTGGGGGCTCTGGTTGACTCTGCTTTGAGAGAAGCTTTTTCTGCCTCCTCTCCATGGTTGCAGAGGGAGATCCTTGAGTTTTAAACACAAGGGAGTTCTCATTCCATTGAAGGACTATTTCACCTCTGTCAACATCAATCACAGCTCTTGCTGTGGCAAGGAAAGGTCTTCCTAGGATGATGGATTCATCCTCTTCCTTTCCAGTATCCAGGACTATGAAATCAGCAGGGATGTAAAGGCCTTCAACCTTTACTAACACATCTTCTACTTGTCCATAAGCCTGTTTTCTTGAACTGTCTGCCATCTCTAATGAGATTTTAGCAGCTTGCACCCCATAGATTCCCAGTTTCTCTATTACAGAGAGGGGCATGAGGTTTATTCCTGCACCAAGGTCATATAGAGCCTTAAAGATCATGGTGCCTATGGTATAGGGTATTATGAACTTTCCAGGATCCTGTCTCTTCTGAGGCAATGTCAGTTGATCCAGATCACTTAGTTCATTGATGAACAAGGGAGGTTCAACTTCCCAAGTATCAATGCCAAATAATTTGTTATTCAGCTTCATGATTGCACCAAGAAACTTGGCAGTTTGCTCTTCAGTAACATCCTCATTCTCTTCAGAAGAGGAATACTCATCAGAGCTTATGAAGGGCATAAGGAGGTTCAATGGAATCTCTATGGTCTCTAGATGAGCCTCAGAGTCCTTTGGTTCCTCAGAGGGAAGCTCCTTATTGATCACTGGACGTCCCAGGAGGTCTTCCTCTTTGGGATTCACGTCGTCCACTCCCCTTGTAGGTTCGGCCATGGTGCTTATGTCAATGGCCTTGCACTCTCCTTTTGGGTTCTCTTCTGTATTGCTTGGGAGAGTACTGGGAGAGATTTCAGTGATCCTTTTACTCAGCTGGCCCACTTGTGCTTCCAAATTTCTAATGGAAGATCTTGTTTCATTCATGAAACTTACAGTAGCCTTAGACATATCAGAGACTAAGTTTGCCAAATTAGAAGTATTTTGTTCAGAGTTCTCTGTCTGTTGCTGAGTGGATGATGGAAAAGGTTTATTATTGCTAAACCTGTTTCTTCCACCATTATTAAAGCCTTGTTGAGGCTTTTGATCCTTCCATGAGAAATTTGAATGATTTCTCCATGATGAGTTATAGGTGTTTCCATAAGGTTCACCTAAATAATTTACCTCTGCTATTGCAGGGTTTTCAGGATCATAAGCTTCTTCTTCAGAAGATGCCTCTTGAGTACTGTTGGATGCAGCTTGCATTCCATTCAGACTCTGAGAAATCATATTGACTTGCTGAGTCAATATTTTGTTCTGAGCCAATATGGCATTCAGAGTATCAATCTCAAGAACTCCCTTCTTCATAGGCGTCCCATTGCTCACAGGATTCCTTTTAGAAGTGTACATGAACTGGTTATTAGCGACCATGTCAATGAGTTCTTGAGCTTCTGCAGGCATTTTCTTTAGGTGAATGGATCCACCTGCAGAGGTATCCAGTGACATCTTAGATAACTCAGACAGACCATCATAGAATATATCCAGGATGGTCCATTCTGAAAGCATGTCAGAAGGACACTTTTTGGTCAGTCCTTTGTATCTCTCCCAAGCTTCATAGAGGGATTCACCTTCTTTCTGTCTGAAGGTTTGAACATCCACTCTAAGCTTGCTCAGCTTTTGAGGAGGAAAGAACTTGGCTAGGAAAGCCTTGACCAGCTTATCCCAAGAGTTCAGGCTATCCTTAGGTTGAGAGTCCAACCATACTCTAGCTCTGTCTCTTACAGTAAAAGGGAAAAGCATGAGCCTGTAGACTTCAGGATCTACTCCATTAGTCTTAACAGTATCACATATCTGCAAGAATTCAGTTAAGAACTGAAAAGGATCTTCAGATGGAAGTCCATGAAACTTGCAGTTCTGCTGCATCAGAGAAACTAATTGAGGTTTCAGCTCAAAGTTGTTTGCTCCAATGGCAGGAATGGAGATGCTTCTTCCATGTAAATTGGAATTAGGTGCAGTAAAGTCACCAAGCATCTTCCTTACATTATTATTATTTTCGGCTGCCATCTCCTCTTCTTGTTCGAAAATTTCTGAAAGGTTATCTCTGGATTGTTGTAATTTAGCTTCTCTCAATTTTTTCTTTAGAGTCCTTTCAGGTTCTGGATCTGCTTCAACAAGAATATTCTTGTCCTTGCTCCTGCTCATATGACAAAGAAGAGGGCACAGAAAAAATAATAATAATAATATGGATCCTTTATACCACAGTATAGGGATCCCTGTGTGAGTAGAAGAAGAGGGGGAGACAAAGAATGTAATATAATGGAAGAAACACAACTGTGAGGAGGGTTGATATGTAAGATGAGATGTTAGTAGATGAATAAATAAATAGAATAAGATGGGAGAGGGAGAATTTTCGAAAATAATTTTTGAAAATGGGTTAGTGATTTTCGAAAATATTTTTTTGAAAAAGGTTAGTAATTTTCGAAAAATTTTGAAATCAAAGATAAAAATAATTAGTTAATTAAAAAGAAATTTTTGAAAAAGAGGGAAGATATTTTCGAAAATTAGAGAGAGAGAGAGTTAGTTAGATAGTTTTGAAAAAAGTTAAGAAACAAACAAAAAGTTAGTTAGTTAGTTGAAACAAATTTTGAAAAGATAAGAAGTTAGGAAGTTGGAAAAGATATTTTGAAATTAGATTTTTGAAAAAGATAAGATGAGAAGATATTTTAGAAATTAGTTTTGAAAAAGATTTGATTTTTAAAATCTCAATTAAAGACTTGATTCATAAGAAATCACAAGATATGATTCTAGAACTTAAAGTTTGAATCTTTCTTAACAAGCAAGTAACAAACTTCAAATTTTTGAATCAACACATTAATTGATTATGTTATTTTCGAAAATTTGATATAAAAATAAGAAAAAGATTTTTGAAAAATATTTTTGGAATTTTCGAAAATAACTAAGAATTTTGAAAAAGATTTGATTTTTGAAAAAGATTTTGAAAAAGATAAGATTTTCAAATTGAAAATTTGATTTGACTCATGAGAAACAATTTGATTTTAAAAATTTTTGAAAAAGTCAACTCAAATTTTCGAATTTGATGAGAGAAAAAGGGAAAGATATATTTTTTTTTTGAATTTTTAATGAAGAGAGAGAAAAACAAGAAAAATGATGCAATGCATGAGAATTTTAGATCAAAACATGTGATGCATGCAAGAATGCTATGAATGTCAAGATGAACACCAAGAACACTTTGAATGTCATGATGAACATCAAGATCATATTTTTAAAAAATTTTTAATGCAAAGAAAACATACAAGACACCAAACTTAGAATTCTTTAATGCTTAGACACTAAGAATTCAAGAATGCATATGATAAAAATAAAAAGACACAAAACAAAAAATCATCAAGATCAAACAAGAAGACTTACCAAGAACAACTTGAAGATCATGAAGAACACTATGAATGCATGAAATTTTCGAAAAATGCAAGATGCATATGCAATTGACACCAAACTTATAACATGACTCATGACTCAAACAAGAAACACAAAAAATGTTTTTGATTTTTATGATTTTTTAATTTTTTTTTTTGGATTTTTTTTCGAAAATTATATGAAAAAGAAAAAATAAGGATTCCAAAATTTTTAACATGAATTCCAGGAATCTTGCATTCTTAGTCTAAAGCTTCAGTCCAGGAATTAGACATGGCTCATGAGCCAGCCAAGCTTTCAATGAAAGCTCCGGTCCAAAACACTAGACATGGCCAATGGCCAGCCAAGCTTCAGCATGTAATTCAGACATGACACGCCTGACATACTTATTCCCAAAGGAATTAGACATGGCTTTACAGCCAGCCAGACTTCAACATGCTTCATGAAACACTAGAATTCATTCTTAAAAATTTTGAATAAAATTTTTGAAAACATTTTTATATTAAAATTTTTTTTCGAAAATAAAAGAGAAATTTTTGAAATATTTTTGAAAAATTTTTGAAAAGACAACAAAAAGAAAATTACCTAATCTGAGCAACAAGATGAACCGTCAGTTGTCCAAACTCGAACAATCCCCGGCAACGGCGCCAAAAACTTGGTGTTGTTGTCGGATCAAACTTGGCACTGATGTTACCGGACCAAAAGCTTGCCGAAAACTCAAACAATCTCCCCGGCAACGGTGCCAAAAACTTGGTACGTGGAATCGTGATTACACTTTAAGTATGTAAAATTCATTGCTCTTTCTTTCCCTGGAAATAGCGCCAAAAACATGATGCCAAAACCATGGTTCACAACTCCGTGTAACTAACCAGCAAGTGCACTGGGTCGTCCAAGTAATACCTTACGTGAGTAAGGGTCGAATCCCACGGAGATTGTTGGTATGAAGCAAGCTATGGTCACCTTGCAAATCTCAGTTAGGCAGATATAAATTGATAATGGGTTTTCGAATTTAAATAATAAAATAGAATAGGGATAGAAATACTTATGTAATTCATTGGTGAGAATTTCAGATAAGCAAATAGAGATGCTTCTCGTTCCTCTAAACCTCTGCTTTCCTGCTATCTTCATCCAGTCAGTCTTACTCCTTTCCATGGCTGGCTTTATGTGAAACATCACCATTGTCAACGGCTACTTTCGGTCATCTCTCGAGAAAATGATCCAATGCCCTGTCACGGCACGGCTAATCGTCTGGAGGCATCACCTTTGTCAATGGCTTCATCTTATCCTCTCAGTGAAAATGATCAATGCACCCTGTCACGGCACGGCTATTCATCTGTCGGTTCTCGATCATGCTGGAATAGGATTTACTATCCTTTTGCGTCTGTCACTAACGCCCTGCAATCGCGAGTTAGGAGCTCGTCACAGTCATTCATTCATTGAATCCTACTCGGAATACCACAGACAAGGTTTAGACTTTCCGGATTCTCTTGAATGCCGCCATCATTCTAGCTTACACCACGAAGATTCTGACTAAGAGATCTGAGAGATACTCATTCAGTCGAAGGTAGAACGGAAGTGGTTGTCAGGCACGCGTTCATAGGGAATGATGATGATTGTCACGTTCATCACATTCAGATTGAAGTACGAATGAATATCTTAGAAGCAAAACAAGATGAATTGAATAGAAAACAGTAGTAATTTGCATTAATCATTGAGGAACAGTAGAGCTCCACACCTTAATCTATGGAGTGTAGAAACTCTACCGTTAAAAATACATAAGTGAAAGGTCCAGGCATGGCCGAATGGCCAGCCCCTCTGATCTAAGAACCAGGTGTCCAAAGATGGTCAAAAAGACTCAAAGATGGTTCAAAAGATGTCTAATACAATAGTGAAAGGTCCTATTTATAATAAACTAGCTACTAGGGTTTACATGAGTAAGTAATTGATGCATAAATCCACTTCCGGGGCCCACTTGGTGTGTGCTTGCACTGAGCTTGAGTGTTGCACGTGTAGAGGTCCTTCTTGGAGTTGAACGCCAGTTTTTGTGCCAGTTTGGGCGTTCAACTCTGGTTTTGGCTCCTTTTTTGGCGCTGGACGCCAGATTTGGGCAGAAAGCTGGCGTTGAACGCCAGTTTACGTCGTCTATTCTTGGTCAAAGTATGGACTATTATATATTGCTGGAAATCCCTGGATGTCTACTTTCCAACGAAATTGGAAGCGCGCCATTTCGAGTTCTGTAGCTCCCAAAAATTCACTTTGAGTATAGGGAGGTCAGAATCCAACAGCATCAGCAATCCTTCTTCAACCTCTGAATCTGATTTCTGCTCAAGTCCCTCAATTTCAGCCAGAAAATACCTGAAATCACAAAAAAACACACAAACTCATAGTAAAGTCCAGAAATGTGAATTTAACATAAAAACTAATGAAAACATCCCTAAAAGTAACTAGATCCTACTAAAAACATACTAAAAACAATGTCAAAAAGCGTATAAATTATCCGCTCATCAGCAACCCAACCATGATTAAAGTTATTTCTGTTTTCATTAAGTATATTTCAATTATATCAGTTTAATTTTTACTTGTTTAGTTAGGTTTGTGATCATGTGCAGTAGTTAAAACAGAACCAGAGACAACCAGAGCTAAAAACAGAGCACCCTGCGAGAAGCCCCTTGCTGGCGTTGAATGCCAAACAAGAGGGAAAGAGGGGCATAAACTCCCCTAAGAGGCAGCAAGACTAGCGTTCAACGCCAACCAGGAGGTACTGGTTGGCTGTTGAACACCCTCAAGGGGTAGTAAGCCTGGCGTTGAACACCAGCCAAGGGGCACTGGCTGGATGTTCAATGCCCTGAATGGGGATGCAAGCCTGGGATTGAATACCCTCCTGGCTGGTATTCAACGCCAGCTTGCCACACCTTCTTGGGCATTGAACGCCCAGCCGCCCAAGAAGGTGTGGCAAGCTGGCGTTGAATGCCAGCCAGAAGGCATTGCTTGGGCGTTCAATGCCCATAAGGAGCACTAGGATGGCGTTGAATGCCAGAAACAAGACATTTTGGGCATTCAAATGCCCAACAAAGGTTGGGGAAGTTTTTGACTTTATCAAAACTTATCTTTTCCAAATCTTATATTTTTAATCATATCTTCTACGCAAAACTCTTTCAACAATCATCTTTTAATTTTAAATTCCTTTCAAATTTAAAATCTTTTCAATTCTTTTTTTCAAAATCTCATATCTTTTACAATTCTTTTTCAAATCTTTTATTTAACTTTAAAATCTTTTTCATACCTTTTATCTTATCTTTTTATCTTTCTCATATCTTTTGATGATCCAACAATTTTTAAACTTATCTTTTTCTATCTTTTACCAAGGTGTGAATCATATCTTTTTTATCTTTTATCTATTTAATTTCGAAAACCCACCCTCCCCATCCCTATATATAACATTCGGCCACCCACTCCTTCATCCTCCTTCTGTTCGAATTCTTCTCTTCCTCTTCGTCTTCTTTCTACTCTTTTGCTCGAGGATGAGCAAACCTTTTAAGTTTGGTGTGGAAAGAGCCTTGCCTTCTCACTTTATTCGAATTCCATGGCTCCAAAAAGTGGAAATCCCACTTCAAGAAGCAAGAAAAAAGACAACCAAACAGTTGTTTTCAAACCTCTCAGATTCTACACAAAGCAGCATGAAGAAAATTATTATAAAATAATGTGCAAGAGGACAGTAATCCCGGAAGCCAAATTTGAATTAAAAGAAGATGAGTACCCAGAGATCCAAGAGCAAATTCGAAAGAGACGCTGGGAGATCCTGGCCGACCCTGAGATCAATGTTGGAATAACAATGAACCATGAATTCTATGCAAATATGTGGATGACAGATAAGCAAAAGAAAGATGGACAAGGATTCCATACTTTTTGCACCATGGTGCGAGGGAAGACTCTCTATTTTTATCTTGACAAGGTGAGAGAGATCTTCAAGTTACCTCCACAAAGGGATGATCCAGAATCCTTTAATAGGAGAGTGGTAGCTGATCCCAAGCTGGATCAGATTCTGGAAGACATATGTCTACCTGAAACTCAGTGGATCAATAACAAAAAAGGTAAACTAAACCAACTGAAAAGATTGGATCTCAAACCAGTTGCTAGGGGTTGGTTGGATTTCATTGGGCGTTCCATACTCCCTACTAGCAACCGCTCTGAAGTTACCATCAGAAGGGCTCTAATGATTCACTGCATCATGATGGGGAATGAGGTGGAAGTCAACCAACTAATTTCCTTTGAGCTGTACCAAGTTACAAACAGGATCTCAACTCAAGCCAGATTAGCCTATCCAAACCTTATCTTTTGCTTGTGTAAAGAGGCTGGAGTCATGATTAACAGAGACTCCTTTATCCCAGCAGAAAGCCCAATCACCAAGCAAGTGATGGAAAGCTCCCAAGTACCAGCTGATCATCCCAAAAGGAAGACACCTGAGCCTTTTCAGATGTAAGAGATCCCTCCAATTGAATATTGAACCCAGCTGGAAGCATCTGTTACACAATTGCAAACCACCTTAGATCAATTAAGAGAGGAACAAAAAGACCAGACTAGCATGCTTTGCAAACTGGTCAAAGAACAAGAGAAGCAGGGGCATGAGCTAAAGGAACTGAAGCGTTAGAAATTATCCCCTGAAGAGCCTAACACCTCCCATGATTAAGGTGGTTGAGTTCCACCTTCCTATTTCTGTGCCTATTCTAATTCTTGTTTCTTATGTTTAGATTTACATGATCACTAGTAGCATTTAAGCTTTTATTTAAATTTCTGTCTTTTAATTTTAGAATTGCATGAGCATTATTAGGATTTAACTTTTTATTTTCCAATTAGCTATAAAATGTTCCTCTTATCAGCTCATTGAACGTGAATAATATTTTGATTTTTTTAGAAGCACTAAAGGTAAATAAATTTCGAGTTTTATATATTAAGAATAGTTCAATTATTTGATGTGGTGGCATTGCTTTTACTTTCTGAATGCATGAATGAACAGTGCATATTTGATGTTGGAGTTAAAGAATGTTGGCTCTTGAAAGAATAATGAAAAAGGAGAAGTATTATTGGTAATCTGAAAAATCCAAACATTGATTCTTGAAGCAAGAAAAAGCAGCAAAAAATATATGCGAAAAAAAGAGATAAAAAGCAAGCAGAAAAAAATAAAAAACAGAAAAAGCCAATAGCTCTTTAAACCAAAAGGCAACAGCAAGGATCCAAGGCTTTGAGCATCAATAGTTAGGAGGGCCTAAAAGAAATATCTTAGCCTAAACAATTCAAATGAGCTGCTTCCCTAACTATATCCTTGTGGTGTGAAGGTATCAAGTGAAAGGCTTGAGACTGAGCAGTTAAAGTCATGATCCAAAGCAAAGAGTCTGCTTAAGAACTCTGGACCCACTGGCTGGGGATTCTAGCAAAGTTGAATCACAATCCGAAAGGGTTCACCCAGTTAAGTATCTATGACGTTTATGTATCCGGTGGTAATACTAGAAAACAAAGCGCTTAGGGACACAGCCAAGACTCTAAAGAAGCTGTATTCAAGAAACAAAAAGAACTCAACTAGGAGAGTCAACAATATCATCTGAATTCTGAGTTCCTAAAGATGCTAATTATTCTAAGCTTCAATGGAAAGTGAGATGCCAAAACTGTTCAGAAGCAAAAAGCTACTAGTCCTGCTCATCTAATTGAAACTGAGCTTCATTGAGAACTCTAAAATTTATTGTATCCTTCTCTTCTTTTTAATCCTACTTTATTTTTGGTTACTTGGGGACAAGCAACAGTTTAATTTTGGTGTTTTGATGAGCGGATATTTTATACGCTTTTTGGCATCATTTTCATATAGTTTTCAGTAAGTTTTGTTTAAGTTTAATTATATTTTCATAGGTTTTAGTGCAAAATTTATATTTTTGGATTCAAGTTTGAGTTTTTGTGTTTTATGATGATTTTAGGTATTTTCTGGCTGAAATTGAGGAGTTTTTGGCAAAGTCTGATTCAGAGACAGAGAAAGGACTGCAAATGTTGTTAGGATCTGACCTCCATGCACTCGAAAGAGCATTTCTGGAGCTACAGAAGCCCAAATGCGCACTATAAACGACCATGGAAAGCTAACATTCAAGGCTTTCGAGAAATATATAATAGTTCATACTTTGCTTTCGAAATGAAGGTCCAAAGCTGGCGTCCAACACCAGCCACCGGTCCCATTCCTGGCGTCCAACGCCCAAGGGGGAGTAGCAGGCATCCAAACGCCCAAAGGGGAGTCCAAGGTTGGCGTTCAATGCCCAAGAAGGATCCTAGGACATGGAAACACTGTTAGCTCAGCTCAAACACTCACTAAGTGGGCCCAGGAAGTGGATTTTCGCACTACAAGACCAGCTTATCTTATTTTTGTAATCTTTAGTTATCATATTAGTATATATATAGGAGGAGATCACCCTTGTTTAGGATCTTTTTCCCCCACTTTACATGTTTTTCATTGTTTCTTTGTACAGTATGAGTCACTAACCTCCTAAGGTTAAGGTTAGGAGCTCTGCTGATTCTTATGAATTAATAATATCACTATTCCACTTCAATCTATGCTTGATTCTATTCTAAGATGTATCTTCGTTCTTCATCCTAATGGTTTGGGAGTGTAAATTGACCGTCATCCCAATTCCACATGGGTTCTTGCGAGTCCTTGACGGGATAGTATTGAACCACCAGCTTGATTATACATCTCTTAGACGGCTAATCCATGACTTCGTTGGGGACTTCTCGAGACATCAGTTCAGCCGAGGTGCGGGGCGATTAGGGCCTTTGTGATATAGGCTAGAACCAAAGGAGCAGCGTTTTCTGATCCAGAGGATCCGACCTTGTCTGTGGCATTTTGAGTAGGATCACCAAGGGAATGGACTGCTAGAGCTTCACCTCTATTTATATTGGATGACTGCTGACCCAGCGTTTGATCTGAAGTAGAGGAGATTAATGACCGTTGTCCCGGCGTTAAGCATATACAGCCTACCATGGAAAGAATCAATCAGAAGTTAGAGTAAATAGTAAAAAAATTTGATCCAGAAGGAAGAATCATCTCCGAAGCATCTACTGTTCTCATACCATAGATTTCACACCTATCCAGTAACGTTTAATTTATTTACCTGTTTTAGCATTTTTTGTGACAACTATATTTTCTATCTGCCTGACTAAGATCTACAAGGTATCCACTGCTTGCTCAAACCAACAATCTCCGTGGGATCGACCCTCACTCACCTGAGGTATTACTTAGACGACCCGGTATACTTGCCGGTCTATCTGTGCGAAACATACGGAGTCGGTTTTGTGCACCAATGAGTGCCCTACCACCTTCTCCATGAGAGCAAAACGTGAGTGGGAAGCCCAGCTTCAACCCTCACATCTGAACGTAGGTGGGAGACTACCACAACCCCAACGACGGAGAACAATGCATATCCCATTCACATACTCAATCTCAGAGGTCACTGCTCATATCACAAGTCCGCTTATACTCACCTCATTAATCATAATCGTTCATGTTTCTCAAGTCATGATCATCTCAACACTCTTCCCAAACACTCCAGCTATTCCATCCACAGAACTTGCCAAGCCTAAATCACTATCTTCTAAACTCATAACCAAAAATACCCCTTTTTATTCACTTATTATTTTCTCTCTTGATTCAAAGCCTAAAATACTAGCAAAAAGGTTTTAAACAAGTATTACGGAAATTTACAAGCTTGTCGAGAAGGTAAAACAGTTAAAAATAGGGTTTAGGTGAAAAATAAGGCTTGTGGGTACGCATAGGCTGCGTTTGTTTCTGAGAACAGGACAGGACAAGATACTGATGGACAGAGACACAAAATTTTGTGTTCTTATATTCTGTTTGGTGATAAACTAGAACAAATTATGAAAATTCAATTTATTCTCATTTTTTTCATTCAAAAATTTTGAGATGAAAAATATAACAATAAAAAATATTATTATGAAAAATTAACAAAAATAATGAAAGAAAAATAAAAAAATAAGTTGTGTCCCTTATTAGTGTCTTCGTGTCCTTCCTGTCAGGATGGACACAAAATACACTAATTTAGTGTCTCTGGACACATTGTCTCTGTCCATGTCTCCTCTGCAAAATGCAATTTTGTGTCTCTGTGTCCCTATCTTAGTGTCCTGTCTCTGTAAACAAACGTAACCATAAGGTTGTGTGCATACGCACGCACCAGAAGGCTTTCCCAAGCTGTGCGTACACATGATGTTGTGCGTACGCACAACTTGAAACACCCACTTTGTTCTGTGCATATGCACAGATGCGCATATGCACAGAGGTGCGCGTGGGCACACATGATAGATTTCCAAATTTTCTGCAACATCACAGAATTTAAATTTTTGACACCAACTTCTAACGATCATATCTGTCTCTACAAAATTTCGATTTCTACAAATTCTATATCGTTTTAAGGCTCTTTAAATTATCTTTAATTTGATAGAAAATTCAATCAATTTTAAAAACTGTAACTCAAGATATGATCTGCCAAAGTTGGCCTAAAATCCGTTTTTACCAAAAAAACTCTAAACTTTAAATTTACCAAATCCTCAATCCTAAACTAAGAGTTCATTACCCAAAACAGCACTCAAGCCATTACACACATATCTACACACTTCCATTCATCTCAACAACATATCACCCCCCTAAACCATCCAAGTATTCCACAATATATTGTCAAAACCCATAGTCATTATCAACCAACAACAACATCAACAACCAATACAAATCCTTATCAACATCAATAATCATCACCAAACAATATCTAACATTAACCAAATCTATCATAATCTTTATTCCTCCAATTTAACCTCATAAAACTCATATCCTTCACCAATTATCATCAATTAACCTCAACATTAGTAATCATTATCAACATTCATATTATCACAATCATCATAAACACTCATCAACATCAACCAACATCATAATATATCATTAACACCAATAACCATTATACCCCTTATCAACATCACAATCATCATCAATTATCATCAATTCAATCCTATCCTAAGGTTCACTAGACTAAGTGTCTATTGGTATGCGAAATTGTTACTCAGGTTGTGAATTGTTGTTCGAAATTGATTCCTTGGCGATGGCACCAAAAACGGATGCACAGAACCATGGTCTAAACATATCTTCACAACTTCACATAACTAACCAGCAAGTGCACTGGGTCGTCCAAGTAATAAACCTTACGTGAGTAAGGGTCGATCCCACGGAGATTGTTGGTATGAAGCAAGCTATGGTCACCTTGTAAATCTCAGTCAGGCGGATATAAAATAGTTATGGAGTTTTCGAAATTAATACTAAAATAAGGATAGAAATACTTATGTAAATCATTGGTGATAATTTCAGATAAGCGCATAAAGATGCTTTCGTTCCTCTGAACATCTGCTTTCCTGCTGTCTTCATCCAATCAGTCTTACTCCTTTCTATGGCTGGCTTTTTGTAAGGATGTCACCGGTGCCAATGGTTACTTTCAATCCTCTCGGGAAAATGGTCCAAATGCTCTGTCACAGCACGGCTAATCGTCTGGAGGCATCACCCTTGTCGTTGGTTGCATCCTATTCCTCTCTGTGAAAATGGTCCGATGCGCTGTCACTGCATGGCTAATCATCTTGGAGGTTCTCGATCGTACTGGAATAGAATTTACTATCCTTTTGCGTCTGTCACTACACCCAGCACTCACGAGTTTGGAGTTCGTCACAGTCATTCAATCCCAGAGTCCTACTCGGAACACCACGGACAAGGTTTAGACTTTCCGGACTCTCATGAATGCCGCCATCAATCTAGCTTATACCACGAAAATTATGATTAAGAGATCTAAGAGATACTCATTCAATCTAATGTAGAACGGAAGTGGTTGTCAGGCACGCGTTCATAGGGAATGATGATGATTGTCATGTTCATCACATTCAGGTTGAAATGCGCATGATATCTTAGAAGCGAAATAAGATGAATTGAATAGAAAACAGTAGTACTTTGCATTAATCTTTGAAGAACAGCAGAGCTCCATACCTTAATCTATGGAGTGTAGAAACTCTACCGTTGAAAATACATAAGTGAATAGAGGGTAAGCATGGCCGAGTGGCCAGCCTCCCATGGAGGTCTAGAGATCTAAAAGTGATCAAAAGATGTCTAATACAGTAGTAAAAAGTCCTATTTATAATAAACTAGCTACTAGGGTTTACAGAAGTAAGTAAATGATGCATAAATCCACTTCCGGGGCCCACTTGGTGTGTGCTTGGGCTGAGCTTGAGTGTTGCACGTGTAGAGGTCCTTCTTGGAGTTGAACGCCAGCTTTTGTGCCAGTTTGGGCGTTGAACTCCACTTTGCAACTTGTTTCTGGCGCTGGACGCTAGAATTGGGCAGAGAGCTGGCGTTGAACGCCAGTTTGCATCATCTAAACTTGGGCAAAAGTATGAACTATTATATATTGCTGGAAAGCCCTGGATGTCTACTTTCCAATGCAATTGGATGCGCGCCAATTTGAGTTTTGTAGCTCCAGAAAATCCATTTTGAGTGCAGGGAGGTCAGAATCCAACAGCATCAGCAGTCCTTCTTCAACCTCTGAATCTGATTTTTGCTCAAGTCCCTCAATTTCAGCCAGAAAATACCTGAAATCATAGAAAAACACACAAACTCATAGTAAAGTCCAGAAATGTGAATTTAACATAAAAACTAATGAAAACATCCCTAAAAGTAACTAGATTCTACTAAAAACATACTAAAAACAATGCCAAAAAGCATATAAATTATCCGCTCATCACAACACCAAACTTAAATTGTTGCTTGTCCCCAAGCAACTGAAAATCAAATAGGATAGAAAGAAGAGAATATACTATAAATTCAAAACTATCAATGAAACATAGCTCCAAGATGAGCGGGACTTGTAGCTTTTTGCCTCTTGAATAGTTTTGGCATCTCACTTTATCCATTGAAGTTCAGAATGATTGGTTTATATAGGAACTCAGAGTTTAGATAGTGTTATTGACTCTTCTAGTTCAGTATGATGATTCTTGAACACAGCTATTTTATGAGTCTTGGTCGTGGCCCTAAGCACTTTGTTTTCCAGTATTACCACCGGATATATAAATGCCACAGACACATAATTGGGTGAACCTTTTCAGATTGTGACTCAGCTTTGCTAAAGTCCCCAATTAGAGGTGTCCAGGGTTCTTAAGCACACTCTTCTTTTTGCTTTGGACCTTGACTTTAACCGCTCAGTCTCAAGTTTTCACTTGACACCTTCACGCCACAAGCACATGGTTAGGGACAGCTTGGTTTAGCCGCTTAGGCCAGGATTTTATTCCTTTAGGCCCTCCTATCCACTGATGCTCAAAGCCTTGAGATCCTTTTTATTTACCCTTGCCTTTTGGTTTTAAGGGTTACTGGCTTTTTGCTCTTGCCTCTTGGTTTTAAGAGCTTTTGGCTTTTTCTGCTTGCTTTTTCTTTTTCTATTTTTTTTTTGCCTATTTTTTTCTGCAAGCTTTGTTCTTTGCTGCTTTTTCTTGCTTCAAGAATCATTTTTATGATTTTTTATATTATCAAATAACATGTCTCCTAGTCATCATTCTTTCAAGAGCCAACATATTTAACATTCTTAAACAACAACTTCAAAAGACATATGCACTGTTCAAGCATTCATTCAGAAAACAAGAAGCATTGTCACCACATCAATATAATTAAGCTAAGTTCAAGGATAAATTCAAAACTCATGTACTTCTTGTTCTTTTGAATTAAAACATTTTTCATTTAAGAGAGGTGATGGATTCATAGGACATTCATAACTTTAAGACAAAGTTACTAATTACTAATGATCATGTAATAAGACACAAACATGGATAAGCACTTAACATAGAAAACGAAAAATAGAAGAAATAAGAACAAGGAATGAATCCACCTTAGTGATGGTGGCGTTTCCTTCTTGAGGAACCAATGATGTCCTTGAGCTCTTCTATGTCTCTTCCTTGTCTTTGTTGCTCCTCCCTCATTGCTTTTTGATCTTCTCTTATTTCATGAAGGATGATGGAGTGCTCTTGATGTTCCACCCTTAGTTGTCCCATGTTGGAACTTAATTCTCCTAGGGATGTGTTGATTTGCTCCCAATAGTTTTGTGGAGGAAAATGCTTTTGAGGCATCTCCGGGATCTCATGGTGATGAGCTTCCTGCGCCTCTTGAGCTCCATGAATGGGCTCTCTTGCTTGCTCCATCTTTTTCTCAGTGATGGGCTTGTGAGATGAATCTTTCCATCTCCCATGGCTCAGAGGTGGAAGCAATTGTCTTCCCTTTCCTCTTTCTTGAGGTTTCTCTGGCCTTAGGTGCCATTAATAGTTATGGAAAAACAAAAAAGCTATGCTTTTACCACACCAAACTTAGAATGTTGCTCGCCCTCGAGCAAAAGAAGAAGAAGAAGAAGAAGAAGAAGAAGAAGAAGAAGAAGAAGAAGAAGAAGAAGAAGAAGAAGAAGATATGGAGGAGATGGAGGGATGTGTGTATTCGGCCATATGGGTGGGATTGGGTGGGAAAGAGATGTTGAATTTTGAAGGTAGGTGGGTGTATGGATGTGAGTGGTAAATGGAAAACAGAAGGGATGATCATGAATGGAGAGAGAGAGGGTGAGGTAGGTGGGGATCCTGTGGGGTCCACAGATCCTGAGATGATCCTGTGGGGTTCACAGATCCTGAGATGATCCTGTGGGGTCCACAGATCCTAAAGTGTTCAAGGATTTTCAACCTTGCACCAAATTAGGCATGTAAAATGCCCTTGCACACAACTCTGGGCGTTCAGCGCCAGGTTGGTGCCCATTTTGGGCGTTCAAAGCCCATTTGTTGCCCATTTCTGGCGTTGAACGCCAGAACCATGCTTGTTCTGGGCGTTCAGCGCCAGCTCCTCTCCAGGGTGCAATTCTGGCGTTCAGCGCCCAGATGCTGCCCATTTTGGGCGTTCAGCGCCCAGACACTACCCATTTTTGGCGTTCAGCGCCAAAACCATGCTCTGTTCTGGCGTTGAACGCCAGACAGGTGCTTCCTCCAGGGTGTGATTTTTCTTCTGCTGTTTTTGATTCCGTTTTTAATTTTTATATTTATTTTGTGACTCCACATGATCATGAACCTATAAAGACATATAACTAAGAAAAATATAATTAGATAAATAAAAATTGGGTTGCCTCCCAACAAGCGCTTCTTTAATGACAATAGCTTGACAGTGGGCTCTCATGGAGCCTCACAGATGTTCAGAGCATTGTTGAGACTCTCCAACACCAAACTTAGAGTTTGGATATGGGAGTTCAACACCAAACTTAGAGTTTGGTTGTGGCCTCCCAACACCAAACTTAGAGTTTGACTGTGGGGGCTTTGGTTGACTCTGCTTTGAGAGAAGCTTTTTATGCTTCCTCTCCATGGATGCAGAGAGAGATCCTTGAGTTGTAAACACAAGGTTGTCCTCATTTATTTGAAGGATCAATTCTCCTCTGTCCACATCAATCACAGCTCTTGCTGTGGCTAGGAAAGGTCTTCCTAGGATGATGGATTCATCCTCTTCCTTTCCAGTATCCAGGACTATGAAATCAGTAGGGATGTAAAGGCCTTCAACCCTTACTAACACGTCCTCTACTTGTCCATAAGCCTGTTTTCTTGAATTGTCTGCCATCTCTAATGAGATTTTAGTGGCTTTCACCCCATAGATTCCCAGTTTCTCTATTACAGAGAGGGGCATGAGGTTTATTCCTGAACCAAGGTCACACAAAGCCTTAAAGATCATGGTGCCTATGGTACAAGGTATTAAGAACTTTCCAGGATCCTGTTTCTTCTGAGGCAATGTCAGTTGATCCAGATCACTTAGTTCATTGGTGAACAAGAGAGGTTCATCTTCCCAAGTCTCAATGCCAAATAATTTGGCATTCAGCTTCATGATTGCACCAAGGAACTTGGCAGCTTGCTCTTCAGTGACATCCTCATTCTCTTCAGAAGAGGAATACTCATCGGAGCTCATGAAGGGCATAAGGAGGTTCAATGGAATCTCTATGGTCTCTAGATGAGCCTCAGATTCCTTTGGTTCCTCAGAGGGAAACTCCTTATTGATCACTGGACGTCCCAGGAGGTCTTCCTCCTTGGGATTCACGTCCTCTCCTTCCCTTACAGGTTCGGCCATGGTGCTTATGTCAATGGCCTTGCACTCTCCTTTTGGATTCTCTTCTGTATTGCTTAGGAGAGTACTAGGAGGGATTTCAGTGATCCTTTTACTCAGCTGGCCCACGTGTGCTTCCAAATTTCTAATGGAAGACCTTGTTTCATTCATGAAACTTGCAGTGGCCTTGGATAGATCAGAGACTAAGTTTGCTAGATTAGAGGTACTTTGTTCAGAGTTCTCTGTCTGTTGCTGAGTGGATGATGGAAAAGGTTTGCTATTGCTAAACCTGTTTCTTCCACCATTATTAAAGCCTTATTGGGGCCTTTGATCCTTCCATGAGAGATTTGGATGATTTCTCCATGATGGATTATAGGTGTTTCCATATGGTTCACCCATGTAATTTACCTCTGCTATTGCAGGGTTCTCAGGATCATAAGCTTCTTCTTCATAAGAAGCCTCTTGAGTACTGTTGGATGCAGCTTGCATTCCAGTCAGACTCTGAGAAATCATATTGACTTGCTGAGTCAATATTTTATTCTGAGCCAGTATGACATTCAGAGTATCAATTTCAAGAACTTCCTTCTTCATAGGCGTCCCATTACTCACAGGATTCCTCTCAGAAGTGTACATGAACTGGTTATTAGCAACCATGTCAATGAGTTCTTGAGCTTCTGTAGGCATTTTCTTTAGGTGAATGGATCCATCTGCAGAAGTATCCAATGACATCTTTGATAGCTCAGATAAACCATCATAGAATATATCCAGGATGGTCCATTCTGAAAGCATGTCAGAAGGACACTTTTTGGTCAGTTGCTTGTATCTTTCCCAAGCTTCATAGAGGGATTCACCTTCTTTCTGTCTGAAGGTTTGAACATCAGCTCTAAGCTTTCTCAACTTTTGAAGAGGAAAGAACTTGGCTAAGAAAGCCGTGACCAGCTTATCCCAAGAGTTCAGGCTGTCTTTGGGTTGAGAGTCCAACCATATTCTAGCTCTGTCTCTTACAGCAAAAGGGAAAAGCATGAGCCTGTAGACTTCAGGATCTACTCCATTAGTCTTAACAGTATCACAGATCTGCAAGAATTCAGTTAAGAACTGAAAAGGATCTTCAGATGGAAGTCCATGAAACTTGCAGTTCTGCTGCATCAGAGAAACTAGCTGAGGTTTCAGCTCAAAATTGTTTGCTCCAATGGTAGGAATGGAGATGCTTCTTCCATGTAAATTAGAATTAGGTGCAGTAAAGTCACCAAGCATTCTCCTTGCATTATTGTTGTTGGGTTCGGCTGCCATTTCCCTTACTTGTTCGAAATTTTCAATAAGGTTGTCTCTGGATTGTTGTAATTTAGCTTCTCTTAGTTTCCTCTTCAGAGTCCTTTCAGGTTCTGGATCAGCTTCAACAAGAATGCCTTTTTCCTTGTTCCTGCTCATAAGAAAGAGAAGAGAACAAGAAAAGAAGAGGAATCCTCTATGTCACAGTAAAGAGGTTCCTTATTGTTAGTAGAAGAAGAAAAGGAATAGGGGTGAAGAAGAATGAAGAATCCAAACACAAAGGTAAGGATAGGAGCAGTGATGTGAGATGAAGAGAAGTGTTAGTAGATGAATAAATAGTTAGAAGGAGATGAGGGAGAAGGATTTTCGAAAATTATTTTTTTCAAAAAGGGTTAGTGATTTTCAAAAATAGTTTTTGAAAAAGGTTAGTAATTTTCGAAAATTAAAATCAAAAATTAAAATAATTAGTTGATTAAAAAGAAATTTTGAAAAAGAGGGAAGATATTTTCGAAAATTAGAGAGAGAGAGAGAGAGTTAGTTAGGTAGTTTTGAAAAAGATAAGAAATAAACAAAAAGTTAGTTAGTTAGTTGAAACAAATTTTGAAAAGATAAGAAGTTAGGAAGTTAGAAAAGATATATTGAAATCAAATTTTTGAAAAAGGTATGATTTTGAAAAAGATAAGATAAAAAGATATTTTTGAAAAGATATGATTGAAATTAGTTTTGAAAAAGATTTGATTTTTAAAATCACAAATAATGACTTGATTCACAAGAAATCACAAGATATGATTCTAGAACTTAAAGTTTGAATCTTTCTTAACAAGCAAGTAACAAACTTAAAATTTTTGAATCAAAACATTAATTGTTGATGATATTTTCGAAAATTATAAGATAAAATTAAGAAAAATATTTTTGAAAAATATTTTTATAATTTTCGAAAATAACTAAGAAAAATGAAAAAGATTTGATTTTTGAAAAAGATTTTGAAAAAGATCAGATTTTTAAATTGAAAATTTGATTTGACTCATAAGAAACAACTAGATTTTTAAAAAATTTTTGAAAAAGTCAATCCAAATTTTCAATTTTATGAGAAGAAAAAGGGAAAGATATTTTTTTATTTTTGAATTTTTAATAATGAGAGAGAAAAACATGAAAATTATGCAATGCATGAAAATTTTTAGATCAAAACAATGAATGCATGCAAGAATGCTATGAATGTCAAGATGAACACCAAGAACACTTTGAATGTCAAGATGAACATCAAGAACATATTTTTGAAAAATTTTTGATACAAAGAAAACATGCAAGACACCAAACTTAGAAATCTTTCCTGTTTAGACTCTATGGATGCAAAAATGCATGTGAAAAACAAGAAAAGACACAAAACAAGAAAACATCAAGATCAAACAAGAAGACTTACCAAGAACAACTTGAAGATCATGAAGAACACTATGAATGAATGAATTTTTCGAAAAATGCAAGATGCATATGCAATTGACACCAAACTTATAACATGACACATGACTCAAACAAGAAACATGAAATATTTTTTATTTTTATAATTTTATGATTTTTTTGTATTTTTATTTTAAATTTTTTTGAAAATCATTTGAAAAAGAAAAATAAGGATTCCAAAATTTTTAATATGAATTCCAGGAATCTTACAATCTTAATCTAAAGCTCCAATCTGAGGGTTAGACATGGCTTAATAGCCAGTCAAGCTTTAGCATGAATATGGGAGTAATTCATTCAATTTTAATCCAAAACCTCTGTCCAAAAGAATTTAGACATGGTTTTATAGCCAGCATGCTTCAACATGCTTCATGAAACTCTAGAATTCATTCTTAAAAATTCTGAAGAAAAATATGTTTTTGAAAACATTTTTTTTTAAATTTTTTTCGAAAACAAATGAGAAATTTTTGAAAGATTTTTGAAAAATTTTTGAAAACAAAACAAAAAGAAAATTACCTAATCTGAGCAACAAGATGAACCGTCAGTTGTCCAAACTCGAACAATCCCCGGCAACGGCGCCAAAAACTTGGTATGCGAAATTGTTACTCAGGTTGTGAATTGTTGTTCGAAATTGATTCCCTGGCGATGGCACCAAAAACGGATGCACAGAACCATGGTCTAAACAAATCTTCACAACTTCGCATAACTAACCAGCAAGTGCACTGGGTCGTTCAAGTAATAAACCTTACGTGAGTAAGAGTCGATCCCACGGAGATTGTTGGTATGAAGCAAGCTATGGTCACCTTGTAAATCTCAGTCAGGCGGATATAAAATAGTTATGGAGTTTTCGAAATTAATACTAAAATAAGGATAGAAATACTTATGTAAATCATTGGTGAGAATTTCAGATAAGCGCATAAAGATGCTTTCGTTCCTCTGAACCTCTGCTTTCCTGCTGTCTTCATCCAATCAGTCTTACTCCTTTCTATGGTTGGCTTTTTGTAACGATGTCACCGGTGCCAATGGTTACTTTCAATCCTCTCGGGAAAATGGTCCAAATGCTCTGTCACAGCACGGCTAATCGTCTGGAGGCATCACCCTTGTCGTTGGTTGCATCCTATTCCTCTCTGTGAAAATGTTCCGATGCGCTGTCACTGCATGGCTAATCATCTTGGAGGTTCTCGATCGTACTAGAATAGAATTTACTATTCTTTTGCGTCTGTCACTACGCACAGCACTCGCGAGTTTGGAGTTCGTCATAGTCATTCAATCCCAGAGTCCTACTCGGAATACCACGGACAAGGTTTAGACTTTCCGGACTCTCATGAATGCCGCCATCAATCTAGCTTATACCACGAAGATTTTGATTAAGAGATCTAAGAGATACTCATTCAATCTAATGTAGAACGGAAGTGGTTGTCAGGCACGCGTTCATAGGGAATGATGATGATTGTCACGTTCATCACATTCAGGTTGAAGTGCGAATGAATATCTTAGAAGCGAAATAAGATGAACTGAATAGAAAACAGTAGTACTTTGCATTAATCTTTGAGGAACAGCAGAGCTCCACACCTTAATCTATGGAGTGTAGAAACTCTACCGTTGAAAATACATAAGTGAATAGAGGGTAAGCATGGCCGAGTGGCCAGCCTCCCATGGAGGTCTAGAGATCTAAAAGTGATCAAAAGATGTCTAATACAGTAATAAAAAGTCCTATTTATAATAAACTAGCTACTAGGGTTTACAGAAGTAAGTAAATGATGCATAAATCCACTTCCGGGGCCCACTTGGTGTGTGCTTGGGCTGAGCTTGAGTGTTGCACGTGTAGAGGTCCTTCTTGGAGTTGAACGCTGGCTTTTGTGCCAGTTTGGGTGTTGAACTCCACTTTGCAACTTGTTTCTGGCGCTGGACGCCAGAATTGGGCAGAGAGCTGGCATTGAACGCCAGTTTACGTCATCTAAACTTAAGCAAAGTATGGACTATTATATATTGCTGGAAAGCGCTGGATGTCTACTTTCCAATGCAATTAGAAGCGCACCTTTTTGAGTTCTGTAGCTCCAGAAAATCCATTTTGAGTGCAGGGAGGTCAGAATCCAACAGCATCAGCAGTCCTTCTTCAACCTCTGAATCTGATTTTTGCTCAAGTCCCTCAATTTCAGCCAGAAAATACTTGAAATCACAGAAAAAACACAAACTCATAGTAAAGTCCAGAAATGTGAATTTAACATAAAAACTGATGAAAACATCCCTAAAAGTGACTAGATTCTACTAAAAACATACTAAAAACAATGCCAAAAAGCGTATAAATTATCCGCTCATCATCTATAAACATTACATATTACATAAAAAAAACCGAAATCATACCTTGGCCGATTCCCAAAATCCACTAAATACTAAAACGAAGCCACCAAGCTCAATCCAAAGCCTTAAACCAACTCTAACAAACATGAAAACTCAATCTAACATCATATAACATACCAACATCAAACCTAGGGTTCCCAAAAACAACTAAACACAAGGGTTTAAAGAAACTTACCATACCCAATGATATTAGGGGCAAAACCCATCAATATTCCAATGCTAGATCACCCCTAAACAAACAAAATCACAAAATCTACTCAAAAACCAAACGTAAAAATGCAAAATTGTTAGGGCTGGACACTGGAGCTTGAGTTTCGAAATCTTACTAGCAAAACTTAGCTATAAATGATGGGCTTAGTAAGAGTTTCGCATGACCGCAAACGGCTCGTCAATCAGAGCACCGTAGCTCAAGTTTTGGCCAAAAGAAGGAGGAGATTAATAGTAACATTGTCTTCTTCTCCTCTCTTCTCATCTACCCGAGTTCTCTATCTCTCTTTCCATTAAAATGAGCTGAAAGCTCATTAATAGAGCATATATACGTTGGACCCGATCCAACCCGTTAGCTTTTTTAGCTCGTTTGGCCCACTTTGGGCCAAAACATTTAAGATTAGTGCCTGATTTTCGATTCTAAATTTTTTTTGTCCTTTCAAAACAATAAATTCAATTTTCAAAATCTTATTTTTCTCAATACACGGTACCGGACAAACTAGAGCTGATATCACTGGCTTAAGCACCAGAATGCATTTTTATAAAAAAAAATTCCACAAAAGATACATTTTCCCACTCAGAAAAATTCATTGATATCAATTTTCACCTTTTTATTTTCAAAATATCATTTCTATATTTTTGAACCTATTCCAGGCAATTAAATTATTATTTTATTAAAATGGTTATTCCGGTTCTTACACCTTAAACGCTACATTTTCACACCCTTTCAACCTAAAACCGCACTTCTCCGTCACTTGCTCCGCCTCTTCTTGCGGTACCACAGTTTTTTCTTTCTTCTCATTATGCTCTTCATTTTGTTCAATTTAGATTCTTTTTATTTTTTATTTTTCTTCCATTTCATTTATTTTTTGATGTGTTAATGTAGCTACTTTATCTGTGTGATAATAAAGGTGACATTGCTGGTTCCTAATAGCATTTAGTTTTAACAAATTTGTTGCTTTAGATAGTGGTGCAAATTGTTATAGGGTTCTAGGAGAGGGTAATTGATAAACCACTATTTTATGGTTTATTTTGTATTGAATTAAGTGAATTTTATCCATTATTCTCACACTTATTCATATAATTCGCATGTTTTACATTTTCCTTCCTAATTTTGTGCTATGATTCAAAACATGCTTCTTTAGCCTTAAATTTGCTAATTTTTAATCTTCTTTTACTACCATCGATGCTGTGATATGTATGTTAAGTGTTTTCAAGGTTGACAGGGCAGGAATGGCTTAAAGGATGGAAAAGAAGCATGCAAAAGTAGAAGGAACATGACGAACGGGTTTTTATGTCGGTAAAGAATTTTTCTAAAATTAATCGCATCGTTGGTACAGTTCTAAACCAACAGAAAATCCTTTTGTACAAAACCCAATAAAAATAAATAACCGAAGTATTTAAACCTCGGGTCGTCTCTCAAGGAGTTGTAGGGCAGTATGATTTATTATTGGTTATATATAAAGATATGTTTTTGGGTTTTTTAATGTATAAGATAAAAAGCAAGAATAGTAAATGGCAAGAAAGTAAACTGTAAGAATTAATTTAAATAAATAAATAAAACTTTTGGCAAGGTATAAGGAATTGAAGTCCTATCCTAGTTACCCTTATCAGGTGTGAAGAGAATTGGATTCTGCTCCCACTTAAATTAACCCTTACTAAATAAAGGAAAGTCAAGTAGACAAATTAATTTGATCCTCAGATCCTAGTAAACCCCTATGGAGAGACTAGAGTTATTGGAGTGCAAATTAACTAACAAAGAATCCAATTTCAATCAACAGCTGAGTTGATAACTCAAGTGTTATAAATTACTTAACCAAGGCCAAAAGGGGAAAATAAATCTAATTTGAATTGAAATCATTCATAAATAAATTAAAGCAAAATAAAATTTGAAATACCTCAAAATATATTAATTAAGAAAATCATAACATGAATGGTTCATAAGCCAAATTGAAAAGATAAATGACAATTAAAGTAGTGGAATAAATAAAAGTAGAAAATAAATTAAAGGAATATTGAACCTGTGATTGAAGAGAAATAATCCTAAACTTGAGAAGAATACTAATTCTAAAAATCTAAATCTTAAATCCTAAGAGAGAGGAGAGAGCCTCTCTCTCTAAAAACTACATCTAAAACCTAAAATTATGAATTATCAATGTTGTATACATATCTCCTTTGATTCCTCTATTCTCTAGCTTATATTTTGTGTTTCTGGCTTGGATTTGGGCTGAAAAAGGGTCCAGAAATCGCTGGGGGCATTTTCTACAAATTTTTGTACGTGGCGTCTGTCACGCGTCCGAGTGGGTCACGCGTTCGCGTCATCTGGGCGTTTTCCTTGTCACGCGTACGCGTCATTTGCGTTCTGCTCAAGGCGCGCGTCCGCGTCGTCCACGCGTACGCGTCGATGCCATTTCGCGCTAGGCATGCGTTCGCGTCGTCCATGCGTTCGCGTTGCTACCCTTTTCTTCAAAACTCCATTTTTGTGTTTTCCTTCCATTTTTGTATGTTTCCTTTTTGTCCCTTAAGCCATTCCTACCCTATGAGATCTGAAAATACTTAACACACATATCACGGCATCGAATGATAGTAAAGGGTAATTAAAATTAATATTTTTAAAGCATAGGAAACATGTTTTTCACTTATATCATAAAATAAGTAAGGGAAAGTAAAACCATGCAATTTACATGGATAAGTGTGTGAAGAATTGATAGAAACACTCAATTTGAGCACAAATTATATCATAAAATATGGGTTTATCAACCTCCCCACACTTAAACAATAGCATGTCCTCATGCTAAATCCAAGAGAAAGGGTAAAGTTAGAATGGTGGAATCTCATGCAATGCAATCTATTCTAAATGCAAACTACCTACATGTATCATGCAATTTTAATTATCACCCACCTATATATATAGAGCTTACATGTGGTTAATCAAATTCATATTTTCAAGGAATTATATA
Source organism: Arachis ipaensis (assembly GCF_059453495.1). Classification (NCBI taxonomy): domain Eukaryota; kingdom Viridiplantae; phylum Streptophyta; class Magnoliopsida; order Fabales; family Fabaceae; genus Arachis; species Arachis ipaensis. Next base: position 76,102,515 of record NC_142442.1, on the reverse strand, counting down.
TGTATAGCCAAACCTAAATCATGTTAAAGCACTGTCACAATTGAGTTAGGTTAAAATATTTCATAAGATTGCAAGACAATTAAATATTTAAACAGAGATATATGGTGATGAGCTATTGAACCCTCACTGGATTTGTGTTTACTCTTTAGTCACTCAGTATTTGGGGTTAATCACTCTATTCTTTTCTATTCTTGCTTTCTAAAACTTTGTTCTTCATCTAACCAATCAACAAATATTGAATACAGACATACAAAGATCATGAGGTCTTTTAAAGATTGTAATGGGGTCAAGGTAAGGGTAAGGGTATATATATAAGGCTAAGTGAGCTAACAAAGTGAATCCTTGATTAGTCTAAGGTCTCACCTAACATATACATATTCTATATAATTTATAACTTCCTTGGGGTTCCTAATTTTTCTCTTTCTTAATACATACTCATGTACCAATTTTAATTTTATTCTTATCTCATGTGCATTGATTTCTTTACTAAACTTATCATTGGGGTAATTTTGTCCCCTTATTTACTTATTTAACTAAAAGGATTTTTTTTATCTGAAATATAAACAGAACATATATCAATGCAGATGGTATTTAAATTTGTTTTACATGAGCATGCTCCCAAAATCCTTATTACTTTATAGAGTTAATCCTTTCCTATCAACCCATGTTCCCATGTTTCTCCACACTTAGTGGATACACAATCTCTATCTTAAGCTAACCAAGGATTCAACTTGGGGTTTTTAATTTGTTTTTCTGCTTAAGGCTAGTAATGTGATTATAAAATAAGAGGGGATTAAAAGCTCAAGGGGGCTAACAAGGGTGATGTAAAAGGTAAGCTTATTTGGGATAAGTGAGGAAAAAATTTAAATGATGGCCTCAATCATCTCTTGGTATGTATCTATATTCTATATTGGACATATAGATTAAAACAAAGTAAAGATTACCAGAATAAAAAAGAAGGGCAAACACACAAGAATGAAATAATTATGGTTAAATAATGTAACCATACAAATAAGCTAAAAAACTCACAGGTTGTGTGTTCTCTGGATCAAAAACCATATATCAGTTATGTATGTCATGCAAGTAGAAATCAAGGGTTCCCATTATTCTCAATGTGAATCTTAGGGTGGCTCTTAAAATCTTAGTGTTCTTCCTTGAAAAATGTTGTGTAAATTAACCAATATATATATATATATACAGTGTGTGGATTGTTGTGATTTTGTTATGCTAAATTTTTTAGTTTACTCTTTTTATTTTCAATTAATCCATGTTATCGTATGCTAAAAGGGTAAACTAAACTAATTAATCTATATGTTCTATATCACAACTTAATAACTAAAATTGCAACTAGACTAAACTAAATATCTAAGATAAATATATAAACTAAGGTGTAAAATGCAGAATTACTGTAAAAATACAGAAAAAAAAATTTGCAAGTCCTAAAAGACAAGATAAGATAAAAATAAAATAAAAGATAAAAATAGAAATAAAAATAAAAATACAGAAAAATAAGCAAAATAGGATAAAAAAAAGTGTCTGAAGAGTGGTTCACCAAAATAAAGTATGCCAGAGATAGCGACCTCTCCACACTTAAACAAAAGCATCGTCCTCGATGCTCACTCAGGCTGGGTGTGAGAAGTGTCATATCTGGAAGGATGGGCTGCTGGTGACTCCGTGGTAGGCTGAGGATCTGTAGTCTCTGTAAGTGTAGGAGGAGCTACCTGCTGAAGCGGAGGCTCTGTCTGTAGAGGAATCTCTAGATCTGCGGCCTGGATCTGGTGGGCTCCTCATGGTATGGTGCAGCCTACTCAGGTCCTTCCTGCTCAGCCTGGGCATGTGCCTCCTCCTCATGATCATCCGCCTCCACATCAGAAGGGTCAGAAGCGAAGTTAGGCTCGGAGGGGGTGTCGCTGTCGGATCGGATCATCAACTTTAGGTGCTCATAGCGTCACTTCTGGCGACGCTCCATACGATCCAGGCGTGCGAAGCGGCGGTGCACCAGATGATAAATGGGCTCAGGAGTAGGTGGAGGTGTAGTGGATGGGGCTAGTACAGCAGTGGATGCAGAAGGGGCATCTAAAGATGTGGCTGCCTCACCCGAGGCAGTGAGGAAAGAAGGTCTGTACCCTAAAGCCAGAAACTTCCTGCTGTGAGGAATGATCTTCTTGCAGTCTGCAGCAGTTGGCTTCTCATCAGCCAGCTCCCAAGGCACGTCAGCTCGGCGGCCTAGCTGGGTGATCAGATAAGGGAAAGGGAGAGTGCCTCTGATATGGACCCTGGCCATATAATACCTGATGAAACATGGAAGATACAGGTCCTTACCCTCCATCACACACCAGATAAGGGTGATCATAGCAGCGGGTACCTCTGTCTCATGAATGCTCGGCATCACGTAATTACTCAGGATCTGCTGCCAAAGCCGAGCCTCATCATTCAAATATATCAGCTTGATTCCCTTAGGCATCACTGTATTCTTTCCCATGACCCATGGGGCAGTAGGATCAAGGGCTATTCTCTGCTTGACTGCATCCCAGTCAAATCTCATGTATCTCATATCCTCTTCAGCCTTTTGGTAACCGTCAGGCTGATCTGACTTAGGCTGAAGCTGGAGGATGTCCTCAATAGCTTCCTTAGTGACTAAAATCGTTTTCCCTCTGAGGTGCACTGCATCCAGGGAGGTCTTGAAATAGTTACAGTAAAATTCTCTGACCCAGGAAGCATTGACCTCTATCAAGTTCCTTTCCATGAAGAACCAACCTCTTTGTTTTATCTGTTTGGAAGTGTACTGGGTGAGTTCTTCTGGAATTTTAAGAGTTCTCTCCAGGTAGAGGTTCTTGGCAGTGGCAAACACTGGATACTTGAGCTCACAGTATCTGTTTGCAAATTTGACTTGATCTGTGGCAATGAAGAGCTGGTCGGCCTTTTCTTGTGGGGTAAAGTTCTTTTTTCGCCAAGAATCGTCGTAAAGGAGATCCAGGATAGAGGTAGAAGATTCTCCTCTTTTTTATTTGCCTGTGGTTGCCTTGCCTTTTCCTTTCCTTTGGGGATCAGACATCCTGAAAAGCAGAAGTAGCAGGGTATAATTGAAGAATTAAAGCAGGAAAATAAGTAGGCAAGTAGGAATTTGTCAATGTAAGCATAAAGGTAAAAGAGTAATAGAAGCATGAAATGAGGTAAATATATGTACATTTTGGATTGAATTCGAGTTAAAAGTCGGAAATTAAAAATCACAATCCAAAATATATTATAAGTGGAATTCAAGTTAATTAGGAAAAATAGTAATCATGCCTTGAGTTAGGAAGTTAAAGTAGTTAGGTAAAAACCAAAAAGAGAAGTTAGAAAGCTAAACTAGTTAGTAGTTAAAAAGGAAGTTAAAGTGAGTGGCATGAGAATAGTTTTCCTAGTTACCAAGAATTTCACAAAGTTCAGGAACAATCAACTCATATTCAAGCAAGGATTGCAGTTTATTGATGATAATTCCTATAGATAAAGTAAGTGTAAAGTGAGAATAAAATCATCAATAAGAAATTTAGTACTCAGGGAACCAAAAGGAATAAGAATGCTAGCCCGTGCATTCATGAATTGGTTTGGTTGTAGCCAAGTAATGCAAAATAATGAGTTTTCAAACCAATACATGAATGGAGTAGATTAAACCAAAAATTTGCAGAAAATTGGGCAGCATTCCGGCTAAAATTGGATGTTCCCGGGTAGTAAACAGCAGGAAAAATCAGTTCATATGAAATTAAATAGTGCGAAAAAGATTAACAATTAGTAAGAACAGTAAAGAACAGGTCAACAGCAACATCAAATATGAAGAACAACATATGAACAGAATCATCACAACATATTCAGAATTGCAAATCAGATAAAAAACAGGTAGCACGAACGGTGCAATTATCAGGCCTAAATCCACTAACCACATCCTAGCTACCTAACCACCTAAAATCCACTACAATCATGCATCTCTAACTATCCTATTTTGAACAAAAACTGTAAAATATGCAACTAACTGACTAATCAGAAAACGAAATCGGTGGTCGGCAGAACCTGGTGTGTAGAAACAGAAAATAGGCTCAGAGAGATGGTGGTGGTGTTGGTGACGCAGCGGCAATGGGTGGCGGTGTGGTGGCGGTCCGAGGTGGAGGCAGGAGCGGTTTGGTGGTTGTAGGTGGTTGAGGGTTAAGGGGGGAAAGAGAGAAGGGGTTGAGGGTTGGGTTGTGGTGGCTGGTGGTGGCACGGTGGTGGGGCGTGGTGATGGAAGCGGCGGCAGTGGGGGTTAGTGGCTATGGAAGGAGGAGGAAAGGGGAGAAGAGGAGGGGAAGAAGGGAAGGGGGAAAGAAGAAGAAGGGGGTGGCGTCGGCGGCGGTCCGGTGGCTGGGATGGCGGCGCGGCGGCAGGTCTGGGCGGCTGGGAGAGGTGGTGGTTGGGGGGAGAAGAGAAGTTGTAGAGGCGGGTGGGGGGTTTCGCATGAATAGGTAGGGTTTCGCGTGAATGGGGGTTAGTGTTTTTGAATCCACGCGAACGCGTGGAGCACGCGATCGCGTGATTTGGGCGAAAAGGGTGTTGATGCGAACGCGTCATTGATGCGATCGCGTGAATTAGGTAAAAGGTAAGAGACGCATACACGTGAAGCACGCGAATGCGTCGCTGAAAATTGTGCTAAACGCACAATTCTAGCGTTGTTTTGGCGCAACTCTCTGTTTCCAATGGGGTCCATAAAATCCACGCAACGCGGACGCGTCGCTCACGCTTTCGTGTGGGATGTGCGTAATGTATGTGATGCGTTCGCGTCAGGGACGCGAACGCGTGGGCTAGTTTGTGCTAAAGGCACACCAGCCGCACGATTCCAGCCCAACTTTCTGGGCGTCGGATCTTTACATCGATTTCCAGTCGATGCCCATGCATGGCCTGCACGCTTGCGTGGGGTGAAATTTTTTTTTATGCAATTATGCAGTATGCAATATGCAAAATGCAGAATGTAAATGCCGATATGGAGGTTATGAATAATTCCAGGTTCAATAGAATAAAACAAAACTTTAAGACAAACAAAACGAAATAAAATTAAAATTGAAAAGGAACGATCATACCATGGTGGGTTGTCTCCCACCTAGCACTTTTAGTTAAAGTCCTTAAGTTGGACATTTGGGGAGTCCTTTGATATGGTGGCTTGTGCTTGAATTCATCCAAAAATCTCCACCACTGTTTGGAATGCCAGCAGCCTCCGGGGTCCCAAACTAGGCACAGAAAGCCCTTGAGTAAATTCAAACAGGTTCTCAGGTTCTCGAGGTGTTGAATATCAGAATAGATTCCAGGATCCCAAATCTTGCTCTTATATCCGCCTTTGCCTTGATTTATATTTTTCCAGCCGGACGGTTTGGAAGTTGCATTCTCACTAAGATGGCCAAACATTATCCGAGACCCATTCAATCGAACTCGAAACCAATCCTCATACTTCAAATTGAAGTGTGGAACCTTATTGAATCTTGCATACCAGCCTTGAGCACGAACCATTTCCTTTTTACTTTTAAAGCCGCAAAGAGCTATAAGCTGACCATCTGTTTCAAGTAAACCATACTCAAGTGGAAAAGTAAAGATAAAAGCTAAGGATTTTACCCACTTAAAGTTTGTATTGGGCGGTAATGGCCTTGGGATAGGTGTTTCCAGGGGTTTTGCAAGCTCTACTCCCTTGTATTCTTCTATGAATTCCTCCACTTCTTTGCAATTTTCTTCAGCTGTAGCCATGTCTTGATCGAAGTCTTCGATATCTTCCTCATCACTCAAATCATAAGTTGGAGGTTGCAAAAAGTCTACGTCTGCATCATCTTCGTATTCACTTGGGGAAGATACTTCCATCTCAAAGAATTCACTTGCGAATACAAATTCATTACTAGGAGAATTGGACTTGCGGTTATTATTATCAAGGAAACTTGCTTGTTGAGTTATTCCGTCCAGTTCTTCATAAGATTCCTGCTTTGGAGGTTGTGCACTATCCTCTTTAGCATCAATTGTAAATTTCTTGACGGAATTCTCCACAATTCTGGATTCCCATGGAGGTTCAGGGTCTCCTAAGTCTTCAACCAATTCTTCTTCTTCTATAATTTCAGCTTCCTCCACTTGTTCCAGTACAAAATCATGCTCTGTACTGTCCAGTGGGGTTTCTAGTATCTCCTTCATACTGCGTTCTTTGTTAGTTTGTCCACATGAAGCCATGGGAGTTCCTTGAGTGTCCGAACGTCGGGAAGGTCGTCTATTTATCACTTGATTCAATTGGTGAAGCGTGGAATGAAATTTTTCGAATGTTTCCTTGAGTTGCTCCCTTGATTCTTGGAGTGATGGATATGGACATGGTGCATAGGGAAGTGGTGGTTCTCGGGAGTAATTAGGTTGGAATTGGGGTGAATACGAGTTAGGGTCATATGGAGGCGAATGGTGGTAGTTGGCTTGTGAGTGTGGTGGTTCAAAGCTATGTTGACGAGGTGGTTCATAGGCGTATGATGGGGCTTGTCGGTAATTACAAGGGGGTCCACCATAACTATTGTCCTGACATGCATTATTGAATGGTCGTCGTCCATGATAGCTTGGAAGGTGTTGCTGCCTAAAGGGTTGATCAGATCCGCGTGACTCCGTCCATCTCTGATTGTTTTGACCTTGATGCATGTTCCTATTATAGCTTCCATTCCTTTCAACATTATTAGAACCAAACTCAAAGCGATAGGGGTGAGAATTCATAGTAAATAATAAAAATTAAAAGCGAAAATAAAAACAAAAAAACAAGCAAAAGAAAATATTTACAATAACCAATAATAAGGAACACAATTGTAACTCCTCGGCAACGGCGCCATTTTAACGAACGGGTTTTTATGTCGGTAAAGAATTTTTATAAAATTAATCGCGTCGTAGATATAGTTCTAAACCAACAGAAAATCCTTTCATACAAAAGTTTGGTTGTCACAAGTAACAAAACCCAATAAAAATAAATAACCGATGTATTTAAACCTCGGGTCGTCTCTCAAGGAGTTGCAGGGCAGTATGATTTATTATTGGTTATATATAAAGATATGTTTTTGGGTTTTTTAATGTATAAGATAAAAAGCAAGAATAGTAAATGACAAGAAAGTAAACTGTAGGAATTAATTTAAATAAATAAATAAAACTCTTGGCAAGGTATAAGAAATTGAAGTCCTATCCTAGTTACCCTTATCAGGTGTGAAGAGAATTGGATTCTGCTCCCACTTAAATTAACCCTTACTAAATAAAGAAAAGTCAAGTGGACAAATTAATTTCATCCTCAGATCCTAATCAACTCCTATGGAGAGACTAGAGTTATTGGAGTGCAAATTAACCAGCAAAGAATTCCAATTTCAATCAATAGCTGAGTTGATAACTCAAGTGTTATAAATTACTTAACCAAGGCCAAAAGGGGAAAATAAATCTAATTTGAATTGAAATCATTCATAAATAAATTAAAGCAAAATAAAAACTGAAATACCTCAAAATATATTAATTAAGAAAATCATAACATGAATGGTTCATAAGCCAAATTGAAAAGATAAATGACAATTAAAGTAGTGAAATAAATAAAAGTAGAAAATAAATTAAAGGAATATTGAACCTGTGATTAAAGAGAAATAATCCTAAACTTTAGAGGAATCCTAATTCTAAAAATCTAAATCCTAAATCCTAAGAGAGAGGAGAGAGCCTCTCTCTCTAAAAACCACATCTAAAACCTAAAATTATGAATTATCAATGTTGTATATGTATCCCCTTTGATTCCTCTATTCTCTAGCTTATATTCTGTGTTTCTGGCTTGGATTTGGGCCGAAAAAGGGTCCAGAAATCGCTGGGGGCATTTTCTGCAGATTTTTGTACGTGGCGTCTGTCACGCGTCCGAGTGGGTCACGCGTTCACGTCATCTGGGCGTTTTCCTTGTCACGCGTACGCGTCGGTCATGCGTACGCGTCATTTGCGTTCTGCTCAAGGCGCACGTCCGCGTCGTCCACACATACGCGTCGATGCCATTTCGCGCTAGGCATGCGTTCGCGTCGTCATGCGTTCGCGTCGGTGCCCTTTTCTTCAAAACTCCATTTTTGTGTTTTCCTTCCATTTTTGTATGTTTCCTTTTTGTCCCTTAAGCCATTCTTGCCCTATGAGATCTGAAAATACTTAACAGACATATCACGGCATCGAATGATAGTAAAGGGTAATTAAAATTAATATTTTTAAAGCATAGGAAACATGTTTTTCACTTATATCATAAAATAAGGAAGGGAAATTAAAACCATGCAATTTACATGAATAAGTGGGTGAGGAATTGATAGAAACACACAATTTGAGCACAAATTATATCATAAAATATGGGTTTATCAGAACACAAGAAGTAGAAGTTTTGAGAATCTGGTAGCGACGCGCACGCATGGACGACGCGTACGCGTGACTGGTTCATTCGACAGATGACCCGCACGCATGGCTGATGCCTACGCGTGGCCAGTGAAAAGTCCATCGACACGTACGCGTGACGAGCGTCACATGGTGCAATTTACAGAAAACGCTAGGGGCAATTTCTGGGCTGCTTTAGACCCAGTTTCAGGCCCGAAAATACTGATTAGAGGCTGCAAAGTGGAGCTGGAAGGGGGAATCAATCATTCACTTTTCATCCATTCATAACTTTAGGTTTAGATGTAGAATTCTAGAGAGAAAGGCTCTCTCCTCTCTCTAGGTTTAAAGTTTCTAATCCAATTTTTCTTAGATTTAGATTTAATTTCTACTTTTATTTATAATTCCTTGCAATTTATTGTCCTAGCACCTTTGTTCTTCAATTCTACTTATTAATTCCTTTATTTTGCTAATTTAGTTTATGAGTTCATGTGTTACTCTCAATTTTCATTAATTCAATTTATGTTTTATGTTTCTTATTGTTCAATTGCTTTGTTATAGTTATTTCTTTGCTTTGGTTAGTCTTAGAATTTCCTATGTCTTGTCAATTTTCTATGCTTTTATTTTATGCCTTCAAAGTGTTTAATAAAATGCTTGGTTAGATTTTAAATTAGATTTTTGTATTCTTAGCTTGGATTGAGTAAATTGGAGACTCTTGAATTGTCAAAGTCTCTTGTTAGTTGGTGATTAAAAGTTACTAGTTGGCTTGAGCTTCACTAACTCTAGTTTTTTATTAGGACTTGTGAACTCAAGTTGATTTGCTCACTTGACTTACCTTCAATTGTTAGAGGTTAACTAAGTGAGAGCAATTTGCAATTACCATCACAATTGACAATGATAATGAGGATAGGAATTTCGATTCTCAACCCTTGCTAGGACGTTTTAGTTGTTAACTTATTTTCTTATTATTTACATTCCTTGCTTATTAAACTCAAAACCCAAAAAGATACAATCTCATAACCAATAATAAATACACTTCCCTGCAATTCCTTGAGAGACGACCCGAGATTTAAATGCTTCGGTTAATTTTATTGGGTTTGCTTAAGTGAGAAACAATTTAAACATTGACCGAGGATAATTTGTTGGTTTAGAACTATACTTGCAACACGACATTTTTTTGAAATTCTTTACCGGCAATTTTCTTCCGTCAAGTTTTTGGCGCCGTTGCACCGGAGAATTGCAAACGTGTGCCTTATTATTGGTTATTGTATATATTTACATTTTGCTTGTTTGTTAGCTTTTGTTAGTTTTAGGACTTTATTGCTTATTTTTATTAGTTTTTATTTTTATTTGCTGCTTTGAATTCTCACCCCTTTGGCTATGAGTTTGGTTCAAATTATATTGTAGGCAATGGAAGATACAATGAGAATATGCATCAAGGTTGGGACAATCAAAGGTGGGAGGAGCCTCAAGCTTATGGACAACCATCTTGGCAATAACCCCTTCCAACTTACTATGAGCAAGAGCCATTCCAGGATGCATATCAATCCAATAGCTATGGTGGACCCCTTGTAGTTACCAACAAGCCCCACCATATGCCTATGAACCCCCTCCTCAACACTTTCTTATGACCCTAACCCATATCCACCATACCAACCACCCTATGAACCATACACAGAACCACCCCAATTCCAACACAATTATTCCCAAGAACCACCACCTCCAATGTATGCGAGCTTTCAACCACAATATGATCCCAATTATGTTAGCCAAGCGGAATAAGTGCCACAGGATCATTTTAAGGAAGCAATGGATCGACTTCAAGCAACCATCCATCAAATAGAGCGAGAGGAAAGCCAAAAAGCACATGAAGCTCTCATGGATAACAAATCTCAACTTGAGAACAAGGGACTGGAGTGTGTTGTGCAACAAGAGGAAAAGATGGAGAGTGTTGAACCGCCACATCCATATCATGATGAACCACCCTCCTATCATGAACCCTTCCTCCCAAGCAATGAACCCTCATGTCCACTCCGCTCTCCAATGGATGACACCCTTGGTGTTCTTCTTCAAGGGCAAAGAGAGATGCAAAGGACGACACTAGAGTTCATAGCTACCTTGACCGAGGTAGTAGATAATTTAGCTTCATTGCACGTTAACACTCAAAGTACCCCCATGGCTACATGTGGAGAATCTAATGAGGAGCGTAGCATGACGGAGAGACTAGGAACTCTAATGGAAAGTGAGAAATGTTGCTTTGTATTGGAACAATTGGAGGAAGCCGTAATTGTTGAAGAAGAAGAAGTGGTTGAAGACTTAGGAGATGCTGAACCTCCATGGGACTCTAGAGTTGTAGAGTATTCCTCCAAGAAGCTTGAAATTAATGCTGAGGACGGTAGTGCACAACCTCCAAGGTATGTTCCCTATGAAGAATTGGATGGAATAGATCAAGAGGCAAGTTCCGTTGGTGATGATGATCATGAATCAGGTTCTACTAGTGATGAATTCGCATCCATAAGTGAACTCCTTGAGTTTGAAGAACCTTCTCCTGATGAAATTGAAAGCAACATTGAGGTGCAAGTCCTTCGAAAAGGATGGACGGGAGTTGAATATGCTTTGTCAAGAACATTGGAGACTTCTCTACCTAGGTTGCTGTCTACTCATTCATTTGAGTGGGTAAAACTTATCTCTATTAGCTTTATTGTCCCACTTGAGTATGGTATGCTTGAAACGGATGGCCAACTTAGGAGGCTTTGTGGAATGAAGCGTAAGTGAATGATGTTTAGTGGTTGAAGTTGCAAATCAAGACTCATCAAGGTTGATATTTCAAGAGCTAGATGCAAGGTTAGACTGGTGATAATTTGGTTGGATCTAAGAGAAGAGTTTGGTACTTTATTGAGAATTCAGATTACTTGCCACCTGGTTGGAACAATGATGATCCACTTCAAATCGGGTGTAGAAACAAGATTTGGGATCCTGGCATACAAGAAGATCAACTTTGGGAGCTCAAAACTTGTAAAGAACTTCATCAAGGCTTGGTGAATTCAATTGGAAATGTTGGAGCTAATTGGAAGTCTAGCGTTGGTGGAAGTTTCAAGATGAGTTCAAGCACAAGCCACCATGACAAGGATCTCACCAAATGTCCAATTTAAGGACTTTAACTAAAAGTGCTAGGTGGGAGACACCCCACCTTGGTAAATTCTTCCTATTTTCTCTTTTATTTATTTTGGTAATAAGTGAATTTTCAATTTTAGTTGGGTTTATTTAGTCTATGTTATGGTTTCACTTGTTTAATGATATCTGGCATTACTCTGGTAGCTTGTTAGTTCCTTATTTAATATTAAAAAAAAGGGCTTATCACGCATGCGCGTGACCGACGCGTACGTGTCAATGCCTAAACTTGGTTCGTGCCCAAACCATGCTGGAACGATAAGAGCACGTGGCCTGGACAGAGAGTTGTGCCAGGACCGCGCTGGTGGGGTGCCAGGCGCATAGCCAACCCCACGCGTGCACGTCACTGACGCGTATGCGTCACTTGCATTTTTCACCATCCACGCGTAGGCGTCGACGACGCGTGCGTGTCGACTCAAAATTTTGATTGTCCAGTACTATAAACAAAGAGTTGGGCTGCCATTGTGCGAGTGTTGTGCGTGGAGCACAATTCACTTCCACGCGTACGCGTGACTGACACATATGCGTCACTTCCTTATTCTGCAACCCACGCGTACGTGTGGGCGACACTTACGCGTCGCGTCATCTTTTACTTTCCTCTCTCCTTTTGTCTTCTTTCTTCTCTCGTTCTTCTTTCTTTTTACTTTTCTTTTTCTTCATTCCTTTCCATTCTCATCTTTATTCTCCTTCCTTTATTGCATTTGCAAACTTTTATTCATTGCATTTTAATTTTGTACTTGTTTTTATGTCTTTTTCTAAATTTGCTATTTTTCCATTGGTGTTGAATTTTCTTACTTAACTGTTGACTATTTCTTGCATTATTTTGGTGCTTCTCGACTTGTCTACTATTTACTTGAAATGCCCTTCGCTTCTATTATTTTCTCACTCACATGTTGTAGCTACCATGTAGTTGAGAACCTCATTATTACTTGGCATTAGCACACCCATATTTTATTTGTTTGCATATCCTTGTTAGTAGGTTCTTCTTCTTCTTTCTTCTTCTCTCCTTTCAGGATGGCCACCAAGAGGAAAAAGGAAAAGTTTCTAACTGGGGCACAACAAGTCTCTCCGTACAATCTTTTGAGAAAGCGCATCGGTTGTAGCCACCCGTCCACTTGCATATCTTTGCATGCACCAAGGACGGTGCAATCTTTAAGTGTGGGGAGGTCGATACCGACTTCTGTGGGTTAGTTACTTTCTTTACAACACCAATTTTTAATTTTCTTTGTTAGTTAATTGTTGCATTGCATAATAGATTACATGTGTAGTTTGTTGCTTGCATTTATGTGCTACTTGGTTGAAGTGATGAATTCTTTTCCAAGAAACTTTTTTATAGCATTTCACTAATTTGAATTAAAATTTTTGTTGAACTTGCTTGAAGAAATTTAATTTGGAACATGGTTTTAGAGCTAGAACACAAAACCAGTGAGATTTTTAGCCTATTTGATTGGTTGCATCTTATCAACCAATGTTTTATTTTGGTGTGTGTTGTTCTCTCTAAAATTATGATCTTTGTCTTGCTTGATTCTATATTTCCATTGTTTGATGTATGCATGCACTTATATGATTGAGGCCTTTGTTTCACTATAGCTCACATACCCATATGGCCTTATCCCTTTTCATCATCCTTTGCAAACCAATGTTGAGCCATTTTACCCCGTTTATTCTTTACTTTAGCACATCATTAACTCTAAGCGGAAAACAATAATATCCTTAATTTGAATCCTTGGTTAGTTTAGACTAGTGAGAGTGTTCATGATTTAAGTGTGGGAAAGTTGGGTTTGGAAATATTTGGTTTGGGAATTGAGTATGTTAGATTTTTTGGTAAAAATGTGAAAAGAATGTTGAGGACATGTTCATGCATTCAATACCTTAGTCATATGTCTTGAGAAAAAATAAAAGAAAAGAAAAAAAAAAGAAAAAGAGCAAATAATAAAAAGGGGACAAAATGCCCCAAGGTAAATGGTTATAGCAATGCATATGAGTTGTACTCAAAATTAGGATGCATGAATATATGGTAAACATAGTTAATGGGTAGTTAGATTTTGTATGTTGATTACATGGATTGTCCTAAGTTAGGTGGGAAGTTGAGGTTAATCAAGGATTCAGATTTTAGTCCACTTGACCAAAAACAATCCTACCTTGACCGTAACCCCATTACAACCCTTGAAAATACCTCTTGATATGTGTATTGGTGCATTAAATTTTTGTTGATTGGTAGAAGAAGAGCAAGCCTTAGAAAGCAAGGTTAGTAGAGAATTGAGAGAATCGAACCTTAAATACTTGAGTGATTAGAGTGTATACACTTCTAGTGAGGGTTCGATGCTCGATTCTTTGTTCCCGGCTTTCATGAGCTTTCTTCTTGCAAGTCTACTTGTACTTCGTTTTATGATTTGAATGAGTGGAATCCAGTTTATGTTTGTTCTTTGAGAATTTGGTTTACTTTTAACCAAGTAGGTAAGAGCATTTTGCATTTAGTTGCATTCATATAGATAGGTTGCATTTCATAAATTCTACCATTCCTCTTCACTCCTTTATAGCTTCTCTTGAGCTTAGCATGAGGACCTGCTAATGTTTAAGTGTAGGGAGATTGATAAACCACTATTTTATGGTTTATTTTGTATTGAATTAAGTGGATTTTATTCATTATTCTCACACTTATTCATATAATTTGCATGTTTTACATTTTCCTTTCTAATTTTGTGCTATGATTGAAAACATGCTTCTTTGGCCTTAAATTTGCTAATTTTTAATCCTCTTCTATTACCATCGATGTCATAATATGTGTGTTAAGTGTTTTCAGGGTTTACAGGGCAAGAATGGCTTAGAGGATGGAAAAGAAGCATGCAAAAGTGGAAGGAGCATAAGAAGTTGAAGTTTTGAGAATCTGGTACCGACGCGCACGCATGGACGATGCGTACGCGTGACTGGTTCATTCGATAGACGATGCGCACGCGTGGCTGACGCCTACGCGTGGCTAGTGAAAAGTCCATCGACGCGTACATGTGGATGACGCTTACGCGTGACGAGCGTCACGTGCTGCAATTTACAGAAAACGCTGGGGGTGATTTCTGGGCTGCTTTAGACCCAGTTTCAGGCTTGAAAATACTAATTAGAGGCTACATAGTGGAGCTGGAAGGGGGAATCAATCATTCACTTTTCATCCATTCATAACTTTAGGTTTAGATGTAGAATTCTAGAGAGAGTCTCTCCCCTCTCTCTAGGTTTAGGGTTTCTAATCCAATTTCTTCTTAGATTTAGATTTAATTTCTATTTTTATTTACAATTCCTAGCAATTTATTGTTCTAGCACCTTTGTTCTTCAATTCTACTTATTGTTTCCTTTATTTTGCTAATTTAGTTTATGAGTTCATGTGTTACTCTCAATTTTCATTAATGCAATTTATGTTTTATGTTTCTTATTGTTCAATTGCTTTGTTATGGTTATTTCTTTGCTTTGGTTAGTTTTAGAATTTCCTATGTCTTGTCAATTTTCTATGTTTTTATTTTGTGCCTTCCAAGTGTTTGATAAAATACTTGGTTGGATTTTAAATTAGATTTTTGTATTCTTAGCTTGGATTGAGTAAATTAGAGACTCTTGAATTGTCAAAGTCTCTTGTTGGTTGGTGATTAAAAGTTGCTAGTTGGCTTGAGCTTCACTAACTCTAGTCTTTGATTAGGACTTGTGAACTCAAGTTGATTTACTAACTTGACTTACCTTCAATTGTTAGAGGTTAACTAAGTGAGAGAAATTTGCAATTACCATCACAATTGACAATCATAATGAGGATAGGAATTCCGATTCTCAACCTTTGCTAGGACGTTTTTTAGTTGTTAACTTATTTTCTTGTTATTTACATTCCTTGATTATTAAACTCAAAACCCAAAAAGATACAATCTCATAACCAATAATAAATACACTTCCCTACAATTCCTTGAGAGACGACCTAAGGTTTAAATACTTCGGTTAATTTTATTGGGTTTGCTTAAGTGACAAACAATTTAAACATTGACCGAGGATAATTTGTTGGTTTAGAACTATACTTACAACGCGACATTTTTTTGAAATTTTTTACCGACAATTTTCTTCCATCAGTAATTCAGGTAATTTTTTAGTCTTTGAGATGAATCAATTAATGGGGATTGTTGAATTTGATTGAAGGCATGGAGAAAGACGGAAAAAAATTCTGTTAACAATTAACATTAATTTGTATGTTTTACAAAAATGAGTAATATTGTTCAAATTTGGGAGACTGTTATAAGCATTTCTTTCTCTTGATTACTCTTTCATTTTCTTGATTATACTAATTTAAGCAAGAGAAATTCATGATTTTGTGGTGATTTTGTCTTAAGATCATCTGCTGGTGAAGGCTGCCAAAGGAAAACCTGTTAATCGACCACCAGCATGGATGATTTTGTCTTCATGATATATTTGAGAATTGTTTGTGTATTGACATTTGACAAATCTGTAATATCAAATTATCTTCAAATGTTATATTTTGTTTGTGATTTTTTAGTTGGCATTGATGCTTATATTTGCAAGTTACTTTAAAACTACAGGGTTAAGTCGATTGTGAGGAGTGTAGCTATATACTTATTAACAAGTACTTTAACAAATAAAACTATATAATACAACAACTTTTCTCTTAGCTTATTATGCTATACTAGTTTAGTTCGTTGCAATTACTGTGAGGAGCATAGCTATATATTTATTATAGCTTATTATGCTATAATAATTAGTTTAGTGAGATTATATTATTATTAGTTATTATTAATGGATCATGTGAATTAACCTTTTGGGTCATTAACTCACTTGGTGTGGAACTTCTTAGTTTATGCATATTTATTTTAAGAAAGAGATTTCTTTTTCATGTAGGTAAGTTCTTTCAACCAAGGTACCCTAACTTCTCAAGCAAAGAACATGGTCTTTTCTCCCATCTTTTCATTCTTTCTTTTTCTTAATTCGTAATTTGATTAAGATACTAATATACTTGAGTTTTTTCTAACTTAGCCTTTGCTCATTGGGTTCAAATTAGAATTTTTATAGCATGAAGTATATACTATCTTTAAATTTTCCAGTTAGTATGTATGCATGCAAAGAGCAACTATGTATTTATTTGTTCTTTTTCTTGTAGCACAATTCCTGCTCCAACTATGGAAATTAATCTTGAAGACTTAAAGTAAAATGGTATCCAAGTGGATAAGGGGCATGACTAATAACCAAGGTAAATTCTATCAACCTAACTAATTGAATTGGTTATTAAGTTCACATGAGAGAAGCAAAGAAAGAATTCAGGGTTGACGTGGAAGCTATAGGCCATGTTTGACATAAAAGTCTCATGCGGTTGCTTGGACATTGTATAGAAGTACACAGAAAAAACTTTTTCTAAACAAGTTGCTTGGAAATTATTACAAGTTCTTGTTCCCAATTAATGCTTCAACTCCATGATTTATATGATCCAAATAAGGTGGGTACATAAACTTTATGTTTGCCTTTTTAATGATTCAGGTTTTCTAATCTGCCAAAAATGTTTATACAGATAAAGATCAAATTTAAGATTCTTTCTAGTTCTTTATGTGGAGCAGTTGCCATTGAAGTCAAGAGAGTTGATGAATCCATATTTGATGATAATTTTTTACTTGAAATGAGTGAATTTTATCAAATAAACTTGCACTTATTCATTGAAATAGCATGCTATTGTGAATTCTTTCCTAATTGTGCTTAATTATGAAAAACATGTTTTTTTATGCTTAAAATTGTCAATTTTACACTTTTCTCCCATTCGATGCCTTGATATATTTTTTTGAGTGATTTAAGGTTTTGAAGGCAATAATGGCTTGAAGAAGTGGAAGGAAAGCATGCAAAGTGGAAGAATTCAAGAAATGAAGGATTTGCAAAGCTGTCAATCTTGACCTCTTCGCACTAAATTGATTATAACTTGAGTTACAGAAGTCCAAATGAGGCGTTTCCAATGGCATTAGAAAGCTAACATCTGGGGTATCAAAATTAACAAGACATTGAGTTGAGTGTGCGTACGAACACAATGTGTGCATAAGAACGCGTCTGAGCACGTCTCAATTAATGAAGCACATGACCAGCGATTTCTAGCCCATTTTGGGCCTAATCTAACTCATTTCTGATGCTATTGAACCAAGAATTGAAGGGAGATGAATGAGTAGTCATAGTTTAAATTTTTTTTATCATGTTTTAGGTGATTCTAGAGAGAAAGTTCCAACTTCTCTCTAGAATTCTAGGGTTTTACTTAGTTTTCTCTCTAGTTTTCGGTTTTGATCTTGTTTTAAGTTAGTTTTCCTTACGTTTTATTGTTCTAGCATCTTGACTCTCTTAGTTTACTTGTTAATTTCCTTTATTTTGTCACTTTCATGTTTATGAACTCTTGTTAATTTTGATTCCATTTAATGCCATTTGATATTTTATATTTTCTTGATGCTTTTTTGGGTTATTGTTATTATTTTCTTGCGATTGGTAGTTTAGATTTTATTATTATTGCAATTTACCATGTTTCTCCTTTTATGCATGCAAGTGTTTGATAAAATGGCTCTTTTAGTTTTAGTGTAGTTTTTCACACTCTTGACTTAGGATTGAGGACTAAGGTGATCTTGAGTCATTGATGTCCAATATCAATTGTGACTTAAGGTTGTTAGTTGATTTGGTTTTCACTAACGCTAGTCTTTCACTAAGTTAATTAATGAGTTGGCTAGGATTTGTGGATTGAGATCAATTATGCCTATTTGACTTATCCTCGATGTTATGGTTGACTAAATGAGATTAATTCTTCACAATTACCATGATTGTGGTCAATGATTAGGATAGGAAGTCTTGAATCTCAACATTTGTCAAGAGTTCCTTTTTGCCAATTGAAATCCATTTTCATTGCTTTACTTGCTTTGAGTTTAATTCATCGCATGCTTCTTTTACTTTCTTGTCATTTACATTTCTTGTCAGTTATCATCATAATCTCCATTTTTCTCATAGCCAATAATTCAGCACTTAATTACAATTCCTAGGAAGAACGACCTGGGATTCTACTCCCGGTTATTTTAGTTTGTATTTTGACAACCTTTTAAATTTTGATTGAGAGTTAATTGTTGGTTTAGACTATGCTTGTAACGAAATTACATTGAGAAATTCTAAACCAACGTTTGGCTCCTCATCAAGAATCCACTCAAGCTGGCTTATATTGGACAAGTAATATATATTTCACATTATGTTTCTATTTTGTGTTTTTCATGTTGTTTATTGATTATTCCGTGATTGGAGAAAATTGAAATAAGAAAAGAAGTGCTACATAGAGCAGCTACATTGCAATATTGTAAATATAAAGTGATCTCTGTGCTTGAATTTGAACAGTTCACCAAAGATAGAACTTAATGATGGGGGTGGTCATTGTCATTAGAGCTGAGTGCATATGCAAAACAAAATCTGGACACAATTAGAGGTCCTGCTGTTATTCCAGCTAGTAGTCCTGAGCAAGGATCGCCGCTATTGACTGCAACTAATATTGGTACTTCATCACTATCAAGCTCAGATCCTAGCACTTCACCATTTTTCCAGAGTGATATTTATAAAAGGCAAAGGCATGAGGGACTGAAAAATCTGGAGGATATTGAATCTGACTTGGAGAGTGAAAAGCTAAATTTATTTTCAAAAAAATTTATATATTCTGAACAAGTTTATCTTCAAAATATTAGTGAAAGTATTTTTACTTCTTTATTTCTTTATCATTCTTAGGGATGTTTATATTATGTATTATTACTATGAATATCAAAGTTGTTAGGTTGATTATAATCGATACAAGCGACCCTTTTGTTTAAGGATAATTTTTATTATTTCAAGAATATTATATAATATTATTATGTATCCTTTTTTTATTTTATAATATTTGACTAATTTAATTAAAAATATAGAATTATATATATAATCATATTACTAACTAATAGATTTTAGAAAAAAAATATACATATATATATAGAAATTAAAAAAAAAGATAGTGAAGGAATAAGGCTACGCTTATATAATATAGCTATAGGTATACAATGTTGCTATGTTTTTAAAGTGATGCAATAGTAAAGATAAATGTAGCATATTTTTCTTAATTTTGATAAGAATAGAAGTTGAAAAGCATAGCTTTTGGTTGTGAATAGCATCACTTGAGAAGGCTATACTTTCAAAGGCCAAAAGTATAGTCTTTGGTACAAAAAAGCATAACCTTTAAGAATAGGCAACAATCGAATACACATCTCCCACTAAAACGTTTTTATAGTCTAAAATGTGTAGCCTTTGTCTAAGACATTATTTTTTTCACTTTAGCTATACTTTTTAAGTGTGGTTGAATGGATGTTTTTTTGTAATGTTAATTTAATATTTTGATGTTTTATTATTAAGCTTACAAAATTTTCAATCTACTCCTAAAAATATATGATTCACTTACACTTTGTTTGGATGAAAGATGGAAAATGAGAAGAAAGAAAATAGAATGAAAAAATGGAAGAAAAGAAAAATGAAAGAAAAAGTTGATTTTTTATTTTTTTGTTTGGATGAAGAGAAAATGAATAGAAAGAAAATAGGAAGAATTTTTTTTTGTTTGAATAGAAAAAAAATAAAGAAAAAAAAAATCATAACCAAATAAAATTACATTAATACCCTTTCTTATATTATATATAAATAATAATATACCAATATATTTTTATCATTGTTTATACGAAGGAAAAATTTATATTTTTACTATTATTTATACTTTTTTCTTCAACTTTCATCTCATATCCGAAAAAAAAAGTTTTGGATGACCTCCGTATCACTTTTTTGTTTTCCTCCTAATCTTTTATGTTGATCCAAATGAAAGAAAAATTAATTTTCCATCCATTTTCTTTCTACTCAATTTCCTTTAAAACAAACAATGCCTTAAAGAAAAATGAAAAATGCACCAAATATACCTGAAATTATTAGAGAATGCGAGAATTATAACCAAGAGCTTGGCAGCATTCAGTTGTTTACCGTAACTAGAAGCAACCTTGAACATAAAAGAAAAGAACTAGCAAAACAAACAAATTCAAATTCAAATTTATTTGAAACGAAAACTTCTAGAAGATTCAATTAGGATCAAGAGTAAGTAAGACCCATGAACCAGTCTTATGAGAGATTTACGGAAATGTCGATCATGCATTCGGTATTCATCAGCTGTTTTGCGAATCATTTCCGAGCCTCCGCGTCTTTCAGCTTCGACGCTTCAACCACGTCAATCTCCTTCAGTGACTCAGAGCTTTGGAGTCATGTATATGATCGTTGCCACCCCACTGTCGTGATGATCACCACCTCCCACTCCTTGCGTTGCCCGTGGAAAGATCACTCCCCATCGTTGCACGCTCCGTGGCACAATCTTGTTCTTCACAAAACCGTGGCCTATGGATGAACAATACAAGCTGTGCTAACTACAAATCCTAGCCCGTGAGAAAAGACGAAAGAGGGGGGGGGGGGGGGGGAAGTAAGGGAGAGAGCGTACGCGCGTGGATTTGAATGGAAGGCCAAAGGCGGTGGTAACTTTGGTTCACACTCCCAAGGACAAATCTGTCTTTCTAAACCACCGTATAAGTACCGTAGTTGGCAGTTGGCACATAATGTATTTCGTGGGTAAAATAGCATTTTCCTTTTAAAATAGATTAGCTGACGTTGTTGTGATATCCCTGAAACATAAAACCCTACTCTATCTCCATCACTCCACTCCGTGGGAGCGGTTATGGGAGCGTAGTGTTGTTTAGTGGCATTAGAAGGCGGAGGACAAAGAAAAAGGCTTTTTGTTTTTGCGGTGTCAAGTTTCAGGTACATGGAGTCGGAGGAATCCCGGTCCCAGTTACCGGGAGACGAAGCAACAGCGGTTGAGGGAACCGCTGAGCAACTGGTGGCGAGGGCCATAGCTCCCATCAAGAAGGAATTCCTTCGCCCACCACCTGTTCGCTCTTCCTCCGCAGACAACGAAGCCGCTGCCGCCGCCGCCGCCACCAATGATAATAAGAACCCTGCTCATCCTGGTTCGGGTCTTCTAAAGGACAAGAAGTCCAAGCGCCAGCTCAAGCGTGAACGCCGTCAGGTTAACTAGGATTCCCTTCTTCCCTCCATTCATTCATTCATTCATTCATTTCATATTCAATTCCTATTTTTTAAACCATTCCAAACACTGTCTCTGCAGGAGCAAAAGTCGGCACGAAACCTCTGCCCGGAAGTTGCAAAGACCGGTGATGTTACTTCATGTCCTTATAAAGACAAATGCCGCTTCAGCCATGATATTGAAGCCTTCAAGGCCCAGGTACTGTACTTAATTGCTTTCTTTTGTTTGATGCCCACCACATGTTTGTTTATGCTCTGAATTGTTATCGCCTTTGTTGGAAATAAATGTTGTTTCATCACTAAGTAAGAAAATGCCTTTAAGTGCAGAAACCAGCTGATCTAGAAGGACAATGTCCTTTTGTTAAGTCTGGAGGGCCTTGCCCTTATGGGTTAGCATGTAGATTTTCAAGTACCCATGAAGATGGTGTTCCTTCTTCTACTGGCCATCTCAACGGTCTTAAGAACCCTTCTGAGGTTAATGGATTGAGCAAAGATGTTCAGAAGCTTCTGTGGAAAAATAAGATGAGGTTCTCCAAGGCTGATGCCAAACTCAAAAGTCTTGGCCTCTTGGTATGTTGATTATTCTTTAACTTACATGCTTCTTTATCTATGATTTTATGTTTTATTTCTCCCTTTCCCTATGAAATACCTGGAAAAGTGAAGACTTTTACCTGTTGTAGTTGAATAAAGTATAGCTAATTAGTTTGAAGTGGTGTTTTTCTAACAGTTTTTATTACTTAATTAGTCACACAAGTAAAATGCTTGTTTGGGGCACTTAAAATGTTAAACTTAGAAACTGAGAAAATAAACTAGGTCAACTTTAATATCCAATTCCAATGCACATGCAAATCTTCATTATCATGCTCCTAGCTTTGCTTTGTGATTCTTCCTTTGGTTCATTTTATTATCTGGCAAAGATTTGATAACTGTTTCTGCCTTTTTTATGCTTCTCCTTTAAGCCTGTCTCTGATGACAAGAAGGGTCATTTTAATTGCCAATTGTATTTCATTCCATATTTGATTCATCTTACCTTTCTTCTCGCTGCCCTCCTCTCTTCTGAAAAAAATGCAGGGCCCCAAGTCAAAAATGAAGAACTTGGAAAATAAAGATGGTGAAAATGGCGGTTCAAATAAGTGTAGCCTTTCTGATGACAATGGGTGTTGTGAAGTAGCCTCTGACTTGGGTCCTAAGTTGGAAGAAGCTATAAAGGATGATGATGCTGATGCAAAATATGAAACCGATGAACTTTGTCCACAGAAAAGAAGAAAAACTGGAGTAAATTGTGATCCTAGTGAGATAGAAAAAGGTCATATCTTCATCTCCAGATTTTTTATGGTTTGGAATCAATAAATTGAATAATTTTATGTTCTTTTACCTTAGAGTCAATGTAACTTTTTTCCATACTGCTGAAACAGGTGTGAATGTTACTGAAGAAATTGAAAGAGGCAGCATAAATACTGAACCAGAAGCAGGATGTGATACTTTAACCATAAAAACTGATCTAAGTCTGAAGTTACATCCACGTGAAAAGAAGCTTATTGATTTTAGGGACAAATTGTATCTTGCACCCTTGACCACAGTTGGAAACCTCCCTTTTAGGAGGGTTTGCAAAGTATTAGGAGCTGATGTAACATGTGGTGAGATGGCAATGTGCACAAATCTTTTGCAGGTACATACATGGTTTTTCTGCTAGTTGATTTTATTCCCTTGTTTCATTGTGTTGTGGTGTATATCTTCTTTTTGGTGAGTGTATCCTCTTATGCTGGCTACTTTACTTTTAGCTTTGCCAGTTTCAGCAGCATTGAGCTACTGAGTTTTTGCAATCATCACAGACTTTTCTGATACAGTTGAGAGCTCTCCTTTTCTCCTAAAGCTTTGAGATTGACCCATACCCAGTAAATTCATAATGTTCCATAGAAAATTTTCCTCCAAATATGGGAATCTTAGTATCAGGATTTAGAAACCATTAGTTGATGCATGCTTTAAAATTAGTTGTGTTGTTCTAGTTATAATTTGTATATCTATTTGTTTTCCTCTAACGCTTGTTCTATACTCTCTTAAGTTTAGCTTTCTAAAGTCCCCGCCCCCTGCCTTCTCTCTCTCTCACAAATTATATTCTGCAGAATCTGCACAACTTCATCTTTGCCATGTTTTCCTCAGCATTTAAGCCTTTTTTTCATTCTGTAGCGAAGCTACATTTACATTCCATATGTTTTGATTTTGCTATGGTTGTAGGGTCAAGCTTCTGAATGGGCATTGCTGAGACGTCATTCATCTGAAGATTTATTTGGTGTACAAATCTGTGGTGCATATCCAGATACTGTGGCTCGCACTGTTGAACTAATAGAACAAGAATGTACCATAGATTTTATTGATATAAATATGGGTTGCCCTATTGACATTGTTGTGAATAAGGGTGCTGGATCAGCTCTTCTGACAAAACCAATGCGGATGAAAAATATTGTTGAAGTAGCTTCAAGCACAGTGGACAAACCAATAACTATCAAGGTATTTGTAATGTTAAGCATTTTACATTTGCTGTTGGCCATTCTTTTGTTTGTTGGGCTTGATATGGTATCGTATTCAAGCAGCATCTTGATATCTTCTTTTGCCCACTTTTCTCCTAATGAACACCTATCACCTTTTGCCAGGGAAAAATAAAATTACTTTAAATTTTTCTCAATGAGTATGCTCAACTTGTGCATACATCTGTTTAACCAGGTACGGACTGCTTATTTTGAAGGAAAGAATCGCATTGATTCTCTCATTGCAGACATGGGCTCTTGGGGAGCTGGCTCAGTAACAATACATGGAAGGTCACGTCAACAACGCTATAGCAAGCTTGCTGATTGGGATTACATATACCAGTGTGGAAGGAAGGCCCCTAAGACATTGCCAGTAGTGGGGAATGGGGATGTTTTTTCGTTTGTAGACTGGAATAACCACAGAACTGCATGTCCTGAACTTGCTACCTGCATGGTTGCTCGTGGTGCTCTGATTAAAGTTAGTATCCTTGGTTCAAGTGTCCATTCTTTTATTCTCTGGACTTTATTGTTATGTTATTTGATCTTGAAATTATCACCTGGAATTATGGTTGCCAGTAGTATATTTTGGATATTTCAACTAATGATTATGTTATGCAGCCTTGGATATTTACTGAGATCAGGGAACAGAGACATTGGGACATCAGTTCTGGTGAGCGACTAAATATTCTCAAAGAGTTTGTGCATTTTGGCCTTGAACACTGGGGATCTGACACAAAAGGTATGTTTTCTCTCTCTCTCTCTCTCTCTCTCTCTCTCTTTTCTTGAGTTGTGGTAGGCGAGTAGTTTTATTATATTTGTATAATTGTAAGACATTATTTTTTGTTGTCAAATAGTTGCATGCATGAAGTAATGTATGTATGTATGATCTCCATACAGACTACGTAGCTCCAGTTTATGTCATCTTCATGCAAACCAAACAATAAGTGTGTAGTGGAGGGTCCTTTAAATGAATATTTTAGCGGTATTATTTGGATTAACTACTTACAATGTATGCATGCACATAGTAATTTGGATTTATGTATGCTTATTTTGCTTCATGTTTTGTTTACTATTGTGGATATTCTGCGTTATGTATTGTGTTACAGGAGTGGAGACAACGAGGAGGTTCTTGTTGGAATGGCTTAGCTACACTTGTAGGTACGTACCTGTTGGTCTTCTGGAAGTGATTCCACAACGAATAAACTGGCGTCCACCTTCTTACTATGGGCGAGACGAGCTTGAGACGCTGATGGCCTCAGACTCGGCAGCTGACTGGGTATGCAATTCTTTACATATTCTATTATTAGGCTGTGTTTTTCTATTTGTTTGGGTGTGTGTTTCCTTGGAGGTGCATTCTGACATCTGCTGTCTCCTACGGCAGAAATAGACTTGTTTGTTCTATAGTATGTAGACGGTGAAAATGCTTCCTGTTGAAAGATGGAGATTGAGTTAAATGACACTTCTAATTATTTATTTTAAATACAATCTATGAAATCGTTTTCAAACAAGTAAGTAAATATGATTATCATTAGTTGTTCAACTTATGTAGAAACTTTAAACTACCTAATTGATAAATAATTAGAATTGAAATTAGAAAATAGCAACAAGGCAACAAGCCTACGAAATATGAAATCATTTTCTGGAATTAAGCTTGATGCGTTATATTATCATTTAAGCATCTTTCTTACCATAAAACATCTTATCATCCCCCCGATTCATGCTGTTAAGGAGTGATTATCCTATTTGCCTTTTGCCTTTTCATATGCAGATACGCATATCAGAGATGCTACTAGGCAAGGTTCCGGATGGCTTTACATTTGCTCCAAAGCATAAATCAAATGCTTACGATAGAGCCGAAAATGGCTGACCCTGCAGTTTTCTTTTCAATGCTGGTTCTGATGAGAAGCAACTGCTGACTCATGAACATGCCTTGACAATGGCCAATGCTGTAGAGAGTTGAACTACACTATAGACTATAGAGAGCAATTTATGTTCTTTGATTTGGGGAGTATTTCATCGTTGACCATGACCTTTAGTTTTCAACGCATATAGCACCAAGTGAAATTGAATAACAATTGGCATTTGAAGTGTAAGCAATAATTGTTTTACATTGCATCACCCGTCCCTTGCCTTACACAGTTACATGCTCGGGTCAACTTGCACATTTAGGCCTGATTGGTGTATTTTTTGATATCTTTTGTATTTTATGAAGGAAAAAATAAAAGTAAAAAATAAAAATGAAAAAATATATATAAATTATATATATTTTTGAACTAATTTTAAAATATATATATTTTTATAGTTTTAAGTTCATAAATTATTTTAAAAGTAAAAAATAAAAGTAAAAAATATATATGTTTTTATGAAGGAAAAAATAAAAGTAAAAAATAAAAATGAAAAAATATATATAAATTATATATATTTTTGAACTAATTTTAAAATATATATATTTTTATAGTTTTAAGTTCATAAATTATTTTATTAAAGATAATTAAAGGTATTTTTGATTAATTGGATTTGAAATAAATTAAAATTTTTATTTAAATTCTATAATTTTGAATTATTTTTTTACTCAAAGTCTTAGAAATTCAAAAATAACGATGACTATTTAAATTAGAATTTTATCTAATTTTATAATTATTGAATTATTTTTCATATTTAAATTATAAAATTAATAATTGTAAAATAATAAGATTTTTATACGATAATAATTTTTGTTAATAAAAAATTAATTATATTTTATTATATTTTCAATTAGAGTATTTAAGTGAAAATCAAATAGTAATTTGATATAATAAATAATTTTTTTAAAATAATTTTAAGGATTTAATTAATTTTTAAATTAAACTCCAAAATCCCTAATTCCATATACAAATCCTAATTAACCCATAATTTACCCCTTTTTTCCCAAGAAACCCTAGCAGCTTCAGAAAAAGAAAGAAAAGAGAAGCAGAGGGAAAACTCAAAGAAAGAAGGAAGAAAAGGGTGAAAGGGAAGAGAAGAGGGAGATCCGGAGGGAGGAAGAGCGTCGGGGAGGGAGTAGCTTGCAGCCGCCATGGCGCCCTGCTGCTCATGTCGCCAGCGTCAACCCCGTCGCCGCCGTTTGTGTCCTAGTTTGCCGCCACCATCGTGCCGTTTGCGCGTCGCCATCGAGAGCAGAACCGCGAAGAGAGATGGCTCGCAAGTGAGGGGTCGCGGGCTTGGAGCCGCCGCACCTAAGTCGCCATCGCGTCCTCGCTGCGTCGCCGCCGTTGTCCTCACCACGCCACCGTCATCCATGGGAGAAGCCGAAGAGAGAGTGTGCGCGAAGAGAGAGGGAGCCGGTTCAGCCACCACCGCCACGTCCAACAGCCGTTGCTTGCTCCGTCGCCGCTCCTGGAGGCTGGAGGTGGGTGGCCGAGCCTCTGCCGCCGGATAACGCCACTGCCGCCATCGAGATCCACTGCCGGTAAGGGTTTCGAGTTTGGTTTTTGTTTCTTTTGAGATTTTGGGAGTTTTATTGTCGCTGCATGTTGGTTTCAGTCGCCATCGCCGGAGTCTGGTTGCCGCTGCCGCTTGAGGTGGCTGCCGGGGCTGCCGCCAAACTGGTTCAGAGACCGCCGCTGCTTCGTTTCGTATTACAGGAAGTACTTACGTTTCGATAACCCTGCTTTAGTGTTCTGTTTCGTGTAATAAAGTCTTGCGATATTGATGAATTAGGAGTTAGTAACTGAGGTTGCATGTTGTGTTTTAAAGCTGTTTATGCTGTTGCGAAAGTGTGCGAGGCTGTGATTTGAAGCTGCCGTTGAATTCGGGTCGAAACGAAAGGAATTCTGTGAGGAGTTTAGGTTATGGTTTCGACTTATCGAGGTAGGGGCTTTTTTAGAAAAATCAATTTTATAATTCGGAGTTGTTATATATGGATATTGATGTGAGTAATGTACTTCTAGTGATTGTATAAGTCTTATGTATTGTTTGGTTGTCTTGGATGGATATGAATGCTTGTTTGATTGGATTATTGTTTGGTTTTGTGAAACGGGCGGTTCTTGAAACGTTTCTTTAAAGTTGTGAAATCGAGTTTAATCCGTTGGAAACTGATTTGAGTTTGAATTGGTTTTCTTGAAATATGAAAATGGCATACACTTTTGGATTCAGCTTGATTTTGAACTGATTTGGTTTTAAACCCATTGAAGAGGGTGGCAAAATGGTTTGGTTGGGACCCGGAAAAGGTGGCAGAGTCCAAGTTTTAGGGGAGGTAGTGCCGAAATTCTTATAAAATCCGAGTCTTTATTTGAAATGTTATTTGAAAAATTATGAATTTGAGGCCTTTATTATTTTACTTGGAGAATTGTGAATTTAAAACTTTTATTATCTTTACCTGAATTATCTATGGAAGTGATGAAATTATGTTTTGAAAAGAATTATTGAAAAGAGAATTATGACTTAGCCTTGTTTTGTAAGAAACATATTCTGTTTTTGGGTGCAAGCCATTCGGAAGAGATTACGCTTTAAGCCTGCCTTAAAGGTAAAAAAGGGTTTATGTTTTTGAATTTGACTTAAGGATTTTCACTTGGAGGAGTTTTTAGTAACTTTGAAAGAACTTTGATTTCGATTGATAAATCTCACTTCTCGACAGTTTAGGAAAGGTTTAAAGTATTCTTTGAATTCTGGTTTAGCAAAACTAAATTGATTTCCGAGCCGTTGAAAACGCTTCAGATTTTTGTCATGGGATTGAAATTAGTTTTGGTTTAAGTAAAGAAATGGTTTTGAAAATGCGGTTGGAGTAATTGATTACACGACTCGGTTTGGCTTAGATTCTATTTTTATTACTCAAATCAAGAAGTTAAGGTTTTATAGATTTTAAACGAATTTGAGGAAATGAGTTATGTTATTCTCCCCTAAAGTCTTGAGACTCTGCTGAGGAATTGTTGTTACAAAATCCTATTTTAGGATGGATGATTTTGAATCTTCAGAAGAGATTTTTAATTTGGCATGGTTTTGGATGTTTTGGAAAGATGATGCCGAGGGTGGTTTTGTTTTGAAAGAGGAACTTAATTTGAGGAAAAATGGCTTATGAGCTTGAAACTATTTGAGAAATGAGCATTTCAAAATTGAGACAAAGATGAATTTGATTGTTGTTTTCAAAGAAAAGTGATTTGAGAAAAAGTATTATATGGCATGAATGATGATTTAACTTGAGATGGATTGTGAAGGAAGTGTTGTGTATGTTATGAGTCGAATGGTTGTATTTGATAATGAATTATGGTTAGTTATGGATTATGTTATGAGTCGGATGGCTGTGATAAATATTGAATTATGGCTGAGTATGTATATGGACATGATTATTGATTGATAATGTGATTTAATGCACTTCCAAATATCTGAGATACGAGTTTCTTTGGGTGAAAGCAGTGGCTAGCCACCACGTGCTCTAGGTTGAGACTCGATACTCTGCTGACCCTATGTCGTAAGTGTGGCCGGACACTGTAAAAGTTCTGGATGAGCTCGCCTCCTTGGATAAACACCAGTGTGGGTGTCATATATTATGTGATTATGTTTGAGAATTACTCGAGTTGGGGATGCACGACAGAGGGACAGTCCAACGGTTAGCTACCAGGACTTGTCGGGTTTGCTTTATGACCGACAGATGAGACTCATCAGCCACTAGGACAAGCATGCATAATATGCATCTATATGACATTGTTTGAGTGTGCATATTGTACTTGGTTTGTTTATGTGAATAGTTATGTTTAATTTCTAACTGCTCTACTTGAAGTAACTGCTTGATTGTGTTTGAACCTTTTTACTTGTGTTTGTGACTGAAAATTGGTTGGGTTGTGGTGGATTGACTGTTGGTTGAATTGTTTGGGCCTAGGGCCGTGATTGATTATGAGATGGGTCGAAGGTCGTGTTTGGTTTGTGTTTTTGGTTTAGAAAAGTATGAAAAACTAAACTGGTTCAGCATATACTTAATGAACCTATGTTTGGAACAACTTTGTCATTCATACTGTCTAGAAAAAATTTTTAAAAAGGCTTTTGGATTTTTGAAGAATTAACAGTTTTCTATTTCAAAAAGGATTTCAAATTTTTTATATTAAATCTTTAGTTTTGAAAAGATGCATAAGGCGGTTATTAATCACTGTAACGGTTTTATTTTCACGTATCTTATTATAGTAATTCTCTAACCCCATAGTGAGAACCAGCGAGGACAATATTCTTACTCCCCTACAGGTCTTCTCTTTTTCAGGTTATGGACGACGAAATTCGGAAGAGCTTATTTCTTTTCTGTTTAGAGGATATTTTGTATTGTTTTAGTATTCATGTTTTCCTCGCCTTTAACTTTGCAAGTTCTGTAAAAGGGACAGGATTTTGATATGGAATGCTTATAAATTAATATGTATGTATTCCTTGTAAGTATTGTAATTTGTATTGTAAGTATGGATGTATGTTTTGAAAATTTCGGTTTAAGTTTTAAACAGGCTTATATTTAGTATTAAATATTTTATGAGTCGTCGTAATACCCGAGCTATCCGAGTGGCGCAGCTGGAAGCATGATATTTTGATAGTTAGGGTGTTACACACTCGATTGTGATTCCATGGGAGAATGACTTGGAATTAAACTCTTGGTTATTAGTTTGAATTGTGATATTTTCTAGCCAAACTTTGAGAGTGTTGAATTCGGGTTTAGAGCTACAACGAACTTAAACTTTATAACATTTGGAATTTCTAAATCGATTTTTAGTGTTCATCATCTACTTCTACCTTTTTTTCTCTTTCTTTATTTTTCAACAATTTCTTCTTCTTCACGCTTCTTCAACGTCTTCTTCTTCATTATCATCATCATCATTGTCGACGTCTTCTTTATCATCTTCTTGTCTTATATATATTCAGAAAACTAGAGCACATAAATTTTGATTCAAAGCATAGAAATTTTGATGAATAGTAAACAAATTTTGGTGCACAGCATAAATTTTTAAAGGACCGCAAGCTTAGAACATTAACACCCAACAACAAAATACATACAATACCAAAATTTTCTCTTATTCTTTTTCTTCCTCATCTCCTTCATTATCATCTTTATCATCATTGCCGACGTCTTTTTCATCATCTTCTTGTCTTATATATGTTCAGAAAACTAGTGCATAGAAATTTTGATTCACAATACAGAAATTTTGATGTGTAGCACAAGTTTTAGTATACTGTACAAAATTTTAAGAAAAAAGACAAATAGGTCCCTGACCTGTTGTCATGCGGACATTTTGTTCCCTAAGGATTAAAAAATACATTTATGTTCCTGATTTTTTCAAGATCAGGACATTTGGAACCCTTCGTTCAACTGAGATTATGAAACATAACGGAGATGTCTGATGTGGATGCTGTTATGCTGACGTGGCCATAAGGGTGTCCCACGTGGATGTGGCAGAAAGGTTTAGGGACAAAAAAGTCCATCAACCTATCTAAACCTCCTCACAAGCTTGTCCCTAACTGCTGGCTGCAACTCCGAGCATGCATCATGTGTTTGATTAGTTCTCTCTAAGAAATTCTCAACATTCCTTTCATTCATTAGTATCCCTATAGATGAACCCTTGCTGCAACGGGTCTCCAAATTTGGGATCCAACTTGCCCATCGAACTCGTCCGAACAAGAATTTCATTGTTAAATCGTTTCGAGTAAATATCATCCTCTCTCCCTACCCTTATTCTATAACAACTATTTTAATGGGTCCTTGCATGTATCATACTTGAAGAACTTCCAAGGAATGATGAAATGTCAATTACATTCAAATTGGGTTGCAATATATGTGTGTGCAAATTCTTCTAGATCATATTTTGCATCAATAGTGGTCAACATGAAAGATCAGTTAGTGGAATTAGTGAAAATATTAATGACTTTTATAACTATAGACTTGTCAAATAACTTTATTTTGTCGGTAAAATTCCACAAGTAATTGGAGAACTAAATTTTCTCCGAGGGCTCAATCTCTCACAATAGAATCAGTGGCACTATTCAACAAACTTTGGGTAACTTGAGAAATTTGGAATGGCTGGACCTCTCATGGAATCAGTTGAGGGATGAGTTTCCTTTGGCCTTAACAATTTTGAATTTTTTCTGAGTCTTAAATGTTTCACAAAATCAATTAAAGGGAGCTATTCCTATTAGTGGCCAATTCAACACCTTCCAAAATGATTCATATGGAGGAAATGCAATGCTATGTTGATTCTCTTTGCCAAAATCATGCAGTGGGATTGAGGACAATGGACATACCTCATCATTTTTAACATTTGAGCATGAGAAAAATTTTGAATTTAGCTGAAAATCTGTTGCAGTAGGATATGCATGGGGAGTGGTGGTAGGAGTGCTCTTAGGATGTTACTTTCTCTTCACTGGGAAGCCACAATGGCTTGCAAGGTTTTTAGGTATCCATATACTAAATAAGAGGGTGAAAAAGGAAAACAATAAAAATAGAGTGCATGTAAATCATAGAAGAATGAATTAGCATAGTTATTTTATTTTTCATTTTATTAACGTGTCTATAGAATAAATCCTAATGTAGACTGATATCTCATTGTAAAATAAAATAGAGGCATGCGATGTTCCCGATGGTCCTTTGAAGAAGGCTGGTGCAGCGGGATTTAGTTCGAAGAGAATGCAACAGTGGCATTGCTGGGGATGGAGAGAGTAACCAACGAATGATGATAACGTAGAGGATGGGGACAACGTTTCCGTTTCCAACCAACAGTGGCAAGGCAGGAGGCGCTGAGTGAGCGTTGAAGAAGCCATGTAGGAAAGGAAAGCTTCAGCGAGTGTGAGAGGGAAAAGGGATTGCAATATCGGGTCTGATTTCTGGGTTGAGCATGGAACGGTGTCGTTTTAAGGTTGGAGGATTTTTTTTGTCCCTAAACCTTTCTGCCACATCCATGTGGGACACCGTTACGGCTATATCAGCATAACGGCATCCACGTCAGACATATCCTGTACGTTTCACAATATCTGTTGGACAGAGGGATCTAAATGTCCTGGTTTTGAGAAAGTCAGGAATTTAAATGTACTTTTTAATCCTTAGGGACCAAAATGTCCGCGTGACAAAAGTTCAGGGATCTATTTATCTTTTTCTCATTTTTTAAAAAATTGCAAGCCTAAAACATTAAGAGGGTTGCTACACATACAATTCTTTTTGGTATACAAGTTCATATAAGTTGGACCAAACCCAACAAAAATAATTCTCAATTTAGATTGCGTGTAAATACGTGCTTCCCTAACTCTTGAATAGCGCAAACGGTTCTTCTCCCTCAATCAAAACGGCAACACTCAAAATTCAAACAAGGATCAAAATCTCTCAAAATCGTCGCAAAAAGTGAAGAAAGTTGCAAAGCTGAATTCGAAAAGAATTATGAGAAAATGAAATAAGAAGAGGAAGAAGAAGAAGCAGCAGAAGATGAGGAGAAGGAAGAGGAAGAGTTTTGAATTATGCAGAACTTATCATCACATATACACCGAAAATTCTTAAACAATACACTTAAATATCTTCGTGTTATACTGAAATTTGTTGGAAATACAGAAAAATGTTTCCTCTAATGCTGCATTTTTTTCCTTCTTATTTTCCTTATTTCTTTCTTTCTTTTAGTTGAATAAATATAAGTTCATCATTTCCAAGTAATTTTGCAGCATTATGTGTTTCTTCTTCTTCTTTGTTTAATTTTTTTATTTGTATTCTTGTTAATAGAGTAAAACACGAAGAAACTTGAGAAGGTAAAACAAAAAGAAAAAGATGAATAAGAAAAAAGAAGATGGTGATGATGATGAAAAAAAAAAGAAGTGGCAGAAGATGAGGAGGAGAAAGAGAAAGAGTTTTGAATGATGCATAACTTATCAGTGCAAAAACACCGAAAATTCTTAAACAATATACTTAAATATCTTTGTGTTACACCGAAATTCGTTTCAAATATAGAAAAATGTTTCCTCTGATGTTGCATTTTTTTCTTCTTCTTTTTCTTATTTCTTTCTTTCTTTTAGTTGAGTGAATGTAAGTTCATCATCTTCCAAGTAATTTTGTAGTATTATGTGTTTCTTCTTCTTTGTTTGATTTTTTTTATTTTTATTCTTGTTAAGAGAGTAAAACAAGAAAAAAAGATGAATAAGAAAAAAAAGATGATGATGATGATGAAAAAGAAGAAGAAGTAATAGAAGATGAAGAGGAGGAAGAAGAAGAATTTTAAATTTTGCAGAACTTATTAGCACACATACACTGAAAATTCTTAAATAATACACTTAAATATCTTCGTGTTACACCAAAATTTGTTGCAAATATAGAAAAATATTTTCTTTAATGCAAAACTCTTACATTACATTCAATTCAAACCATCAACGATGAACAATAATTTTCACAAACAAAAACAACATTATTCACTTACAGAATCATAAACTACTAACGAAAACATTAACTAAAATCAAACCACACCTCAGCCATTTGATTGGATTTAAAACAATAATCAACTTCGTTCTGATTCAATTGACAATCTGAACTTGAATTATTCATCTTCAACAACGAGATAACTGTTCAAAACTGATTTTAGAGGTTGATTTCAAAAGCGTAGAGAACGAACGAAGAGGAACACAGAAAACGCAGAGATGGAAGAGAACGTAGATCGAAAACGGAAACGAAATCTTTTCGAAAAAGACAGTTATATATTCACGCGTAGATTGAAAAGTTAGTTAGATAGTGGCGCGTGAGGTGAATTAAGTTAAAGAGAAGTATATAGAATAATAACTTGTATGTGAAGAATATTTGAAACATTAACACCTAACCAATAAAATATATATGTAAAACCTTATGTGCTATGTTAATAAGTTTCTGTGCCCTCCAACAAATATAACAAATATTTCAGTACTGAAAAACCAGAGAAAAAAAAAAGACGTATATTCACATGTATTTCTTTTTTTGGTTAAACTTGTACCAACTTGATTAGATTTAACTACAAAAAGAGTAACACCACGATTGAATTCAACCTTAAATCAATTGAGGAAAAAATAATGGCAGTATCTTTTTTATACTTTATATAATTATGATAATAATGAATTCTTGTATTCTATGGTGTCGATTTAAAATTTAGAGTTGGCCTCTCGGAATTCAGAATTCCAATTTGAATCCATAATTAACTTGGGAACTCACTGCAACTGTATCTGTATGTTAATTCTAATTGTTAATATTTAACGGATATATTCAACTACGATTAAAACTGAGAATGAGCAAGTGAAATAGGCGAATAGGCACGTTCCAAACTACGAAGAATACTCTAGTGTATGTTAGACATAAATAACGAGTTTTCCATTGAACCCCTCCAACTTTACAAAGAAGCTTCTCCCCCATAGCCAACCTTTGTCAACACAAAATGGACCTCCAACCATCATAGTCAAACACATTGCTTTGATCAAAGTTAATTTAAAATGCAACCATGCGCCCAATCCAACTTTCTTTTATACCACTCCAGATGGAAGGCGAAGAACAAGCTGTCCCCCGAAAACACTGCAAAAACCAAATACGTAAGGTCGATAAAACCATAAAAACAAAGGAAAAGGAGGACTAGGGGAAGTAACTATAAGATGCACACAACAAACCTTTTGACATAATAATAGCAGAAATCTGCAAGGATAAAAGTCTGGACAATTTCTGAGATAAGAACCATTGATGGCCATAAACCATACCCCAAGGCAACCAACAAATGTCCACGGCTATCTAACACCTGTTGCAAGAATTCGTAACTTAGTTGAATACCAATAATTTGTATAGCCAATAAGTTTTACCACTACAGAAACATTCCAACATCAGGAAAGCTATAACCATTTGGCTATGAATACGAACCTAGTTTCAATTGTCAGAAGCACATATTCAAAAGCAAAATCATAGAGGAATGACGATTGGTTATAGCTGTTATCGTTATATCATTTACATCTGATATGATGGCATTCAGTACTTAATCAACCAACTAACTGCTAACCATGCAAAAGAATTGTCTTCTTATTGATGCCAAATACCAGAGCACAAATCATCAAACAATTGATGACCACTTTATCAAATAAATCAAACAGATGACTAATGCAATTACTAAGTTTTGATGAACACTTCATACCTGAAGAACCCAATGTGCACAGCTGAGGAATCTTGCGACACCAAGTGCAAACACATAATGAGCTGTGAATGGTTCAACAATCTGACAGGATGAAAAAGAATTAAACCCTGTTTCCAATATCTTATGAGTAGAACGAAAATTCTTAATTAGATTAAGAAATCATACTTTGGTGTTCTGCATGACCCTCAATTGGGGTAGTACTGATACAGCTTCAAGATACACACAGAATGCCCAGAAAATCCTGTTCAAT
Organism: Arachis ipaensis; assembly: GCF_059453495.1. NCBI lineage: Eukaryota > Viridiplantae > Streptophyta > Magnoliopsida > Fabales > Fabaceae > Arachis > Arachis ipaensis. The sequence continues at coordinate 76,065,967 of NC_142442.1, read as the reverse complement.
AAATGATGAGAAGTTGATGGATGAATAAACAAGGCTAACACAGCACAAGGTATCACCTGCATTCAATTTGAAAATTAGAGTTGGTAAATGCACAAGTAATCTATTATTAAATCGTGTTATCAATCATGCTAGCAGCAACAGTGAAGCTTCCTCAAATTGTTGATTAATTTGCATCAACATAAAAGGATCTTATACTTAAAAAATTAAATCATAGGGAGAGCTCACCACATAATATATTGCAAAATTGTCCTTCTCCTCCATGTAACTAGACCTCAAGTTAAAACGGATCATGTATATAACCCAGAGTGTTGTACCCAAAGTAGCCAAATCAAGTATGGTGTGAATGTCATATTCCATGACAAAACTGCAATACAGCCTAACAGCTAAAAACATAGCCGTCAATTCCTGAGATTTGAGCGATAATCCTGTACATCACAAACAGTTATGGCATTAAGGCATGAAAGCTAGACAGCAAACATGAGACTAGGGTCAATTGACTAGCATTGAATCAAAATTTGGAAGAAAAATAATAACCCAAAAAAGAAAGAAGGGATTTTGGCTTTATAAATGAAACCAAACAAAACAAGCCAATAATCTCAAGGGGAAAAAATTTTCTGGCCACAATGATCTTAATCCCGGTTAAATAAAAATTAATCTTTTTCATTGCCGTGTTTTCTTAGCCTTCCAACCATGCATCAAACAATTTAGTCTTCAAAAAGAACCGAAGAAACAAGAAGAATTTTTAATACATAAATATGTCGAGAAAGGCAAGAAATTCGATGGAGCAATTGAATTAAATTGTGAGAAGATGAAGGGAAGGGGTAACCGGCACAAGTCTTCTCTTTCATGAGCTTGTAGATGAGAACGGAGATTCCAAGGGAGTGGACAGCTTCAGCGGCGACAAAAAGGTTGTCATGATCGTGAACGATGAAGCGGAGAAACACGAGCGCCGCCATGCCCGAAACGACGGCGAGAAAAGCCTTTACTTTCGGAGGCTGCCGCCGCACCCATGTGGTGACGGCGTGGATCGACTTTTTCGGAGGCCTCATTCCTCTTCTGAGTCTCAGAGAGATGCAAAGAGGTTTCAACTTTTTTCCTTCTAAAATCTGAATTAGGGCGTAATTTGAGATTTATGCACTTCAACGGTTTAACTCTTCCCTCACCCACCTAGTCACCTTCTTCAAACCCAACAACATCTACAAGTCAATCCCTCTATTTAAATATAGATATTTTTCAATCCGTCTCATCTGGGTTGAGTTTTATCTTTAGGGAAAGATATAAATTTAAACATTCAATTCATAAATAGTTAAAATTAAAAATCCATTTTTTAGTTTTTTTTTTTAATTTTTAATAATGACTGAATAATAATGTTATATTACCTGCCTTTTTTTGTGCTTATTAGTTATTCGTTGCTATATTACCTGCCTATTCAACGGGAGAAACTTACAAATTGAAAGGAAAATCAAAGCGAGATCTCATCTCAGTATATTTTCTATCAAGAAAGTATATTTGTTTATAGTATCTGTATCTCATAAAAAATCACAAATTTATAAAATTAATTAACGGTTTATCTTAGTATGATCAAAACGAAAATAATAGACAAGAATAAAATAAGCGTAAAATTTGATTCTGGTTGATCTTTTACTTTACAAGATATTTTTGGGTGAGATTTTCTGAAAGAGTCATGCTAGAAGCCAATGAAATATTTGTACAATGTGTACAATAGATTATATGAGTTAAAAAAATAAATATTATTTATACTATCCAGAATAACTATCCGGATACTAAGATAATAAACATCTCATTCCAAAAGCTTAAACTGAATTTAGGGTTCACCAAAAATTGAATTCTTGACCTTTCGGATCTAAAGCTCTGATACTATGTTATGATCCAAAAACTTCAGCTGATGGAAAAAGATAACACTAATGGTTATATCTCTAATACTTCCCTAAACCTCCATCGTACACATTGTACAAATATTCCATTAGCTCCTTATACTTTCTCTTTTTAAAAACATTTTTTTATAAATAATTTTTTTAAAAAAAAGTAATTTAATATTTAAATATTTTATGTCAAAATATTATTTATTTATTAATTATATTTAGATATAATAATATAAATATACTTTTTATTTATTTATTATGTAAAAATATTCTTTTTAAAATATAAATTTTTTTTAAAAAGATACAATTATAATTTAATAATTTTATTTTTATTTTTAAAAATATGTCAGATACACTAAATAAAAAATAATTTTTTTTAACAATTTAATAACATCTCCACTAACTTATTACTTATTAAAAATATTCAAAATAAGGTTGTCTAAGTATCATCTCATTTTCTTTTAATAAAAATCTTTACAATTAAAATTAATCTACATTAACCTATTCGTGTTACTTTTTAAGTTAAACTAAAATATTACGTATACAAAAAAAATAAATTAATTACTATATATTATATATAAATATGTATACTATTTAATTTAATTTGACACTATATTAAAATTTAATTTTAAAAAATATAACAAAAATTTTTTAATTAAACAGAAAAAAATTGAAAGAAATACCTTTAAATGGAAAGTAAAAAAAGAAAAAGTTCGATGAAAGAGAATAAAAGAGAACTACCCAAACCAGTGAAAAAAGGGTTCAATGAAAATGAGTCGAGTTGAGTCGAATAAAACCAAACTCAAGCTCGAGTCACGAAAATTGAACTTGGCTTACGCCTCGACTCATTAACAATCAAGCTTATTTCTTAAGCTCTGGCTCAACTTACCGAAAGCTCACGAGTTGGCTCAAGTAATAGGAACATAATTTATAATTTTATATCAATAAATTATAACTTATATATTTTAAAAAAAATTAAAAAGATCAATTTTATATATTGTTTATCTATCAATAAATTATAAATTTTTATTTATGTCCTACATCAAAATTATATATAAATAATAAATATAAAATTTTGAATAATTAAGATCATATATATATAATCGAACCAACTTATGAGCTAATGAGCGGAGTTTATCCAAGTTCAAGTTCGGCTCATTTAATTGATAAGCTCAATTCCAAGCTCAACCTTGACTCACCAGCTCACGAATTCAGTTTATCAAGCTATTAACTTCGAGCTGACTCATGAGCTAGCTTGACTCACTTCTAGCCTTATCCAAATTCCTAAAATTCACAACCCTTCATTGCCACCATTTTAACCATGTTTTCTCTTCTTTGTTATTTCACCACCATCACCACTATGATGACATCGACATCAACTACCTTAACAAATCTACAATTATGTTGAAGCAGAGCAAAACGAAAGAAAGCAGAACTTGAATTTAGCGACAAGTTGGAGCTTGCAGTGGTATTGGACAGTGACGTCAGCGACAGTAGCAACAACTTCTTTGTCTATTGTTACCCTCTTCTCCCTCAGCGGCCATCTCTCCAACAGCGAACCCCAACAGAAGTTATTTCAAAATAATTGAAATCAATCATAATAAAAGTTAATTTTAGTTTCATACAAAATTAATAAAAGAAAAATCATAACAAAACAATCAAAAATTCATAATCATAAACATTGTTCCAAATTATAGAATCATATAATAAAAAAAGACAAAAACTCAAAATCATAAAAATTAAGTAATTAACAAAAAAAATCGAGCAAGCACTTTTTACCGCATGGCAAGGGAGGCACAAAACTGACGGTGAGACAGAAACAAAATAGGTAGTGAGGGAACGAAATAGAAGGGTAAGGGAGGGAGGAATAATGAGACAGAAAAGCAGAATGAGCATCTTGTAAGAAATTATATTATTATATGATGTCTCATGTGTGTGATGTGTCTTATTTTATTAGTTTAATAAATATCTAATTAAAATAATAAAATAAAGGAAGTTACATGATTATTTTGAAATATAACAAACTTGATGGAAGTTGGTTTTTATGAAAACAAATCAGAATTCAGTCCTCTCTTCCTACCTATGAAGTCTTTCTTTTTCATTCACCATCAATAACCAAATTAAAGAAAGAATTAAGAAGGCAAAGAAATAGACAAAGTGAATTCTAACTAATACAATCATCATCATGGATCAATGTTAGTAACTATTTTTATTTTATTTGTGACAATCATGAATTTCAAGATCCTTATATTATTGTGATTAGTTTTATAACGTTCACTAAAACTATATAAATTAACATGTGGTATCAAAGTTAGGTTGTGAAATTTGTGATTGTCCATGAAAATGTAATTTTACTGCAAAATTGATATAGCATGAAATCTGTAGTTATAAGAGCTTGTAATTATATTTTTAGTTCATGAAGTTTCATGCATGATTGTTTAATGTATGGATATATATATATATATATATATATATATATATATATATATATATATATATATATATATATATATATATATATATATATATATATATGGATAATGCTTGTATGTATAAGTGATCAAAGTATTGCTATTATACTGTGTATATATTGAAATTGGTTTTCTTCTGTTCATATGACTAACGCTCTAACCAACTGAGCTACGGGACCTTATTGTGAAATTGGTTTCCATAGTTACGCACTGTGTTATTATGTTTGCATATCTATGAACATCAATTTTTTTTAAATCCAAAGTAATGATGAAACTCTTTCAATTTCTTTAATTTTTTACTAATTTGTATAGCAAAGTACTCAAATTTTAGCCGAAAGTGAACAGTATCTTTTATTTTTGTAACATTAAAAGAAAATTTTGTACTGAAATTTTAAGGTTTGTTAATCACCAAAGTAGTAAAAAATCTAAAAATTTTAGTTAATATCATATTTATTATTTTTTATCAATTACATATAAAAAAGATGCTAAATGATAATTATTTATATATTAATTAAAGTTCATTATTGTGAGACATTTAAGGATCACCCAAAGGTTGATTAGTTGATCTTATAATTAATGAACATGATTGTTAGCATATATATGTACTGTTATTAGTATTTAAATATCCAAAGATATTAAATATTTTTAATTGGTGCATATATCTTTACTAAATAAAGTTAAATTTATTAGCATCATTGTGTTATTGTATATTGATATATCACCCAAAGGAGAATATTAATATACTTTGAATGTTTCTATGAATGCTCTTTGAATCTGAATAATATGTTATCTTATGACTCAAAGTGTTAATATTAAGTATGTGATAATTGCAGTAATTCTTCCTATCGCATTGCATTCGCATGCTACGTCTGTTCCAATGTTTAATGGGCTGAATTTTTCTGATTGGTCTGAACAAGTCCAATTTCACCTTGGTGTCTTAGATCTTGATTTGGCACTTCAAGTTCAGAAACCTGCTGCTATTACTATTCTTAGTAGCAATGAAGAAAAAGCTCATTATAAAGCTTGAGAAAAGTCAAACAAACTTAGTCTTATGTTCATGTGGATGAGCATAGCAAACAGCATCAAGTCAGCTCTTCCTAAGTCTGATAATGCTAAAGAATTTATGAAACTTGTGGAAGAGCGCTCCCAAACTGCTGATAAGTCTCTTGCTGGGACGTTAATGGGTACTTTGACCACCATGAAATTTGATGGTTCTCGTACTATGCATGAGCATATCATTGAAATGACAAATATTACAGCAAGACTTAAATCATTGGGAATGAAAGTGGATGAAAATTTTCTTGTGCAGTTTGTTTTAAACTCATTACCGTCTGAGTATGGTCCTTTCCAAATGAACTATAATACCATGAAAGATAAATAAAATGTGCATGATTTGCATAGTATGTTAGTTCAAGAGAAACCAGACTTAAGAATCAAGGAAATCATTCCATCCATTACCTAAACCATCAAGGAGTTGGAAAGAAAACTGGAAAGAAGCATGGAAAAGAAAAGAGAAAGGGACCATTAAAGACTGCTGAGTCCTCCTCTAAAATCCATAAGAAAGATAAGTGTCATTTCTGCAAGAAACTTGGACACTTCCAAAATGATTGTCCAAAGAGGAAGGCTTGGTTTGAAAAGAAAGGTAATAAGCTTAATTATGCTTATGTATGTATTGAATCAAACTTAGTTAAAGTTTCTCGTAATACATGGTGGATTGATTATGGAGGTACGACTCATGTTTCTAAATCGATGCAGGGATTCCTTACAACCTGAACCATAAAGCCAAATAAAAAGTTTGTCTACATGGAAAATAAAGATAAAGCTCCAGTAGAAGCTGTTGGGACTTATCGGTTGATTCTCGACATTGGACATCATTTAGATTTGCTAGATACTTTTTATGTACCAAGTATTTCTAGGAATTTAGTTTCTTTATCTAAACTTGATGTTGCTGGATACTCTTTTAATTTTGGTAATAGTTGTTTCAGTTTGTTTAAGCACAACTATATGATGAATCTGGCATACTTTTTGATAGTTTATATAAATTTAATCTTAATGATTTATATGCTGAATCACTTATGACTTTGCATCATAAAGTTAGCACTAAACATGGTTTAGTGAATGAACATTCTGCTTACTTGTGGCATAAACGTTTAGGTCACATCCAAAGAAAGAATGGATAGGTTGATAAAGAATGATATCCTTCCAAATTTGGATTTCACTGATCTTAATATTTATGTAGATTGTATTAAAAGAAAGCAAACAAAACACACAAAGAAAGAAGCCACAAGAAGTATCCAACTTCTTGAAATTATACACACTGACATATGTGGATCCTTTAATATAAACTCTTTCAATAAAGAAAAATATTTTATCACCTTTATTGGTGATTATTCACGTTATGGTTATGTCTATCTACTTTATGATAAATCTCAAGCAGTTAATGCTTTAGAAATTTATATAAATGAAGTAGAAAGACAGTTGGATAAAAAGGTAAAAATCGTTAGATCTAATAGAGGTGGTGAATATTATAGAAGATACGACGAAAGAGAACAAAATCCGGGTCCATTTGCTAAATTTTTTGAAAAACGTGGTATATGTGCTCAATACACTATGCCAGGTATACCTCAACAAAATGGTATATCAGAAAGGCAAAACCGTACTTTAATAGAAATGGTTAGGACAATGATGAGTAATGCATCTTTACCTATATCATTGTGGATGTATGCTTTAAAAACTGCTATGTATTTGTTAAACAGGGTTCCTAGTAAGGCAGTTCCTAAAACTCCTTTTGAGTTATGGATTGGGAGGAAACCTAGTTTAAGACATCTACATGTTTGGGAATGTCAAGCAGAAATAAGAGCTTATAATCCACAAGAAAAGAAGCTGGATGCAAGAACAATCAGTAGATATTTCATTGGTTATCCAGAAAAATTAAAGGGGTATAGATTTTATTGTCCTACTCATAGTACAAGAATAATTGAAACTGACAATGCACGGTTCATTGAGAATGGTGAGACCAGTGGGAGTACAGCTTCACAAAATGTGGAGATTAAAGAAGTAAGAATTCAAGTTCCTTCAACTTGTACTTCTATTTCTAGAGTTGTTATTCCAAATGTTATTGAGCCTAATCACAAGCAATAGGAACAACAAATTATTGATCCTGTTGTTGTTGGACTAAATAACAATAAAGAGGAACAAGAACTTATTAATCCCATGGTTAATGAGGAGCCGATAATAGAACAACCACAAAAAATGGCATTAAGAAGGTCTCAAAGAGAAAGAAGATATGCTATTTCTGATGATTATGTGGCGTATTTACAAGAGTCAGAAAATGACTTGAGTGTTGCTAATGATCCAGTTTCTTTCTCACAAGCCATTAATGGTGATAATGCTGATAAGTAGTTAGAGGCCATGAAAGATGAGCTTAAATCAATGGAACAAAATAAAGTATGGGACCTTGTGAAATTACCTAAAGGATGCAAGAGAATTGGGTGTAAATGGGTCTTTAAGACTAAGCATGATTCTCATGGCAACCTTGAATATTACAAGGCTCGTCTTGTTGCCAAAGATTTTACTAAAAAAGATGGCGTTGATTACAAAGAGACTTTCTCACCAGTTTCTAGAAAAGACTCTTTAAGAATTATCTTGGCTTTGGTAGCTCATTATGACTTAGAGTTACATCAAATGGATGTTAAAACCGCCTTTCTTAATGGGATTTAGAGGAAGATGTTTACATGGATCAACCAACAGAATTTTTGGTTGAAGGGAAAGAACAAATGGTGTGTAAACTTAAGAAATCACTATATGGACTTAAACAAGCATCCCGCCAATGGTTTATCAAATTTAATGATACCATTCTGTCCTTTGGATTTAAGAAAAATACCGTTGATCGGTGTATATACTTAAAGGTTAGTAGAAGTAAATTCATTGTTTTAGTTCTATATGTTGATGATATTTTGCTTGCATCTATTGATCTTGGTCTATTAAGCGAGATTAAGAAATATCTCTTTAATAACTTTGAAATGAAAGATATGGGTGAGGTAAGTTATGTGATTGGAATATAAATATTTCGAGATAGATCACAAGGACTATTAGGATTGTGTCAGTAATTATATATTAATTAAAGTAGCAATTACTGACTGCGATGGCACCCTTTGGCCAAGGAGAAGAGTTTGGCGACACGTAGGCTAGATACTGGCTTAGTGGGGTCTTTTAAAGGACTACTGCTGCTGAAGTTTGAACTCTGAATGTGGGTTATGGGAGAAAAAGGTGACAATAGACTGAGGGGACGTCATTGTCGTCGCTATCCAAAATCGTCACAAGTTCCACTTTGGGGTTTGAAGAGGAAGAGATGGTGTGGAATTGAAGTTAAAGATAAAAGGTAGGATTAATTTGAGAATTTTATTAAAAAGTCAATAAAAAATTAGGATTTAAGTATTTTTGTCATACGGAACCCAACTTTCATGGATATAATGTTAGTTTTCTTGTTTGATGAGTACTTTTGTCGGCATTCGTAAAGTTCATTGATACAAATGATTTTTTTAAATATATATTATATATAAATAGCTTATTTGATAACTAATTTTTAGTATATATATAATATGATTAAAAAATGTTAAATATTTGTATTACTTTTATCTAAAAATATCTATTGTATAATATTCTATCAACCTATTAATATGCAACTACTTATTTAGGGTTATTTTGTATGCAAACACTTACTTTCAACACTTTTTATTTTTTCTATTGTTTATTGGATAAATGATAAATCAGATACAACACTCTTTAATGTATGGTGTTTCAAAACGAAGAAAAACAGAAGCACATGGGTTTCTAGTTAGGGTTTGGTCTCTTCATTTACTACTTAAAGCAAAAAGTAGCTAAACCATCTTTGTATAAAAATATGGAGTAATGTTACTGAATTTAAGTATTTTTATAAATTAAATTCAATCAAATTAAATAATAAGATTTAGAATAATGTTAATTATAATTAATTTTTGTTAAGTTAGATCAATTTAGTTAAACTTGTTAACAAAAAAATATAGATGTGTAGTATTATTACTAGGGAACAAAAAAAAAAAGTTAAAATTTATTTTATATAATATTCATTAATTGTTGTAATAATTAACAGATATTAAATAAAGTAAATTCTTGCAGATTTTGGTTAATTTTTTTAGTTATCAAATATTTTTGTATTATGAATTATCATATTATTCAATGAAATATATTCAGTCAAATATATTAAATTATCTAATGATTTATAATATTAATTTTAAATAAAGATGTCTTTATAAAAGTAACCACTTAAACAAAATTACCTATGATTGTGCACATTTAATTTTCAACTAGTATAGTATGAATTTTTTTAAAAATTGATAAACCACTATTTCATGATTTATCTTGTGCTCAATTGAGTGGTATTTATCAACTCTTTACTCACTTATTCATACTATTTGCATGCTTTTACTTTTTCCTTCCTGATTTTGTGCTATGATTGAAATCATGCTTCTTTGGCCTTATATTTGCTAATATTAATCCTCTCTTATTACCATTAGATGCTTTGATATGTGTGTTAAGTGATTTCAGGGATTACAGGGCAGAAATGCTTAGAGGATGGAAAGGAAGCATGCAAAAGTGGAAGGAATACAAGAAGTTGAAGAAATTGCTAAGCTGTCCAGCCTGACCTCTTCGCACTCAAACGGTCATAACTTGAGCTATAGAGGTCCAAATGATGCGGTTCCAGTTGCGTTGGAAAGCTAACATCCGGAGCTTCAATTTGATATATAATTTGCCATAGTGACCATACAGCTAGGTGACGCGAACGTATGCTCCACGCGGACGCGTCGCAGTGACGAAAATCAGCGTGGCAGATTTCGCCCCCAGAGATTTCTGGGCTGTTTCTGGCCCAGTTTTTGACCCAGAAAACACAGATTAGAGGCTATAAAGCAGGAGAATCCATTCATTTATGAGAAACTTTTCATAATTCACAATTTTAGGTTTTAGATGTAGTTTTAGAGAGAGAGAGGCTCTCTCCTCTCTCTTAGGATTTATGATTAGGATTTCTATTATATTTAGGCTACTTCTCTTCAATCACATGTTTAATGTTCCTTTAATTTATTTTCTACTTTTATTTATTCCAATGCTTTTACTTGTTAATGTTTCTAATTTGGCTTATGAATCTTTCCATGTTAGATTTAAATATTCTATTTAATATAATTTGAGGTATTTCAGATTTAAGATTTCTTTCTTTTATTTATGTTACTGCTGCTTCCCATCTGAAGGTATTTTTATTCAAGTAGATTTTCTCCCTTTTTGCTTTGGTTAAGTAATTGGTAATACTTGAGTTATCAAACTCAGCTGTTGATTGAAATTGAAATTCTTTGCTGATTAATTTGTACTCCAATAACTCTAGTCTTTCCATAGGAGTTGACTAGGACCTGAGGATCAAATTAATTTGTCCACTTGACTTTTCTTTGTTTAGCAAGGGTTAATTAAAGTGGGAGCAGAATCCAATTCATATCACACCTGATAAGGATAACTAGGATATGACTTCAATTTCTCATACCTTGCCAAGAGATTTTATTAATTATTAATTTATTTTTCTTGTTATTTAAATTACTTGTTCTCTATTTCAAAAACCCAAAAATATACTATTTTACATGACCAATAATAAATCATACCTCCCTACAATTTCTTGAGAAGACGACCCGATGTTTAAATACTTCGGTTATAAATTTATTTGGGTTTTGTTACTTGTGACAACCAAACTTTTGTACGAAAGGATTCTCTGTTGGTTTAGAAACTATACTACTAACGCGATATATATTTTTATAAAAATTCTTTACCAGCGAAGAATCTATTCGTCAAAATGGTGCCGCTGCCGGGGAATTGCAAACGTGTCCCTTATTATTGATTATTGTAAATATTTACTTTTGGATTGATTTTTTCAAAAAAAAAAATTTCAGAATTTTATTTTAAAATTTTTTATCTTATCTTATCTTAGTTTTAAATTTCAAAATTCAAATCTTTTTCAAAAATCATATCTTTTTTTTTCAAAATCTTATCTTATCTTATTTAAAATTCAAATTTCAAATTTCAAATTTCAAAATTCAAATTTCAAAATTTAAAATTCAAAATTTAATTTTCAAATTCAAAAATTTAAATTTCAAAACCTTTTAACTTAAAAACTTATCTTCTCTTACCTAACTTATCTTATCTTTTCTAATATTAAAATCAAATTTTTTTCAAACTTTTTCTCTTATTTATTTTATTTTTCTTTGCTTGTTTATTTATTTTTGTTTTTAATTTTTATTAGTTGCTATGAGTTCTCACCCCATCGCTTTGAGTTTGGTTCCAATGTTGTTGCAAGGAATGTAAATTATAACAGGAACATGCATCAAGGTCAAAACAATCAGAGATAGAAGGAGCCACGAGGATCTGATCAACCCTTTCAGTAACAACACCTTCCACAATACCACAGACAAAGACCATTCCACAATGCATGCCGAGACAATAGTTATGGTGGACCCTTTCGTGACAACCAACCTCCACTAAATTACTATAGTCAAGAGCCATTCCAGGGAGCGTACCAAGATGATATGGTGGACCCCTTGTAGTTACCAACAAGGCCCACCATATGATTATGAACCGCCTCCTCAACACAACTCTGGACCACCATACTCATAAGCTCCCTACTACCAAACATCATCACATGATTCTAACATTTATCCACCATATCAACCACCCTACGAGCCATATGAGCCATACATAGATCCACACTAATTCTAACCCAGTTACTCCCAAGGACCACCACCTCCATATACACCACATCTATATCCATCAATCCAAGAGCCTTATGATCCTACTTATGATATCCGAGCATAACAAGAGTCAAGGGATCGTCTCAAGGAAACAATGGATCGATTTCAAGCAACCCTGCGTCAATTGGACCGAGCGATAAACCAAACAGCACCCGAAGCTTTCATGGCTAAGGAATCTCAATTTGAGAGCAAGGAATTGAAGTGTGCTGTGCAACAAGTGGAAAAGATGGAGAGTGATGAACCACCCTCTTATCATGAACCTTTCCTCCTAAATAATGAGCCCTCACATCCACCTCAACCTTCAATGCATGATACTATTGGTGTTCTTCTTCAAGGACAAAGAGAGATGAAACAGGGAGTACTAGAATTCGCAACTGCCTTTACCGAGGTAGTAAATTGATTAGCTTTCCAACATCTGAGCACTCAAAGTACTCCCATGGCTACATGTGGAGAATCAAAAGAAGAGTGTAGCATGAAAGAGACACTAGAAACTCCGGTGGACAACGAGGAACATGGATTTGTATTGGAACAAGTGGAGGAAGCCATAACAGTTGCAGAGGAAGAAGTGGTTGAAGATTTAGGAGATGCTGAACCTCCATGGGAATCTGGAATTGTAGAGTACTCCTCCAATAAGATTAAAATTGATATCAAGAAGGCCAGTGCACAACCTCCATGCCATATTCCTTATGAAGACTTGGATGGGATAGATCAAGAAGTAAGTTCCCTTGGTGATGAGAATCATGCATCAAGTCCTCCTAGTGATAAATCTACATCCGCAAACGAACTCCTTGAGTATGAAGACTCTTCTCTGATTGAGTCTGTAAATGATGTGGAAGTAGAAGCCCTTCAAAAAGGATGGACGGGAGTTGAGTACGCTTTGTCAAGAACGTTGGAGACTTCTCCACCTAGGTTGTCGTCTACTCCTTCACCTGAGTGGGTAAAACTTATCTCTGTTCGTCTTCCTATCCCACTTGAGTACGGTATTCTTGAAACGGACGGCCAACTTAGGAACCTTTGTGGCATTAAGCGTAAGAGAAGAATGTTTAGTGGTTGGAGTTGCAAATCAAGGCTTATCAAGGTTGATACTTCAAGAGAAAGATGTAAGGGCTCAACTGGTGATAATTTGGTTAGATCTAAAAGAAGAGTTTGGTACTCCATAGAGAATTCAGAGTGCTTGCCACCTGGATGGAATCATGATGATCAACAAGAAGACGGGTACAAAGGCAAGATCTGGGACCCCAGAATTCAGTTTAGAAATCAACACTCTTGGGGCCTTGTCACTTGCTTTAACCTGCTTGAAGGCTTTTTGCGCCTAGTTTGGGATCCGGAGGCCATTAGAATTACAAACATTGGTGGAGATTCAAGGATCAGTACAAGCACAAGCCACCATGACAAGGAGCTCACCAAATGTCCAACTTAAGGACTTTAACTAAAAGTGCTAGGTGGGAGACAACCCACCATGGTATAATCGTTCCTTTTTTTATTTTTTAATCTTATTTTATTTTATTTTTACTAGTGTTCATTCATAATTTCTGCATATTCATCTGCATATTGCATAAAAAAAGAGGAAGAGAGGCACGCGATGCGTAAGCATCACTGACACGTCCGCGTCATAGGTGCCTTGGACACGAGAAGAAAAGAAATAGAGAGTCACGCGAAAGCGTGGCTGAAGGCGTGCCCCAGGCACAAATATGCCCACGCGACCGTGTCACCCTCGCGAACGCGTGGCCCTGCAAAATCGACGTAAAGAGGTGTATGGCAGAGAGTTATGATGGAGCTGGGCTGGACTCGTGCTAGAAGCACAAGCCCTACCACGCGAACGCGTGCTCCACGCGTCCGCGTCGTTTTTCAAAGTATGGCCATTCACGCGTGCGTGTCACCCACGCGAACGCGTCACCCCAAATTTTGGCAATAAGCAAACTAAACAGAGAGTTGTGCGAATGCAAGGCTACTCTCGCGCCACTAGCACAAATCAAGTCACGCGTCCGTGTCGCATGCGCCGCATAACTTATCCAGATCAGCGCCAATTATCTTATTTTATCTTTCCTAATCCTAATTTCTTCTATCTTTTCTTCTTTCTTCTTTCTTTCTTACTTACCTCTTCTTCTTCTCTTTAATTTAATTTATTTGCATTCTTTCATTTATTGCATTTTAATTTTGTGCATATTTTTATTTTCTTTTCTAACTTTATTATTCCATTGGTGTTAAAATTTTCTTATTCAACTGTTGCATCTTTTCTTGAATTATTCTGGTGCTTCATGACTTGTTTTATTCTAATTGGGTATTATTATTCATAAGTCAATGCTATTCTTTTATGATACTTGCATTCTATTTGCATTGATATGTACTTATACTACCTTGCATTACCCACACTCCTCCCCTTTGTTGTAATTTTTGTACTATTGATATGCCCTTTGCTTCTACTATTTTCTCACTTGCATGTTGTAGGTACCATGTAACTAAGACTCCCATTATTTGGCATTAACCCACCCATACTGTATTTATTTTCTTTTCTTTATTTTTGGATTACTTTTCTTCTTCTCCTCTTCTTTCAGGATGGCCACCAAAGAAGAGAGAGGAAAAACTTCTATATGGGGGCAACAGACAAGTCCATCTGCAAAATCTCTAGAGAAAAGCATCAGTTGTAGCAGCCCGTCCACCTGCACATCTCAGCATGCACCGAGGACGGTGCAATCTTTAAGTGTGGGGAGGTCGATACCGATCTCCATGGGTTAGTTATTTTCTTCTCAACACCAATATTTTATTTTCTTTGTTTGTTCATTGTTGCAGTTGCATGTTTGATTGCATGTTTGTTTGATTTTATGCATTTAGTTACTACTTGGTTGAAGTAATATTTTCTTTTTCAAAATTTTTTTATAGTATTTCACTAATTTAAATTAAAAACTTTTGTGTTAAACTTGTTGGAAGTTGTATTTGGAACATAGTTTAAAGCTAGAAACATACAACCTGTAAGACTTGAGCTTAATTACATGGTTACATTATTTAACCATAAATTTTTATTCACGTGTGTTTTCTTCTCTATGATTGCAATCTTTGCTTTGTTCCATTCTATATGTTCACTATTTAGTGTATTTACATGCTTGCATATGATTGAGGCCAATATTTGTTATTAGCTCACTTATCCCAAATAAGCCTATCTTTTACATCACCCTTGTTAGCCACCTTGAGCCTTTTTATCCCCATTTATTCTGTTCTATAATGACATCACTAGCCTTAAGCAAAAAAATAATTAAATATCCCAATTGAATATTTGGTTAGCTTAAGATAGGGATTGTGTAACAATTAAGTGTGGGAAAACTGTGAGAACATGGGTTAATAAGGGAATGTGTTATGTTTTTAATTTGATAAAATATTGGGAATTTGGGTACCTACTCATGTGAGACTAGAAAAATTAAAAATCCATGTGTATTGATAAGTTATGTTTATTTTTCTAAAAAATAAAAAAAAAATCCAAAAAAAAATTCAATAAATAAGTAAATAAATAAGGGGACAAAATTACCCCAATGTTAAGTTAATGAAAAATCAATGCATATGTGATAAAATTAAAGAAAAGTTGATGCATGAGTATGTGATGTAAAAGTGAGAATTTTGGGTAGCTAGGCATGAATTAGAATTATATAAAGTATATGTATGTTAGGTGAAAGCTTAGGTTAATTAAAGATTCAATTTATAGCTCACTTAGCCATATATATACCCTCACCCTTACCTTAGCCCCCTTACAACCTTGAAAAAGACCTCATGATGTTTGCATTGGTACATTAAATACTTGTTGATTAGTTAGATGAAGAACAAAGTTTAGAAAGCATAATTAGAGAAGAGTAGAGTGAATTACCCTATACACTTGAGTGATTAGAGTGCATATACACTACCAGTGAGGGTTTAATGCTTAATTCTATGTTCCCTGCTTTCATGAGCTATCTTCTTACAAGTTTACTTGTCTTTTATTGTATGATTTGGATTAGTGGAATTTGATTTATATTTGTCTTGGAGAACTTGTTTACTTTTAACTAAGTAGATAGAAACATCTTAACATATATAGTTGCATTCATATACATAGGTTGTATTTCATACATTTTACCATTCCTCTTCACTCCTTTATAGCTTCTCTTGAGCTTAGCATGAGGACATGCTAATGTTTAAGTGTGGGGAGGTTGATAAAACACTATTTTATGGTTTATCTTGTGCTTAATTGAGTGGTTTTTATCAACTCTTTACCCACATATTCATACTATTTGCATGGTTTTACTTTTTTCTTCCTGATTTTGTGCTATGATTGAAACCATGTTTCTTTGGCCTTATATTTGCTAATATTAATCCTCTCTTATTACCATTAGATGCCTTGATATGTGTGTTAAGTTATTTCAGGGATTACAGGACAGGAATGGCTTAGAGGATGGAAAGGAAGCATGCAAAAGTGGAAGGAATACAAGAAGTTGAAGAAATTGCTAAGCTGTCCAACCTGACCTCTTCGCACTCAAACGATCATAACTTGAGCTATAGAGGTCCAAATGATGTGGTTCCAATTGAGTTGGAAAGATAACGTCCGGGGCTTCGATTTGATATATAATTTGCCATAGTGGCCATACAGCTAGGTGACGCGAACGCATGCTCCACGCGCATCGCAGTGACAAAAATCAGCGTGGCAGATTTCGCCCCTAGCGGTTTCTGGGCTGTTTCTGGCCCATTTTTCGGCCCAAAAAACACAGATTAGAGGCTATAAAGCAGAGGAATCCATTCATTCATGAAAAGATTTTCATAATTCACAATTTTAGGTTTTAGATGTAGTTTTAGAGAGAGAGAGAGAGGCTCTCTCCTCTCTCTTAGGATTTAGGATTAGGATTTCTATTGTGTTTAGGCTACTTCTCTTCAATCAGAGGTTTAATGTTCCTTTAATTTATTTTTTACTTTTATTTATTCCAATACTTTTACTTGTTAATGTTCCTAATTTGGCTTATGAATCTTTCCATGTTAGATTTAAATATTCTATTTAATATAATTTGAGGTATTTCAGATTTAAGATTTCTTTCTTTTATTTATGTTACTGCTGCTTCCCATCTGAAGGTATTTTTATTCAAGTAGATTTTCTCCCTTTTTGCTTTGATTAAGTAATTGGTAATACTTGAGTTATCAAACTCAGCTGTTGATTGAAATTAGAATTCTTTGCTGATTAATTTGTACTCCAATAACTCTAGTCTTTCCATAGGAGTTGACTAGGACCTGAGGATCAAATTAATTTGTCCACTTGACTTTCCTTTGTTTAGCAAGGGTTAATTAAAGTGGGAGCAGAATCCAATTCTCATCACACCTGATAAGGATAACTAGGATAGGACTTCAATTTCTCATACCATGCCAAGAGATTTTATTAATTATTAATTTATTTTTCTTGTTATTTAAATTACTTGTTTCCTATTTCAAAAACCCAAAAATGTACTGTTTTACATAACTAATAATAAGTCATACCTCCCTGCAATTCCTTGAGAAGACAACCCGAGGTTTAAATACTTCAGTTATAAATTTATTTGGGTTTTGTTACTTGTGACAACCAAACTTTTGTACGAAAAGATTCTCTATTGGTTTAGAAACTATACTACCAACGTGATATATATTTTTATAAAAATTCTTTACCAGCGAAGAATCTATTCGTCAAAAATAATTAAAATAATTAATTATTTATTGATATATATATATATATTTATTTATTTAATGTAAGGTCCCACATCGATTGGGGAGGGGAACGAAGCATGCCTTATAAGGGTGTGGATACCTCTCCCTAGTATGACGTGTTTTGACGAGTGAGTGTGGGGGGCTTCGGCTATCATCCCTATCGTCAAAGGCATAACCGTGAGGCCTTGTGTGCCAAAGCAGATAATATCGTGCTAGCGAGTGGTCTGGGCTGTTACAGATGATATCAGAGCTGGAGCCCGGATCGATGTGCCAACGAGGATGCTGGGCTCCCTTAGGGGGGTGGATTGTAAGGTCCCACATCAGTTGGGGAGGGGAACGAAGCATGCCTTATATGGGTGTGGATACCTCTCCCTAGTATGACGCGTTTTGAAGAGTGAGTGTGGGGGGCTTCGGCTATCATTCCTATCATCAAAGGCAAAACCGTGAGGCCTTGTGTGCCAAAGCGGACAATATCGTACTAGCGGGTGGTCTGGGCTATTACATTTAATATATATCTTATTATCACAATAATAAAATATGTGTATGATAACGAGATAAAACCATGCTTGTAGTACGATTTAAATTGATTTTAAATGTATAATCAATATTATTTATTATTGGATAATATTAATTTAATTTTTATTTTTAATATAATCTAATTTTATTTAAAAACTACGATTTTATTGTATTGATTTTAATTTTTTTAATCCAATCCAATTTCAAATATTATAGTTTAGATTAGATTTTTTTTAGAAATGTAAATATTTTAAAAAATTATATATTAGTAAAAGTACTACTACACATAAAAGTCTTTTTGGTATACAAGTCATACAAGTCATACAAGTCACTTATATAACGTGCGCGTGAAATCACGTTGTTCCTCTTTGTATCCCGCATTCCTCCGCCTCCTTTTTCATCGCGTGTTTCATCTTCATCGTTGTTTTTTATTACTGTTATTGTTGCTACATTTTTTTCCATCCTCATCTTTCTATTAATTTTGCAACATTATGTATTTTTTTTTCTTTGTTTGATTTTTTCCTCCCCAGAAGAATATAAGAATATGAAATAAGAAAATAATGAAGAAGAAGCAGCAGAAGATGAGGAGGAGGAAGAGGAAGAGTTTTAAATTATGTAGAACTTATCAGCACATATGTTTAGTTAAGAACATAACTAATGATGACAAACATTGATTTATTGGTTTAAATACCTAATTAGTTTTGATTGCTTTAGTTAGTGTTGTAGGCTAAAATTAAAGAAGCAGCAGCCCACACAAATGGAACCAAAGAACAAAGGCTGTTGATAAGTGATCCACAAACAAAGCCCAAAGAAATGAAACAAAGAAATCATTTAGGCTGAATGGAAAGTCAAGCCAATCCAAGTCCAAGTTGATTCATCCAAGTTGAAGCCAACAAAAGCCAACATTCACAAAGCTTTCTTCAGTTAGATTCAAGAAGAAAGAGAGAGAAAGCTGCTTCATTTTGGTTTATACACCAGAGAAGAAAGAAAGAGAAAAGTAAATTAGGAAAGCAAATGTCTAATTACCCTAATCAAAGCAAGTTAAGCTAAGTTAGAAGATAAAGGTGATTTATTTCCATTTACATGTAAGTTAATTTGTTCACCTCTTCTTCACATTTCTGCAAAGCCAAATTGAGATAAATGGAGAAAGTGATTTCTGATTTTCACTGCTGTGAATCAATGGCTTACAAAGTTACTTGGAGCCAAAGCACATTTTCAATGGTTTGGATTTGGGATTATCACTGAGTAAGCTAACATCTGCTGTCATGTTGTCTTCGATCAAACAAATATTTCAAAAATTGAAATTCCTAATTTAGGGGTTGATTGAAGAAAGAGAAGGTATGAACCATGCAAGCTTAAGGTCAAAGAAGTTGACTTGAGAGAAACCCTAACTGTGACTCAACACAAGGTACAAAAGGGAAAATGTTCCTGGTTGGGACTCAAGGAGAGAAAACCCGAGAAAAAGAGAGTTGTGCATAAAACCTTACTACTGTGTTTAAAGTTTCGGAAGTATTGCACCTACACTAAAAGGAGCACTCTGCCAAGATGAAGAACAAGGTTATGAGTTCAGAAGCTGGGTTTAGTTCATAGAGTCAAAGCTGCATATTCATCATCTTCTTCATGATTTACTGTTTTGTATTTTAGTTTTAATGTATATCTTTCTGTATTTTCTTTGAGAAGAAAAAGGTTGAAAGAGAGAAATTGAGAACAAGCCTAAGAGTAAAAAAAAAAAAGGCTGAGTGAAACACTTGAGAGAAAAGCCAAGAGTGATTTTAGATATTTTTTGGTTGTATTTTCTGTCTTGTGTCAAGTACCTGTGTGGTTCCCCTTACTAAGTTAGGTAAGCACTTAGTGTAAACAGTTTAGGTATTAGCATAACCAAGTCAAGTTTAGGTAGAAACTTGTGTGTCCAGATAGGATTGTGTGAATCCTAGAAAATTGGTGTATGTAATACTTTGACTATAGTGAAAATTCTACCATAATTGTGGTAGAGACTGGATGTAGGTTGCATTGCACAAGGCAACTAAAGCAGAATACATGAATGTGTCAACTTCTTCCTTTCTTTTGCTGTTCTATTTTCTGAAATTTATGAGACAAAACAAAATTGTCTCTAAAATTTTTTGTTGCACAGTTCAAACAGAAATCAAGTTTGAAGTTTGGTATTAAAGGCTTAAGTTATTAAAGTAAAAGAAGGCCATAGATTCAACCCCCCTTCTCTAAGCCTTCTGTAATCTTCAATTGGTATCAAGAACCAAGGTCTCAAGAATCAAGCTTCACAGCTTGGAGCAAAGGTCCAATGGCGAACAACTTGGGTACAACCATAGTTGCCTACACCCTAACAGAAGGTCAGTCAAACAACAGGCCTCACTTCTTCAATGGGAAGAACTATGCCTACTGGTAAGAAAGGACAACATATGGAAGATAGTGATGAATGGTCCTAAAATCCCTACAAAGATAAGTTCTGATGGAGTAGTGACTCTAAAGGAGGAAGATGAATGGAATGTGACAATAAAAAGAAGGTGGAGCTAAACGCTAAAGCAATAAACTTGCTGCATTGTGATATCCAGTTTTAGGAGTACTGAAAGGTGTCTAGATGCAAGACGGCCAAAGAAATCTGGAAAAAACTACAAGTTACACATGAAGGTACCAAACAGGTCAAAAAAACAAGGATTGATATGCTACGAAAAGAATACGAGATGTTTACCATGAAGGATGAAGAAAACATTAATGAAATGTTTGAGAGATTCTCAATAATTATCAATAGCCTTGATGCTCTGGGCTTAACACGCACTAAACAAACCTTAGTGAGAAAAGTCCTTAGAAGCCTCACAAAAGAGTGCAAAACAAAAGCCATTATCCTAACTGAGAATAACAACCTAAGTCCTATAACTTATGATGAGTTGAGAGGGAAACTTCTTGCTTATGAAACCACACACATAAGCCAAAACTCAAAGAAAAAGGGAATAGCCCTACAATCAAAAGTAGAACTAAATGAGAGTGAGTCTAGTGACAGTTTTTACAAATGATAAAATTGTGTTTTTTGCTAAGGGGCTAAGGAGGCTAATGAGGAACAAAGGCAGGTACAAGGGCTCAAGCCTAAAGGAATACAAGAAGGACTTGAGCAAAGTGATATGCCATAACTGCAAGGAGGCTGAACACTTTAGTACAACTGCCCAATGCTCAAGAAGGAAGAAAAAGAAAAGAAAGAAAAGAAGAGAGTGCTCATGACATCTTGGGAAGATCTTGAGAACGATTCAGATGAGGAAGATGACTCCAAATACGAAGCCCAAGTCTGCTTCATGGTTGGTAAAGATCAACTGGAAGAGGTAAATTACTATGACCTATCTATGGATGATTTACATGTCATTGTAGATGATCTTACCCATCATTCTGAAAAGTTATTGAAAAAATATAATAAATGTAAATCTTAAAATGAGATGTTGAAGGCAGAAAATAATTTCTTAAAAGAAAAAGTGAAAGAAATAGAATGTGCAATGGACTTTATTGAAGAAAATAGGTTTTTAAAATATGAAATTGAAAGACTTAAAAGAAAGCACATTGTGAATCCCTCACAAGAACTTGTTGCTAAAAATGAAAGGCTAAATGAAATGACTAAAAGATTGAATAATGATTTAATAAGATTTGCTAACAGTTCTAGTAACTTGGACAAATTACTTGCAAATCGAAGACCATTGTTTGAAAAATCTGGTTTAGGCTATGTGACATAAGAGAGTGCGGTTTTTGAAAATTCTTCTACAAAATTCATGGCCTCTTCTTTAAAAACAAAATCCACCATTAACAAATCTGGTCTTGGATATGTTCCCACCTATGAAGAGGAATTCAAAAAATCCTATTTTGATGAAAATGCATCATCTTCAAGAACCGAACCTACATCAAATAATTCGGGTTTGGGATATGTCTCAAACAATGAGGTTGCTTTCAAAAAACTACAGTTTTACAAAAGAAGTTCTCATTCAAGAAGCCCTTAGGCTTTCAAAAGTTCTAGTCTGAGTGCATTTGCAAAAAAAAAAATGCATCTTTTTCAAAAACCAGAAAACCTCACTCTTTTGATCATTTCCAGCATCAAAACTTAAATCAATTTCAGCAACATGCACCAGAAAATCATTATTTTATTTGTAAGAAAAGTGGTCACTCTTACTTACAATGCTTTATTGAAAAAAGAAGAGTAGGGAAACAAACTTACAATGTTGTTTGTGATTTTAATGCACTTGGACAACCAAGGTGGATTAACTTCAAAGGATCCAAATTAATTTGGATACCTAAGCTTACCTGAGAATGTATGTAGATTTGTCTAGCATCCAAGAAGAAAAAAGACATGTGGTACTTGGATAGCGGATGTTCTAGGCACATGACGGAAAGGTCAACATTCTTCATCAAATTCAACAAGTATGATGGAGGGTTTGTGACCTTTGGAGATGATGGTAAGGGCAAAATTATAGCAGTTGAAAAAGTAGGTAAAAATCATTCTACCTTTATTGATGATGTCTTTTTGGTTGATGGATTGATGCATAATCTGTTGAGTATCAGTCAGTTGTGTGATTTAAGTTACTTAGTGATATTCAAAAGATTAGAATGCTGAGTGGTGAGTGAAAAGTCTAATGAGGTACTATTTGTTGCAAATCAGTATGATAATGTGTATGGCCTCACTCTTGATGAGCTAAATGATCAAAATGTAGCTTGTTTTCACTCCAAAGAATCTGAAAAGTGGCTATGGAACAAAAGATTGGGCCATGCAAGCATGTTCCAAATAAATAAGCTAGTCATAAAGGGATTAGTAAGAGGTCTTCCTTTGATAAAATTTGACAAAGATATCAGTTGTGATGCTTGTCAAATGGGTAAACAAACAAAGAATTCTTTTAAATCAAAGGAAGACATCTCTACTAAAAGACCACTTGAAATGCTACATATTGATCTATTTTATCCAACAAGAACTCAAAGCTTAGGTGGTAAACATTATGGTTTGGTGATTGTGGACGACTACCTGATTTGGTTGGGTTTTGTTTCTTGCTCATAAAAATGATGCATTTGCGGCTTTTGAAGTTTTTAGTAAAAGAATTCAAAACGAAAACGATTTAAAGATTGTTTCCATTAGAAGTGATCATGGCAAAGAATTTGAAAACCAATATTTTGAATCCTTTTGTGAGGAATTTGGAATATCACAAAATTTCTCTTGCCCAGAATACCACAACAGAATGGTATTGTGGAAAGAAGAAATAGAAGCATACAAGAAATGGCAAGAGCTATGTTATGTGAAAGTGATGTTCCAAATTCCTTTGGGCTGAAGCTGTTAATACTGCTTGCCATATTAGAACAATCATAAGGAAATTTTTGAAGAAAACTCCTTATGAATTTTGGAAAGGTCACCTACCAAATCTGAATTATTTACATATCTTTGGATGCAAATGTTTTATTTTGAATAACAAAGAAAACTTAGGAAAATTTGATCCAAAGGCATATGAGTGTTTATTTGTAGAATATTCCACCACTAGAAAAGCTTATAGAGTTTATCATCAAGATGCTAGAATTATTGAGGAGTCCATACATGTTACCTTTTATGACACTAACTTGGTTCAAAGTATCTTAAAAGATTGTGATGCAGGAACTCAAGTTAAAGGCAACAAAGCAGAAGCCCAAAATCTTGAAAAAGAAATTTCTAGGTCACCTAAATTTGAAATTGCTACTGCAGAAGATCCTGCAGGAGACAATTCTGTTTTGTCTCCTGAAATAGGCAAAATTCCTAAGAATATCAGTTCCTTGGATCCCTCAGTGACTGAATCTGCTCTTAAGTCCACTAGACCCCGTGAGTGAAGATTTTTAAAGAATTATCCACAAGAATTTGTCATTGGAGACATCTCTCAAGGTGTCAAAACTTGATCCTCCACTAGAAAAGCAAATAAAGAATCAAACCTAGCTTTTCTCTCTCAAATAGAGCCATAAAACATCAAGAAAGCACTTGATGACCTCTATTGGGTAAATGCTATGGTGGAAGAGCTTCATAAATTTGAAAAAAAGTCAAGTTTGGACACTTATTCCAAAGCCAAATGAAAAGAAAGTGACCAGCACCAAGTGGATCTTCAGGAACAAGTTGGGTGAAGATGGAAGCATAGCTAAAAACAAAGCAAGATTGGTGGCACAAGGATATGATCAAAAGGAAGGAATAGACTTTGATGAATTCTTTGCCCCTGTTACCCGAATGGAAGCCATAGGACTTCTTGCTTAGGCTACTTATTATGGTTTTAAATTATTTCAAACGGATGTGAAATGTACATTTTTGAATGGAGTAATAGATAGAGAACTGGTTTTGAAAATAAAGAGCTTCCAAATCATGTTTTTAAACTTTCAAAGGCTCTTTATGGCTTAAGACTAGTTCCTAGAGCTTGGTATGAAAGACTTAGTTTTTTCCTCTTGAAAAATGGATTTTAAAGAAGCACCATAGAAACTATTCTATTTATGAAAAATTCAAATGATTCTTTCATTCTAGTCCAAATTTATGTTGATGACATCATTTTTGGATATGCTAATGAAACCCTTTGTGCTGAATTTGGAAAACTCATGACAAGTGAATTTGACATGAGTATGATGGGTGAACTTAATTTCTTTCTTGGGCTTCAAGTAAAGCAAACGAAAAATGGAAATTTTATTCATTAAGAGAAGTATGCCAAGGAACTAGTTAAGAAATTTGGTATGGAAAATGCCAAACCTTTGGAAACACCCATGCACTCTAACTCAAAGTTAGAAAAGGGTGAAGCTGAGAAAGATGTTGATGAGAGTAGGTATAGAGGAATGATTGGTTCTCTCATGTACCTAACATCCTCTAAACCTGATATAATGCAAAGTGTTGGAATTTGTTCCAAATTCCAATCACAACCTAAAGAGTCACATCTTTCTGTAGTTAAAAGGATTATTTGATATGTTCATGGCACATACAATTTTGGTTTATGGTATCACAAGACTAACGAGTTTTCTGCAGTTGGTTATTATGACGCAGACTTTGCCAAAGATAGAGTTGATAAAAGAAGTACATCAGGCATATGTTATTTTCTTGGAAGGTCTTCAAATGTTTGGTTTAGTAAGAAGCAATTTACAGCGGCTTTATCCACTACTGAGGCTGAGTATATTGCTGCCTCCTCTTGTTGTTCTCAGCTTCTTTGGTTGAAAACTCAACTTGCTGATTATAAATTAAATGCTAATAACATTCCATTGTTGTGTGACAACATAAGTGCTATAAATATTTCCAAAATTCCAGTGTTGCACTCAAGAACTAAACATATTGAAGTGAGATTTCACTCAATAAGGGAACATGTTTAAAAAGGGAATATTAGCATTCAATTTGTCAAATCAGAAGATCAATTAGCTGATATTTTCACCAAACCTCTAGCTGAGAACAGATTTAGTAAACTAAGAACTAATCTAGGCATTCTGAGTTATGATTCCTTATTTGAAACTTGCTGATGTATTTGTTGAAGTTCTGTCTCTCAGGTTGGGAAGAGACAATTCTGGGCAAATGAAGAACCATCATCCTGAATATAAATTTCTGGGCTCAATGGCAAGTTTTGAATCTTCTGGGCCAACCTTTCAGTTCAGAGTTCTCGTGGTCCAATATGTTTTCTTAAATTCTATTATCTTTGCGCCCAATGAGTGTTACATCATCCATGTGTGCTTTATATTTTGTCTTTTAGTGAAAAAGGTTTCATTTTAAAATTAGTTTTGTTTTACCAAGTATTTTACTTTTTAATAAAATCAAATCAAAATTTTTTTTTGAATGATGTCAAATCTTTTCAAGGTGTAGTCATAGGTGATGCAATTGCATATTTTCAAGAAACCTCTTTTTTGTTGCAGTTACCAAACCTCTCTCTTTATAACTCCTTCCACAACCTCTTCGATTCCTCCCCACTATCAATAGTGTCTTGTTTGTGCGGTACCCTTGTTCCATACCAATGAGGAAGAAAACTGTTATTCAAAATAGTCCCAGGGCCAAAATCTTCAAATTTCCTAAAAAACCTAGAAATTTTCCTCGCTCAAAAGATCAAACTTTTACACCATCACCCTCTCCTCCAACCTCTCCTCTTCGCACCGATCCAATGGCACGTAACAAAATAACTCCAAGGTATCCTTCATCTTCCAAGCTGACGGCTCCACCCAGTGCTCCCTCTCGGCCAAGCACTTTGAAGGGGAATCGTCCTGCTACTGAGGAGTGATAAACCCCATTTTTAGGGTTTATCTTGTGTTGAATTTAGAGGGTTTTGTCAAATTTTCCCACATTTATCCAATGAAATAGCATGGTCTTTGTTTTTCTCCTTTAATTGTGCTTAAGAGTGAAAACATGCTTTTTAGGTCTTAAAATAGCTAAATTTAATTCACCTTGATTCTATTAGATGCCTTGATATGTTTGTTAAGTGATTTCAGGTTTAGGAGGCAAAGATTGGATCAAGGGAATAAAGGAAAATCATGTAAAAATGGAGAACTCATGAAAAAATGAAGTCGCAAAAACTGTCAAGCCGACCTCTTCGCACTAAATCGACCATAACTTGAGCTACAGAGGTCCAAATGATACGGTTCCAGTTGCGTTGAAAAGCTAACATCTGGGGCTTCAAAATAATATAAGATTTGTCATAGTTGCATCGAGGATAGGGGCGCGCATGCACATGGTATGTGTACACGCTGATTTACATGTGATTCATTAAATGCAAATTCGTGGCCAGCGAATTCTAAAGCCTTGTGGGCCCAATCCAACTCATTTATGATGCTATTTAAGCCAAGGATTGAAGGGGAATTGGGGGACTTTACATACTTTTGATCATTAGTTTAGTTTATGTTAGTTTTAGAGAGAGAAGCTCTCACTTCTCTCTAGGATTAGGATTAGGTTTTAGATCTAGATCTAGTTCTTCTTCTCTCTTCTAATTTTCCTTTTCCTTCATTAATTGTTCTCTTGTAGTTGTAGAATTCTTCTTCTCTTGTAATTCCTTTGTATTGTTAGTTGTAGTTTATGAACTTTCTTTTGTAGATCTACATTTCTTCTTTAATGCAATTGGTAAGTTCTTTATTGTTTCATAATTGTCTTCCTTTTCTATTGTTGATCTCTTGCTATTCTAGTTAGATCTCTCTTTAATTCTTGCAATTCATGTTGTTTAATTTTATTGCCTACTAAGTGTTTGTTAAAATGCTTCTTTTAGTTATGAGTTTACTTTTCTATTGTTTTGCCTTTCTATTGTTAGTCTCTTACTTTTGTAGTTGTAGATTCCTTTAATTCTTGCAATTTTACTATGCTTTTATTTTGTGCCTTCTAAGTGTTTGATGAAATGCTTGGTTGGATTTTAGAGTAGATTTTAGTGCTCTTGGCTTGGGAAGGTAACTTAGGAACTCTTGAGTTACTAATGTCCAAGTGATTGACAATTAGGAGCCATTAACTCTAGATCTCACTAATTAATTTGGTGGAGAACTAGGACTTGTGGACTTGGATTGACATAGCTCACTTGACTTTCCTCTACTATTAGTTAGGGGTTAACTTAGTGGGGTTGATCCGTGCCAATTCTCATGTTGTGGTTAGTGATTAGGATAGAGATCCTTGACCACCAACCCTTGCCAAGGCCTTTTTAGCTATTAGTTTAATTCATTGCCATTTACATTTCATGTCTCTTATCAAAAACCCCAAAATATAACTCATAACCAATAGCAAGAACACTTTATTGTAATTCCTAGGGAGAACGACCCGAGGTTTAATACTTCGGTTTATAAATTTAGGGGTTTGTACTTGTGACAAACAATATTTTGTATGAAAGGATTATTGTTGGTTTAGAAACTATACTTGCAACGAGAATTTATTTGAGAAATTCTAGACCACACAAAAGTTCTCTCATCAAAATGGCGCCGTTGCCGGGGAGTTGCAATGGTGTTATGTTATTGGTTATTGTACATGTGTGAATATTGTGAATAGGTTTATCTTTTGCTTGTTTACTAGTTTAGTTAGTTTTATTTTGTTTCTTCACTATGAATTCTCACATTGGCTATGAGTTTGGTTCTTACTATGTTGTAGGAAATGTGGACTTTAATGACAACATGTACCAAGGATGGAACACTTCAAGATGGGAGGAGCTTCAAGGAATTGATCACTCCTATGGGCAACAACCTCCAGATACGTATAGGTATAATTTCCATCCTAATGCATGTCAATTCAATGGCTTTAGTGAAACTTTATGTGAAAATCAACTACCACCATCACATGCCTATGAATCTTGTCCTCAACATGAACCTCAACCATACTCGCAAGCCTTTCCATACCAAATACCTTCCTATAATCCATATCCATTACATGACCAATCACCCATACCATATTCTTATGACCATTATGAGCAAGAACCTTTGGAACCACCACAACCTTATCATGACTACTACGAAGAACCACCTCAATGCACACCATCTCTATACCCTTACCAAGAAGAACCACCTTCCTACTATGAACCCTTTCTCCAAAATAATAAACCCTCTTATCCACCCCAAGCCCCAATAGATGATTCTCTCACCTTGCTTCTTCAAGGCCAAGTGGATATGCAAAGGAACACCCTAGAGTTTGTGACTAATTTGACTAAGGTAGTGGACACTTTAGCCAACCAATGCTTGAACACTTAAGGTGCTTCCGTGGCCACATGTGAAATATCAAAAGAAGAGCAAGGCATGAAAGAGAGATTGAAAAATCTGGTGGAGAAGAAGGAAGAGTCAAGCTTCGTATTGGAACAATTGGAGAAGCCTAGGATCATTGAAGAAAAGGAAGAAGTGGTTGAAGATCTAGGGGATGCGAAACCACCATGGACGTCTCAACAACCTCCGGAGCATATCAAGATTGACGAATATGAGAAGGATGATCAGGAGATGGATTCAATAATCAATGATTTTCTATCAAATATTGACTCCTCTCCCATGGAACATGAAATTGAAGCCCGTGAAGACAACTCAACACCAAACGATGGTGATGATCTCATTGAAGACTCTTCCATCAAATGTGAAGTTGATATGGAAGTAGATCTCACACAACCTCCCAAGTTTGATTTGATTGATGATGAGGAGGAATTGGAAGAAAGCAACAAGCATGAAGAAGATGAAAAAAGTTGTCAAGAGGTGGAAACACACAAAGAGGAGAAAAAGGAAACCGACCTTGCATTGTCTAAGTGTGGGGAGGTCGCCCTCTCTAAATCACCATCCGACACACTATTCAAGTGGGCAAAACTCTTAACCTTAGGCTTCACCTTCTCACTTGAATATGGCTTGATTGAAACGGATGGGCAACTTAGAGCTCTTTGTGAGATCAAGAGTAGAAAGGAGTTGTGTAGTGGTTGGAAGTTTGGAATTAAGCTCATTGAGGTCAAAGCTTCAAAATGTGGAAACTATGATTGGAAGCATGCTACTTTGTGTTGGTCTAGGAAGAAGTCTTGCTATGCTAGAGAGAATTCTTCTTGTTCTACTTGCCAACCACCCGGATGGAAGAATCATGATAATCAACTAGAAGATGGGTGTGAGAATAAGATATGGGATCCCAGATCGAAGCATGAAGACCAACTAAAGAAGCTCATATCTTGGGTGGAACTCCATCCAAACTTGGTGAAGAAGGTTGGAATTTCTATCAACCATTTGAGGAGCATAGATCCTTGGAGAATCAAGGATGAGTACAAGCATAAGCCACCATGACAAAAGCTTTCCAAAAGTGCTAGTGGGAGACACCCCACCATGGTAACTTCTTTTCATTTTCTCTTTTTTTTTTTACATATTGGTAATTAGTTTAAATTCATGTTTTTGGTTGATTTGTTGAGTATAATTGATAGTTTAGTATGTTAAATAAGGTTTTATGGTGTTTTGGTAGCTGTTTGGAGGTTTGGAATGCTTGGATTGGCGCAAAAACATGGAAATTTTTTTGAAAAATAGAGCACCATCCGTGCGTACGTGCACTGCACGCGTACACGTGCATCAAGCATTTTCGCCTACCCATGCGGACACACCATGTACGCGTACACGTGGATTGAGAAATTCCACCCCAAGCCAAAAACCCGAGAGTTGTGCGAACGTTGCGCGCGCATTGTGTCTTTCGCACAAACCAACTCGCGCGTACGCGCACATGACGCGTACGCGCCACTCTGAAAATAAGCCATTGACGCGGACACGCCATGTGCGCGTACGCGTCGCGTCCATTGTACCACCATCCGCGCGCGCGCGCCATGTGTGCGTACGCGCGGATGTCCTTCCTTCAACACATATCTTTTCTTCTCCTCTTTCCATTTCTTTCCTTCTCCTTTTTTCTTCCCTTCTTCTACCCCTCATCCAACACTCCCAAACACCATTGATAACCATTTATTTTAGTTAACTAATTAGTTAGTTAGTTAGTTAGTTTTAGTTAGTTTTCATTTCATTTTCTCTTTTTCATTGTAAGTGTTGGATTGTTATTCTTGTTTACCATTAATTGCTGCTAAGTATTAAAAAGGGATGTTATCTTAACATCATTATGTTTATAATCTTTGTTGGATTCTATTGTCGAGGTTATATTTTGCTACTTAGTTTTGAGTTTTTCATGCTTACCTTTTAAGAATACAAAGTGATGAGAATTGCCTTCGAGCTTGTAACTCTTCTTGAATTGCATAATTTGGCCAACATGTAATTTCAATCCTTTTCCTCGATTAGGCAACCTCTTGATGGATGTTGTGCATTTACTTCAATGCATTGTATTCCATGATCATATGTATCCATACGCTTTTAGCTTGAATGCTCTCATGCTTCCCTAATGCTTATTTTACCTTACAAGCCTACTTAAAGCATCTGAAGCATACTAGAATGAGTAAAGTGCATGCTTCTTTAGTGACATAGCTTTTATGCTAATGTGTGTTCTACACCACGCGCAATTTAGAATTCACACACTTATTTGTCATTAATGTTACACTAATTCACTCACTCAATTCTAGTGATTAGTACCTCATTCTAACAATGTTTTCTTCTTTGCTTTTGTTTTCTCATCTTATGGTGTTATATTTTTGTTTTTTATGAATAATGCACCGCAAGCAAAAACAGAAGCGAGAGAAAGAACATGCTGCAACCGATTGACCTACCAGCTGAAGGTAGCAATCCGGAGAGTCACCGTACCCTCTTGCTCATCTTTGAATGCACCGAGGACGATGCAAAATTTTATGTGTGGGGAGGTCGTCCGACCGGTCGGCGATTTTGGGTGACAAGTTTCTAATCTCAACACTTTTGCATTTCATTTTTAGGTTTTTAGGATTTTTAGTTTCATTTTCTTATTTTTGCATATATATACATAATAAACTTAGTCAAAATAATGAAATTTTTTGAGAAATTTTATCTATAGGGCACCAATTGATTTAAGTGAAAACCTCTCATAGAACTTGCTTGAATTATATACATTGTGGATCATGTTTTTGAGCTAAGAATACAAGCAAGTGAGATTTGAGCCTAATTGTGTGGTTACATTATATAGCCACTTATTTTTCCTTCTTGTATGCATTATTCTCTTTCTATGATTGTGATCTTTGATTTGTTTGATTCTTTATGTCCATTATTTTGTGTACTCATGTATTTATATGATTAAGGCCATCATTTTATTTGGCTCACTTACCCAAATAGTCCTACCTCTTATCATCCATTGTTAGCCAATTTTGAGCCTATGATTAACCCACTTGTTCTTAATTTAGCACATTACAAGTCTAAAGCGGAAAACAATAAATGTCCTTTATTTGGATCTTTGATTGGCTTAGGCTAGTGAGTGTTAGGGGTGGGCAAAAAAATCCAAAATTTGGATTTTAAACCAAATCCAAACCAAACCATTAAAAAAAAAACCAATTTTAAACTAAAAAAAAATCCAAACCAAACCAAATTTATTTTATAATTTGGTTTTAAATCCAATCCATTTAAATGGTTTTAAATCTGAATCCAGATCCAGATCCAGATTAAACTCCAAATCTCAAAAACACCCTAATTCTTCATTTCTGATTTGGTGAACCAGTTTTAATTAGCACGAATCCTTTTCTCCTTCGCCCGCAGCCGGCACCGCCGCACCGGAGTAGGCAACTGTCACTGCAGTTTCGTAGCTGCCACCACCACCACAAGCGCGTCGTGCCACTGCTCTGTTTCGCCATCCACAGTTCCGCCGTCCGCCTTTTCTCGTCGTGACCCAGCTCTGTTCTTCTCCGTTCTCTGGGTACCCTCAAGGCGCCGTCTGCCTTTTCTCGCCGTGACCCAACTTTGTTCTTCTCCATTCTCTGGGTACCCTCAAGGTTAGATAGGTTTACCATTAAGTAATTAATTTGGTAGATTGAAATGTTGTGAAGCAATAGAGAAGAACCACAGAGTGAATCTATCATCTGAGAAAAGGAATTGAGTATTAGATAGGGATTTACTACATTTGTGATTATATAGTTGAAATTGCCAAAGGTGCTTCCATGTTCTTTTCTGTTCTGTTCCATTCCATCAATTTGAAAAACTTAACAAGGTTTGATTGCTTATGCTGTTATGCATATCGAGTGTTTGTGTTAATGCCACTTTTCTATGGTTTTCTTTATTATTTTTTTATTTTCCTATTTTTATAGGATTATGATGATTTATCTTTTTATATTTCTAATAGCCCCATTTTAGTGCTTGGGGAAAACATATGAAGCTTTACTATGAAATAGTAGACATTCGGTTATATGCATGTTTTCTGTAAAAATTAGCTTTTCTAGTGCACAAATAATTTAGTGATCTGTAACTAATTATTCATATTGCATTTGCAGCTAACATTGTACTAGGATCTGGATCACTTATCGGGCGTATTCTATCTTTACCTTTTACTGCTCTAAATGTGCCAAACAATAGGATGCATCCTCTTTCTCTTAGCTCTCTGCAGGTATGTGTAGTGTTATTGTATTTTGAATTATCATGTACTTATCGTTTTGTAAATCAAGTGATCAAGACCTTGATCCTTTGGCAAATAGATTCAAATGCTTTTGCTTTTGAATATTCTCTCTAAACCCCACATATTTTGGAATCCTAGGTGAAAATTCAATTGATAAGCTATGAATTTAACAGACTTTTTTTTTATCATGCCTTTTGAATCAATGCCCATCAACCCCAACTTAGCCGACTGTTGTCATTTGAGAACTAAAGGGTGCACATCAATTAGGAGGTTCAGTAAGTGAAGAAGCTTCAGGATAATTAAGATAGCACAATTTTGTCATTGTATATGTAGCCGACTCAATCTAATATGAAAAGATTGTCATTGTATATGCTTGTATGGTCTCATCACTGGAGTTAGTTTGATATTGCGACTCAGTGTCTTGAATGTCTGAGGTATTGTTTGTAAAGACGTAGGCAGGCAGTGGATGTTTATTTAGAACTGATTATGTATATTTTGTTGAAATATTAATGTAAATTTTTCACATGATAAAAGCAAGCCTTAATAAATATATTCAAACTTATAATTCATCAGTATTTTGATTCCTTCACTGTCTTATTTTTGGAGTGTGCCTATCTTTTATATTAGTATATGTTGAAGAATGGCATCTTATTGCATTTTGTAGAATTTTATCTATTGTTTGTAGTTTATATATTATTTGTTATGTAACCTGTTGCTTATTGTTCTTTGTTATTTATTCCTTTTGTAGGAAGAAAGACTAAGAAATTTGAGGCACCAGCTTGAAGTGCCCTTTGATGGTTCCAAAACAGAGCACCAAGTATGTGGTTAATGCAAGTTTTGTAATTTTCAAATCAATATTCTGAAATTCGCTACTATACCCTGCATTCTATCATATCCAATTTTTTCTCTTGTTTTGATCCAATCTTCACTTTTATGCTACTGTTCAAGTTTGCTTTGCATGGCTTACTTAATAAATAGTCTTAATGTTGTTGATCTACAATGTGGTGACAATAACTACTTGACGTGCAAATTCATGTTAATAAGGAAATGTTTAGGGAGAAATAGAAATATTTTAAATTGAGTTGCCTTATTGGATTAACCAATAGGTTGCAAAGAAAATTACTATCCGTTTCTTTGTTGCATGTCTATATTAGTACATTGATACCTAGTGCACATTATTTTTAAAATTGGATTTTTAAAAACTAGTTTTAAAATTGGATTTTTGTTTAAAGAAACTGATTTTAAAACTGGATTTTCAAAAATTGGTTTTAAAACTGAATTTTTGGTTAAAAAATATGGTTTTAAAACTGGATTTTATAAAAAAAAACCGGATTTTAGATTTGGATTAAAAAAAACCGGATTTTAGATTTGGATTTAAAAAAACCGAATTTAAAACCAGTTTATAAGTAAAACCGGATTTAAATTCTAAAACCGGTTTAAAACCGGTTTTTATTTTTTCAAACCGGTTCAGAACCGGTTTTTCTCTTCAATACAGTTCTGGTTTGGTTTTATGAACCATAAAACTGGTTCTGAAATGGATCCAGTTTGGATTTATAAAAATCCAAACCATGCCCACCCCTAGTGAGTGTGTAACATTCAAGTGTGGAAAAACTTGGGACATTGGGAGAATAAAAGGGTAGTTTTGTATTTTTATTGAAATTATTGGGAATTGGGTACATGCTCATGTATTGATTAAATGTATAGACCTTATACATTGATGTCCTTGTATATAGTTTGAAAGAAAGAAAAAAAAATGAGAAAAACAAAAGAAAAAAAGAGAAAGAAACAAAAAAAAATAAGAGCATAGAAAAGAAAAGAAAAGAAAAAAAATAGAAAAAAAAAGAAACAAATAAAAAGAAAGAAATAAAAAGGGGACAAAATGCCCCAAAATCAAAGCTCAATAAGGGTCAATGCATAAGTGTTGTGAAATGAAAAGGAAATGCATGAGTATGTGAAAAAGTGAAATGGGTAGTTAGGTTAACTTTGAAATTGTATAGGATGTCATAGGTTAGGTGGAAAGTTTAAGCTTATCAAAGATTCAAATTTTAAGCTCACTTGACCAAATATGCACCCTTACCTTGACCCTAGCCCCATTACAACCTATAAAAGACCTCATGATACTTGTATGCATGCATTGAATAAATGTTGATTGTTAGAAGAAAAATAAATCTTAGAAAGCATGAAATAGAGGAGAATTGAGAGAATCAACTCTAAACACTTGAGCGAATAGAGTGCAAACACATCCGGTGAGGATTTGATGCTCAATTACATGTTTTCACCTATAATCATCACTTTTCTTGCAAGTTTGAAAAAATATTTAATAACTCAATTCAATTGTGGATTAGACTTGCTAGTCCTTAGCCCTCGTGCATATATTCGTCTTGGGAATTGATTTATTTTGACCAAGCAATTGCATTCATATAGATAGATGCATATAGTTTAGGTTGCATTTAGATTAGTTCACATTGAATAAATGTTAATACCCTTTGCTTTCTCTTGGTTTAAGCATGAGGACATGCTTGGTTTAAGTGTGGGGAGGTTGATAAACCCCATTTTTAGGGTTTATCTTGTGTTGAATTTAGAGGGTTTTGTCAACTTTTCCTACATTTATCCAATGAAATAGCATGGTTTTTGTTATTCTCCTTTAATTGTGTTTAAGAGTGAAAACATGCCTTTTAGGTCTTAACATAGCTAAATTTAATTCACCTTGATTCTATTAGATGCCTTGATATGTTTGTTAAGTGATTTCAGGTTTAGGAGGCAAAGATTAGATCAAGGGAATGAAGGAAAAGCATGTAAAAATGGAGAACTCATGAAGAAATGGAGGAGTCGCAAAAGCTGTCAAGCCGACCTCTTTGCACTAAATCGACCATAACTTGAGCTACAGAGGTCCAAATGATACGGTTCTAGTTGCGTTGGAAAGATAACATTCGGGGCTTCAAAATGATATAAGATTTGTCATATTTGCATCGTGGATAAGGGTGCGCACGTGCATGGTACGCGTACACACCGATTTACATGTGATTCATTAAATGTAAATTCGTGGCCAGCAAATTCTAAAGCCTTGTGGTCCCAATCCAACTCATTTATGATGCTATTTAAGCCAAGGATTGAAGGGGAATTGGGGGACTTTACATACTTTTGATCATTAGTTTAGTTTAGGTTAGTTTTAGAGAGAGAAGCTCTCACTTCTCTCTAGGATTAGGATTAGGTTTTAGATCTAGATCTAGTTCTTCTTCTCTCTTCTAATTTTCCTTTTCCTTCCTTAATTGTTCTCTTGTAGTTGTAGAATTTTTCTTCTCTTGTAATTCCTTTGTATTGTTAGTTGTAGTTTATGAACTTTCTTTTGTAGATCTACATTTCTTCTTTAATGCAATTGGTAAGTTCTTTATTATTTTATAATTGTCTTCCTTTTCTATTGTTGATCTCTTGCTATTCTAGTTAGATCTCTCTTTAATTCTTGCAATTCATGTTGTTTAATTTTATTACCTACTAAGTGTTTGTTAAAATGCTTCTTTTAGTTATGAGTTTACTTTTCTATTGTTTTGCCTTTCTATTGTTAGTCTCTTACTTTTGTAGTTGTAGATTCCTTTAATTCATGCAATTTTACTATGCTTTTATTTTGTGCCTTCCAAGTGTTTGATGAAATGCTTGGTTGGATTTTAGAATAGATTTTAGTGCTCTTGGCTTGGGAAGGTAACTTAGGAACTCTTGAGTTACTAATGTCCAAGTGATTGACAATTAGGAGCCATTAACTCTAGATCTCACAAATTAATTTGGTGGAGAACTAGGACTTATGGACTTGGATTGACATAGCTCACTTGACTTTCCTCTACTATTAGTTAGGGGTTAACTTAGTGGGGTTGATCCTTGCCAATTCTCATGTTGTGGTTAGTGATTAGGATAGAGATCCTTGACCACCAACCCTTGCCAAGGCCTTTTTAGCTATTAGTTTAATTCATTGCCATTTACATTTCATGTCTCTTATCAAAAACCCCGTTCATACCCTGGATCGAGCTGTCCAACCCGGGATGTTTAGCAACAAAGCAACCGACCTCTTCAGGTCGTACTATCCGACCTCTTCTCAAAGAGCTCGGCCAAATTGACAGGAAAGCCCAATAAAGGGCCCAAATAGAGGAATATGACGCCGATCCGAAGGCAGCCCAAGCCTATAGAGATAAGGGCAGTTCCCTTGAAGATAAGATAACCTCACTCAAAGATAAGATAAGATAAGATAAGTAACTTATCTTATCTAAAAAGGTCACTCCACATCATTATAAATACACTGGAGCACCCAGGTATAACTCATACTCTGATTCTACAAAAAAACCTGCTTAATACCCTTGCATCGGAGTCCCTTGCAGGTACCACCACCCTCCAGTGATAAAGGATCAACAGCATTGCCAGTCCAACAAGCCAGACACGACAGCTCCGGCAGCCACCCACCAGCCGGACACGTCAGCTCAGACCCGTACAGAAGATCTCATCCGAGATCGACCTACAATTTCAGGTAACCCTCAGAACATTGGCGCTGTTACCGGGGAACCTGGAAGTCATCCCGTCACCATGGCGGACGACCATGACAATGACCATGATTCGGATCTAGAAGATAGAACGCCGCACAAGAACGCGGACACTACACCAAAAGATACTCTTCAACCTAACGAAAACAGCGATTCACCAAATGTGGGAGCCGTGGAGGCACTTCAAGATCATTTAAAGCAACTAAAAAAAAGGTGGAGCACCAACGAGAAGCTGAGAGAGATCTACGAAGGGAAGTTAGGCGACGCCGCGAGTTAGAGGACAAGCTCCTAAAACTCGAAGCAGATCTCAAGACCAAGACTACTTGATCCGGTCACGAAGACGACTCCCGCAAGGACCAAGACCCATTCACCAAAGAGATCATGAGGACGAAAATCCCAAAGGACTTCAAACTTCTTGACATGACTTTATATGATGGCACAGCAGATCCTGGCCATCATCTCAGTAACTTCAGAAGTAGAATGTACCTCACCGACGGCTCAGATACAGTTTGCTGCAAAGCCTTCCCGACTACTTTAACAAAGACAGCAATTAGATGGTTCGACAATCTACCTCCTAGGTCCATCTCAAGCTTCGACGACTTAGCCAAGAAGTTTCTGGCCAGATTCTCCATCCAAAAAGACAAAGCTAAGCATGCCCCAAGTCTATTAGGAATCAAGCAAGGAGATCGGAAAAGTCTCCGCAGCTACATGAAAAGATTCAACAAAGCATGTCTGGACATACAAAGCCTACCAACAGAGGCCGCCATTATGGCTCTCATCAATGGCTTACGAGAAGGACCTTTTAGCCAATCTATATCGAAAAAACACCCCACATCTCTGAACGAAGTGCAGGAACGAGCAGAGAAGTACATCAACATAGAGGAAACCTCTCAACTAGGAGAGACCTCAAAATCCGGATTCAACTACTCCTCCCGAGATAAGGATAAAGAATCCAAAAAGAAAGAAGATCAACATAGGGAAAAAATAAAAAATATCACAATTACACCCCTCTTCGGGTGTCCCTTGTGGATGTCTACAGAAAAGTTTGCCATACTGAAAAAATACCCTCAGCTCGACCACTCAAAGGCAGAAAAGGAGGAGGAAATCAGATTGAATATTGTGAATATCATCGAATCCGTGGGCATTCCACCAACGAATGCTTTGACTTAAAGAACATCATAGAAAAACTAGTAAGAGAAGGGAAATTAGGTCGATACATAGCCACCCGAGACGATGAGCAAAGAAAAAGGAGAAGGGACGAAGATGTCGGATGAACTGAGCGATCACCTCGTACACCAGAGAGACACGTCCACATGATACACGGAGGATTTGCGGGAGGAGGAATCTCCAAATCATCTCGCAAAAGATATCTTAAATAAGTATATCATGTCGAGGGAAAAGAGGGAGCACCCGATATGCCCACAATTACTTTTACCAAAGAAGACGCATCCGGCATCATCTCAGGACACGACGATCCCATGGTCATCACTATTATACTGGCAAACGCAAATCTCTACCATACACTGGTGGACCAAGGAAGCTCCACCGACATCTTGTTCAAAACTGCCTTCAACAAACTCGGCCTGGAAGAAAAAAACTCAGAGCATATCCGAACAGTCTGTTTGGACTGGGAGACACTCCAGTTCAGCCACTCGGATACATCCCATTATACACGACCTTCGGAAAAGGAAACCAGTCAAGAACACTCAAGATAGACTACATCGTGGTCAACGTGAGTTCAGCCTATAATGCCTTAATAGGTCGAACAACCTTAAATCAGCTCGGCGCAGTAGTCTCGACTCCACATCTATGCATGAATTTCCTAACTACAGAAGGGATAGCTACAATAAAAGCAGATCAGAAGACAGCGCGCCACTGTTACAACGAAAGTCTAAACCTCAAAGGCAGAGGAGAAGAACTCCACACCATCGAGCTCAGTGGAGTTCAGAGGCGGGAAGAACTCCGCCCACAACCCGAAGGCGAAGTAGAAAAATTCCAGATCGGAGATATCCCAGACAAAACAACCAATATTAGTACAATCCTAAAAGGAGACACAAAAGAATCACTCGTACAGTTCTTACGAGATAACGTCGACCTCTTTGCATAGAAGGCTGCAGACACGCTAGGCATAGACCCCAAGTTAATGTGCCATAAGCTAGCAGTCCACCTAGGATCTCGGCCAGTACAACAGAGACATAGAAAGTTCAGACCAGAACGATCCCAAGCTGTGGAAGAGCAGGTGCAAGCTCTACTGGAGGTAGGATTCATAAGAGAAGTCAAGTACCCACTATGGCTAGCTAACATCATCTTAGTGAAAAAATCAAATGGGAAATGGTGGATGTGCACCGACTACACTGATATCAACAAAGCCTGCCCAAAA
Organism: Arachis ipaensis; assembly: GCF_059453495.1. NCBI lineage: Eukaryota > Viridiplantae > Streptophyta > Magnoliopsida > Fabales > Fabaceae > Arachis > Arachis ipaensis. The sequence goes on along the minus strand of NC_142442.1, from coordinate 76,025,784 downwards.
GATCCTTATCCACTCCCAAATATCGACGCTCTGGTGGATGCCTCCTCCGGATATAAATACCTCTCATTTATGGACGTATACTCGGGATACAATCAAATCCCGATGTACCCACCCGACCAAGAAAAAACTTCATTCTTAACCCCAAAAGCAAACTACAGCTACATCGTCATTCCTTTTGGAGTTAAAAAGTGCAGGAGCTACTTACCAGAGATTGATGAATAAGGTCTTTACAGATCACATCGGAAAAATCATGGAAGCCTATGTGGACGACATGTTAATAAAGACGCAAAGTGAAGAGACGTTACTGTCCGACCTCACTCAAGTATTCGACACTATAAGAAGGCATGGCATGCGACTTAATCCGGCAAAATGCACCTTCGCAGTAGAAGCTGGAAAATTCTTGGGTTTTATGCTCACACAAAGAGGAATTGAGGCAAATCCGGATAAATGCCAGGCCATACTCGATATGAAGAGCCCGACTTGCGTCAAAGAGGTACAATAGCTCAATGGAAGATTGGCAGCCTTGTCCAGATTTCTAGCAGGATCAACAATAAGATCTCTCCTCTTCTATGCTACTCTAAGGAAGGGAAAGAGGTTTGAATGGACAACGGAGTGCGAGCAGGCATTCCAAGATTTCAAAGGATTCTTGGGACAGCCACCTATCCTATCTCGGCCACGGGAAGGAGAACCACTTATATTATACCTCGCAGTAGGAAGTCGGGTAGTAGCCTCAGCATTAGTTCGAGAAGACGACAGTAGGCAACAACCTGTATATTTCATCAGTAAAGCATTACAAGGATCCGAGCTGAACTACCAAAAAATAGAAAAATTCGCTTATGCTCTCGTACTAACATCCCGACGACTACGTTCGTACTTCCAAGCTCACATCATTAGGGTTCGAACCAACCAACCCATAAAAGGGATTTTGCAGAAAACAGACTTAGCAGGAAGAATCTTGCAATGGGCAGTCGAGTTGTCTGAATTCGACCTTCAATATGAAGTTCAGACAGCCATCAAATCGCAATATCTAGCCGACTTCATTGCAGAATTTATAGCACCCCAGAAATCCCTACAGAATGGAATCTCTATGTAGATGGTTTCTCAAATAAAACTGGAAGCGGCGCGGGCGTGATAATAGAAAGCGACCAGGGAACCCAAATTGAACTTTCCCTCAAACTCGGGTTCCCTGCCTCAAACAACCAAGCTGAATATGAGGCGCTATTAGCTGGTTTGAAACTGGTTAGAGAGGTTGGAGCTCAAAAGCTTATCATCTGCAGTGACTCACAAGTAGTTACGTCACAAATAGCAGGGAGCTACCAAGCCAAAAATCCCACCATGAAAAAGTACCTGGAAAAAACCAGGGAACAGCTCAGACAACTTGGGGAATATGAGGTCTGCCAAATACCCCGAGAACAGAATACCCGAGCTGACGCACTCTCAAAACTAGCCAGTACCAAACCAGGGGGCAACAATAGAAGCCTCATCCAAGAAATGCTGCAGAACCCGTAAATCTCGGAAGAAGAAAAAGTCCTAGCCATAACAAGTCCAGATCAAGGATGGATGACCCCATAATTAACTACCTCAAAACAGAAACACTCCCCACAGATAAGAAGGAGGCAAAGAGGTTAAAAAGGGAGGCACAATACTACACTATCATAAACAATACTCTATACAAAAGAGGGGTTTCAATACCATTGTTAAAATGTATACCGACTTCCAACACAAAGGAAGTTTTAGAAGAAGTACACAATGGCATCTGTGCCAATCATCTCGGAGCACAGGCACTTGCCAAAAAAGTACTCCGGGCAGGATTCTATTGGCCAACTCTATAAAAAGAAGCCACAGAGTTCGTTAAGACGTTTCCACCATGTCAGAAACATGCCAACTTTCACATCGCCCTGCCAGAGGAGCACATCAGTATAACCTCACCCTGGCCATTCGCAAAATGGGGACTCGACCTTCTCGGACCTTTTCCTCAAGGATCAGGACAAGTCAAATTCCTCATAGTAGGGGTAGACTACTTCACAAAATGGATCGAGGTAGAACCTCTAGCTAACACCACTGCTCAAAGAAGTCAAAAGTTCCTATATAGAAACATTGTCACAAGGTTTGGGGTTCCATATTCCATCAGCACGGACAATGGCACCCAATTCACAGATGTAGGCTTCAGAAAGTTAGTAGCCGACTTGAACATAAAACACCAATTCACCTTCGTAGAACATCCCCAGGCCAATGGACAAGCCGAAGCTGCCAACAAAGTCATATTGGCTGGGCTAAAATGGAGATTACAGGATGCAAAGGGAGCCTGGGCTGAAGAGCTCCCACAAGTCCTATGGGCATACCGAACAACGCTACATTCCACCACAAAGGAATCACCCTTCCGATTAGCTTATGGAATGGAGGCAATGATCCCAGTGGAGATTGAAGAAGGGTCGCCCAAAGTGATCTACTATAATGAAGAAGCCAACTCCCAACTTCACAAGGGAAGAACTCGACCTACTTCCTGAAATCCGAGAAAGAGCTCGGATCAGGGAAGAAGCATTGAAACGTCGAATGACTTCGAGATACAATCAAAAGATAGTGCCGTGAAGCTTTGCAGAGAACAACCTCATGCTAATCCGAAATGATATCGGAACAACTCGACCTGGAGAAGGAAAGCTGGCAGCAAATTGGAAAGGACCCTACCGAGTCATAGAAATACTTGGAAAGGGCTACTACAGACTGTCCGAACTCGAAGGGCGAGAGCTTCCTAGGTCATGGCACGCCTGCAACCTAAGAAGGTACTATAGTTAGGGGCAATAAAGGATCTTAGGATAAGGCGCACTCTTTTTCCTGAAAAGGTTTTTTAATGAGGTGCCAAGCCAAGACCTATAAATTGCCTGACTTAGAGGGATAAAACTCCCACATGTATATATTTGCATTTTCTTTTGAATAAAATTGTTTAGATCTTCTACAAATTCTCAAGACGCATTAATCTGAAATGCTAAAACTTCATCGCCCGATTATAAAGCTATAGATCGGCAGAAAGTGAAAATCAAATTCACTGCACGATCGCGATAAAGACCAACAAAGATGAAAATCAAATTCATCAAAAGGTCGACCAAATGGGGATTAAACCCAATTTCTACAAAATCGGCAAAGATGAAAACAGAATAATGCAAGAAGTTATCGAAAGTGATCCATAGAAAGGACCTAACGAGGTCTTAAATAAATGGATTGCTAAAAAATAACTTAAAGACCGGCCGACGAAAAGAAGTCCGACCGGTCGAATACAATAACCAAAGTTATAAAAAGTAAATCCCTGGAAAGAGGTCTGGCCAACCTTATAAAAGAGGATTACTAAAATAACTTAGAAGGGCCCGACATGATGAAGTCGGCCTAGAACATAAAGTTATAAAAAGTAATCCCTGAAAGAGACCTGAACAAGGTCCAAAAAAGAGGATTACTAAAATAACTTAGAAGGGCCCGACATGATGAAGTCGGCCCAGAACATAAAGTTATAAAAGTAATCCCTGAAAGAAACCTAAACAAGGTCCAAAAAAGAGGATTACTAAAATAACTTAAAAGGGCCCGACATGATGAAGTCGGCCCGGAACATAAAGTTATAAAAGTAATCCCTGAAAGAGACCTAAACAAGGTCCAAAAAAGAGGATTACTAAAATAACTTAGAAGGGCCCGACATGATGAAGTCGGCCCAGAACATAAAGTTATAAAAGTAATCCCTGAAAGAGACCTAAACAAGGTCCAAAAAAGAGGATTACTAAAATAACTTAGAAGGGCCCAACATGATGAAGTCGGCCCAGAACATAAATTTATAAAAGTAATCCCTGAAAGAGACCTAAACAAATTCCAAAAAAGAGGATTACTAAAATAACTTAGAAGGGCCCGACATGATGAAGTCGGCCCAGAACATAAAGTTATAAAAGTAATCCCTAAAAGAGAGCTGACAAAGGTTCAAAAAGAGGATTACTAGAAATAACTTAGAAGGGACCAACGCAAAGAAGTCGGCCCAAAAAACCAAAACGTTATAAAAAGTGATCCCTGAACAGAAGACCTAACAAAGGTCCAAACAAAACGGACCACTAGAAATAACTTCAAGCCGAAGTAAGGAAGTCGACATACAAGTTGGACCCAAATCAAGCCACAAGTATGAAAATACAAAGACAATCCAAAGAGGTCGGACAATAAGGCTCCAACACTCCCAAAAAAGCTAAAAGGTACCAGATAGATGCAGACAAACATGTCATAAAAAGCACAAGGTATAATAATAACAAACTCAAGAAGCCACCAAAATCAGCCCTAAGAGCTTGAAAACTACTTTGTTTTTCAAAATAAAGTTGCTAAACAAGCAACTAAGAAAGTAGCAAAAGTCAGAACCACCATTTAGAAAATATAAAAAGTTCAAAAGCCCACAAGCCAGGCTATCTATGCAAAAAATCCAGAATAATCATTGAGGATCCGAAGACTTCTCAGCAGCATCAACACGTGGTGAAGGAGGACGAGTCTAAAGAGGCACCGCATCCATTGTCCCATCATTCCGGTTCAAGATTTGACAATCAGGTTCTGACTCGGGATGACAAACCACAGCTAAAGAAGCTGGAGAAGTCAGCACATCAGAGGCTTTGGCGGCAGGCACAGAAGGAGGTTCAACATCATCGTCATCAGGGTCGTCAGGGATAATTTTACCATCCTTTACGACGTTATCCAAATTGAAGAGAGTAAGGTCGAGCTCGGGTGCAAGATCCCGGATCTGCTCCTTCATGTTCTCATAAGCAGCAGTTACACTACCTACAAGGTGACCCTGGAGCTCGGCATAATCAGCTCGGGCAGACTCTAAATCATCCCTGAGACGCATCATCTCCCTATAGGTCGTGACATAACTCTCCTTGTGCTTCAACGCCGTGTCTTCAGCCAACTTCGCAGAAGCCGCCAAGGCAATAGAACTAGCCTTTTCACCCTCCAACTCTTTCTCCAACGTGGTCACCTTCACCTCAAGCTCCTCCTTCAAACCCTTCATCGGGTTGAACTCCAACTTAGCTTCCTCCATAAAAGCCTTTGTAGCATGAATGGGAAGATCCTGAGCAGTCCGATATAAAGCCGCCCCCATATGAGCCATTTTGATGCTACTCCGAGTAATAAAGTCCAAATGGCGAAGGAGAGAAACATCGTCAGTAGGGATGGTGCCATAAGGACCAATTTGCTGGTCCACAAACTCGACAGCATCAAAATTAGGGGCATCAAGGTTAAAGGGCTCAGCGGTTTTCTGCTTTTTTGGTGGAGGAGTGCCAGATGTGGCAATAGAAGCCTGTGGAGGATCAACCAAACGAACACGAGGAGTAGGAATTATCCTCCTTGGTCCAGGAGAGCTCGGTACGGATGGCTTTGACTGAACCTGAGAAGACCCCTCCACGGCCATCTTGACCGAGATGTTCTGAGCTGCAGTAGCTTTCCTCGCCTTCTTAAAGGCCTTCATAGATTCATTATTTTTAATCATCTCTGCAAACGAACATCGCAGCGAGAAGCCAAGTTATAAATTAAGAAAAGAAAAGAAATAAACTTGACAAAATAAGCAAAAAATAAAAAGAAATCGACCACTACCCAGCTCAGCTCGGAGGAGAGAGGGATTTCCTAGGAATTTCTTTGTATCAAGATGGGGAGGCTGCCCCCAGTTTTCTTCCAACATATTCACAAAGGCTTGCTCAGCCTCATCTAACATCTCCCACATATATTTAGACACCATTACATTCTTTTGCCATTCTAAAGGAAAGGCATGCTCGTCATTCTCATCCAGAAAAAAAGGGCCGATCTCTTTCAACAGCTCGGACCCTGAAAAAGTAATTCTTGAAGTCGCGAAAAGATTCATCAAACATGGAAAAAACCTTCTTCCCCTGGGAAGCTCGGAAAGAAACCCAGGCGGCCTTCTTCTTAACCACCCCAGGCTTTGTCAAAACAAAGAGATAAAAGAAGAGGGATTGCGAAGCAGGGATACCTAGTTCGTGACACAGCAATTGAAAGATTTTTATAAAACCTCAGGAGTTGGGATGAAGCTGGGATGGAGCAACATTACAAGACCATAATATATTGGTCTCAAAGGAGGTAAACGGAAGAGTAATGTTCATTTGACTAAAAAAGAAATCGTATGCATAGAAAAAGGGGCGTTCTCCAACAATTCGGGTAGAAAAACAAACCCTTTCTTCAGAGTCGAGGGATACAAGCTCATAATTCTTTTCATCACTACCATTACTACAAATCCTATGAAATTGCCTAAGCTGCTGACAAAACTCAGAGTCAACCAACGAAACACACAGAAGAACCATATAATCCACCCAATCAACCATGCCCTCAGGGACTTGGGAATATGTCTCAACAATATTTTTGCGAGAAGACATGAGGTCAACTAGTCCTACAGTAAGAAAGAAGAAAATAGATTACTAACCAAAACATCTCGGGCAAAGTCAAAATCAACTCGTAGCAGAGCATGACTTAAGCATACAAACAAGTAAAAAGGAAAACCCCAAGACAAGGTCCAGGGGCATCCTTTGGAGGCAGTGACAGAGTAAGGGCTCAGAAAAAATCTACAAGGCTAACATCCCAACAAAACTTTCAGCAAAGAAAAGTCCTTTTCCAAAAGGCAACATCCCGAGAAGACAGAGATAAAATCAAGTCATCGAAGGAGCAACAAAAAATAGCAGTTCAAATCAGAAAGTAGACAACAAAAATGACGAATGGAGGACATCAAAGACGCAACCTTTTCAAGAGAACCAAACAAAGCCATTATCCCAGAAAGCTACAAAATCAAATAAAAAAGTGGCAAAACATGCAAAGCCCTGAAAAACCTCAATCATCGGAAGAAACGACAGAAACATGCATCACAGCAACAATTGAGCATTACGACGTGAAAAGGTTCAAGCTTTCCAGCATACGTTCAAAACAAAAAAATCAAAAAACCAAAGGCAAAGCGGCGAAAGAAGTAAAGAAGCAGAAAGTAGAAACCAGCCTAGAAAAAGGGGAAAACTTCAAAAAAGTCGAAGACGAAAGATAGAATCTGGAATCGCCTTTCAAAGCATGGAAAGCACTAACAATCACCGAGCAACATCGCAGGGAGAAACGCAAAAATGCAAATTTCAGGCGAAAACAGAAAGTGAGAAAGAAAAGGGAAGTTACGGTAAAGAAAAGAAGAAGAGAAACCGTTTTTCTGAGTGTAAAATTCAAAATAAAGAGGCTAGAGAAATGGAGCATTAAAAATCAATTAATGAGGGTATCAAACCCTCGCACATTCCCAAGACCAGAGCGCTAATACAAAGTGCGCACTTTTAGAAGAAACAAAAAGAAAACGTTTCGCATTCAAAAGAAGACACTACAAAGAGGAAGTTGACAAAATGCTCGAGTTCGGCTTCACCAGAGAAGGATCGAAGACTCAAAACTAAGACTCGACCTCAAAAGAAAGATTGAGCTTGAGCAGGGGCACTGTTCATACCCTGGGTCGAGCTGTCCGACCCAAGATGTTTAGCAACAAAGCAACCGACCTCTTCAGGTCGTACTATCCGACCTCTTCTCAAAGAGCTCGGCCAAATTGACAGGAAAGCCCAATAAAGGGCCCAAATAGAGGAATACGACCCCAATTCGAAGGCAGCCCAAGCCTATAGAGATAAGGGCGGTTCCCTTGAAGATAAGATGACCTCACTCAAAGATAAGATAAGATAACTAACTTATCTTATCTAAAAAGGTCACTCCACACCATTATAAATACACTGGAGCACCCAGGTATAACTCATACTCTGATTCTACAAAAAAACCTGCTTAATACCCTTGCTAACTTAAGCATCGGAGTCCCTTGCAGGTACCACCATCCTTCGGTGACAAAGGTCAGCAGCATTGCCAGTCCAACAAGTCGGACACGACAGCTCTGGCCGCCACCCACCAGTCGGACACGTCAGCTCCGACCCGTACAGAAGATCTCGTCCGAGATCGACCTACATTTTCAGGTAACCCTCAGAACAACTTCCATGGTGATATATATAATCCATCTTGGAGGAATCATGCTAACTTGAGGTGGGGTGAGAATCAAAACCAAGGACAAAGGAACTCAAACTCCAACAACTTCCGCAACACAAACAACCACAACCACCCACCCACTAACACTAACCAATACACAAAACCACAAAACACATACCTTCAACCCCATAACACTTCACAAGTTTCCCAGAACAACTTTTCCACACCTTCATTTAACTTACAAAACACCTTTCCCAGTGCCTCATGTAACAACCCTGATTTTCGAGTACGTGAGATCTTTTCTGAAAGTACGGATTTCTCCAGGAGATTAGTAAGGGGAGAACCTCTGATATATCATCAAGTATCTTGATCCTCATTGTCATTACGTCTTCTTTAATCTAGAACTTTTTTTGAGGCAAGCTCGATAACGCAGTCACGAAGAACCTAGTTTTTGAACCGTATCAGTTAGGAATTTTGATCCTGCTTTTCGTAAATAATCCCAGTTTGACGAACCGGACTCGATTCATAAGAGAAGAGAGATAATAGGATAACATTATCATTATATGTGTATTAGAAGCTTCTTGAATGATATTATAAGGTTACCGGGTCAGTTTTAGTTAAAAACAGAAAATCGGTTTAACCGGGTTCACAGTTTACTAGTGTAGCTTAGCACCAGCATTCTCTGATGACTTTAGCAATGCTAAGGCCTCATCATACATGTTTTATTCTCATAATAAATATGTTACTAGTGTCATTTATGCTAGTAGCTCAGAAAAGAATTTTTAGAGATGTTTTCACAAGTGTTCCGATACATCTAGTTTTAGTAGTTATACACCTAAAATATTTTAATATTCTTTTAATCCACCTCCAAGCCAACCAATCACAACTCATCCTACACCCCAAAACCCCCAAGGCTGGTTCATTTGCTCCTTGTGGCCGAAATTTCCAAGAGAGAAAAAGAGAGAAAAGTTCTTAGTTCCAAATCTTCAAAGCTTGATTTCTGCTGAACTAAAACTCAGATCAAAATTCCAATCCGACCAAAATAATTCTCTCTTCTTTCTCTACATTATCATATGACTCATCAAGGCTAGAATCAAGGTGATTTGGCTGCACCATCTCCCTTTTGCTTCGGTTTCAAGGAAACATGCTTAAACATGTGTTTCCTTGATGTTCTTCCTTAGGAATCATGCTTAACTTGACTTGAGGACCAAGAAACCTTAATTTCCAGCAAGTCTAAGGTGAGAAATCCCTTCTTAATTTAGTATGGTTGTTACTAGTTCAACCCCAATAAAAATAACCGAGAGTATTAATCCCGGGTCGTTCTCCCTTGGAATTACAATGAAGTACTTTATTATTGGCTATGAAGGAATGTTTTGGGGTTTTTGTAGTAAGAGACAAGAAATGTAAATAACAAAAGAAATAAGCTAACAACTAAGAAAGCTCTTGGCAAGGAATGAGAACTAGAAGTCCTATCCTCATTATCATCATCGATTGTGACAAGTATTGTCCATTGCTCCCACTTAGTTAACCTCTAACTATGAAGGAATGTCAAGTGGATGGAATTGGCTCTTGTCCACAAGTCCTAGTCAAATCATAGTGAAAGACTAGCTTTAGTGGCATTCAAGTCAACTAGCAACTTCTAATTATCAATCAACAAAAGAGTTTGATAACTCAAGAGTCTCCAATTACTTAACCAAAGCCAAGAGGAGAAAAATCTACACTAAAACCAACCAAGAATTTTATCAAACACTTGGAAGGCTGATGAGCGGATAATTTATACGCTTTTTGGCATTGTTTTTAGTATGTTTTTAGTAGGATCTAGTTACTCTTAGGGATGTTTTCATTAGTTTTTATGTTAAATTCACATTTCTGGACTTTACTATGAGTTTGTGTGTTTTTCTGTGATTTCAGGTATTTTTTGACTGAAATTGAGGGACTTGAGCAGAAATCAGATTCAGAGGTTGAAAAAGGACTACTGATGCTGTTGGATTCTGACCTCCCTGCACTCAAAGTGGATTTTCAGGAGCTACAGAACTCGAAATGGCGCGCTTCCAATTGCGTTGGAAAGTAGACATCCAGGGCTTTCCAGCATTATATAATAGTCCATACTTTGGCCAAGAATAGACGACGTAAACTGGCGTTCAACACCAGCCTTCTGCCCAAATCTGGCGTCCAGCGCCAGAAAAGGATCCAAAACCAGAGTTGAACGCCCAAACTGGCACAGAAACTGGCGTTCAACTCCACAAATGGCCTCTGCACGTGCAACACTCAGGCTCAGCCCAAACACACACCAAGTGGGCCCAGAAAGTGGATTTATGCATCAATTACTTACTCATGTAAACCCTAGTAGCTAGTTTATTATAAATAGGACCTCTTACTATTATAAATAGGACCTCTTACTATTGCTGTTCCTCAAAGATTAATGCAAAGTACTACTGTTTTCTATTCAATCCTTCTTATTTCTCTTCTAAGATATCCATTCGCACCCAAGAACGTGATGAAGGTGATGATTATGTGTGACGCTCATCATCCTTCTCCCTTACGAACGCGTGCCTGACAAACACTTCCGTTCTACATGAAATAAGCTAGAATGAATATCTCTTAGATCTCCTAACCAGAATCTTCGTGGCGTAAGCTAGAATGATGGCGGCATTCAAGAGAATCCGGAAAGTCTAAACCTTGTCTGTGGTATTCCGAGTAGGATTCAATGATTGAATGACTGTGACGAGCTCCGAACTCGCGATTGCAGGGCGTTAGTGACAGACGCAAAAGGATAGTAAATCCTATTCCAGCATGATCGAGAACCGACAGATGAATAGCCGTGCCGTGACAGGGTGCGTGAGCATATTATTCACTGAGAGGATAAGATGAAGCCATTGACAAGGGTGATGCCTCCAGACGATTAGCCGTGCCGTGACAGGGCATTGGATTATTTTCCCGAGAGATGACTGAAAGTAGCCATTGACAGTGGTGATGTATCACATAAAGCCAGCCATGGAAAGGAGTAAGACTGATTGGATGAAGATAGCAAGAAAGCAGAGGTTCAGAGGAACGAAAAGCATCTCCATTCGCTTATCTGAAATTCCTACCAATGATTTACATAAGTACCTCTATCCCTATTTTATTATATAATATTCGAAAACACCATTATCACTTTATATCTGCCTGACTGAGATTTACAAGGTGACCATAGCTTGCTTCATACCAACAATCTCCGTGGGATTCGACCCTTACTCACGTAAGGTATTACTTGGACGACCCAGTGCACTTGCTGGTTAGTTGTATCGAAGTTGTGACAATCATGAATTAACATCAGAGCACCAAGCTTTGGAGCCATTACCAGGATTTGTTCGAGCCTGGAGATCACAATTTCGTGCACCAAAGGCATAATAAGAAAGCAAGATAAAATTGCAAGAAATATAAATCCACAACTACCCAAGCAAGGAAATAACAACAAATCAATTAAACAAGAAGAAACATGAAACATAAATTGCATTAAATGGAAATTAAAGGAAACAAAAGTGCATGAACATAAAAATGACTAGAATAAGAAATTAACAAAAGGAAATACAAGAGTAAAGATGTAGCAACAAGAAATTGAAAGGAAAAGTAGATGAAAAAAAGAATTAAAATCTAAATCTAAGAAGAGATTTGAATATAATCTAACCTAATTCTAGAGAGAAGAGAGAGCTTCTCTCTCTAGAATTCTATCCTAAAACATGATAAAAACTAAACTATGACTACTTGGTTCATCCTCTCTTCAATCCTTGGGTTCAATAGCATCAGAAATGAGTTGGATTGGGCCCAAAATGCCTTAGAAATTGCTAGCCACGAGTTGCTCAAAATGGCCCACGCTGATCCTGTGATGCGCATGCATGGGCGATGCATGCGCGTCACCTAATTGCAAGGAAACTATGGTAAACTACACATCATTTTAAAACCCCAGATGTTATCTTTTCAACGCAACTAAAACCACCTCATTTGGACCTCTGTAGCTCAAGTTATGATCGTTTTAGTACGAAGAGGTCAGGGTTGACAACTTAGCAATTCCTTCATTTCTTTATGAGTTCTCCCACTTTGCATGCTTTTCCTTCATTCCTTCAATCCAATATTTGCCTTCTAATCCTGAAATCACTTAACAAACATATCAAGGCATCGAATGGAATTAAATTGAATTAAATTTATCAATTTTTGGGACTAAAAAGCATGTTTTCACTCTTAAGCACAATTTAAGGAGAATTTACAAAACCATGCTATTTTAGTGAATAATTGTGGGAAAAGTTGATAAAATCCCCTAAATTAAGCACAAGATAAACCACAAAATTGGGGTTTATCAAATCTCCCCACACTTAAACCAAGCATGTCCTCATGCTAAGAATAAAGAAGGACAAGAAAAGGGGTATGAACATTTATTTAATGCAAAGAAACTATACAAACCTATCTACATGCATGCAACTAAATGCAAAGTGATTCTACCTACTTGGTTAAAAGTAAATCAATTCTCCAAGAACATATATGAACAAATAGGGCTAACATAGTATGATGATTCATAAATCATATCAATTCAAATATCAAAATGAAGTTCAAATAGACTTGCAAGAAGAATGCTCATGAAAGCCGAGAACAAGGAATTGAGCATCGAACCCTCACCGGAAGTGTGTCTGCTCTAGTCGCTCTAGTGTATAGGGTTAATTCACTCAATTCTCCCCTAATCATGCTTTCCAAGATTTGTTTTTTGTAAGAACCGCAACTAATCAACCGGTTAATTAAGTAATTAATTGCCAAAATTTGATTCCGAAAAGTTAGAATGAGTATTTGAGGATTTAAATGTAATTTTTAGACTTAGTGGGTTTTTCTGAGTCAGAAAATATATTTTCTGCAAAAAATTGTGAAAAACTGCGAACCAGCTGTTGAACCGGTTAAACCGGTTCAAATATGCCCGGTACCGCACGAGAAAAAGTGAAAACCATAAAAAACCTTAGAAAAATATTAGAAGTTGAAAATCGAGTGTTAATTTTAAAGGTTTGGCCCGAAGTTGGGCCAAACGGGCTAAAAACGCTAACGGGTTGGATCGGACCCGAGTTGGGGCCAAGCCCAACATATAAAAGGTTCATTTAATGAACCCATGCAACAACAGCACACATTAAGCACAACACACACATCAAAATTGAAAGAGGGAGAGGAGAAGAGATTTAGCACTATTCACTTCAATCTTCTCAAGCTCATATCTTGAGCTACAGAGCTCCGATCGCCACACCATTTGCGGCTACGCGTTCCTTGATAAGAGCTCTACAAAACACATGTATGAAACTGGTAAGTAAAGCTCGAAATCCTCCCAGTTCTTCTCCTCAAAATTTCGGGTTTTTAGGGCTTTGGGTTAAATGAGTTTTTGTGATTTTGGATGTTTAGGTTTGCTCTAGTCCTTGCTTAGTGATGAGTGGATAATTTATACGCTTTTTGGCATTGTTTTTAGGTAGTTTTTAGTATGATTTAGTTAGTTTTTACTATGTTTTTATTAGTTTTTATGCAAAATTCACATTTTTGGACTTTACTATGAGTTTGCGTGTTTTTCTGTGATTTCAAGTATTTTCTGGCTGAAATTGAGGGACCTGAGCAAAAATATGATTTAGAGGCTGAAAAAGGACTGTAGATGATGTTGGATTCTGACCTCCCTGCAGTCGAAATAGATTTTCTAGAGCTACAGAAACCCAATTGGCGCGCTCTCAATTGCATTGGAAAGTAGACATCCAGGGCTTTCCAGCAATATATAATAGTCCATAATTTGCCAGAGTTTTGATGACGCAAACTGGCGTTTAAACGCCAGTTTCCTGCTCTATTCTGAAGTTAAACGCCAGAAACAGGTTACACACCAGAGTTAAACGCCACAAACAGGCTACAACCTGGCGTTTAACTCTAAGAGAAGCCTCTACATGTGTAAAGCTCAATGCTCAGCCCAAGCACACACCAAGTGGGCCCCAGAAGTGGATTTCTGCACTATCTATCTTAGTTTACTCATTTTCTGTAAACCTAGGTCACTAGTTTAGTATAAAAACTACTTTTAGAGACTTACTATGAATCTCATGACATTTTTACACTTCACATTGTATTTATGACGGCATGAGTCTCTAAACCCCATGATTGGGGTGAGGAACTCTGCTGTGTTTTCATAAATTAATGTAATTACTACTGTTTTTCATTCAATCACACTTGTTTCTATTCTAAGATATTCACTCGTACTTCACCCTGATGAATGTGATGATCCGTGACACTCATCATCATTCTCACCTATGAACACGTGCCTGACAACCACCTCCGTTCTATCTGCACTAGCTTGAGTGTGTATCTCTTAGCCTCATGGTTCATAATCAGAGTCTTTGTGGTATAGGATAGAATTATTAGCGGTCATTCCTGAGATCCGGAAAGTCTAAACCTTGTCTGTGGTATTCCGAGTAGAATCTGGGAAGGGATGACTGTGATGAGCTTCAAACTCGCGAATGTTGGGCATAGTGACAAACGCAAAAGAATCAATGGATTCTATTCCAACATGAGTGAGAACCGACAGATGATTAGCCGTACGGTGACAGCGCATTTGGACCATTTTTACTGAGAGGATGGATGGTAGCCATTGACAACGGTGATCCACCAATATACAGCTTTCCATGGAAGGAGACCTGTGTGCGTGAAGAAGAAGACAGTAGGAAAGTAGAGATTCAGAAAACAGAGCATCTCCAAAACCTCAATCTGTTCTCCATTACTGCATAACAAGTATTATTTATTTTATGTTAATTACTTTTCATAAACCCAATCATTTTTATTATTAGTTTCCTGACTAAGAATTACAAAATAACCATAGCTTGCTTCAAGCTGACAATCTCTGTGGGATCGACCCTTACTCATGTAAGGTATTACTTGGACGACCCAGTGCACTTGCTAGTTAGTGGTACAAGTTGTGAAAAGTGTGATTTATAATTCGTGCACCAAGTTTTTGGCGCCGTTGCCGGGGATTGTTTGAGTTTGGACAACTGACGGTTTATTTTGTTGCTTAGATTAGGAAAAATTTTTCTTTTTGGTTTAGAGTCTTCTATTATTGTTTTTGGTTAAAATTTTAAAATCCTTATTTTATTTTTCTAAATTATTTTAGAAAATTTTCAAAACCAATAACTTCATGATTTAGTCTTCTGTTTGAGTTTAGTTTCATATTTTAAGTTTGGTGTCAATTGCATAAGTTTATTTTTCTTTCATTTTTTCGAATTATTAGTGCTTAGAGCACAAAAATTTTTAAGTTTGGTGTCCTTTGTGTTTCTGTTTTCTTAAAAATATTTCAAAAGTTACTTTTGGTGTTCATCTTGATATTCAAAGTTTTCCTGTTTATTTTCTCTGTTTTGATCTAAAAGTTCTAAGTTTGGTGTCATTTTATTGTTTTTCTCTTTCCTCATTAATTTCAAAAATATCTTTTCTCTCTATCTAATTAAATTTTTGAAATTCTCATTCAAAAATTCAGATTTCTATTTTAAAAATTTTATTTTTCCTTTTTTAGTTTTAAAATTTCAAAATTCAAAATCTTTTTTAAAAATCATATCCAAAGTTTTTTAAATCTTCTTAATTAAGCAATTAATTTGGTTTTCGAATTTATTTTTCCTTTTTTTACTTTTCGAAATCTATATTTTAATTTTTAATTACTTTACTTTATTTTTTTCTTATATTCATTTTTTTAATAAAAAAATATTTTATTTGCAATTCATATCAATTCCCTTTTCTCCATCATGGACTTAAGTGGAAATGAACAGTCTAGAAGGACTCTGGGGTCATATGCTAACCCCATTACTGCTGCATACGGGAGTAGTATCTGTATACTTCCCATCAGAGCAAGCAGTTTTGAGCTAAATCCTCAGCTCATTGTCATGGTGCAGCAAAATTGCCAGTATTTCGGTCTTCCACAGGAAAAACCTACTGAGTTTCTGGCACAGTTCTTGCAAATTACTGACACAGTACATGACAAGGAAGTAGATCAGGATGTCTACAGATTATTACTATTTCCATTTGCTGTAAAAGATCAAGCTAAGAGGTGGTTAAATAACCAACCTACAGCAAGCATAAGAACATGGAAACAGTTATCAGACAAATTCCTGAATCAATATTTCCCTCCAAAAAGGATGACACAGCTAAGGTTGGACATCCAAGGCTTTAAACAAGAGGATGATGAATCCCTTTATAATGCCTGGGAGAAGTACAGAGGGATGCTAAGGAAATGTCCCTCTGAGTGGGTGCAATTAGACATCTTCTACTACAGGCTTACAGAAAAAGCTCAGATATCTCTAGACCACTCAGCTGGTGGATCTATGCACAAGAGAAAGACTATTGAAGAGGCTGAAGAGCTTATCGATATAGTTGCTAGAAATCAGCATCTGTACATAAGTAATGAGTCCTCCATGAAAGAAGAAGCTAAGGCAGTATCAATTGACTTTAGTCCTCAGGAACAAGTTGCTGAACTCAATCAGCAACTATCTTCTATAACAAGGCAGTTAGCAGAATTTAAGGAGATCCTACAAGAAACCAAAATTGCTAACAAGGATATGGAATCACAATTGAATCAGACAAAACAGTAGTTATCAAAACAAATAACAGAGGAGTGCCAAGCAGTTCAATTAAGGAGTGGAAAAACATTAAATATCTCAACTCAAAGTAGCAGAAAGCCAAGAAAAGAACAGTTGGCAGAGGATGAGCAACCTGCTACCCTAAATCCCTCTGAGGACAGTAAGAGCCCAGAGAGGAATAAGTCTGGTGTTCAAATGCCAGAAAAGGGTGAAAAACTGGCATTAAACGCCCAATCCATGTCCAGTTCTGGCGTTCAAACGCCAGAAAAGGGTAGAAATCTGGTGTTAAACGCCCAATCCACATTCAATCCTGGCGTTCAAATGCCAATGAGGGATCAGACACATGCAAGTACTGATAATAACTCCCTCAAGAAGGCTTCTCAACCTGCCTCTATAGGAAATAAACCTGCATCAACTAAGGTTGAAGAATATAAAGCCAAAATGCCTTATCCTCAGAAACTCCGCTAAGTAGAACAGGATAAACAATTTGTCCGCTTTACAGACTATCTCAGGACTCTTGAAATAAAGATTCTGCTTGCAGAGGCACTTGAGCAAATACCCTCTTATGCTAAGTTCATGAAAGAGATCTTAAGTCATAAGAAGGATTGGAGAGAAACAAAAAAAGTTTTTCTCACTGAAGAATGCAGTACAGTCATCCTAACAAGTTTACCAGAAAAGCTTAAGGATCCCAGAAGCTTTATGATACCATGCACATTAGAGGGTACTTGTACCAAGACAGCTCTATGTGACCTTGGGGCAAGTATTAATCTAATCCCTGCATCCACTATCAGAAAGCTTGGCTTGACTGAAGAGGTTAAACCAACCCGGATATGTCTTCAACTTGTTGATGGCTCCATTAAATATCCATCAGGCATAATTGAGGACATGATTGTCAAGGTTGGGCCATTTACCTTTCCCACTGACTTTGTAGTGCTGGAAATGGAGGAGCACAAGAGTGCAACTCTCATTCAAGGAAGACCTTTCCTAGAAACTGGACGAACCCTCATTGATGTCCAAAAAGGGGAAGTGACCTTGAGAGTTAATGAGGATGAGTTCTGGCTGAGTGCTATTGAGGTAATGAAGCATCCAGACACATCAAAAGACTGCATGCATGTTGATATTATTGACTCCCTGGTAGAGGAGATCAACATGGCTGAGAGTCTCGAATCAGAGCTAGAGGACATCTTTAAAGATATTCAGCCTGATCTGGAGGAATCAGAGGAAATAAAAGGGCCTCTAAAAATTCCTCAAGAAGAGGAGAAACCTCCTAAACCCGAGCTCAAACCACTACCACCATCTCTGAAATATGCATTTCTGGGAGAAGGTGACACTTTTTTGGTGATCATAAGCTCTACTTTAAATTCACAGGAAGAGAAAGCACTACTTCAAGTGCTAAGGGCACACAAGACAGCTCTTGGGTGGTCCATAAGTGACCTTAAGGGCATAAGCCCAGCTAGATGCATGCACAAGATCCTATTGGAGGATGATGCTAAGCCAGTGGTTCAACCACAGAGGCGGCTAAATCCAGCCACGAAGGAGGTGGTGCAGAAGGAGGTCACTAAGTTACTAGAGGCTGGGATCATTTATCCTATTTTTGATAGCCCCTGGGTGAGTCCTGTCCAAGTTGTCCCCAAAAAAGGAGGCATAACAGTGGTTCATAACAAAAAGAATGAACTGGTTCCCACAAAAACTGTTACAGGGTGGTGTATGTGTATTGATTACAGAAGGCTCAATACAGCCACCAGGAAGGATCATTTTCCTTTACCATTCATAGACCAGATGCTAGAGAGACTAGCAGGTCATGAATATTATTGTTTTTTGGATGGCTATTTAGGTTACAACCAAATTGCAGTAGATCATCAAGACCAAGAGAAAACAGCTTTCACATGTCCTTCTGGAGTGTTTGCCTACAGAAGGATGCCTTTTGGTCTGTGAAATGCACCTGCAACCTTTCAGAGGTGCATGCTCTCTATCTTCTCTGATATGGTAGAGAAATTTCTGGAAGTCTTCATGGATGACTTATCAGTATTTGGAGACTCATTCAGCTCCTGCCTTGACCATTTAGCACTTGTTCTGAAAAGATGCCAGGAGACCAACCTAGTTTTAAACTGGGAAAAATGTCACTTTATGGTGATTGAAGGAATTGTACTTGGGCATAAAATTTCAAACAAGGGAATAGATGTGGATCAAGCTAAAGTAGAAGTAATTGAAAAATTACCACCACCTACCAACGTTAAGGCAATCAGAAGCTTTCTGGGGCACGCAGGATTCTATAGGAGGTTTATAAAGGATTTTTCAAAAATTGCAAAACCTCTGAGCAATCTGCTAGCTGCTGACACGCCATTTGTGTTTGACACAGAGTGTCTGCAGGCGTTTGAAACTCTGAAAGCTAAGCTGGTCACAGCACCAGTTATTTCTGCACCAGACTGGACACTACCATTCGAACTAATGTGTGATGCCAGTGACCATGCCATTGGTGCAGTATTGGGTCAGAGGCATAACAAGCTTCTGCATGTCATTTATTATGCTAGCCACGTTTTAAATGATGCACAGAAAAATTACACAACCACAGAAAAAGAGTTGCTTGCAGTGGTTTATGCCATTGACAAGTTTAGATCATACTTAGTAGGATCAAAAGTGATTGTGTACACTGACCATGCTTCTCTTAAATATCTACTCACAAAGCAGGATTCAAAACCCAAGCTCATAAGATGGGTGTTGCTTCTGCAAGAGTTTGATATAGAAATAAGAGACAGAAAAGGGACAGAGAACCAAGTGGCTGATCATCTGTCCCGAATAGAACCAGTAGAAGGGGCGTCCTCCCCCTCTATTGAGATCTCTGAAACCTTTTCGGATGAGCAATTATTCGCCATTCAGGAAACACCATGGTTTGCATACATTACAAACTATAAAGCTGTAAGATTCATACCCAAAGAGTACAATAGGCAGCAAATAAAGAAATTAATTTCTGATGCAAAGTACTACTTATGGGATGAACCATATCTCTTTAAGAGATGTGCAGACGGAATAATCCGTAGATGTGTGCCCAAGGAAGAGGCACAGAAGATCTTATGGCATTACCATGGATCACAATATGGAGGCCATTTCGGAGGTGAGCGAACAGCCACCAAGGTTCTCCAATGTGGCTTCTACTGGCCTATGCTCTATAGAGACTCCTGAGAGTTTGTACGTAACTGTGACAATTGCCAGAGAGCTGGTAATCTGCCTCATGGTTATGCCATGACTCAAAAAGGGATCTTGGAGATTGATTTGTTTGATTTATATGGGATATTGACTTCATTGGGCCTTTCCCACCATCATACTCAAACACATATATTCTGGTGGCAGTAGACTATGTATCTAAATGGGTAGAGGCAATTGAAACACCCACTAATGATACTAAGACAGTACTGAAGTTCGTCCAGAAACATATCTTCAGCAGGTTTGGTGTCCCTAGAGTACTAATCAGTGATGGAGGCACTCATTTCTGCAATAAACAGCTTTACTCTGCTATGGTCCGATATGGAATTAGCCACAAAGTAGCAACTCCGTATCATCCACAAACAAATGGGCAAGATGAAGTCTCTAATAGAGAACTAAAAAAATTTTAGAATGGACTGTAATCGCCCGTAGAAGGGATTGGGCAAAAAGCTTGGATGATGCTCTGTGGGCATACAGAACAACATTCAAGACTCCTATAGGAACCTCTCCATACCAGCTTGTGTATAGCAAGGCCTGTCATCTGCCCGTGGAACTGGAGCATAAGGCCTACTGGGCAACCAGATTCCCAAACCTGGATGCTAAGTTAGCTAGAGAGAAGAGATTACTCCAGTTAAATGAGCTAGAGGAATTCAGACTCAATGCTTTCGAAAATGCAAAAATTTACAAGGAGAAAGCGAAAAGGTGGCATGATAAGAAACTGTCATCCAGAGTCTTTGAACCAGGACAAAAGGTTCTACTGTTTAACTCTAGGCTCAGATTATTCCCCGGAAAACTGAAATCCCGGTGGAGGGGACCATATGTGATTACAAGTGTGTCACCATATGGCTATGTGGAGCTTCAGGACATTGATTCTAATAAGAAGTTCATTGTTAATGGACAGAGAGTCAAGCATTATCTTGAAGGTAGTGTTGAGCAAGAATGCTCAAAGCTGAGACTAGATTAAAAGCTCAGTAAGGTCCAGCTAAAGACAATAAAGAAGCGCTTGCTGGGAGGTAACCCAATTTTTACTTATCTATGTTAATTTTCTGTTTTCTATTTTTATTTTATGTTTTCTTTAGGATGATGATCATATGGAGTCACAAAAATCAAAGCAAAATCAAAAACAGCATTAAAAATAGCTCACCCTGGAGGAAGAGCTTACTGGTGTTCAAACGCCAGTAAGAAGCATTAGACTGGCGTTTAACGCCAGAAAGAAGCATCAAGCTGGCGTTAAACGCCAGAAACAAGCTACAGTCTGGCGTTTAACGCCAGAAACAAGTACCAACTTGGCGTTAAATGCCAATAAACGGAGAAAAGCTGGCGTTAAACGCCAAAAATAAGCAGCAACATGGCGTTTAACGCTAGGATTGCACTCTATGGGAATTTTGCATGCCTAAATGAAGCAGGGATGATAAGTCCTTGACCCCTCAGGATTTGTGGATCCCACATAATCCCCACCTATCCCACCCCCCTCTCTCTCTCTCTCTCTCTCTCTCTCTCTCTCTCTCTCCCACCTTTTCATAACACTCTTTCCCAAATACCCTTCACCAATCACCTCCCCCTACCCCTATATAAACTTCTCACCACTCCTTCATTTTCACACATTACAACCACATATCTCCCTCCATCTCCTCCATTTTCTTCTTCTTCTACTACTTTCTTTCTTTTTTGCTCGAGGATGAGCAAAGCTTTTGAGTTTGGTGTGGTAAAAGCATTGCTTTTTATTTTTTCCATAACCATTAATGGCACCAAAGGCCGGAGAAACTTCTAGAAAGAGGAAAGGGAAGACAATTGCTTCCACATCTGAGTCATGGGAGATGGAGAGATTCATCTCACAAGCCCATCACTAAGAAAGGGATGGAGCAAACAAGAGAGCCCACTCATGGACCAAAACAAGAGCATAAGAAAATTCCTCATCATGAAATCCCTGAGATGCCTCAAGGGATGCACTTTCCTCCACAAAACTATTGGGAGCAAATTAACACCTCCCTAGGAGAATTGAGTTGCAACATGGGACAACTAAGGGTGGAGCACCAAGAGCATTCTATCCTCCTCCATGAAATTAGAGAAGATCAAAGAGCTATGAGGGAGGAGCAACAAAGGCAAGGAAGAGACATTGAGGAGCTAAAGCACTCCATAAGATCTTCAAGAGGAAGAACTAGCCGCCATCACTAAGGTGGACCCGTTCTTTAATTTCCTTGTTCTTTATTTTTCTGTTTTTCGTTTACTATGCTCTATGTTTATTCATGTTTGTGTCTTTATTACATGATCATTAGTGTTCAAGTGTCTATGTCTTAAAGCTATGAATGTCCTATGAATCCATCACCTTTCTTAAATGAAAAATGCTTTAATTACAAAAGAACAAGAAGTACATGAATTTCGAATTCATCCTTGAGATTAGTTTAATTATTTTGATGTGGTGATAATACTTTCTGCTTTCTGAATGAATGCTTGAACAGTGCATATGTCTTTTGAATTTGTTGTTTATGAATGTTAAAATTGTTGGCTCTTGAAAGAATAACAAAAAAAAGGAAAAATGTTATTGATAATCTGAAAAATCATAAAATTGATTCTTGAAGCAAGAAAAAGCAGTGAAGAACAAAGCTTGCGAAAAAATAAAATAAAATAAAAGAAAGAAAAAGGAAAAGCAAGCAGAAAAAGCCAATAGCTCTTTAAACCAAAAGGCAAGAGCAAAAAGCCAGTAACCCTTTAAACCAAAAGGCAAGGGTAATAAAAAGGATCCAAGGCTTTGAGCATTAATGGATAGGAGGGCCCAAAGGAATAAAATCCTGGCCTAAGCGGCTAAACCAAGCTGTCCCTAACCATGTGCTTGTGGCGTGAAGGTGTCAAGTGAAAAGCTTGAGGCTGAGCGGTTAAAGTCGTGATCCAAAGCAAAAAGAGTGTGCTTAAGAACCCTGGACACCTCTAATTGGGGACTCTAGCAAAGCTGAGTCACAATCTGAAAAGGTTCACCCAGTTATGTGTCTGTGGCATTTATGTATCCGGTGGTAATACTGGAAAACAAAGTGCTTAGGGCCACGACCAAGACTCATAAAGTAGCTGTGTTCAAGAATCAACATACTGAACTAGGAAAATCAATAACACTATCTAAATTCTGAGTTCCTATAGATGCCAACCATTCTGAACTTCAAAGGATAAAGTGAGATGCCAAAACTGTTCAGAGGCAAAAAGCTACTAGTCCCACTCATCTAATTGGAGCTAAGTTTCATTGATATTTTGGAATTTATAGTATATTCTCTTCTTTTTATCCTATTTTATTTTCAGTTGCTTGGGGACAAGCAACAATTTAAGTTTGGTGTTGTGATGAGCGGATAATTTATATGCTTTTTGGCATTGTTTTTAGGTAGTTTTTAGTATGATTTAGTTAGTTTTTACTATGTTTTTATTAGTTTTTATGCAAAATTTACCATTCTGGACTGTACTATGGGTTTGTGTGTTTTTCTGTGATTTTAGGTATTTTCTGGCTAAAATTGAGGGACCTGAGCAAAAATCTGATTCAGAGGCTGAAAAAGGACTGCAGATGCTGTTAGATTCTGACCTCCTTGCACTCGAAATGAATTTTTTGGAGCTACAGAAACCTAATTGGTGCGCTCTCAATTGCATTGGAAAGTAGACATCCAGGGCTTTCCAGCAGTATATAATAGTCCATAATTTGCCCGAGTTTTGACGACTCAAACTGGCGTTTAAACGCCAGTTTCCTGCCCTATTCTGAAGTTAAATGCTAGAAACAGGTTATACACCAGAGTTAAATGCCACAAACAGGCTACAACCTGGCGTTTAACTCTAAGAGAAGCCTCTACATGTGTAAAGCTCAATGCTCAGCCCAAGCACACACCAAGTGGGTCCCGGAAGTGGATTTCTGCACTATCTATCTTAGTTTACTCATTTTCTGTAAACCTAGGTCACTAATTTAGTATAAAAACTACTTTTAAAGACTTACTATGAATCTCATGACCTTTTTACACTTCACATTGTATTTTTGATGGCATGAGTCTCTAAACCCCATGATTGGGGGTGAGGAGCTCTGCTGTGTTTCGATGAATTAATACAATTACTACTGTTTTTCATTCAATCACGCTTGTTTCTATTCTAAGATATTCACTCGCACTTCACTCTGATGAATGTGATGATTCATGACACTCATAATCATTCTCACCTATGAACGCGTTCCTGACAACCACCTCCGTTCTATCTGTACTAGCTTGAGTGTGTATCTCTTAGCCTCCTGGTTCATAATCAGAGTCTTCGTGGTATAGGCTAGAATTATTGGCAGTCATTCCTAAGATCTGGAAAGTCTAAACCTTGTCTGTGGTATTCCAAGTAGGATCTGGGAAGGGATGACTGTGACGAGCTTCAAACTCGCGAGTGTTGGGCGTAGTGACAGACGCAAAAGAATCAACGGATTCTATTCCAACATGAGTGAGAACCGACAGATGATTAGCCGTGCAGTGACAATGTATTTGGACCATTTTCACTGAGAGGATGGATGGTAGCCATTGACAACGGTGATCCACCAACATACAGCTTGCCATGGAAGGAGACCTGCGTGCGTGAAGAAGAGGACAGTAGGAAAGCAGAGATTCAGAAAACAGAGCATCTCCAAAACCTCAATCTGTTCTCCATTACTGCATAACAAGTATTATTTATTTTATGTTAATTACTTTTCATAAACCCAATCATTTTTATTATTAGTTTCCTGATTAAGAATTACAAAATAACCATAGCTTGCTTCAAGCCGACAATCTCCGTGAGATCGACCCTTTCTCACGTAAGGTATTACTTGGACGACCCAGTGCACTTGCTGGTTAGTGGTACGAGTTGTGAAAAGTGTGATTTACAATTCGTGCACCACTTAGCATTGAATTTTGGCTATTAAATATGTTGGAAGAGGTAAGAGACATTAAACCCTTGTGATATTATGTTTATGTTGAACCCTAGGTTGATTTGTAGTGATTCATATGTATATAGCTTGATTATTGTGAGTTTGGGAGCTATTGGAACATATTGGTGCTTGTTGGAGTGGAAGTGGAAGCTGGATTGTGGTGGAAAGCTCATTTGGTGCTCAATTTTGAGTTTTTGGACATATTAGAAATCGCCCAAGGTATGGTTTCGGTTTTCTCTATGTAGTATATAATATTCATGGACACTTAGGCTAGTGACCCATAGGATAGGTTTGGATTTAAATGGTTGTTGAGTTGATTAAATGATGGTATGAGATGATTTATGACAAATTGATGATTGTTGAATTTGATTATGATGATTGATAATTGTTCATACCCTGGGTCGAGCTATCCGACCTGGGCGACAAAGCAACCGACCTCTTCAGGTCAGATTACCCGACCTCTTCTCAAAGAGGTCGGCCAAATCGATAGGAAAGCCCAATAAAGGGCCCAAATAGAGGAACACGACCCAAATCCAAAGGCAATCCAAGCCTATAGAGATAAAGGCGGTTCCCTTGAAGATAAGCTGACTTCACTCAAATAAGATAAGATAAGATAAGATAACTAACTTATCTTATCAGAAAGGTCAGCCCACACTACTATAAATACACCGGAGCACCCAGGTATAACTCATACTCTGATTCTACTAAAAACCTGCTTAATACCCGTGCTAACTTAAGCATCGGAGTCTCTTGCAGGTACTCCCACCCTCCGGTGGCCAAGGATCAGCAGTACAGCCAGTCAACAGGTCGGACACGACAGCTCCGGCCGCTACTCACCAGCTGGACACGTCGGCACCAACCAGTACAGAAGATCTGGACCGAGATCGACCTCCAGTTTCAGGTAACCCTCGGAACATTGGCGCCGTTGCCGGGGAACCTGGAAGTCATTCCTTGACCATGGCGGACGAACAGGATAACGACCACGACTCAGATTTAGAAGACAGAACGCCGCACAAAAATACGGGTGCTACACCAAAGGACACTCTGGAATCTAACAGAGACAAAAACTCATCTCATCTGGGAGTAATAGAAGTACTTCAAGATCACCTAAAGCAACCCGAAAAAGAAAGCCAGTACCAGCAAGAAGTTGGTAAGGATCTACAATGAGAGGTAAGGTGACGTCGAGAATTAGAGGATAAACTTCTACAACATGAAGCCGATCTCAAAGCAAAGACTACCCGGACCACCCCTGAAGACAACTCTCGCAAAGATCAAGATCCATTCACTAGGGAAATCATGAAGACTAAAATCCCTAAAGACTTCAAACTTCCGAATATGACTTTGTATGATGGCACTACAGATCCCAACCATCACCTCAGTAACTTCAGAAGCAGAATGTACCTCACCGACGCCTCGGACGCCGTTCGCTGCAAAGCTTTTCCAACGACTCTCACGAAGACAGCAATTAGATGGTTCGACAACCTACCTCCAAAGTCCATCTCCAACTTTGACGACCTGGCCAAAAAATTTCTGGCCAGATTTTCCATCCAAAAAGACAAGGCTAAGCACGCCCCTAGTCTACTAGGTCTCAAGCAAGAAGATCGGGAAAGTCTTCGCAACTACATGGAAAAATTCAACAAAACGTGCCTCGACATACAAAGCTTACCAACAGAGGTTGCCGTCATGGGCCTCATCAATGGCCTACGAGAAGGACCTTTCAGCCAATCTATATCAAAGAAATATCCCACATCCTTAGATGAGGTACAAGAGCGGGCAAAGAAGTACATCAACATGGAAGAAAATTCCCGGCTTGGAGAAGCCTCGAAATCCAGTATCACCTACCGAGATAAAGATAAAGAATCCAAGAAGAAGAAAGATCGAAAGGGCGAAAAAAATAAAAAAGTATCATAATTACACCCTTCTTCGGGTGTCCCTTGTGGATATTTACAAAGAAGTCTGTAACACAGAAAAGATACCCTCGGCTTGACCACTCAAAGGCAAAAGAGGAGCAGGAAATCGAAACGAATACTGTGAATATCATCGAGTCCGAGGACATTCCACCAACGAGTGCTTCGACTTAAAAAACATCATAGAGAAGTTAGTAAGGGAAGGAAAACTAAATCGGTATCTAGCCACCCGAGATGATGAACAAAGAAAAAGACGAAGAGATGAAGATGTCGGACGAGTTGAGTGATCACCTCGTACGCCAGAAAGACATGTCCATATGATACACGGAGGATTTGCAGGAGGTGGAATCTCCAAATCATCCCGTAAAAGTTACCTCAAAGAAGTATATCATGTCGAAGGGAAGGAGGAAGCACTCGACATCCCTGCAATCACGTTCACCAAAGAAGACGCATCCGGTATCATCTCAGGACACGACGATCCCATGGTCATCACCATCATACTGGCAAACGCCAATCTCCACCGGACATTAATAGACCAAGGGAGTTCTGCCGACATCTTATTCAAAACTGCCTTCGACAAACTCGGCTTAGAAGAAAAGGAGCTTAGAGCATACCCGGACAGCTTGTTCGGACTGGGAGATACCCAAGTATAACCACTGGGATATCTGTCGCTACATACAACCTTCGAAAAAGGGAACCAATCCAGAACACTCAAGATAGACTACATTGTGGTCGACGTGAGTTCAGCCTACAATGCCCTAATAGGTCAGACAACACTAAATCAACTCGGTGCAATAGTCTCGACTCCACATCTATGTATGAAATTCCCAACTACAGAAGGGATAGCCACGATAAAAGCAGATCAAAAGATGGCACGTCACTGTTATAACGAAAGTCTAAACCTCAGAGGTAGAGGAGAAGAGTTCCATACAATTGAGCTTGGTCGAGTTCAGAGACGTGAAGAACTCCGTCCACAACCTGAAGGAGAAATAGAAAAAGTTTAGATCGGGGATACCTCGGACAAAACAACTAATATTGGCACGATCCTGAAGGGAGACGCAAAAGAATTACTAGTACAGTTCTTACGAGATAATGTCGATCTCTTCGCATGGAAAGCTGCAGACATGCCAGGCATAGACCCCAAACTAATGAGTGACAAGTTGGCAGTCTATCCAGGATCTCAACCGGTACAGCAGAGACGAAGAAAACTTGGGCCAGAATGATCCCAAGCTGTGGAAGAACAGGTACAAGCACTACTGGAGGCAGGATTCATAAGAGAAGTCAAGTACCCACTATGGCTAGCTAACGTTGTCTTGGTGAAAAAATCAAATGAGAAGTGGTGAATGTGCACCGACTACACCAACCTCAACAAAGCCTGCCCAAAAGATCGTTATCCACTCCCAAGTATCGACACCCTGGTAGATGCTTCCTCTGGATATAGATACCTCTCGTTTATGGATGCATATTCCGGATACAACCAAGTTCCCATGTATCCACCAGATCAAGAAAAGACCTCGTTTTTAACGCCAAAAGCAAATTACTGCTACATTGTGATGCCTTTCGGCCTCAAGAATGCGGGAGCTACCTATCAAAGGCTAATGAACAAAGTCTTTTTAGATCATATCGGAAAAATCATGGAAGTCTACGTGGACGACATGTTAATAAAGACACAAAGTGAAGAAACATTATTGTCCGACCTGGCCCAAGTGTTCGACACTATAAGGAAGCATGACATGCGACTCAATCCCACAAAGTGCACCTTTGCAGTAGAAGCGGGCAAATTCTTAGGTTTCATGCTCACACAAAGAAGAATTGAAGCAAATCCAGACAAATGCCAGGCTATACTCAATATGAAGAGCCCGACTTGTGTCAGAGTGGTACAACAACTCAAAGGGAGATTGGCAGCCTTATCCAGATTCTTAGCAGAATCAGCAATAAGATCTCTCCCCTTCTATGCCACTTTAAGGAAAGGAAAGAAGTTTGAATGGACAATAGAATGCGAGTAAGCCTTCCAGGATTTCAAAAACTTCCTGGGACGACCGCCTATCCTAACTCGACCACGAGAGGAAGAACCACTCGTATTATACCTTGCAGTAGGAAGTCAGGCAGTAGCCTCAGCACTGTTTCGAGAGGACGACAAAGGGCAACAACCTGTATATTTCATCAGTAAAGCACTGCAAGGATCCGAGCTGAACTACCAAAAAATAGAAAAGTTTGCCTACACTCTCATATTGACATCTCGACGACTTCGCCCATACTTCCAGGCCCACACCATTAAGGTTTGGACCGACCAGCCCATAAAGGGGATACTACAGAAAATAGATCTAGCAGGCAGAATTTTACAATGGGCAGTCAAGTTATCCGAGTTCGACCTCCAATACGAAGCTCGAACAGCCATCAAATCACAATACTTGGCCGACTTCATTGCAGAATTCACAGATACCCTGTAAACCCCCACAGAATGGAATCTCTACATGGACGGGTCTTCAAGTAAGACTGGAAGCGGCGCAGGTGTGATAATAGAAAGCAACCAAGGAACCCAAGTTGAGCTTTCCCTCAAATTTGGGTTTCCGGCCTCAAACAACCAAGCAGAATATGAAGCGTTGCTAGCTGGTTTGAAGCTGGCTAAGGAGGTTGGAGCTCAAAAACTCAACATCTTCAGTGACTCACAAGTAGTCACCTCACAGATAACAGGGAGTTACCAAGCCAAAGATCCCACCATGAAAAAGTATTTGGATATAACCAAAGAACAGCTCGGACAACTCAGGGAATATAAGATCTGCCACATACCCCGTGAACAAAATGCCCGAGCTGATGCACTTTCAAAGCTAGCCAGCACCAAACCAGGGGGCAACAATAGAAGCCTCATCCAGGAAATGATACAGAACCCGTCAATCTCGGAAGCAGAAAAAGTCCTAGCTATAACAAGTCAGGATCAAGAATGGATAACCCCCACAATTAATTACCTCAAAAAAGAAACACTCCCCACAAATGAGAAGGAAGCAAAGAGGTTAAAACGGGAGACTCAGTACTACACCATCATAAACAACACCCTATACAAAAGAGGGATTTCAATACCATTGTTAAAATGTGTGCCGACCTCTAACACAAGGGAAGTTTTAGAGGAAGTACACAGCGGTATTTATGGCAATCATCTCGGGGAACAAGCTCTCACAAAAAAGGTACTTCGGGCGGGATTTTATTGGCCAACTCTACAAAAGGAAGCCACAGAATTTGTAAAGACATGTCCCTCATGCCAGAAATATGCCAACTTTCTCATCGCTCCGCCAGAAGAACTCATCAGTGTAACTTCGCCTTGGCCATTTGCAAAATGGGGACTCAATCTTCTCGGACCCTTTCTCCAGGGATCAGGACAAGTCAAATTCCTCATAGTTAGAGTAGACTATTTCACAAAGTAGATTGAGGCAGAGCCCCTAGCCAACGCCACTGCTCAAAGAAGCCGAAAATTTCTATATAGGAACATTGTCACAAGGTTCGGGGTTCCATACTCCATCACCACAGACAATGGCACTCAATTCCCAGATGCAGGCTTCAGAAAATTAGTAGCCGACTTGAACATAAAGCACCAGTTCACCTCCGTCGAACAACCTCAAGTAGGGGTGGCAAAACGGGTCGAGCCCGTCGGGCCGATCTGTTAAACCCGCTAAAAAAGGCGGGTCGGGCTAGGAATTAGAGCCCGCCAAATTAAAAAAATCCGCCAAACCCGCACCGCCGAATTGTCGGGTTTTGGCGGGGCGGGGCGGGCCGGTCCGCCGGGCCGAAGATTTTTATTTTTCTTTTTTTAATTAAATAAAAGAGTGATTACTATTATAAAATTAATAATTATAAAATTTTTAAACACTTTTTTTCATTTTTTGTTTTTATTCTTTTTTGAGTTATTAACTTTATTTATTTTATTTTACAATTTCGTATATATGCTCAAATTATGTGACTTATTTTTTAAAATAAAGATGATTCTATTGACAAATATTATTTTGAACAATTTTATTGAAGTTAAAAATTAAAAAAAAATAGTAAAAAAATTATATTATAATTTGACTATTTTTTATTTGTATTTAATTTTTTAATTATTATTTTTTGGTTAATTTTAATGAATTTTATTTTTCAAAAAAAAAAAGAGTGAAGCGGGCTAGCCTGCCAACCCGCCAATCCGCCATAAAGTGGGGCGGGCTAGCATTTTGAACCCATTTTAGTTGGCGGGGCGGGTTGGTCTGCCCTGTTTATGTGGCGGGCCTAGGTGGGACGGGGCGGGTTGGGGCGGGCCGGCCCGCTTTGCCACCCCTATCCTCAAGCCAATGGGCAAGCTGAAGCTGCCAACAAAGTCATATTGGCTGGGTTGAAACGGAGACTGCAAGATGCGAAGGGAGCTTGGGCTGAAGAACTTCCACAGGTCCTATGGGCATATTGAACCACGCCACATTCCACCACAAACGAATCACCGTTCCGATTAGCGTACGGAGTGGAGGCAATAATCCCAGTAGAGATCGAAGAAGGGTCGCCTAGAGTAGTCCACTACAATGAAGAAGCCAACTGGTAACTTCAAAGAGAAGAACTCAACCTACTTCCGGAAATCCAAGAAAGAGCTTGGATCAGGGAAGAAGCGCTAAAGCACCGAATGGCTTCAAGATATAATCAAAAGGTAGTGCAAAGAGGTTTCGCGGAGAATGATCTCATCCTAATCCAAAATGATATTGGAACAACTTGACTCGGAGAAGGAAAGTTGGCAGCAAACTGGAAAGGACCCTACCGAGTCATAGAAGTACTTGGGAAGGGCTACTACAGACTGTCCGAACTCGATGGACGAGAGCTTCCCAGATTGTGGCACGCCTGCAACCTAAGAAGGTACTATATCTAGAGAAGGTAAAAGATCTCATCATAGGATGCACTCTTTTTCCTGAAAAGGTTTTTTAATGAGGCACCAAGTTGAGATCCAGATATTATCCGACTTAAAAGGATGAAAAACTCCAAACATGTATATACTTGCACTTTCTTTTGAATAAAAAATATTTTAGAAACTCTCAAGACGCATTAATCTGAAGCATTCATCGTCCGATTATAAAGCAACAGATCGGCAGAAAGTGAAAAACAGATTCACTGCACGATCACGATAAAAGACCAATAAAGATGAAAATGCGATTCATCTAAAGGTCGACCAAAGAAAGACAGAAACCACCTTCTACAAATCGGCAAAGATGAATATAGAATAATGCAAGAAGTTATCGAAAGTGATCCGAAAAAAGAACCTGACGAGGTCTTATGGATTGCTAAATAATAACTTAAAGACTGGCCGACATAGAGAAGTCGGATCAAGTCAACCCAAGTTATCAGTAAATCCCTGGAAAGAGGTCTGGCCAACCCTATAAAAGAGGAATTGCTATAACTTAGAAGAGATCGACCTAACGAAGTTGGTCTCCTATAAAAACAAGTTATAAAGGTAATCCCTAAAAGAGACCTAACAAAGGTCCAAGAAAGAGGATTACAAAAATAACTTAGAAGAGGACGACATGAAGAAGTCGACCTCCTACAAACAAGTTATAAAAGTAATCCTTGAAAGAGAGCTGACAAAGGTCCAAGAAAGAGGATTACAAAAATAACTTAGAAGAGGACGACATGAAGAAGTCGACCTCTTACAAACAAGTTATAAAAGTAATCCCTGAAAGAGACCTGACAAAGGTCCAAGAAAGAGGATTACAAAAATAACTTAGAAGAGGACGACTTGAAGAAGTCGACCTCCTACAAACAAGTGATAAAAGTAATCCCTGAAAGAGACCTGACAAAGGTCCAAGAAAGAGGATTACAAAAATAACCTAGAAGAGGACGACATGAAGAAGTCGACCTCCTATAAACAAGTTGTAAAAGTAATCCCTGAAAGAGACCTGACAAAAGTCCAAGAAAGAGGATTACAAAAGTAACTTGGAAAAGGACGACGCAAAGAAGACAGTCTCCTACAACCAACAAGTTATAGAGTAGTCCCTGAAAGAGACCTGACAAAGGTCCAAAAAAGAGGAATACAAAAATAACTGGAAAAAGGACCAACGAAAAGAAATCGGTTATGGATTGCTAGTAAGAGCCAGAAAATCGAAATACAAGTGGGATCCAAGCTACGAGCAATAAGCACAAAAGCAATTAAAAGAGGCCGAACAGCAAGGTTTCAGCATCCTCAAAACCCAGAAAAGTGCCAAGACAAGTGCAAACAAGCATGATATAAAATATAATATTATAAACAAGCTTCAGGGTCGAGCCCAAAAGCTTTAAAGCTACTTGTTGTTTTTTCAAAAATCAAAAGTCGCTGAACAAGCAACCGGAAGGAGTATCAATAGTCAGCAAAATATTCAAATTACAGAAATAAAGAGTTTAAAAAGCCCACAAGTTGGGCTATCTACACAAACATCCAAGAAAGATTAGTTAAGATTGGGAGCCTTCTCAGTGGCATCAGTTTGGGGTGAAGGAGGGCGAGTTTGGAGAGGCATTGCATCCACCGTACCATCGTCCCTGTTCAGAATTTGACAATCAGGATCTAATTCTGGACAAGCAATCCCAGCAGGAGGAACTATAGAGGTCGACACTTTAACAGCAGGCGAAGAGGGAGGTTCGACATCATCGTCATCTTGGTCATCGGGAACAATTTTTCCATCCCTCACAATATTGTCCAAGCTAAAAAGAGTCAGGTCGGCCTCGGGAGCAATAATTCGGACCTGGTCCTTTAGATTCTGATAAGCAGCATTCACACTGCCAACGAGATGCCCCTGGAGCTCGGAGTAATCAACTCGGGCAGACTCCAGCTCCTCCCTCAGACGCACCACCTCCCGATAAGATGTAACATAACTGTCCTTATGCCTTAATTCTGTGTCCTCAGCCAACCGCACAGAAGCCGCAAGAGCAAGAGAACTCGCCTTCTCATTCTCCAGATCCTTCTTCAGTTTGGCCACCTTCATCTCAAGCTCCTCTTTCAAGCCCTTCATCCGATCGAATTCCTGTTTGGCCTCCTCCATGAAGGCTTTGGTGGCATGGAGAGGAAGATTCTGAGCCGTTCGGTACAAGGCAGCTCTCATATGTGCCATTTTTACACTACTCTGAGTTATAAAGTCCAAATGACGAAGGAGTGATACATCATCCATAGGAAGGACACCGTAAGGACCGATCTACTGATCTACGAACTCGACCGCGTCAAAGTCAGGGGCATCAAGGTTGAAAGGCTCAATTGTTTTTTGTTTCTTGTTGGGAAGAGCACCAGAGGTAGCAGCGGAAGACTGTGGAGGCTCGGCCAGGCGAACCCGAGGAGTGGGAACCACCTTCCTCGGCCCATGAGAGCTCGCTACGGGTGGCTTCACCTGAACTTGCGAAGACCCCTCTCCCGCCGCCTTGGCCGAGATATTTTGAGCAGCAGCAGCCTTCTTCACTTTTTTGTAGGCCTGCATAGAATCGTTGTTCTTCGACATCTCTGAAAAAACAGAATCAACCATAATAATGGGTTATAAAAGAATAAGTAAAACTAAAAAGCAAGTATGTAAACAAGTCGGACAGTACCTAAAACAGTTCGAACCAAAGACGGGTCACTCAAAAACCTTTTTGTATCAAGATGGGGTGGTTTCCCCCATAAATCTTCGAGAACAACTACAAAAGCTCGTTCAACCTCGTAAAGCATCTTCCAGGTATAGCGAGACACTCTCACATTCTTTTGCCATTCCAGAAGAAAGGAAGGCTCATCATTTTCATCAAGAAAAAAGGGGCGGGCCCCCTCAACAGCACGGACTCGGAAGAAATAATTCTTAAAATCTTTAATAGATTCATCATACATGTCAAAAACTTTATGCCCTTGGGCCGACCTGAAAGAAACCCAGGAAGCTTTCTTTTTGGCAGACCCTCCGGGCTTGGCAAATACAAAAAGATAGAGAAAAAGAGCCTGAGAAGGTGTTATGCCTAACTCTCAGCAAAACAGCCGAAAAATCTTGATAAAA
Organism: Arachis ipaensis; assembly: GCF_059453495.1. Classification (NCBI taxonomy): domain Eukaryota; kingdom Viridiplantae; phylum Streptophyta; class Magnoliopsida; order Fabales; family Fabaceae; genus Arachis; species Arachis ipaensis. The sequence goes on along the minus strand of NC_142442.1, from coordinate 75,991,205 downwards.
CCCCAGGAATTCGGATGAAGCTGGGATGGAGCAATATTACAAGACCACAACAAATCGGTTTCGAAAGCAGTAAAGGGAAAGGTAATGTCCAACTGGCTGAAGAAATACTCATAGGCATAGAAAAAGGGACGCTCCCCCTCGACCGAAGTAGGAAAACAAATCCTCTCATCAGAATCGGGCGCTACAAGCTCATAATCCCTCTCTCGGGCGCCGCTACCACAAATTCTATGACGTTTCCTCAGCTCTACACAAAAATCAGCATCCACCACAGAGACACACATCAAGATAAGGGAGTCCAGCCAATCAGACATCCCCTCGGGAACTTTAGAAGACATCTCTACAATGTTATTGCGAGAAGACATGAGGCCAACTAATCCTACAATAAAGAAAAGAAGATGGGATTACCAAAAAACATCTCGAACAAGGGGTAAAATAACTCGACTAGTATACAGAAGAACAAACAGAAAAGGAAAACCCCAAGACTCAAACCAAAGTCCTGGGGCATCATTTGGAGGCAGTAACAAAGCAAGGTTTCAGGGGAAATCTACAGCTTACGTCTCGGCATCCCCCAAACAAGAAAAGAAGAATTCAAACAGCAAGCATTTTCATAGGAGAAAAGACAAAACACAAAAAAGTACAAAAAGTCAAAGCCACTGTCTTTTTACAGTCTATCAGCAAAAAGCTTCGACAACACCAAACATGCCAAACAGAGAATCGTCAAAAACACAACCTTTTTGAACCAAGCAAAAAACCATCATCAGAAGCACAAGCAGAAATGGCGACAACATGCAAAAAAACCCTAAAAGCATCAAGCAACAGCAAAGGCGAAAAAATACGAAGAAACTCCAGAATACTCAACAATCAGGTGCAGTAAAAGCAAAAAGATCCAAACTTTCTCCAAGAAAAAATCAAACTCAGGCATAAAAATGACAGAGGAGGAAAAATCGAACCTGGAAAATAGAAGAAAACCTCGAAAGAAAGCTGAAGAGCAAAGAAACGACAGAGCCACCCTACGAACGGAAAAAATTCGCTGGAAGAAGATAGAAGGAGAAACCCAGAATCACTCATTTCCCACAGGAAGTGGTAGAAGAGCAGGCGTCGCAGGAAGAAACTGTGAAATTCTAAGGAAAAACAGAAAATGAGAGAGTAAAGGGAGATGTTACGAAGAGGAACGAAGAAGAGAAAACATTTCTGATGGCAAAATTCAAAATAAAACCAAGGGAAACAGAGCATTTGAAGTCAATTAATGAGGGTATTAAACCCTCGCACGTTTCCAAAGCGCCAATATAAAAGCGCGCGCCTTTAAAGGAAAACGGTCCACATTCAAAAAAGGCTCTACAAAGAAAGGAATCGACAAAATGCTTGAGTTCGGCTTCGCCAGAGAAGGACTAAAGTCAAAGACTCGACCTCAACAAAAAGACCGAGCTCAAGCAGGGGCACTGTTCATACCCTGGGTTGAGCTATCCGACCTGGGATGATTGGCGTCAAAGCAACTGACCTCTTCAGGTCAGACTACCTAACCTCTTCTCAAAGAGGTCGGCCAAATCGACAGGAAAGCCCAATAAAGGGCCCAAATAGAGGAACACGACCCAAATCCAAAGGCAATCTAAGCCTATAGAGATAAAGGCGGTTCCCTTGAAGATAAGCTGACTTCACTCAAATAAGATAAGATAAGATAAGATAACTAACTTATCTTATCAGAAAGGTCAGCCCACACTACTATAAATACACTGGAGCACCCAGGTATAACTCATACTCTGATTCTACTAAAAACCTGCTTAATACCCGTGCTAACTTAAGCATCGGAGTCTCTTGCAGGTACCCCCCACCCTCTGGTGGCCAAGGATCAGCAGTACAACCAGTCAACAGGTCGGACACGACAGCTCTGGCCGCCACTCACCAGCCGGACACGTCGGCACCGACCAGTTTAGAAGATCTCGACCGAGATCGACCTCCAGTTTCAGGTAACCCTCGGAACAATAATGATATGATGAGGGTGAAGGAATTGTGATGTTGAGAAGTGGATTGTGTTGATATATATGATGTTAATGTTGATGATTTGGTAGTGTAGTTGGGAAAATGTTAAAGAAGTTTGATTATAATGTGATACATTCATGTTGAGGTTGTGAATGATGAAAGATGAAGGAAAATATGGTAAGCTTGATGTAAAATGACCCAAAGGTTTGATGTTGATGAGAAATGGAGTTTTGAAATGGTTTGGTATGGTTTTGATTGTGTTTTACAAGAAATTGTGAAAATTGTGAAATTGGGTAAAAGTTGGTTTTTGGTGAACTTTGTCTGATCATAACTTTTGCCTCGGTTTTCAAAAACCTAATGAAACTTGTCTAGAATTAAAGATCTTTGAAAACCCTTTTAATCGATATAAAGTTTGTGAAATTTGAAATTTTGTAGAGAAAGTTATGATCATTCAAAGTTGGTGTTGAAAATCTAAAATTCTGCAGAGTTGCAAAATTTTGTGTTTTCTGGTATGTGTGCACGCACAACCGTCTGCGGACGCACACCTCTGTAAAAATTTCAATCTGTGCGCACGCACAGAGCTTTCCGCACGCACATGCAAAGACAGGCAGTCTGCTTGCGGCGCTAGCACAGCTTGTGCGCGCACACACCAAGGAGAAAATTCAACCTGTGCGTACGCACAGACCTGCGCGCACGCACACGTTGGGGAAGCCAGTCTATTGGGAGTGCTAGCATAGGTTGTGCGGGTGAACATGCATTGTAAATTTTGGCACCTGTGCACACGCACAGTCCTATGCGTGCGCACACGTTTTAAAACTCTCCAGGATGTGCGCACGCCCCCTTGAGGACGCACACGCCCTGTTCCTCAAATTTTCCTTTGTTTTCAACTATTCTACCTTCCCAACAAGGTTGTAAGGTTCTCTCAAATCATTTTAGGACTCTTGGACCTAGTTTTGGACATTTAGAACACTGGGAAAGAATTTAATGGCTTTAGATGATATTATTTGGAAAACTTAGAAAACGGAGGCCTAGGATTCTGGCGTGCTGAGGATGGTGTGATGGTATGTGATGAATGCTGATGTATGAGATGGACACTGAGGGACCGTTGAGTTCGTAATTGGAAATGTGAATTGGTGGTGGTTCAGATGAGTCGAGGACTCGAATGTGTGATGAAGAATCACTAATGTATTGAAACTATTTTTTGAAAAACCACTGTACTATTGTTTTATATTGAGATTATGAGACGCTATGCACCCGGCAGGGACGGTGGTTGGATCCCGCCTGTTGAGGTAGCGGCGGTGGCATAGGGGCGGTGGTTTGTCCTGCTTGTGTTGAGATGTGAGGTCTGTGGCAAAAGTATCCCGCTTGCATCCCTTCAGATCTATAGGGCGTGCAGGAGAAAGTACCTGGACAGTGATTCGAGCACTATATCTCAGGGGTTCCCACATGAGGATTCCGAAGGGCGACGTCTCCATGGAGATGTGTCGGGTTGGCAGTTGAACTGATAATGTGATTGATGAACGGAATTTTGATGGTATAGAATTTCACAATTGAAATCTCGTCGAAGTATAGTTTCTAAACCAACACTAATCCTTTCATGCAAAAATTTGTTTGTCACAAGTACAAACCCCTAATTTTTCTAATAACCGAAGTATTTAAACCTCGGGTCATCTCTCAAAGGAAATTTAGGTAGTGTTCTTGTTATTGGCCATGGACATGTATATTTTGGGGTTTTTATTAGGAAACAAGAAAAGTAAATGATAAAGGAAATCAAATGACAAAAAGGTCTTGGCAAGGTTTAGTGGTCAAGGTTCTCTATCCTTATCACTAACCACAACATGATAATTACAAGGATCAATCCCATTAAGTCATCCTCTAACAAGTAAAGGAAAGTCAAATGAGCTATATCAATCCAAGTCCATAAGTCCTAGCTATTCACTAATTGAATTAATGAGAGCTAGAGTCAATGGCTCTCAACTATCAATCACTTGGACATTAGCAACTCAAGAGTTCCTAAGTTACCTTCCCAAGCCAAGAACATAAAATTCTACTCTATCATCTTCTCAAGAATTTTGACAAACACTTGGAAGGTATAAAAGGAAAACATAGTAAATTGACAACAAGAATGAAATCTAACAACAATTATTGCAAGGAATTAACAACAACAATAAAAAAGAACATTATTGATATGAATTACCTCAAATTGAATTGAAAGAAAAGTAGAAGAGACAAGAGTGAATCTACAACAAAGCATGAGAACAAAATAGAAGAAATTACAAAAAAAAGAATAGAAGAACAACATGTAACAACAAAGAATTAAAGAGTAGAAGTAGAAGAGAGCATGAATTAAAACTTAAATCTAGGCTTATTGACCTAACCCTAATCCTAATCCTAGAGAGAAGTGAGATCTTCTCTCTCTAAAACTAACTCTAAACTCTTAACTAAGCTAAAACTATGTGTGAATTCATGTGAAGTGATGATTTCCCCTTCAATCCTTCTCCTTTTATGCATTTCCTGCCGAAACTCAGCTCCAAATGGGGCCAGAAACCCTGCAAAATCGCCAGGCACGAGTTCTCTTTAAAAATCACGTGCGGCCTTCGATGCGTACGTGTACAGCGTGCGTACGCGTCCATGGAGCATTTCACGATCAACGCGTAGGCGCATAGTACGCGAGCACGTCTATGGGCGTTTTCCAAATCTTTGGCTTTTCATGATTTCTCCACTTTTTATGCTTTTCTTTCACTCCTTTGATCCTTTCCTAGCCCTTTTCGATCTGAAATCACTAACAAAGACATCAAGGAATCTAGTGGAATCAAAGGTGAATTAAAATCATCAAATTAAAGGTCTAAAAGTATGTTTTCACATCTAAGCACATATATGGAGACAATCACAAAACCATGATATTTCATTGAATAAATGTGAGTAAATGTTGCTAAAATACTCTAATTTCAACACAAGATAAACCCTAAAAATGGGGTTTATCAGTGATATCACAGCCGATAGAACAGGCATTCATCATATGCATTTTTTATCTGTTTGTATGCTTTGACTACTTGAAATGGCTTGCCTATCTGTATAACATGCCTATTTGCTATTTGAATTATTTTCTTTATATGCTTCTACTTGTGATTTACTTGCATTGTAAGTAATTGTGTTTGCTACTGGGATTGAGGAGGTTCGGAAGGCGGTGGCGATGGGATCGCATGGAGGATAGGTTGATAAAGGTTGTGGGACAGCGGTGTTTGGTTAGAATAGAAATCCCCTAAGATAGATTATCCGGTTTAATTATGTTAAGGTTTATATTATGCTTATTTGTTTTAGTATGTTTTAAGTTTGAATTCTTGTGATGAATATGAAGTCTAGGATTGCCTTTGGCATCCCAGGGTCTTATATCCTACATCACTGGGCACTGTTACCATACTGAGAACCTCCGATTCTCATACCATATTTCTGTTGTGTTTTTCAGATGCAGGTCGCAACCTACTTAGGTGAGTTGTCTGGTTGGTGACAGGAGTGGAGGATTCGACATCTTTTTGAGTCTTTTGGTTTATTTTATATATGTCTCTCACTCTTGTATTTTGGTTTTGCCTAGAGGCTTGTATTTGAGAGAACAAAATTGTATAAGTTGTTTTTACTGTCTGATTCTTTTTGGTCTGTATATGGCTAGTCGGCTTAAACTCCGCGAGCCGTGGCTAGTTTCTTATGATATTATATACTTATCTTTTGTTGTATCCTATCTGTTTCTTGTGCTTTAAGTTAGTAGCTTCGTTAGTACATTTGCGCTTTTCAAATCCTGTTTTGAGCTATATTCTTTATCGGGCTTCTCGATTATATTAATCCTTTCTATATATTATATGTATGAGCTTAGAACTGTCGTGATCTCTGATTAACCTTTGCTTTACGACGCGAGGTAAAGCTTAGGCTAATTAGGGTGTTACATTTTGTGGTATCAGAGCGGTTCGTTCTCGTGAGCCTGAGGGATGGACCGATTGTGCTTCATTGCATACTCTGTGTGTCTTTTCTTTGATGCTATTAGATTATCTGCTTGATATTGCATATCATGCTTGTTTGTGAGTGCCTGTTTGGGATAATTGAAACACTAGGCTTTTGATATTGAGACTGATCACCTTGATATCGATTGTTTGGTGTAGACAGGAACCCTAATGGCCACTCGTGGACGAGGTCGAGCACGTTCACGAGAGAGTAAGAATGCGCAATCGGCTGACAACCATGCCGAATTCATGGTGGGAATGGGTAATTTGCCAAATAATATGGAGGCTAATGCTGCTGCAACTCTGCAAGCAGTGCAGAGATTGGGCCAACCGGCCGGGAACGGAAACGGGAATGGTGAAGGGAATGCAATGATAATGCTGAAGGAAATGGCGATAACACGGGTGGTTTTCTGATGACCTTGGCGACGTTCCTCAAGGTTCATTCGCCAATTTTCCGAGGATTAACTAATCCTACTGAAGTAGACAACTGGTTCCAGGATATGGAGCGTGCTTTATAGGCACAGCACGTTCTGAATAATCAATATGTGGAGTTTGCCACTTATCAGCTTGCGGGAGAGGCTCAACACTGGTGGCAAGCAGAGTGTTGCTTGCTACAGCTCCAGAACGCCGATGTTCCTTGGGATGTGTTTCAGACAGTGTTCATACCCTGGGTCAAGCTATGCGACTGGGGTTGATTGATGACAAAAGAGACCGACCTCTTCAGGTTGGATCGCCCCGACCTCTCCTTTAAAGAGTTTGGCCAAATCGCCATAAGAGGCCCAAGCAGGCCCAAACAAAGGGACACAGCCCAATCAAAAGGCAGCCAAAGCCTAGAAAGATAAAGGCGGTTCCCCTTAAAGATAAGATGACTTCACTCAAAGATAAGATAAGATAACTAACTTATCTCGAAGAAAGGTCACTCTCCGCTACTATAAATATACTGGAGCACCCAGGTATAACTCATACTCTGATTCTACAAAAAATACTTGCTCAATGCCCATGCTAACTTAAGCATCGGAGTCTCTTGCAAGTACCACCACCCTCCGATGATCAAGGATCAACAGCACCACCAGATCCAACAAGTCGGACATGATAGCTCTGGCCACCATAACAGATCTCATCCGAGATCGACCTTCAGTTTCAGGTAACCCTCGGAACATTGGCGCCGTTGCCGCGGAACCTGGAAGTCATTCCATCATCATGGCGGACAACCTTGACAACGACCACAACTCTGATTTGGAAAAAAATGCCACATAAGAACGCGGACATCACACCGAAAGATACATCTCAACCAAATGGAGATAAGCATTCGCCAAATACAGAAATCCTGGATGCCCTACAAGCTCAATAGGATCATCTCAAACAGCTCAAAAAAGAGGCCGAGCATCAACGAGATGCCGAGAGGGACCTCCAGAGAGAAATTAGGTGACGCCGAGAGCTAGAAGACAAGCTCATAAAGCTCGAGGCTGATCTCAAAGCTAAAACTGTTCAGTCCAGTCACGATGACAACTCCCACAAGGACCAAGATCCCTTCACCAAAGAGATCATGAAAGCTAAAGTTCCAAAGGATTTTAAAGCTCCCGACATGACCCCATACGATGGTACCTCTGATCCAAGCCATCATCTCAGCAATTTCAGAAGCAGAATGTATCTCACTGATGCCTCAAATGCCATTCGATGCAAAGCCTTCCCGACTACCCTAACAAAGACAGCAATAAAGTGGTTCGACAGTTTGCCTCCTAGATCCATCACAAGTTTTGACGACTTAGCCAAAAAATTCCTTGTCAGATTCTCCATCCAGAAGGACAAAGCTAAACATGCCCCGAGCCTATTAGGGATCAAGCAAGGAGATCGGGAAAGTCTTCGCAACTACGTGGAAAGATTCAACAAAGCGTGTCTGGACATACAAAGTCTGCCAACAGAAGCAGCCATCATGGGTCTCATCAATGGACTGCGAGAGGGACCCTTTAGCCATTCCATATCAAAAAAGCATCCAACATCTCTAAACGAGGTACAAGAACGGGCAGAAAAGTATATTAACATGGAGGAGAATTCTCGACTAGGAGAAACCTCAAAACCTGGATTCTCCTACCCTTCTCGGGACAAGGATAAAGAGTCCAGGAAAAAAGAAGATCAACCCAGTGAGAAGCCTAGAAAATACCACAATTACACCCCTCTTCAGGTGTCTCTTGTGGATGTTTACCGAGAAATATGCAATACTGAGAAGATCCCACCACCCCGCCCAATCAAAAACAAAAGAGGAGGGGGAAGTCGGACGGAGTATTGCGAAAACCACCGAATTTACAAATATCCTAATAACGAGTGCTTCGACCTAAAGAATGTCATAGAGAAATTGGCAAGAGAAGGGCGACTAGATCGGTACTTAGCCAACAAAGCGGATGAACCAAGAAAAAGAAGAAGGGACGAAGAGGTCGAACGGGTTGAACGACCACCCCACACTCCTGAGAGACATGTTCATATGATAAATGGAGGATTTACAGGAGGAGGGATCTCTAAATCATCTCGCAAAAGACACCTTAAAGAGGTATATCATGTCGGGGAAGGAGAGAGGTCATCCGACCTCTCCACTATTACCTTTACCCAAGAAGATGCAACATGCATCATCCTGGGGCATGATGATCCCATGGTCATTACTATCATATTGGCCAACGCTAATCTCCACAGGACACTGGTAGACCAAGGAAGCTCCACGGATATCTTGTTTAAATCCGCCTTCGACAAACTCGGTTTGCAAGATAAAGAGCTCAGAGCATATCCGAATAGCTTGTTCAGACTGGGAGACACTCTAATCTAACCACTTGGATATATCTCACTACACACAACCTTTGGAAAGGGAACCCGGTCAAGGACACTCAACATAGACTATATCGTAGTCGACGTGAGCTCAGCTTACAATGCCGTAATAGGTCGGACAACACAGAACCAGCTCGCCACAGTGGTCTCAACTCCGGAAGGGATCGTCATGATAAAAGGAGACCAAAAAATTGTGCAACATTGTTACAATGAAAGTTTGAACCTTAAAGGCAATCCCAAAGGAGAGAAAATCAACACTATCGAACTCGGGGGAGTTCGAGCTCGCGAGGAACTTCGTCCACAACATGAAGGCGAGACTGAAGAAGTCCAAATCGGCGATACCTGGGATAAGACAATAAATGTCGGGGCAACCTTAAAGGGAGACTTAAAGGAGCCTCTGATACAACTCCTAAAGGATAACGCCGACCTCTTTGCATGGAAGGCCGCAGACATGCTGGGCATAGATCCCAAACTAATGTGCCACAAACTGGTGGTATACCCAGGACCTCGGCCAGTGCAGCAGAAGCGTAGGAAGCTCGGACCGGAAAGGTCCCAAGCTGTGGAAGAGTAGGTACAAGCCTTAATGGAGGCAGGATTCATAAGGGAAGTCAAGTACCCACTATGGCTAGCCAACGTTGTCTTGGTAAAAAAGTCAAATGGGAAGTGGCGGATATGCACTGACTACACCGATCTCAATAAAGCCTGCCCAAAAGATCCCTACCCACTCCCAAGTATAGACACTCTAGTGGATGCCTCTTCCGGATACAAGTACCTCTCCTTCATGGATGCTTATTCAGGATACAATCAAATTCCAATGTATCCACCCGACCAAGAAAAGACTTCGTTCCTAACCCCAAAAGCAAATTACTACTATATCTTTATGTCATTCGGGCTCAAAAACGCAGGAGCTACCTACCAAAGATTGATGAACAAAGTCTTTGCAGACCACATTAGGAAACTAATGGAGGTTTACGTAGACGATATACTGGTAAAAACACAAAGTGAGGAATCCTTGTTGCCCGACCTCACCAAAGTGTTCGACACCATCAGAAAGCATGGTATGCGACTTAATCCCCCAAAATGCACCTTTGCAGTAGAAGCTGGCAAATTGTTGGGCTTCATGCTAAGGCAAAGAGGAATTGAGGTGAACCCAGATAAATGCCGGGCTATACTCGACATGAAAAGTCCGACCTGCGTCAAAGAGGTACAACAGTTCAACGGAAGACTGGCAGCCCTGTCCAGGTTTCTAGCCGGGTCAGCCATAAAATCTCTCCCCTTTTACGCCACACTAAGGAAAGGAAAGAGGTTTGAATGGACCATAGAGTGTAAGCAAGCCTTCCAAGATTTCAAAAATTTCTTGGGGCAACCACCCAATCTTACCCGACCACGGGAAGGAGAAGCACTCATATTATACCTCGCAGTAGGAAATCGGGCAATAGCCTCAGCACTAGTCAGAGAAGATGAAAGTGGGCAACAACCCATCTACTTCATCAGCAAAGCTCTACAAGGGGCCGAGCTAAGCTATCAAAAGATAGAAAAGTTTGCCTACGCTCTCATACTCACTTCTCGACGACTTCACCCGTACTTTCAAGCTCACACTATCCAGGTTCGGACCAACCAGCCCATAAAAGGCATCCTACAGAAGACAGACTTAGCTGGAAGAATCCTGCAGTGGGCAGTCGAGTTATCCGAGTTCGATATTCAATATGAAGCTCGAACAGCCATCAAATCACAGTATCTGGCCGACTTTATTGCCGAGTACATTGATACCCCGGGAACTCCCACAAAATGGAATCTCTACGTGGACGGCTCTTCAAACAAAACCGGGAGTGGCGCAGGTGTGATAATAGAAAGTGATCAGGGAACCCAAATCGAACTCTTGCTAAAGTTTGAATTCCCTGCTTCAAATAATCAGGCCGAATATGAGGCATTACTGGCTGGTTTAAGGCTGGCTAAGGAGGTAGGAGTTCAAAAGCTTACCATCTTCAGCAATTCACAAGTAGTTACCTCACAAATAGAAGGGAGGTACCAAGCTAAGGATCTGTTCCGAGGGTTACCTGAAACTAGAGGTCGATCTCGGACGAGATCTTCTGTACTGGTCGGAGATGACGTGTCCGGCTGGCTGGTGGCGGCCAGAGCTGTTGTGTCCGACTTGTTGGACTGGATGCACTTCTAATCCTTGGTCACCGGAGGGTGGGGGGTACCTGTAAGAGACTTCGATGCTTAAGTTAGCACGTGTATTAAGCAGGTTTTATGTAGAATCAGAGTATGAGTTATACCTGGGTGCTCCAGTGTATTTATAGTAGTTGTAGAGTGACCTTTCTGATAAGATAAGTTAGTTATCTTATCTTATCCCGTTTTGGATGAAGTCAGCTTATTTTCAAGGGAACCGCCTTTATCTCTATAGGCTGGGATTGCCTTTGGATTTGGGTCGTGTTCCTCTATTTGGGCCCTTTATTGGGCTTTCCTGTCGATTTGGCCGAGCTCTTTAGAAGAGGTCGGGTAGTCTGACCTGAAGAGGTCGGTCGCTTTATCGCCAATCATCCCGGGTCGGGTAACTCGACCCAGCGTATGAACAGTGCCCCTACTTGAGCTCGGTCTTCTTTTTTGAGGTCGAGTCCTTTGACTTCGATCTTTAGTGAAATCGAGTTCAAGCATTTTGTCGATTTCTTCCTTTTGTAGACTCTTTTTGAATGTAGAACGTTTTCCTCTAAAAGCGCGCGCTTTTATATCAGCGCTTTTTTTTTGGGAATGTGAGAGGGTTTAATACCTTCATTAATTGGTATTAATTGCCCTGTTTTCTCTTGGCTTTTATTTTGAATCTCTCAATCAAAAAACGGTTTCTCTTCTTCGCTCTTCTTCGTAACTTCTTCCTTTACTCTCTCATTTTCTGTTTCTTTCGTAGTTCCTTCCCGCAATGCCTGTTCTGCTACTGCTTTTTGAGGAAGTGGGGTGATTTCCAGATTCCTTCTATCTTCACAGTTTTCCGCTTTGAGGGGTGGCTCTGGTGCTTCTTCTCTTCAGCTTCCTTTTTATTTTCCAGGTTCGATTTTCTTCCTCTGTTTCTTTATATGTCTATTTTTTGAATTTCGCTAAGAGAAAGTTTGAATCTTTTCTACTTTTACTGTACCTGATGTGTTCTGGAATTTCTTCATTTTTGGTGTGAATCTTTTTTCTTTTCTTGTTGCCTGAATCTAAAAATTGGGGCTTTTGCATGTTTGTTGTTGTTTCCGCTTGTGCCTTTGATGGTGGTTTTGCTTGATTCTGAAAAAGTTTGCGTCTTTGGTGATTTTCTGCTGGGCATTTTTGATTTTGACAATGCTTTGGCTGATAGACTGTAGGAAGGTAGTGACTTTGTGTTTTTTACTTTGCTTTCGTTTTGAAACCTTATTTTCTCCTTTGATGAGTGCCGGGACGTAAGCTGTAGAATTTTCTTGAAACCTTGCTTTGTTACTGCCTCCAAAGGATGCCCCAGGGCTTTGGTTTGAGTCTTGGGGTTTTCCTTTCCTGTTTGTTCGTCTGTCGAGTTGTTTTGCCCCTCATCCGAGATGTTTTGTTAGTAATCCACTCTTCTTTTCTTATTGTAGGATTTAGTTGGCCTCATGTCTTCTCGCAATAACGTTGTAGAGATGTCTTCCCAGGTTCCCGAAGGCATGGCCGATTGGGTGGACTCGATGGTTCTTATGTGTGTCTCTTTGGTTGATTCCGAGTTTTGTGTGCAGCTTAGGCAGTTTCATAGGGTGTGTAGTAATCCTGGTGATGAGAAGAATTATGAACTTGTCCCTCCCTCTTCTGAGGAGAGAGTTTGTTTCTCTACTCGGGTTGTTAATGATCGCCCTTTTTTCTATGCTTATGACTTCTTCTTTGTTCAGCTGGGTATCACCCTTCCTTTTACTGAGTTTGAGACCGACCTGTTATGGTCCTGTAATGTTGCTCCCTCTCAACTTCACCCTAATTCCTGGGGTTTCATTAAAATTTTTCAATTGTTGTGTAATGGTTTTGGTATCCCTACCTCGCAATCTCTCTTTTTCTACCTATTTGTTTTGACAAAGCCTGGAGTAGTGAAAAAGAAGGCAGCGTGGGTCTCCTTCCGATCTTCCCAGGGAAAGAAGGTCTTTTCCATGTTTGATGAATCATTTCGCGATTTTAAGAACTATTTTTTCAAGGTCCGAGCTGTTGAAGGGGCTCGGCCCTTCTTCCTGGACGAGAATGATGAGCCCGCCTTTCCCTTGGAATGGCAAAAAGATGTGAGAGTGTCCAGATATACGTGGAAAATGTTGGATGAGGCTGAGCGAGCTTTTGTGACTGTCTTGGAAGAACACTGGGGTCAATCCCCCTATCTTGATACAAAGAAATTTTTAACCAATCCCTCTCTTCTTCAAACTGAGCTGGGTATTTTGCGTTTCCTTTGTTATCTGTCTATATTGCTTGTGAATGCCTTTCCGACTTGTAGCTTAATTTCTTACTGTTGTGTCTTAATTGCAGAGGCGATGAAGAATAATGAATCCATGAAGGCTTTTAAGAGGGCGCAGAAGGCGACTACTGCCAAAAACATCTCGGCTAAGGCGGCTGGGGAGGGATCTTCCCAAGTGCATGTGAAGCCATCCATGCCGAGTTCTCCCGGGATGAGGAAGGTGATCCCTACTCCCCGAGTTCGTCTGGCTGACCCTCTTCCAACTTCTGCTGCTACTTCTGTCGCTCCTCCCAATAAGAAACAAAAAATAGTTGAGCCCTTTGACCTCGATGCTCCCGACTTTAATGCTATTGAGTTTGTGGATCAGCAAATCGGCCCCTATGGCGCCCTGTCTATGGACGATGTGTCCATCCTTCATTATTTGGAATTTATGACCCGAAACAGCATAAAGATGGCGTTTATGGGGGATGCTCTGCACCGAACTGCTCAGAATCTACCTCTCCATGCCACCAAAGCATTTATAGAGGAGGCAAAGCAAGAGTTCGACCGGATGAAGGGGTTAAAGGAGGAGCTCGAGGTGAAGGTGGCCAAGTTGGAAAAAGATCTAGAGAACGAGAAGGCGAGTTCCCTTTCTTTGGCAGCTTCTGTGCGGTTGGCCAAGGACACGGCAATGATGCATAAGGATAGTTATGTTATGTCCTATCGGGAGGTGATGCGCCTGAGGGGGGAGCTGGAGAGCGCCCGGGAAGATTATTCTGAACTTCAAGGTCATCTTGTTGGCAGCGTGACTGCTGCTTATGAGAACCTGAAGGAGCAAGTTCGGGTTATTGCTCCCGAGGCCGACCTGACCCTCTTTAGTCTGGATAATGTTGTCAAGGATGGTAAGATTGTCCCTGATGATGAGGATGATGATAATGTCGAACTTCCCCCTGTGTCCTCTGCTAAGGTGTCGACTTCTGCTGTTCCTACCGAGGTCGACCCTCCTGCCTCTGATCCTGACTGCTAGATCTTAAACCGAGATGACGGTACTGTGGATGCTGTTCCTCTCCAGACTGGCCCTCCATCTCCTGCTAAAAAGTCTTCTGACCCTTAGCTTCATTTATTCTGGATATTTATATAGTTGGCCCGGCTTGTGGGCTTTTTAAACTCTTTATGTTTTGTTAACTGCTGACACTTTCTTGTTGCTTGCCTAGCAACTTTTATTTTTGAAAAACAAAAGGTAGCTCGCTTAGCTTTTTAAGGTAGGTTTCGGTGGCCTCCAAGGCTTTTATAACTTTTTGTAGACTATATCATGCTTTTTGTGCTTAATTTGGTATCTCTTCTGTTTTCTGAGAATGTTGGAACCTTGCAGCTTGACTTTTTTGGATTTGCTTTGTACTTTTGTAGCTTGAATCCTTTGTGGTTGTGGTTATGTGGGTCTAACTTGTTTTTTGGTTTTTTTTGCTCTTGCTCGTATTTTTGTCGATCTATAATCGATTTCTTCAAGTTAGTCTTCCATGTTGTTTTGGTAGTCTTGTTCCGGTTTTCTCAGGGGTTACCTTTGTAACTTGCTTTGTAGTAGGGCGACTTCTTTACGTCGTTATTTTCTAAGTTATTTTTGTAATCCTCTTTCTTGGATCTTTGTCAGATCTCTTTCAGGGATTGCTTTTATAACTTTTTAGTAGTAGGAGTCCGACTTCGTTATATTGGTCTCCTTTAAGTTATTTTTGCAAATAACTTTTTAGTAGTAGGAGTCCGACTTCGTGATATCGGTCTCCTTTAAGTTATTTTTGCAAATAACTTTTTAGTAGTAGGAGTCCGACTTCGTTATATCGGTCTCCTTTAAGTTATTTTTGCAAATAACTTTTTAGTAGTAGGAGTCCGACTTTGTTATATTGGTCTCCTTTTAGTTATTTCTGCAAATAACTTTTTAGTAGTAGGAGTCCGACTTCGTTATATCGGTCTCCTTTAAGTTATTTTTGTAGTCCTCTTTTTTAGACCTGTGTCAGGTCTCTTTCAGGGACTACTTGTATAACTTTTTAGTTTTGGGCTGACTTTGTTATGTCGGGCCCTTCTAAGTTAAAGTAATCCTCTTTAATAGGGTTGGCCAGACCTCTTTCCAGGGTTTACTTATAACTTGGGTTGACTTGGTCCGACTTCTTAATGTCGGCCAGTCTTTAAGTTATTATTTTAGCAATCCGTAAGACCTCGTTAGGTTCTTTTTTAGATCACTTTCGATAACTTCTTACATTATTCTGTGTTCATCTTTGCCGATTTGTAGAAAGTGGTTGTCATCTTTAGATCGTCCTTTGGGTGAATCGCGTTTTCACCTTTATCAGACGGTTATCTTTATCGTGATCGTGCAGTGAAATTATTTTTCACTTTCTGCCGATCTGTTGCTTTATAATCGGACGATGAATACTTCAGATTAATGCGTCTTGAAATCTTGTAGAATATCTAATATATATTTATTCAAAGGAAAGTGCAAATATGCACATGTGGGAATTTTTCATCCCTTTATGTCAAATAGTGTTTGAGTCTCAAGTTGGTGCCTCATTAAAAAACCTTTTCAGGAAAAAGAGTGCATCCAATGGTGAGATCTTTTACTTTTCTAGCTGTAGTACCTTCTTAGGTTGCAGGCGTGCCATGATTTGGGGAGCTCTCGTCCATCGAGTTCGGACAGTCCGTAGTAGCCCTTTCCGAGTACTTTTACAACTCGGTAGGGTCCTTTCCAGTTTGCTGCCAACTTTTCTTCTCCTGGTCGAGTTGTTCCAATATCATTTCGGATTAGGATGAGGTCGTTCTCCGTGAAACTTCTTGGCACTACCTTTTGATTATATCTGGAAGCCATTCGACGTTTTAGTGCTTCTTCCCTGATCCGAGCTCTTTCCTGAATTTCAGGTAGTAGGTCGAGTTCTTCCTTCTGAAGTTGAGAGTTGGCCTTTTCATTGTAGTGGACTGCTTTGGGTGACCCTTCCTCGATCTCTACTGGGATCATTGCCTCCACTCTGAATGCTAGTCGAAAGGGTGATTCATTTGTCGTGGAGTGTGGCGTCGTTCGATATGCCCATAGGACTTGCGGAAGTTCTTCGGCCCAAGATCCCTTTGCATCTTGTAGTCTCCATTTTAGCCCTGCCAATATGACTTCGTTGGCAGCTTCGGCCTGTCCATTGGCTTGAGGGTGTTCGACGGAGGTGAACTGGTGCTTTATATTCAAGTCGGCTATTAGTCTCCTGAAGCTTGCGTCCGTGAATTGAGTGCCATTGTCCGTGGTTATGGAGTATGGAATCCCGAACCTCGTGACAATGTTCCTGTATAGGAATTTCCGACTTCTTTGAGCGGTGGCGCTGGCTAGGGGCTCTGCCTCAATCTATTTTGTAAAATAATCTACTCTGACTATGAGGAATTTTACTTGTCCTGATCCCTGGGGAAAGGGTCCGAGAAGATCAAGTCCCCATTTTGCAAATGGCCAGGGCGAGGTTACACTGATGAGCTCTTCTGGCTGGGCGATGTGGAAGTTGGCGTGTTTTTGACATGGTGGACATGTCTTTACAAATTCTATTGCTTCCTTTTGTAGGGTTGGCCAATAAAATCCCGCTCGAAGTACTTTTTTTGGCAAGAGCTCGTGCTCCGAGATGATTGCCACACATGCCGCCGTGTACTTCTTCCAACACTTCCTTTGTGTTGTTGGTCGGCACGCATTTAAGTAGTGGTATTGAGATCCCTCTTTTGTACATGATGTTGTTTATAATAGTGTAGTATTGTACCTCCCTTTTTAATCTTTTCACCTCTTTTTCCTCCGTGGGGAGCATCTCTGCTTTGAGGTAGTTAATTATGGGGGTCATCCACCCTTGGTCCTGACTTGTGATGGCTAGGATTTTTTCTGCTTCTGATATTGACGGGTTCTGTAGCATTTCCTGGATGAGGCTTCTATTGTTGCCCCCTGGTTTGGTGCTGGCTAGTTTTGAGAGTGTGTCAGCTCAGGCATTTTGCTCGCGGGGTATGTGGTAGATTTTATATTCCCCAAGTTGTCCGAGCTGTTCCTTGGTTTTATCCAAATACTTTTTCATGGTGGAATCTTTTGCTTGATAGCTCCCTGTTATCTGCGAGGTGAATACTTGTGAATCGTTGTAAATGTTGAGTTTTTTAGCTCCAACCTCTGTAGCCAGCTTCAAACCGGCTAATAACGCTTCGTATTCCGCCTGGTTGTTCGAGGCCGGGAATCCGAACTTGAGGGAGAGCTCAACTTGGGTTCCTTGGTTGCTTTCTATTATCATGCCTGCGCTGCTTCCAGTCTTATTTGAAGAACCGTCCACGTAGAGATTCCATTCTGTGGGGTCTCCAAGGCATCTGTGAATTCTGCGATAAAATCGGCTAGGTACTGTGATTTAATGGCCGTCCAAGCTTCATATTGGAGGTCGAATTCTGATAACTCGACTGCCCATTGTAAAATTCTGCCTGCTAAATCTGTTTTCTGCAATATTCCTTTTATGGGCTGGTTGGTTCGAACCTTAATGGTGTGAGCCTGGAAGTACGGGCGAAGTCGTTGAGATGTTAGAATGAGAGTATAGGAAAACTTTTCTATTTTCTGGTAGTTCAGCTCGGATCCTTGTAGTGCTTTGCTAATGAAGTAGACGGGTTGTTGCCCACTTTCGTCTTCTCTGACTAGTGCTGAGGCTATTGCCCGGGTTTCTACTGCGAGATATAGTACGAGTGGTTCTCCTTCTCGTGGTCGAGATAAGATAGGCGGTCGTCCTAAGAACTCCTTGAAGTCTTGGAAGGCTTGTTCGTATTCTATCGTCTATTCGAACTGTTTTCCCTTCCTTAAAGTAGCATAGAAGGGGAGAGATCTTATCGCTGCCCCTGCTAGGAATCTAGATAGGGCAGCCAATCTCCTGTTGAGTTGCTGCACTTCTTTGACACGGGTCGGGCTCTTCATGTTGAGTATGGCTTGGCATTTATCCGGGTTTGCTTCAATTCCTCTTTGTGTGAGCATGAAACCTAGGAATTTGCCTGCTTCTACCGCAAAGGTGCATTTTGCCGGATTAAGTCGCATGTCGTGCTTCCTTTTGGTGTTGAACACTTGAGCCAGGTCGGACAATAATGTATCTTCGCTTTGTGTCTTTACCAACATGTCGTCCACATAGACTTCCATGATCTTTCCAATGTGGTCTGAGAAGACTTTATTCATCAGCCTTTGATAAGTAGTTCCTGCGTTCTTGAGACCGAAAGGCATTACGATGTAGCAGTAATTTGCTTTTGGTGTTAAAAACGAGGTCTTTTCTTGATCTGGTGGATACATGGGGATTTAGTTGTATCCCGAGTATGCGTCCATAAACGAGAGGTATCTATATCCGGAGGAAGCATCTACCAGAGCGTCGATACTTAGGAGTGGGTAAGGATCTTTTGGGCAGGCTTTGTTGAGATCGGTGTAATCGGTACACATTCGCCACTTCCCATTTGATTTTTTCACCAAGACGACGTTGGCTAGCCATAATGGATACTTGACTTCTCTTATGAATTCTGCCTCCAGTAGTGCCTGTACCTGCTCTTCCACCGCTTGGGATCGCTCTGGCCCAAGTTTTCTTCGTTTCTGCTGCACCGGCCGAGATCCCGGATAGACCGCCAACTTATGGTACATTAGCTTGGGGTCTATACTCGGTATATCTGCGGCTTTCCATGCGAAGAGATCGACATTATCGCGTAAGAATTGTATCAGTAATTCTTTTGAGTCTCCTCTTAGGATCGTTCCGATATTAGTTGTTTTGTCTGAGGTGTCTCCGATTTGAACCTTCTCTATCTCGCCTTCCGGCTGCGGACGGAGTTCTTCTCGTTGCTGAACTCCGCCGAGCTCAATTATATGAAACTCTTCTCCTCTGCCTCTGAGGTTTAGACTTTCGTTATAACAGCAGCGTGCCATCTTTTGATATGCTTTTACCGTGGCTATCCCTTCTGTAGTTGGGAATTTCATGCATAGATGTGGAGTTGAGACTATTGTGCCGAGTTGATTGAGTGTTGTCCGACCTATTAGGGCATTGTAGGCTGAACTTACGTCGACTACGATGTAGTCTATCTTGAGGGTCCTGGATTGGTTCCCTTTTCCGAAGGTCGTGTGTAGCGATACGTATCCCAGTGGTTGTACCGGGGTATCTCTAGTCCGAACAGACTATTCGGGTATGCTCTAAGCTCCTTTTCGTCTAAGTCGAGTTTGTCGAAGGCTTTTTTGAATAAGATGTCGGCAGAACTCCCTTGGTCTACTAATGTGCGGTTTAGATTGGTGTTTTCCAGTATGATAGTGATGACCATGGGGTCGTCGTGTCCCGAGATGATGCCGGATACGTCCTCTTTAGTGAATGTTATCATAGGGATGTCGGGTGCTTCCTCCTTTCCCTCGACATGATATACTTCTTTGAGATATATTTTTTGGGATGATTTGGAGATCCCGCCTCCTGCGAATCCCCCGTGTATCATGTGGACATGTCTTTCTGGTGTCCGAGGTGATCGCTCAGCTCGTCCGTCATCTTCGTCCCTTCGTCTCTTTCTTTGGTCATCATCTCGGGTAGCCAGAAAGCGATCTAATCTCCCTTTTCTCACCATTTTTTCTATGATATTCTTTAAGTCGAAGCACTCGTTGGTGGAGTGCCCTCGAACTCGGTGGTATTCACAATATTCCTTCCGGTTTCCTCCTCCTCTTTTGCCTTTGAATGGCCGTGCTGGGGGAATTTTCTCCGTATGGCAGACCTCTTTGTATACATCGACCAGGGATACTCTGAGAGGAGTGTAATTATGGTATTTTTTGATTTTTTTCCCTTGTCGATCTTCTTTCCTTTTGGATTCCTTGTCTTTGTCTCAGTAGGAGGCCCCGAATTTTGAGGTTTCTCCCAGCCGAGCATTCTCTTCCATGTTGATGTATTTTTCTGCTCGCTCCTGTACTTCGTCTAAGGAGCTGGGGTACTTCTTTGATATAGATTGGCTAAAAGGTCCCTCTCGTAGGCCATTGATGAGTCCCATGATGGCGGCCTCTGTTGGTAAACTTTGTATGTCCATGCATGTTTTGTTGAATCTTTCCATGTAGTTGCGGAGACTCTCCCGATCTCCTTGCTTGATCCCTAGCAAACTGGGTGCGTGCTTGGCCTTATCCTTCTGGATGGAGAATCTGGCCAGGAACTTTCTGGCCTGGTCGTCAAAGTTTGAGATGGACTTTGGAGGTAAGTTGTCGAACCATCTGATCACTGTCTTCGTGAGGGTTGTTGGAAAAGCTTTGCAACGAACGGCATCTGAGGTATCGGTAAGGTACATTCTGCTCCTGAAATTGCTGAGATGATGGTTGGGATCTGTGGTGCCGTCGTACAAAATCATATCCGGGAGTTTGAAGTCTTTTGGAATTTTGGTTTTCATGATTTTCCTGGTGAATGGATCTTGTTCTTTGCGTGAATTTTCCTCAGGAGTAGTCCGAGGAGTTTTCGATTTGAGATCGGCTTCTAATTGCTGTAGTTTTTCTTCCAATTCTCGATGTCGCTGTACCTCTCTTTGTAGATCCTTTTTGATTTCTCGTTGTTGTTGGGTTTCTTTCTCAAGTTGTTTCAAGCAATCTTGAAGTGCCTCTATTGCTCCTGGATTTGATGAATTTTTGTCTCCGTTGGATTCCGGGGTGTCTTTTAGTGTGGTGTCCGCATTTTTGTGCGGCGTTCTATTTTCTAGATCTGAATCGTGGTCGTTGTCATGGCCGTCTGCCATGGTGTTGGGATGACTTCCAGGTTCCCCGGCAACGGCACCAATGTTCCGAGGGTTACCTGAAACTACAAGTCGATCTCGGACGAGATCTTCTGTACTGGTCGGAGATGACGTGTCCGGCAGGCTGGTGGCGGCCGGAGCTGTTGTGTCCGACTTGTTGGACTGGATGCACTTCTGATCCTTGGTCACCGGAGGGTGGGGGGTACCTGCAAGAGACTCTGATGCTTAAGTTAGCACGGGTATTAAGCAGGTTTTATGTAGAATCAGAGTATGAGTTATACCTGGGTGCTCCAGTGTATTTATAGTCGTTGTATAGTGACCTTTCTGATAAGATAAGTTAGTTATCTTATCTTATCTTATCCCGTTTTGGATGAAGTCAGCTTATTTTCAAGGGAACCTCCTTTATCTCTATAGGCTGGGATTGCCTTTGGATTTGGGTCGTGTTCCTCTATTTGGGCCCTTTATTGGGCTTTCCTGTCGATTTGGCCGAGCTCTTTAGAAGAGGTCGGGTAGTCTGACCTGAAGAGGTCGGTCACTTTGTCGCCAATCATCCCGGGTCGGGTAACTCGACCCAGGGTATGAACAAGATCCTACCATGAAAAAATATCTGGACAAAACTAGAGAACAACTCGGACAATTCGGGGAATATGACGTCCAACATATACCTCGAGAATAGAATGCTCGGGTGGATGCACTCTCAAAATTAGCCAGCACCAAACCAGAGGGCAATAACAGAAGCCTCATCCAGGAAACATTGCAAAGCCCATCGATCTCGGAGGAAGAAAAGGTCCTAACCATATCAAATTAGGATCAAGGATGGATGGCCCCCATAATCAACTACCTCAAGTCAGAGACACTCTCCACAGATAAGAAAGAGGCAAAGATGTTACCTACTACATTATAGTAGGTAACATCTTATATAGGAGAGCTCAACACCCCTCCTAAAATGCGTACCAACTTCCAATACAAGGGAAGTCCTGGAAGAAGTACACAGCAGTATGTGTGGCAACCACTTGGGGGCACGAGCTCTTTCCAAAAAGGTACTCCGAGTAGGGTTCTTCTGGCCAACTTTGCAAAAAGAAGCAACTGAGTTCGTTAAAACGTGTCCACCATGTCAGAAGCATGCTAATTTCCATATCGCTCCACCAGAGGAGCTCATCAGTGTTACATCACCCAGGCCATTCGCAAAATGGGGGCTCGACCTCCTCGGACCCTTTTCCCCGGGGGTCGGGACAAGTCAAGTTTCTCCTGGTAGGGGTAGACTATTTCACAAAATAGATTGAGGTAGAGCCCCTAGCTAATGCCACCGCTTAAAGAAGTCAGAAATTTCTATACAGGAACATTATTACAAGGTTCGGGGTCACTTACTCCATCACCACAGATAATGGCACCCAATTCACTGACATAGGTTTCAGGAACTTGGTAGCTGACTTGAAAATAAAGCACCAATTCACATCCGTAGAACACCCACAAGCCAACGGACAGGCAGAAGCTGCCATCAAAGTCATACTAGCTGGGTTAAAACGGAGACTACAGGACGCAAAAAGAGTTTGGGCCGAAGAGCTCCCACAAGTCCTATAGGCATATCGGACAACTTCGCACTCCACCAAAGGAGAATCACCCTTCCGAATCGCTTACGGAATGGAGGCAATGATCCCAGTGGAGATAGAAGAGGGATCTCCCAGAATGATCCTCTACAATGAAGAAGCCAACTCGCAAAGGCAAAAGGAAGAGCTCGACCTACTTCCAGAAGTCCGAGAAGGAGCTTGGATTAAAGAAGAAGCACTAAAGCGTCGAATGGCTTCAAGGTATAATCAGCAAGTAGTCCAACGAAGTTTCGCCAACAACGATCTTATCTTGATCCAAAATGATATCGGAGCAGGTCGATCAGGAGAAGGGAAGCTAGCAGCTAACTGGAAAGGACCTTACCGAGTTATAGAGGTACTGGGAAAAGACTACTACAAAGTGTTCGACCTCAAAAGGTGAGAGCTACTAAGGTCATGGCATGCCTGTAACCTAAGAAGGTACTATAGTTAGAAAGTAATAAAGATCTTGGGCCAAGGTGCACTCTTTTTCCTTAAAGGGTTTTTCAATGAGGCGCGAGGCCAAGATCTACAAATTTGCCCGACTTAGAAGGGTAAGCGCTGATAAACCCATATTTTATGATGTATTTTGCACTCAAATTTAGTGTTTCTATCAATTCTTCACCCACTTATTCATGTAAATTGTATGGTTTTACTATTTATTCCTTATTTTATGATATATGTGAAAAATATGTTTCCTATGCTTTAAAAATATTAAATTTAATTATCCTTTATTACCATTCGATGCCGTGATTTGTGTGTTAAGTATTTTCAGGTCTCATAGGGCAGGAATGGCTTAAAGGACAGAAAGGAAAAATACAAAAATGGAAGGAAAGCACAAAAATGGAGTTTTGAAGAAAAGGCAGCGACACGAACGCGTGCCTAGCGCGAAATGGCAGCGACGCGTACGCGTGGAAGATGCGGACGCGTGCCTTGAGCAGAACACAGATAACGCGTACGCATGACCGACGCATACGCGTGACAAGAAAAACTCCCAGATGACGCAAACGCGTGACCCACACGAACGCGTGACAGACGTCACGTACAAGAATCTGCAGAAAACGCCCCCAGCGAATTCTGGACCCTTTTTCGGCCCAATTCTGAATCCAGAAACACAGAATATAAGCCAGAGAATGGAGGAATCAAAGAAACAACTCGTGATACATTCATAATACATAATTTTAGGATTAGATGTAGTTTTAGAGAGAGAGGTTCTCTCCTCTCTCTTAGGATTAGGATTTAGGATTTCTATTATGTTTAAGCTATGATCTCTTCAATCATAGGTTCAACATTCCTTTAATTTATTTTCTACTTTTATTTATTCTATTACTTTAATTGTCATTTATCTTTTCATTATTGATTTACAAACTTTCCATGTTAAGGATTTGAATTTATGTTTAAATGCAATTTGAGGTGTTTCAGATTAATTATTGTTCTATTTATGATGCTTTCAATTCAATTTAGATTTAATTTCCCCTTTTGGCTTTGGTTAAGTAATTAGCAACACTTGAGTTATCAAACTCAGCTGTTGATTGAAATTGGAATTCTCTGCTGGTTAATTTGTACTCCAATAACTCTAGTCTTTCCATAGGAGTTGACTAGGACTTGAGGATCAAATTAATTAGTCCACTTGACTCTCTTTTGTTTAGCAAGGGTTAATTTAAGTGGGAGCAGAATCCAATTCTCATCACACCTGATAAGGATAACTAGGATAGGACTTCAATTTCTTATACCTTGCCAAGAGATTTTATTATTATTAATTTATTATTTTTTCCGCCATTTAAATTACTTGTTCCTTATTTCAAAAAACCCAAAAATACACTCTTACTCATAACCAATAATAAATCATACTACCCTGCAATTCCTAGAGAGACGACCCGAGGTTTAAATACTTCGGTTATTTATTTTTATTGGGTTTGCTTAAGTGAAAAACAAATTTTTGTATGAAAAGATTATTGCTTGGTTTAGAAACTATACTTGCAAGGAGAATTTATTGTAAATTCTAAACCATCAATCTTCAGTTCATCAAAATGGCGCCGTTGCCGGGGAATTGCAACTGTGTGCCTTATTATTGGTTACTGCAAATATTTTCTTTTACCTATTTATTCGTTCTTATTTTTGTTTTATTTTAATTTTTAATTGGTACTATGAGTTCTCACCCCTGTTGCTTTGAGTTTGGTGCTAATAATGTTGAAAGGAATGGAAGCTATAACAGGAACATGCATCAAGGTCAAAACAATCAGAGATGGACGAAGCCACGAGGATCTGATCAATCCTTTAGGCAATAACACCTTCCAAACTACCATGGACAACAACCATTCTGTGATGCATACCAAGACAATAGTTATAGTGGATCCCTTCGTGACAAACCACCTCCACCAAATTACTATGGTCAAGAGCCATTCCGAGGTGCGTACTAAAATGATAGATATGGTGGACCCCCTTATACCAACAAGCCCCATCATATGCCTATGAACCACCTCCTCAACATAGCTTTGAACCACCATACTCACATGCCCCCTATTACCATTCACCTCCATATGACCTTAACCCTTATCCACCCCAATTCCAACCCAATTACTCCCAAGAACCACCACTTCCCTATGCACAATGTCCATATCTATCACCCCAAGAATCAAGGGAGCGTCTCAAGAAAACAGTGTCAAAATTTCATGCCACACTTCACCAATCGAATCAAGCAATAAATCGACTGCCTTCCCGACGTTCGGACACTCAAGGAACCCACATGGTTTCATGTGGGCAATCTAATGAAGAACGCAGCATGAAGGAAATACTAGAAACCCCACTAGACAGTAAGGAGCATGATTTTATACTGGAACAAGTGGAGGAAGCTAAAATTATCAAGAAGAATTGGTTGAAGACTTAGGAGATGCTGAACCTCCATGGGAATCCAGAATTGAGGAGAATTCCGTCAAGAATTTTGCAGTTGATGCTAAGGAGGATAGTGCACAACCCCCAAAGTAGGAATCTTATGAAGAGATGGAGGAACAACTCCAGAGGCAAGTTTCCTTGACAATGATAATAAGTCAAATCCTCCTAGTAATGAACTTGCATCCGCAAGTGAATTCTTTGAGATGGAAGAATCTTCCCCAGGTGAATACAAAGATGATGCGGAGGTAGACTTTTCACAACCTCCAACCTATGATTTGAGTGATGAGGAAGATATCGAAGACTTTGATCAAGATGTGGTTGAAATTAAAGAAGTTCGCAAGGAAGTGGAGGAATTCACAGAAGAACACAAGGGAGTAGAGCTTGCAAAACCACTGGAAACACATATCCCGAGGCCATTACCACCCAATACAAAATTCAAGTGGGTAAAATACTTAGCTTTTATCTTTACTTTTCCACTTGAATATGGCTTGCTTGAAACAGATGGTCAGCTTAAAGTTCTTTGTTTAAGATTAAAAGGGAAATGGTTCGTACTCAGAGCTGGTATGCAAGATTCAATAAGGTTCCACGCTTCAATTTTGAAGTGCAAGGATTGGTTTCGAGTTCAATTGAATGGGTCTTGGAAGATGTTTGGTCATCTCGGTGAGAATACAACTTCCAAACCGCTCGGCTGGAAAAATATAAATCGAGACAAAGGCGGATGCAAAAGCAAGGTTTGGGATCCTGGAATCTATTCTGACATTCAACACCCCGGAAACCTGAGAACCTGTTTGAAACTGCTCAAGGGCTTCACATGCCTAGTCTGGGATCCCGGAGGCTGTTGACATTCCAAACAGTGGTGGAGATTTTTGGATGAATTCAAGCACAAGCCACCATAACAAAGTACTCCCCAAATGTCCAACTTAAGGACTTTAACTAAAAGTGCTAGGTGGGAGACAACCCACCATGGTATGATCGTTCCTTTTTCAATTTCAATTTTATTTCGTTTTGTTTGTTTCTAAATTTTATTTTATTCTATTTTCATTGAACCTGAAATTATTCATATCACCTACATTAGCACTGCATATTGCATACCGCATAATTGCATAAAAAAAAGCATGCACGCGACGCGTAAGCGTCGCTGACGCATCCGCGTCATAGTTGCGTTGGGAAGAAAATAAAATTGAACAGAAAGTCATGCGAATGCGTGGCTGGAGGCGTGCCTTAGGCACAAATATGCCCACGCGACCGCGTCCGCGTCGTTTGCGAAATAGCCTCCCTATGCGTCCGTGTCACCCACGCGAACGCGTGGCCCTGTGAAATCGACGTAAATGGGTGTATGGTAGTAAGTTATGATGGAGTGGGGCTGGAACCATGCTAGAAGCACAAGCCCTACCACACGAATGAGTCCCCACGCGTCCGCGTCATTTTTAAAAGAAAGGCCATTCACGCGTGCGCGTCAACCACGCGGACACGTCACCCTGAATTTTGGCAATGAGCATATGAAACAGAGAGTTGCGCGAACGTGAGGCTGCTCTCGCGCCAATCGCACAAATCAGGCCACGTGATCGCGTGACCCACGCATCCGCGTCACCTGAACTTTTCACACACCACGCGAACGCATGCTCCACGCGTCCGCATCACATCTGACGCATAGTTTAACTAGATCTGCGCCAGAATTCTTATCTTTTCTTCCCCAATCCTAATTATCTTTCTATTATCATTCTTTCTTCTTTCTTTCTTTCTTTCTTTTTCATCTTTTTAACTTCTTATCCTTATTCTCTTTCATTCTATTTTACTTAATTTATTTGCATACTTTCATTCATTGTATTTTAATTTTGTGCATATTTTTATTTTCTTTTCTAAATTTATTATTTTTCCATTGGTGTTACATTTTCATATTCATCTGTTATATCTTTTCTGGTATTATTCTTGTGCTTCATGACTTTTTTTATTCTGATTGGGTATTATTATTCATAAGTCAATGTTGATCTTTTCTGATACTTGTATTCCTTTTGCATTGACATGAGCTTCTACTATCTTGCATTACCCACACTCTCTTATCCCTTTGTTGCAATTTTTGCACTATTGATATGCCGTTTGCTTCTACTATCTTCTCTCTTGCATGTTGTAGCTACCATGTAACTGAGACTCTCATTATTTGGCATTAACCCAACCATATTTTATTTGTTTCCTATCTTTGTTCTTGGGTTACCTTTCTTCTTTTTTCTTTTTCTTTCAAGATGACCACTGGGAAAGGAAAGGAAAAGAACTTCTACATGGGGTGACAGACAAGTCCATCTGCACAATCTTTAGAGAAAAGCGTTAGTTGTAGCAACCCGTCCACTTGTACATCTCAGCACGCACCGAGGATGGTGCAATCTTTAAGTGTGGGGAGGTCGATACCGATCTCCATGGGTTAGTTATTTTCTTCTCAACACCAATGTCTTATTTTCTTTATTAGTTCATTGTTGCATTTGTATGTTTCATTGCATGTTTGCTTGATTTTGTGCATTTAGCTGCTACTTGGTTAAAGTAATAAATTTCTTTTCAAGACTCTATTTTATAATATTTCACTAATTTAAATTGAAAATTTTTTGTGTTAAACTTGTTTGAAGATTGTAAATTGGAACATGAATTATAGCTAAGAACACACAACCTGTGAGATTTTTGAGCTTATTTATATGGTTACATTATTTAACCATAAATTTTTATTCTTGTGTGCTTTCTTCTCTATGATTGCAATCTTTGCTTTGTTCCATTCTATATGTCCAATATTTAGTGTATTTACATACTTGCATATGATTGAGGCCATTACTTGTTTAGCTCACTTATCTCAAATAAGCCTACCCTTTAAATCACCCTTGTCAGCCACTTTGAGCCTATTAAATCCCATTTGTTCTATATTTTACCACATCACTAGCCTTAAGCAGAAAAACAATTAATTATCCCAATTGAATCTTTGGTTAGCTTAAGTTAGAGATGGTATGTCAATTAAGTGTGGGAAAACTGTGGGAACATAGGTTAATAAGGGAATGTGTTATGTTTTTTTACAATTGATAAATTATTGGAAATTCGGGTACCTACTCATGTGAAACCAGAAAAATCAAATATCCATGTGCATTGATATGTTACGGTTTGCTTTTATATATACATAAAAAAATATTTAATAAATAAGTAAATAAATAAGGGGACCAAATTACCCCAATGCTAAGTTAAGGAAAAGATCAATGCATATGTGATAAAAATTAAAAGAAAGGTTGATGCACGAGTATAAAAAAATGGGAATTATGGGTAGCTAAGCATGATTTTAGAGTTACATAGAGAGTATGTGTATGTTAGGTGAGAACTTAGGTTAGTCAAGGATTCATATTTTAGCTCACTTGGGCATACATATATCCTCACACTTACCTTAGCCCCATTACAACCTTGAAAAGACCTCATGATGTTTGCATTAGTATACTAAAATATTGTTGATTGATTAGGTGAAGAACAAAAATTTAGAAAGCATGATTAGAGAAGAGTAGAGTGATCACCCTATACACTTGAGAGACTAGAGTGCACATACACCATCAGTGAGGGTTCAATGCTTGATTCTATGTTCCCTGCTTTCATGAGCTATCTTCTTACAAGTTTACTTGTCTTTTATTGTATAATTTGAATTAGTGAAATCTGATTTATATCTATCTTGAAGAGCTTATTTACTTTTAACCAAGTAGATAGAAGCATTCTGCATTTAGTTGCATTCATATCGATAGATTGTATTTCATGCATTCTACCATTCCTCTTCACTCCTTTATAGCTTCTCTTGAGCTTAGCATGAGGACATGCTAATGTCCAAGTGTGGGGAGGTTGATAAACCACTATTTTATAGTTTATCTTATGTTTAATTGAGTGGTTTTATCAAGTCCTTGCTCACTTATTCATACTATTTGCATGGTTTTACATTTACCTTCCTGACTTTGTGCTATGATTGAAAACATACTTCTTTGGCCTTATATTTGCTAATATTAATCCTCTCTTATTACCATTAGATGCCTTAATATGTGTGTTAAGTGATTTCAGAGTTTATAAGGCAGGAATGGCTTAGAGGATGGAAAAGAAGCATGCAAAAGTGGAAGGAATACAAGAAGTTGGAGAAATTGCTAAGCTGTCTAGCCTGACCTCTTCGCACTCAAACGGCCATAACTTGAGCTACAGAAGTCCAAATGATGCGGTTTCAGTTGCGTTGGAAAGCTAATGTTTGGGGCTTCAAAATGATATATAATTTGCTATAGTGGCCATAAAGATAGGCGACGCGAACGCGTGCTCCACGCGGATGTGTCGCAGTAACAAAAATCAGCGTGTTTGAATTTGCAACCAGCGAATTCTAGGCTATTTTCGACCCAGTTTTTGGCCCAGAAAACACGGATTAGAGGCTATAAAGTGGAAGAATCTATTCATTTAAAAATCAAGCTTTAATATACACAATTTTAGGGTTAGATGTAGTTTTAGAGAGAGAGGTTCTCTCCTCTCTCTTAGGATTTAGGATTAAGATTTCTCTTAGGATTTAGGATTAGGATTTCTCTTAGGATTAGGATTTCATTTTCTTCAATCACAGGTTCAATTTTCCTTTAATTTATTTTCTACTTTTTTTTATTCTCTTACTTTAATTGGTATTTATCTTTCTGAATTGGCTTTTGAACTTTTCCATGTTAGAATTTTCTTAATTAATATAAATTGAGGTATTTCAGATTTGATTTTGCTTTATTTTATTTATGAATGCTTTTTATTTAATTTAAGATATTTTTCTCTTTTGGCTTTGGTTAAGTAATTAGCAACACTTGAGTTATCAAACTCAGCTGTTGATTGAAATTGGAATTCTCTGCTGGTTAATTTGTACTCCAATAACTCTAGTCTTTCCATAGGAGTTGACTAGGACTTGAGGATCAAATTAATTAGTCCACTTGACTCTCCTTTGTTTAGCAAGGGTTAATTAAAGTGGGAGCAGAATCCAATTCTCATCACACCTGATAAGGATAACTAGGATAGGACTTCAATTTTTCATACCTTGCCAAGAGATTTTATTATTATTAATTTATTTTTCTTGCCATTTAAATTACATGTTCCTTATTTCAAAAACCCAAAAATACACTTTTACTCATAACCAATAATAAATCATACCTCCCTGCAATTCCTTGAGAAGACGACCCGAGGTTTAAATACTTCGGTTATAAATTTAATTGGGTTTTGTTACTTGTGTTAACCAAAGTTTTTGTACAAAAGGATTCTCTGTTGGTTTAGAAACTATACTTACAACGCGATTATATTTTTATAAAATTCTAAATTAGGAGAAATCCGATCGTCAAAATGGCACCGTTGCTGGGGAACATGGGTTGATAGGAAAGAATTAAATTAATAAAATAATAAGGATTTTTGGGAGCATGCTCATGTGAAACAAATTTAAATTAAAAATACCATGTGCATTGATATATGTTATGTTTATGTTCAAATATATATATATATATATATATATATATATATATATATATATATATATATATATATATATTTCCTTTTAGTTAAATAAGTAAATAAGGAGACAAAAATTACCCCAATAATAAGTTTAATGATCAATGCACATGGAAGTAAAATCAAAAATAAAATTGGTACATGAGTATGTGACACAAAAGTGGGAAAATTGGGAAGACCAGGATAGTTTTAAATTTTTATAAAGTATGGTATATGCTAGGTGAGATCTTAGACTAATTAAGGATTCAACTTATAGCTCACTTAGCCTTATATATATACCCTTACCTTTACCTTGGCCCCATTACAACCTTGAAAAAGACCTCATGATGTTTGTGTGTACACATTGTATATTTGTTAATTGGTTAGATGAAGAACAAAGTTTTAGAAAGCAGGAATGAAAAAGAATAGAGTGATTAACCGCAAACACTAATGACTAGAGAGTAAACACAAATCCAGTGAGGGTTCAATAGCTCATCACCATATATCTCTGCTTAATTGTTTAATTGTCTTGCAAGTTTGTGAAATATTTTTACCCAACTCAATTGTGAAAGTGCTTTAACATGATATAGGCTTGGCTATATGATTCCTTGAATTTATGAATCAAATTAACTACACGAAAGCTCTATATATATATATATAGGTGGATGATAATTAAAATTGCATGATTCATGTAGGTAGCTTGCATTTAGAATAGATTGCATTGCATAAGATTCAACCATTCTAACTTTACCCTTTCTCTTGGATTTAGCATGAGGACATGCTATTGTTTAAGTGTGGGGAGGTTGATAAACCCATATTTTATGATGTATTTTGTGCTCAAATTGAGTGTTTCTATCAATTCTTCACCCACTTATTC
Source organism: Arachis ipaensis (assembly GCF_059453495.1). Classification (NCBI taxonomy): domain Eukaryota; kingdom Viridiplantae; phylum Streptophyta; class Magnoliopsida; order Fabales; family Fabaceae; genus Arachis; species Arachis ipaensis. The sequence continues at coordinate 75,959,456 of NC_142442.1, read as the reverse complement.
ATGTAAATTGCATAGTTTTACTATTCCTTCCTTATTTTATGATATATGTGAAAAACATGTTTCCTATGCTTTAAAAATATTAAATTTAATTATCCTTTATTACCATTCGATGCCGTGATTTGTGTGTTAAGTATTATCAGGTCTCATAGGGCAGGAATGGCTTAAAGGACAGAAAAGAAACATACAAAAATGGAAGGAAAGCACAAAAATGGATTTTTGAAGAAAAAAGTAGTGACGCGAACGCATGGACGACGCGAACGCGTGCCTAGTGCGAAATGGTAGCGACGCGTACGCGTGGAAGACGCGGACGCGTGCCTTGAGCAGAACGCAGATGATGCATACGCGTGACCGACGCGTACGCGTGACAAGTAAAACTCCCAGATGACGCGAACGCGTGACCCACGCGAACGCATGACAGACGTCACATACAAGAATCTGCAAAAAATGCCCCCAGCGACTTCTGGACCCTTTTTTGGCCCAATTCTGAATCCAGAAACACAGAATATAAGCCAGAGAATGGAGGAATCAAAGAGACAACTTGTGATACATTCATAATACATAAGTTTAGGATTAGATGTAGTTTTAGAGAGAGAGGTTCTCTCCTCTCTCTTAGGATTAGGATTTAGAATTTCTATTATGTTTAAGCTATGATCTCTTCAATCACAGGTTCAACATTCCTTTAATTTATTTTCTACTTTTATTTATTCCATTACATTAATTGTCATTTATCTTTTCATTATTGATTGTTCTATTTATGATGCTTTCAACTCAATTTAGATTTAATTTCCCCTTTTGGCTTTGGTTAAGTAATTAGCAACACTTGAGTTATCAAACTCAGCTGTTGATTGAAATTAGAATTCTCTGCTGGTTAATTTGTACTCCAATAACTCTAGTCTTTCCATAGGAGTTGACTAGGACTTGAGGATCAATTTAATTAGTCCACTTGACTCTCCTTTGTTTAGCAAGGGTTAATTTAAGTGGGAGCAGAATCCAATTCTCATCACACCTGATAAGGATAACTAGGATAGGACTTCAATTTCTTATACCTTGTTAAGAGATTTTATTATTATTAATTTATTATTTTTCCTGCCATTTAAATTACTTGTTCCTTATTTCAAAAAACTCAAAAATACACTTTTACTCATAACCAATAATAAATCATACTGCCCTGCAATTCCTTGAGAGACGACCCGAGGTTTAAATACTTCGGTTATTTATTTTTATTGGGTTTGCTTAAGTGACAAACAAGTTTTTGTATGAAAGGATTATTGCTTGGTTTAGAAACTATACTTGCAACGAGAATTTATTGTAAATTCTAAACCATCAATCTTCAGTTCATCAAAATGCATTTTGATAATCTGAATATTGTTGGTTTAGAATTCACAATAAATTCTCGTTGCTAGTATAGTTTCTAAACCAAGCAATAATCCTCTCATACAAAAACTTTGGTTGTCACAAGTAACAAAACCCAAAAAAATTTATAACCGAAGTATTCAAATCTCAGGTCGTCTTCTCAAGGAATTGCAGGGAGGTATGCTTTATTATTGGTTATGTATGTATATATATATATTTGGGGTTTTGAAATAGGGAACAAGTAATTTAAATAACAAGAAAAATAAATTAATAATTAATAAAATCTCTTGGCAAGGTATGAGAAATTGAAGTCCTATCCTAGTTATCCTTATCAGATGTGATGAGAATTGGATTCTGCTCCCACTTTAATTAACACTTGCTAAACAAAGGAGAGTCAAGTGGACTAATTAAATTGATCCTCAAGTCCTAGTCAACTCCTATGGAAAGACTAGAGTTATTGGAGTACAAATTAATCAGCAAAGAATTCTAATTTCAATCAATAGCTGAGTTTGATAACTCAAGTGTTACTAATTACCTAACCAAAGCCAAAAGGGGAAAATATCTTAATTTAAATTAAAAGCATTCATAAATAAGTTAAAGCAAAATCAAATCTGAAATACCTCTATTTATATTAATTAAGAAAATCCTAGCATGAATGGTTCATAAGCCAAATTAAAAAGGTAAATGACAATTAAAGTAATAAAATCAATAAAGGTAGAAAATAAATTAAAGGAAAATTGAACCTGTGATGAAGAGAAGTAGCCTAAACATATAAGAAATCCTAAATCCTAATCCTAAGAGAGAGGAGAGAACCTCTATCTCTAAAACTACATCTAATCCTAAAATTGTGTATATTAAAGCTTGATTTTTGAATGAATAGATTTCCCCACTTTATAGCCTCTAATCCGTGTTTTCTGGGCCAAAAACTGGGTCGAAAACAGCCCAGAATTCGCTGGTTGCGAATTCAAACACGCTGATTTTCGTCACTGCGATGCATCCACGTGGAGCACGCGTTCGTGTCACCTAGATATATGGCCACTATAGCAAATTATACATAATTTTGAAGCCACAGACGTTAGCTTTCCAACGCAACTAGAACCGCATCATTTGGACTTCTGTAGCTCAAGTTATGGCCATTTGAGTGCGAAGAGGTCAGGCTGGACAGCTTAGCAATTTCTCCAACTTCTTGTATTCCTTCCACTTTTGCATGCTTCCTTTCCATCCTCTAAGCCATTCCTGTCCTATAAACTCTGAAATCACTTAACACACATATCAAGGCATCTAATGGTAATAAGAGAGGATTAATATTAGCAAATATAAGGCCAAAGAAGCATGTTTTCAATCATAGCACAAAGTCAGGAAGATAAATGTAAAACCATGCAAATAGTATGAATAAGTGAGGAAGGACTTGATAAAACCACTCAATTAAACACAAGATAAACTATAAAATAGTGGTTTATCAAGCGCTCATATGTATATATTCTTGTCTATATTCATATTTTCCATTTGAATAAAGTTTTTCAGATTCCCTAAAAAGTTTCTTGCCATGACGCATTAATCTGAGCGCAAAAATTCATCGCCCGATTATAAAGAGGTCGGCAAGGTGAAAACCAAATTTATCGCCCGATTACAAAGAGGTCGGCAAGGTGAAAACCAAATTCATCGTCTGATTACAAACAGATTAATGCAAGAAGTTATAAAATGTAATCCATAAAAAGTGGCCTGACGAGGTCTGACTAAAAATGGACTACTAAAAATAACTTAAGAAGGACCGACAGGAGAAGTTGGACCAATGAAAGGATCACTAAAAAGGGACAAAGACACCTCGCAAAGGCTCAAAAAGCGTGCGCTAAAAGGGACACAGCTTTGCCCAAAAAGCCACGACTCCACGACAAGGCTATCAAAATTGTTCAGACTAACTAAAAAGGTTCTACGAGAACACTAAAAAGTTGTCGGACAAGTTAGCCCCAAGGATCACCTCGACCAAGTAGAAAGTGGACAAAATAAGAAATGATCAAAAAGAGGTCAGACAGCAAAGTACCAACTCTCTATAAAGATTTGTAAAAGTATGATTAACATATCAAAAGAAACACAGCTATCATTAAAGACTCAGAAGGCCACCTAAAAGACGGCCTCAAGAGTTCAAAGTGTTTTGTTCTTTCTACTTATAAAGTTGCATAGAAGCAACTAAAGTCAAGAGAGTCTACCACATTAATAGTTACAAAAAACCAGAGTTCAAAAGCCTACAAGCCGGGCTATACAAATAAAAAAGAGATCACAAGGGGTCCAAAGTCTTCCCGGTAGTAGCATCCGGAGGAGGAATGGTCTTCAAAGGAGTGGCATCTATAGTCCCATTCTCCCGATTGAGAATTTGAACATCAGGATCAGATTCGAGATGGTCGACCTCAGCCGAAGGAGTTGAAGAAGTCGTGGCGGCAGAAGCTTTGGCTGGCGGCATAGGGGGAGGTCCGTCATCTTCATCATCCGGGGCAGGCACAATCTTGCCATCCTCCACTACGTTATCCAGACTAAAAAGAGTCAGGTCGGGTTCAGGGGCAAGAACCCAGACTTGGGCCTTCAAGTTCTCATAAGCATCAGTCACACTACCCACCAGGTGACCATGAAGCTCGGCATAATTAGCATGGGCGGATTGAAGTCTTTCCCTGATCTCTAGCAGCTCGACATATGTGCGGGTGTAGCTCTCCTTGTGTTTTTTCGCCGTTTCCTCCGCCAAGTTCGCGGCTGCCTCAGCCCTGGTAGCTCAAGACTTTTCTTTCTCCAGATCTAACTCCAGCTAAATTACCTTAGCATCAAGCTCATCCTTCAAACCTTTGATTCTATCAAATTCCAATTTAGCATCCTCCATAAAAGCCTTAGTCGCATGGACCGGAGAACCCTGGACAGTACGGAACAAGGCTGCACCCATATGGGCCATCCGAACACTATTGCTCGTAATGAAATCCAAGTAGCGAAGGATAGAAACATCATCCATAGGAAGTTGGCCATAGGGAGTAATCTGTTTATCAACAAACCCCACAGCGTCAAAATTCTGGGCATTCAAGTCATAAGGACCAACAATCTTCTTCCTTTTTGGAAGAGGACCAGCAATAGGAGAAGAGGCAGCACCAGAAGATGGTTGAACTAGGTCAGAGGGAACGGTCCGAACCTGAGGAGTCGGAATGATCTTCCTCGGCCCTGAAATGTCAGAAGTCGGTATTTTAGGAGGAAGTTGGGAAGATCCCTCTCCAGAAGTCTTCGCACTCAAGTTTTATGCAGCAGTCGCCTTCTTCGCACTTCAAAAGGCTTTCATGGAGTCGGTAGATTTCACCATTTCTGAAAAACAATGCCAAGAAAACAAGTTACAAAGGGAGGAAGGAGTGAGCTAACAAACAAAGAAAAGAAAAGCTAAAAAGAAGTCGGCCACTACCCAGTTCAGCTCGGAGAAGGGAAGCATCTCCCAGAAACCTCTTTGTATACAGGTGAGGGGGCTCCCCCAGTTCTCCTCTAACACACCTACAAACGCTTATTCTACTTCACTCAGACTCTCCCAGGGATACTTGACTACTACTACATTCTCTTGCCATGATAAAGGAAAGGTGGGTTCATCATTTTTACCTAAGAAGAAAGGCCGAGCTCCCTCAACAGATCGGACCTTGAAATAATAGTTCTTGAAGTCGCGAAAGGACTCATCATACATCGAAAACACTTTCTTTCCCTGAGTAGCTCGAAAAGAAACCCAAGAGGCTTTTTTCTTAGCTACCTCAGGCTTGGTTATCACGAAAAGGTGTAGAAAGAGAGTTTGGGTAGGTCAGATACCCAATTCTTGGCACAACAGTTGAAAAATTTTTATGAAACCCCACGAGTTCGGATGGAGCTGAGACAGGGCTACATTGCAGGACCACAGTAGGTTGGTCTCAAAAGTAGAAAAAGGGATGGTGATACCCAGCTGACTAAAAAAGTAATCATACACATAGAAAAAAGGGACGTTCTCCCTGAGTTAAAGAAGGAAAACAAACCCTCTCCTCAGGGTCAAGCGATACCAGTTCATAGTTCTTCTCATGATCCCTATTACTACAAATCCTATGAAATCTCCTAAGTCGTACATAGTACTCGGGGTCAGCTACAGTAACACACATTAAAACTATGGAGTCCAGCCAGTCAGACATGTCGTCCGGGATCTTAGTAGACATCTCAACAATGTTTTTGCGGGAAGACATGGGTCAACTATTCCTACAGTAAGAAAATGAAAATTGGGTTACTACCAAACAACTCAAGCAAATAAGGAAACAACTCGGACAATAACAGCAAAACATCAAGTGTCAGATATGGCAGTAAAAAGGGAAACCCCTGGACTTGCACTAAAGTCCAGGGGCACCCTTTGGAGGAAACAACAGGGCAAGAACACAGAGAAGGGAAGTCGACAATCTATGCCCACAAACAGTCCGAACATCTCTCAAAAAAAAGATACTAGGGGAACAATCAAATTAATTGGAAGCATTTCTCCACATAGTAAAGACCATCATCATCTCAGACCACACAAAGAATCATCAAGAAAGTGATGAGCGGATAATTTATACCCTTTTAGGCATTGTTTTTACACAGTTTTTAGTATGTTTTAGTTACTTTTTATTATATTTTTATTAGTTTTTATGCAAAAATCACATTTCTGGACTTTAATATAAGTTTGTGTTTTTTTCTGTGATTTCAGGTATTTTCTGGCTGAAATTGAGGGACCTGAGCCAAAATCTGATTCAGAGGCTGAGAAAGGACTGCAGATGCTGTTGGATTCTGACCCTCCTACACTCGAAGTGGATTTTCTGGAGCTAAAGAAGCCCAATTGGCACGCTCTCAATTGCGTTGGAAAGTAGACATCTTGGGCTTTCCAGAAATATATAATAGTTTATACTTTGCTCGAGATTTGATGGCCCAAACTGGCGTTAAACACCAGCCAAAAACTTTCTGGCGTAAAACGCCAGAACTGGCACACTTCTTGGCGTTAAACGCCCATTTTGGCACCCAGTGTGGCGTTTAACTCTAGTTTGAGGCATATACACGTGGAAGCTTGAAAGCTCAGCCCAAACACTCACCAAGTAGGCCCCGGAAGTGGAATTCTGCACTATCTGCACCTAGTTACTCATTTTCTGTAAACCTAAGTTACTAGTTTAGTATAAAAACTACTTTTAGAGATTCATTTAGCAACTCATGACATTTTACACTTCATATTGTATCTTCTATGGCATGAGTCTCTAAACCCCATAGGTGGGGGTGAGGAGCTCTGCTGTGTTTCAATGGATTAATGCAATTACTACTGTTTTCTATTCAGTCACGCTTGATTCTAGTCTAAGATACTCACTCGTACTTCAATATAGAGAATATGATGATCCGTGACACTCATCATTATCCTCAACCTATGAATGCGTGCCTAACAACCACTCTCATTCTATCTGAGCTCAACGTAGTCATTGGGCGACAGCTTGAGTGCGTATCTCTTGGGTTTCTAATCCACAGACCGAGTCCAGAGGTTAGAACCTTCGTGGTATAGGCTTGAATCATTGGCAGCATTCCTGGGATCCAGAAAGTCTAAACCTTGTCTGTGGTATTCTGAGTAGGATTCGGGAAGGGATGACTGTGATGAGCTTCAGACCTGCGAATGTTGGGCGCAGTGATAGTGTGCAAAAGGACAAGGGTCCTATTCCGACGCTAGCGGGAACCGACAGATGATTAACCGTACGGTAGCTGTACTTGGTATTTTTCATCCGAGACGAGAAATTCGACAGTTGATTAGTCGTCATGCAGAAATCGTACCTGGTATTTTTCATCCGAGAGGATCATACAGCTTGCCATTGAAGGAAGCCATGCGTGTTTGGAGAAGAAGACAGTAGGAAAGCAGAGATTCAGACGACAGAGCATCTCCGGAACCTCAACCTATTTCTCATTACTGAATCACAAGTACTATTTATTTCATGTTATTTATTTTTCATAAATACAATCACTCTTATCGTTAATCTCCTGACTAAGATTTACAAAATAACCATAGCTTGCTTCAAGCCGACAATCTCCGTGGGATCGACCCTTACTCACATAAGGTATTATTTGGATGACCCAGTGCACTTGCTGGTTAGTTGTGCGGAGTTATGAAAAGTGTAATCACGATTTCCCACACCAAGTTTTTGGCGCCGTTGCCGGGAATTGGTCGAGTTTGAACAATTAACGATTTATTTTGTTGCTTAGATTAGGAAGAATTTACCTTTTTGGTTGGTTTAGAGTAACTAAATTTGAGTCTTTTATTTTCTTTTCAAAAATCTTTCAAAAATTTTTATTTTTCTTTATTAATCTGTGATTTGTCTTTGATTCTTTTATTATTGTTCTTGTTAAAATTTTTAAAATCCTTCTTTTATTTTTCTAAATTTCTTTACAAAATTTTTAATAAGTAAATAAAAACCAATAACCTCATAATTTAGTCTTCTGTCTGAGTTTAGTTTCATGTTTTAAGTTTGGTGTCAATTGCTTGCCTTTATTTTTCTTTCAATTTTTCGAATTACATGTTCTTAGTTCTTTCTTGATCTTCAAGTTGTTCTTATTTATCTTCCTTGTTTGATCTTTAGTTTTTCTTGTTTTGTGTCTTTCCTTATTTTTCTTGTGCATTTTCAAATTATTAGTGTCCAAAGTATAAAAATTTTTAAGTTTGGTGCTCTTTGTGTTTTTATTTTCTTAAAGATTTCCAAAATTTGTTCTTGGTGTTCATCTTGATCTTCAAAGTGTTCTTGGTGTTCATCTTGACATTCAAAGTTTTCTTGTTTGTTTTCTTTGTTTTGATATAAAAATTCTAGGTTTGGTGTCATTTTATTGTTTTTCTCTTTCCTCATTAAATTCAAAAATATCTTTTCCCTTTATTTTAAATTGAATTTTGGAATATTACTCTTAAAAAATTCAGATTTTTATTTTAAAATTTTTTATTTTTATCTTATCCTAGTTTTAAAATTTTAAAATTCAGAATCTTTTTCAAAAATCATATCTTTTTCAAAATCTTATCTTATCTTATTTCAAATTCAAATTTCAAATTTCAATTAATTTCCAAAATTCAAAAAATTCAAATTTCAAAATTTAAATTTCAAATTTCAAATTTCAAATTTCAAAATTTATTTTTCAAATCTAAAAATCAAATCTTTTCAAAATGTAAATCTCTTTCAAATCTTTATCTTATATTGTTGACTTTTTCAAAATTCAAAATTCAAAATTTAAAATTCAAATTTTAAATTTCAAAATTCAAAATTTAATTTTCAAATTCAAATTTAAATTTCAAAACTTTTTCATTTAAAAACTTAACTTATTTTTTCTAATCTCAAATCTTAAAATCAAATATTTTTTAAATCTTTCTAATTAATTAATTAATTTAGTTTTCTAATTTCATTTATTTCTTTTTCTTTTTTTTATTTATTTTCAAAATTTGCATCATTTTATTTATTTACTTTATTTTTAATTTCGTTAAATTAAAAAAAAGGTGGGGGGGGATAAAATCTTTATTCACAATCCACATCATCTCCCTTTCTCTCCATCATGGACCTAAGTGGAAATGAACAGTCCAGAAGGACTCTGGGGTCATATGCTAGCCCTACTACTACTTCATATGGGAGTAGTATCTGTATACCCCCCATCGGAGCCAGCAGTTTTGAGCTAAACCCTCAGCTCATTTTCATGGTGCAGCAAAATTGCCAGTGTTCCAGTCTTCCACAGGAAGAGAATGCACTAATTCAGGTGCTAAGGACACATAAGACAGCTCTTGGGTGGTCCATAAGTGATCTTAAGGGCATTAGTCCAGCCAGATGCATGCACAAGATCCTATTGGAGGATGATGCTAAGCCAGTGGTTTAACCACAGAGGCGGCTAAATCCCGCCATAAAGGAGGTGGTGCAGAAAGAGGTTACTAAGTTACTAGAGGCTGGGATTATTTATCCTATTTCTGATAGTCCCTAGGTGAGCCCTGTCCATGTTGTCCCCAAGAAGGGAGGAATGACAGTGGTTCATAATGAAAAGAATAAAGTGGTTCCTACAAGAACAGTTACAGGGTGGCGTATGTGTATTGACTACAGAAGGCTCAATACAGCCACCAGGAAGGATCATTTTCCTCTACCATTCATAGACCAGATGCTAGAGAGACTAGCAGGCCATGAATACTACTGCTTTTTGGATGGCTATTCAGGTTACAACCAAATTGCAGTAGATCCTCAGGACCAAGAGAAAATAGCATTCACATGTCCATCTGGAGTGTTTGCCTACAGAAGGATGCCATTTGGTCTGTGCAATACACCTGCAACCTTTCAGAGGTGCATGCTTTCTATCTTCTCTGATATGGTAGAGAAATTTATAGAAGTCTTCATGGATAACTTCTCAGTATTTGGAGACTCATTCAGCTCCTGTCTTGACCATCTAGCACTTGTTCTGAAAAGGTGCCAAGAGACTAACCTAGTTTTAACAGGGAGAAATGTCACTTTTATGGTGACTGAAGGAATTGTCCTTGGGCACAAAATTTCGAACAAAGGAACAGAGGTGGATCAAGCTAAGGTAGAGGTAATTGAAAAACTACCATCACCTGCCAATGTTAAGGCAATCAGAAGCTTTCTAGGGCATGCAGGATTCTATAGGAGGTTTATAAAGGATTTTTCAAAAATTACAAAACCTCTGAGCAATCTGCTAGCTGTTGACACGCCATTTGTCTTTGACACAAAGTGTCTACAGGCATTTGAGACTTTAAAAGCTAAGCTGGTCACAGCACCAGTCATTTCTGTACCAGACTGGACATTACCATTCGAACTAATGTGTGATGCCAATGACCATGCCATTGGTGCAGTATTGGGACAGAGGTATAACAAGCTTCTGCACGTCATTTACTATGCTAGCCGTGTTTTGAATGACGCACAGAAGAATTACACAACCACAGAAAAGGAGTTGCTTGCAGTGGTTTATGCCATTGACAAGTTCAGATCTTATTTAGTGGGATGAAAAGTGATTGTGTACACTGACCATACTGCTCTAAAATATCTCCTCTCAAAGCAGGATTCAAAACCCAGACTCGTAAGATGGGTATTGCTTCTGCAAGAGTTTGATATAGAAATAAGAGACAAAAAAGGGACAGAGAACCAAGAAGCTGATCACCTGTCCTAGATAGAACCAGTAGCAGGAGCGTCCCTCCCTCCTACTAAGATCTCTGAAACCTTTCCGGATGAGCAACTCTTTGCCATTCAGAAAGTACCATGGTTTGCAGACATTACAAACTATAAAGCTGTGAGATTCATACTCAAAGAGTACAATAAGCAACAAACAAAAAAATTGGTTTCTGATGCAAAGTACTATTGTGGGATGAACCATATCTCTTTAAGAGGTGTGCAGATGGAGTAATCCGTAGGTGTGTACCTAGAGAAGAGGCACAGAAGATCCTATGGCATTGCCATGGATCACAATACGGAGGACATTTCGGAGGTGAGTGAACAGCCACAAAGGTTCTCCAATGCGGCTTCTACTGGCCTACTCTCTTTAGAGACTCCCGAGAGTTTGTACGTAACTGTGACAGTTGCCAGAGAGTTGGTAATCTGCCTCACGGTTATGCCATGCCTCAGCAAGGGATCTTAGAGATTGAGTTGTTTGATGTATGGGGTATTAACTTCATGGGGCCTTTCCCACCATCATACTCAAACACTTATATTCTGGTGGTAGTAGACTATGTATCCAAATGGGTAGAGGCAATTGCAACACCCACTAATGATACTAAGACAGTGATGAAGTTCCTCCAGAAGCATATCTTCAGCAGGTTCGGTGTCCCTAGGATACTGATCAGTGATGAAGGCACTCATTTCTGCAATAAACAGCTTGACTCTACTCTGGTCCGATATGGAATTAACCATAAAGTGGCAACTCCATATCATCCACAGACAAATGGGTAGGCTGAAGTCTCAAATAGAGAACTAAAACGAATCCTGGAATGGACTGTAAGTACCCGTAGAAAGGATTGGGCAAGAAGTCTGGATGATGCTCTGTGGGTGATGAGCGGATAATTTATACGCTTTTTGGCATTGTTTTTAGTATGTTTTTAGTATATTTTAGTTAGTTTTTATTATGTTTTTATTAGTTTTTAAATAAAAATCACTCTTCTGGACTTTACTATGAGTTGGTGTAATTTTCTGTGATTTCAGGTATTTTCTGGCTGAAATTGAGGGACCTGAGCAAAAATCGTATTCAGAGGCTGAAAAAGGACTGCAGATGCTGTTGGATTCTGACCTCCCTGCACTCGAAGTGGATTTTTTGGAGCTACAGAAGCTCAATTGGTGCTCTCTCAATTGCGTTGAAAAGTAGACATCCTGGGCTTTCCAGAAATATATAATAGTCTATACTTTGCCCGAGATTTGATGGTCCAAACCGGCGTTCCAAGTCAGCACAAAAATTCTGGCGTCAAAACGCCAGAACTGGCATAAAAGCTGGAGTTAAACGCCCAAACTGGCACAAAAGATGGCGTTTAACTCCAAGAAAAGTCTCTACACATGGAAGCTTCAATGCTCAGCCCAAGCACACACCAACTGGGCCCGAAAGAAGATTTCTGCATTAATTACCTATTTCTGTAACCCTAGGCTACTAGTTTTCTATAAATAGGACCTTTTGCTATTGTATTTACATACACTTTTCATATACCTTTTGATCTTTATGTTCATGTTCGGGGGCTGGCCATTCGGCCATGCCTAGACCTTTTTTTATGTATTTTCAACGATGGAGTTTCTACACACCATAGATTAAGGTGTGGAGCTCTGCTATTCTTCATGAATTAATACAAGTACTATTGTTTTTCTATTCAACTCAAGTCTATTTCTCCTCCAATATATTCATTCGCACCCAAGAACATGATGAATGTGATGATTATGTGACACTCATCACCATTCTCACCTATGAACGCGTGCCTGACAACCACTTCTGTTCTACATGCAAACAAGCTGGAATGTGTATCTCTTGGGTTTCTAATCTAAGATTAGAACCTTCGTGGTATAGGCTAGAATTATTGCGGTCATTCCTGAGATCCAGAACGTCTAAACCTTGTCTGTGGTATTCTGACTAGGATCTGGGAAGGGATAACTGTGACGAGCTTCAAACTCACGATTGTTAGGCGTGTGACAGACGCAAAAGGATCAATGGATCCTATTCCAACATGATCGAGAACCGTCAGATGATTAGCCGTGCGGTGACAGCGTGCGTAGAACATTTTCACTGAGAGGACGGAAAGTAGCCATTGACAACAGTGATGCCCAACATAAAGCTTGCCATGGAAAGGAGTATGAATGATTGGAAGAAGGCAATAGGAAAGCAAAGGTTCAAGAGGAACAAAGCATCTTCATACGCTTATCTGAAATTCCTACCAATGAATTACATAAGTATCTCTATCTCTATCTTTATTTTATGTTTTATTCATATTTTAATTATCCATTCTCCATAACCATTTGAATCCGCCTGACTGAGATTTACAAGATGACCATAGCTTGCTTCAAGCCGACAATCTCCGTGGGATCGACCCTTACTCGCGTAAGGTTTGTTACTTGGACGACCCAATGCACTTGCTGGTTAGTTGTGCGGAGTTGTGATAAAGAGTTGAGATTACAATTGTGCGTACCAAGTTATTGGCGCCATTGATGATCACAATTTCGTGCACCAAGTATTTGGCGCCGTTGCCGGGGATTGTTCGAGTTTGGACAACTGACGGCTCATCTTGTTGCTTAGATTAGGTAATTTTATTTTATGTTTAAGCTTTTTTACTTTTTATTTTTGAAAATTTTTTTTCAAAAATACAAAAAAATTTTCTATTTTGTTCTTTAGAGTTTTTAAGAATGAATTCTAGAGTTTCATGATGATTTGTTGAAGTCTGGCTGGCTGTGAAGCCATGTCTAATCTTTTGGACCAAGGTTTCAACTTATCATCACAAGAGCTTGTTGATTTCTATCAATTTTGCTGTTGTGAGCAATGATCTGCTAAAGCTTGGCTGGCTATTGGCCATGTCTAGTGTTTTGGACCGGAGCTTTCTTTAAAAGCTTGGCTGGCTAGTAAGCCATGTCTAATTCCTGGACCGGAGTCTTAGACTAGCATTGCAATGATTCCTAGAATTCTTATTAAAAATTTTGAATCCCTTTATTTTCTATTCCACTCAATTTTCGAAAAAAAAATTTATAAAACCATAAAAAATCAAAAATATTCTATGTTTCTTGTTTGAGTCTAGTGTCTAATTTTAAGTTTTGTGTCAATTGCATGTCTTTATTCTTCTAATTTTCGAAAATTACATGCAGTATGTTCGTCATTGATCTTCAAGATGTTCTTGATGATTTCCTTGCTCTGATCTTTAAATTCTCTTGTTTTGTGTGTTTAGTTATTTCTCACATGCATTTTTCAAATTGTTATAGTCCTTAGTATACAAACTTTTAAGTTTGGTGCCTTGCATGCATTATGTATTTGATCTTAGCTTTCCATGTTTAATTGCATTTTGATTGTTCCTCATCATTAAAAATCCAAAAATTTGTCAAAATTATGTCCTTTCAAGTCAATAATACAGAGAATTGAAGATTCAGAACATTCAACAGAGGAATTACACAGAAAAAGTTGGGCGTTCAAAATGCCCAGTGAAGAAGGAAAACTGGCGTTTAAACGCCAGCCAGGGTACCTGGCTGGGTGTTAAACGCCCAAAAAGGTAGGATTTTGGGCGTTAAACGCCAGAATGGATACCATTCTGGGCGTTTAACGCCAGGATGACATAAGAGGGAAGATTTTGTTTTTAATTCAAATTTTTTTCAAGTTTTCATAAGTTTTCAAAATCAAATCTTTTTCAAATCATATCTTTTCAATCATATCTTTTCAAAATAAATTTCTTTCCATTTTTTTACTATTTTCGAAAATACTTTCTAACAATTAATGATTTGATTCAAAAATTTCAAGTATGTTGCTTTCTTGTTAAGAAAGGTTTAATATCTGAATCATATCTTTTAAATTTTTTGTTTGCCAAGTCATTAATTTTAAAATCAAATCTTTTTAAATTGTTTTTCAATTATATCCTTTCAATCATATCTTTTTAAAACCATATCTTTTCAATCATATCTAATTTCAAAAATCTTTTTCAAAAATCACTTAATTTCTTTCCCAACTTCAATTCTCGAAAATCATCAATCAAAATTTCAAAATTTCTTTTAATTATTTCAAAATCTTTTACTTTAATTTCTAAAATTCTTCCCCTCTTCTCATATCCTTCTATTTAAAGGACCAACACTCCTCCACTATCAACAATTCAAACTCTATCCCTCTTGATAAGTTCGAATTCTTCTCTTTCTACCTTCTCCTTCTATTCTTCTTTTCCTCTGACACTTCAGGGAATCTCTATACTGTGACATAGAGGATTTTATACTTTCTTCTTCTCTTTTCATATGAGCAGAAGCAAGGACAAAGGCATTTTTGTTGAAGCTGATCCTGAACCTAAAAGGACCTTGAAGAGAAAGCTAAGAGAAGCTAAAGTACAACTCTCTATAGAGGACCTAACAGAAATTTTCAAACAAGAAGAAGCCATGGCAGCCGAAAACAACAACAATGCCAACAATGCAAGGAAGGTGCTTGGTAACTTTACTGAACCTACTCCTGACTTCTATGGGAGAAGCATCTCAATCCCTACCATTGGAGCAAACAACTTTGAGCTTAAGCCTCAATTAGTTTCTCTAATGCAACAGAATTGCAAGTTTTATGGACTTCCATTGGAAGATCCTCATCAGTTCTTAACTGAATTCTTGCAAATCTATGACACTGTCAAGACCAATGGGGTTGACCCTGAAGTCTACAGACTTATGCTATTCCCTTTTGCTGTAAGAGACAGAGCTAGGACATGGTTGGACTCACAACCTAAAGAAAGCCTGAACTCTTGGGAAAAGCTAGTCAATGCCTTCTTGGAAAAATTCTTTCCACCTCAAAAATTGAGTAAGCTTAGAGTGGAAGTCCAAAAATTCAGACAGAAGGATGGTGAATCACTCTATGAAGCTTGGGAAAGATATAAGCAATTGATCAGAAGGTGTCCTTTTGACATGCTTTCAGAATGGAGCATCATAGGTATCTTCTATGATGGTTTGTCTGAACTGTCCAAGATGTCATTGGACAGCTCCGCTGGAGGATCTCTTCATCTGAAGAAGACGCCTGCAGAAGCTCAGGAACTCATTGAAATGGTTGCAAATAACCAATTCATGTATACTTCTAAAAGGAATCCTGTGAAAATGGGACAAATCAGAAGAAAGGAGTTCTTGAGATTGATACTCTGAATGCCATATTGGCTCAGAATAAAATATTGACTAAACAAGTCAATATGATTTCTCAGAGTCTGTCTGGAATGCAAGCAGCAACAGGCAGTACTAAGGAAGCATCTTCTGAAGAAGAATCTTATGACCTTGAGAACCCAGCAATGGAAGAGGTGAATTACATGGGAGAACCTTATGGAAACACCTATAATCCTTCATGGAGAAATCATCTAAATCTCTCATGGAAGGACCAATAGAGGCCTCAACAAGGCTTCAATAACAATAATGGTGGAAGAAACAGGTTTAGCAATAGCAAACCTTTTCCATCATCTTCTCAGCAACAGACAGAGAATTCTAAGCAGAGCCACTCTGAATTAGCAACTGTAGTCTCTGATCTAATTAAAACCACTCAAAGTTTCATGACTGAAACAAGGTCCTCCATTAGAAATTTGGAGGCACAAGTGGGTCTGCTGAGTAAGAAAGTTACTGAACTCCCTCCTAGTACTCTTCCAAGCAATACAGAAGAGAATCCAAAAGGAGAGTGCAAGGCCATCACCATGACCCACATGGCCAAATCTGGAGAGGAGGAAGAGGCAGTGATCTCCACTAAGGAAGATCTCACTGGACGTCCACTGGCCTCCAAGAAGTTCCCTATTGAGGAACCATGGGAATCTGAGGCTCATACTGAGGCCATAGAGATTCCATTGACTTTACTTCTGCCATTCATGAGATCTGATGAGTATTCTTCCTCTGAAGAGGATGAAGATGTTACGGAAGAGCAAGTTGCTAAGTACCTTGGAGCAATCATGAAGCTAAATATCAAGTTATTTGGTAATGAGACTTGGGAGGATGAACCTCCCTTGCTCACTAAAGAACTGGATGACTTGACTAGGCAGAGATTACCTCTGAAGTGACAAGATCCTGGAAAGTTCTCAATACCTTGTACCATAGGCACCTTGACCTTTGAGAAGGCTCTGTGTGACCTAGGGTCAAGTATAAACCTTATGCCTCTCTCTGTAATGGAGAAGCTAGGGATCATTGAGGTACAAGCTGTACGAATCTCACTAGAGATGGCAGACAATTCAAAGAAGCAGGCTTATGGAATTATAGAGGATGTCTTGGTAAAGGTTGAAGACCATTACATCCCTGCTGATTTCATAATCCTAGAGACTGGGAAGTGTATAGATGAATCCATCATCCTTGGTAGACCCTTCCTAGCCACAGCAAAAGCTGTGATTGATGTTGACAGAGGAAAATTGATCATTCAAGTGAATGAAGACTCCCTTATGTTTAAAGCTCAAGGATATCCCTCTGTAACCATGGAGAGGAAGCATGAAAAGCTTCTCTCAATACAGAGTCAAACAGAGCCCCCACAGTCAAACTCTAAGTTTGGTGTTGGGAGGCCACAACCAAACTTTAAGTTTGGTGTTGAACCCCCACATTCAAACTCTAAGTTTGGTGTTGAGAGGTTCTAACATTGCTCTGAACATCTGTGAGGCTCCATGAGAGCGCACTGTCAAGCTATTGACATTAAAGAAGCGCTTGTTGGGAGGCAACCCAATTTTACTTATCTATGTTAAATTCCTATTTTCCATTGTTATTTTATATTTTCTGTAGGTTGATGATCATGTGAAGTCACAAAAACAATTGAAAAAGCAAAAACAAGCTAAAAAACAGAATGAAAAACAGCACACCCTGGAGGAGAAGCCTACTGGCGTTTAAACGCCAGTAAGGGTAGCAGAATGGACGTTAAACGCCCAGTTTGGCACCATTCTGGGCGTTTAACGCCAGAAATGGGCACCAGACTGGCGTTTAACGCCAGAAAAGGGGCAACAAGCTGGCATTAAACGCCAGAAATGGGCAGCGACCTGGCGTTTAACGCCAGGATTGGCAGAAAGGGGCATTTTGCACGCCACTTAGTGCAGGGATGAGATATCCTTGACACCTCAGGATCTGTGGACCCCACAGGATCCCCACCTACCCCACCTCTTTCTCTCTTCTTCACCCATTCACCGATCACCTCAATACCTCTTCCGCAAAAAACCCATCACCTATCAAATCCTATCCTTTTCTCCATAAACCCTTCACCAATCCACATCAATCCATCATAAAACCCCACCTACCTCACCATTCAAATTCAAAACACTTTCACTCCCAAACCCACCCTATATGGCTGAATCCTAACCCTCTCTCCACCCCTATATAAACCCATCTTCACCCCTTCATTTTCACACAACATCAACACTACTTCTCCCCCTTAGCCGAAATGCCAACCCACCTCCATCTCCTCCATTTCTTCTTCTTCTACTCTTTTCTTTCTTCTTTTGCTCGAGGACGAGCAAACCTTCTAAGTTTGGTGTGGTAAAAACGTTGTTTTTTGTTTTTCCATAACCATTTATGGCACCTAAGGCCGGAGAAACCTCTAGAAAGAGGAAAGGGAAGGCAAAAGCTTCTACCTCCGAGTCATGGGAGATGGAGAGATTCATCTCAAAGGTCCATCAAGACCGCTTCTATGAAGTTGTGGCCAAGACATCCTCCTTGATGAGGACAAGCCCATTACTAAGAAAAGGATGGAGTAAACAAGAGATCCCACTCATGGACAAGAGCATGAGGAAAATCCTCATCATGAAATCCCTGAGATGTCTCAAGGGATGCATTTTCCTCCACAAAACTATTGGGAGAAAATCAACACCTCCCTAGGAGAATTGAGTTCCAATATGGGACAACTAAGGGTGGAGCACCAAGAGCATTCTATCCTCCTCCTTGAAATTAGAGAAGACCAAAGAGTTATGAGAAAGGAGCAACAAAGGCAAGGAAGAGACATTGAGGAGCTCAAGCACTCCATAAGATCTTCAAGAGGAAGAACAAGCCGCCATCACTAAGGTAGACCCGTTCTTTAATTTCCTTATTCTTTATTTTCTGTTTTTTCGAAAATTATGCCTGATGTCTATTTATGTTTGTGTCTTTATTACATGATCACTAGAAGTGCATGAATTTCAAATTTTAAAATAGTTTAATTATTCTGATGTGGTGGCAACACTTTTATCTTTCTGAATGAATGCTTGAACAGTGCATATTTTTTATATTGTTGATTCATGAATGTTAAAATTGTTGGCTCTTGAAAGAATGATGGAAAAGGAGAAATGTTATTTGATAATCTGAAAAATTATAAAATTGATTCTTGAAGCAAGAAAAAGCAGTGAAAAGCTTGCAGCAAAAAAAAGCAAGCAGAAAAAGCCAATAGCCCTTTAAACCAAAAGGCAAGGGTAATAAAAAGGATCCAAGGCTTTGAGCATCAGTGGATAGGAGGGCCCACAGGAATAAAATCCTGGCCTAAGCAGCTAAACCAAGCTGTCCCTAACCATGTGCTTGTGGCGTGAAGGTGTCAAGTGAAAACTTGAGACTGAGCAGTTAAAGTCATGATCCAAAAGCAAAAAGAGTGTGCTTAAGAGCTCTAGACACCTCTAATTGGGGACTCTAGCAAAGCTGAGTCACAATCTAAAAAGGTTCACCCAGTTATGTGTCTGTGGCATTTATGTATCCGGTGGTAATACTGGAAAACAAGATGCTTTGGGTCACGGCCAAGACTCATAAAGTAGCTGTGTTCAAGAATCAACATACTTAACTAGGAGAATCAATAACACTATCTGGATTCTGAGTTCCTATAGAAGCCAATCATTCTGAACTTCAAAGGATAAAGTGAGACGCCAAAACTGTTCAGAAGCAAAAAGCTAATAGCCCCGCTCATCTAATTAATACTGATCTTCATAGATATTTTTGGAATTCATTGTATATTCTCTTCTTTTTATCCCATTTGATTTTTTTAATTGCTTGGGGACAAGCAACAATTTAAGTTTGGTGTTGTGATGAGCGGATAATTTATACGCTTTTTGGCATTGTTTTTAGTATGTTTTTAGTATATTTTAGTTAGTTTTTATTATGTTTTTATTAGTTTTTAAATAAAAATCACTCTTCTGGACTTTACTATGATTTTGTGTGTTTTTCTATGATTTCAGGTATTTTCTGGCTGAAATTGGGGGACCTGAGCAAAAATCTGATTCAGAGACTGAAAAAAGACTGCAGATGCTGTTGGATTCTGACCTCTCTGCACTCGAAGTGGATTTTCTGGAGCTACAGAAACCTAATTGGCGCGCTCTTAATTGCGTTGAAAAGTAGACATTCTGGTCTTTCCAGCAATATATAATAGTCTATACTTTGCCTGAGATTTGATGGCTCAAACCGGCGTTCCAAGTCAGCAAAAAAATTCTGGCGGCAAAACGCCAGAACTGGCATAAAAGCTGGAGTTAAACGCCCAAACTGGCACAAAAGCTGGCGTTTAACTCCAAGAAACGTCTCTACATATGGAAGCTTCAATGCTCAGCCCGAGCACACACCAAGTGGGCCCGGAAGAAGATTTCTGCATTAATTACCTATTTCTGTAACCCTAGGCTACTAGTTTTCTATAAATAGGACCTTTTGCTGTTGTATTTACATACACTTTTCATATACCTTTTGATCTTTATGTTCACATTCGGGGGCTAGCCATTCAGCCATGCCTAGACCTTGCTCTTATGTATTTTCAACGGTGGAGTTTCTACACACCATAGATTAAGGTGTGGACAAGTCTATTTCTTCTCCAAGATATTTATTCGCACCCAAGAACATGATGAATGTGATGATTATGTGACACTCATCACCATTCTCACCTATGAACGCGTGCCTGACAACTACTTCCGTTCTACATGCAAACAAGCTTGAATGTGTATCTCTTGGGTTTCTAATCTAAGATTAGAACCTTTGTGGTATATGCTAGAATTATTGGTGGCCATTCTTGAGATCCGGAATGTCTAAACCTTGTCTGTGATATTCGTAGTAGGATCTGGGAAGGGATGACTGTGACGAGCTTCAAACTCGCGAGTGTTGGGCGTGTGACAGACGCAAAAGGATCAATGGATCCTATTCCAACATGATCGAGAACCGACAGATGATTAGTCGTGCAGTGACAGCATGCGTAGAACATTTTCACTGAGAGGACGGGAAGTAGCCATTGACAACGGTGATGCCCAACATAAAGCTTGCCATGGAAAGGAGTATGAATGATTGGAAGAAGGCAATAGGAAAGCAGAGGTTCAAGAGGAACAAAGCATCTTCATACGCTTATCTGAAATTCCTACCAATGAATTACATAAGTATCTCTATCTCTATCTTTATTTTATGTTTTATTCATATTTCAATTATCCATTCTCCATAACCATTTGAATCCGCCTGACTGAGATTTACAAGATGACCATAGCTTGATTCAAGCCGACAATCTCCGTGGGATCGACCTTACTCGCGTAAGGTTTATTACTTGGACGACCCAGTGCACTTGCTGGTTAGTTGTGCGGAGTTGTGATAAAGAGTTGAGATTACAATTGTGCGTACCAAGTTGTTGGCGCCATTAATGATCACAATTTCGTGCACCAGTGGGCATACAGAACCGCATTCAAAACTCCCATAGGGACCTCTCCATACCAGCTTGTGTATTGAAAAGCCTCTCATCTGCCAGTGGAATTGAAACACAAAGCCTACTGGGCAACCAGGTTCCTAAACCTTGATGCTAAGGTAGCTGGAGAGAAAAGATTACTTCAGTTGAATGAGTTGGAGGAGTTCAGACTCAATGCTTTCGAAAATGCTAAAATTTACAAGGAGAAAGCAAAAAGGTGGCATGACAAAAAGCTGTCATCTATAGTCTTTAAGCCAGGACAGAAGGTTCTACTGTTTAACTATATGCTCAGATTGTTCCCTGGGAAACTGAAATCCCGGTGGAAGGGACCATATGTGATTACAAGTGTGTCACCATATGGTTATATAGAGCTTCAGGATATTGACTCTAACAAAAAATTCATTGTTAATGGACAGAGAGTTAAACATTATCTTGAAGGCAATGTTAAGCAAGAGTGCTCAAAACTGAGACTAAATTAAAAGCTCAGTAAAAGTCCAGCTAAAGACACTAAAGAAGTGCTTATTGGGAGGCAACCCAATCTTATTCATCTATGTTAATTACTTTTTCATTTCATTTTCCATTGTTAGTTTAGGTTTTCTTTAGGTTGATGATCATGTGGAGTCATAAAAATAGCTACAGAATTAAAGCAAAATCAAAAACAACATAAAAACAGCACACCCTGGAGGACAGGCTTACTGGCGTTTAAACGCCAGTAAGGATAGCAGAATGGGCATTTAACGCCCATGCAGGAAGCATTCTGGGCGTTCAGAAAAATGCCCAGTAAAGAAGGATTCTTGGCGTTTAACGCCAGCCAGGGTATCTGCCTGGGCGTTAAACGCCCAAAGAGGCAGTCTAGTGGGCGTTAAACGCCAGAAAGGATACCATTCTGGGCGTTTAACGTCAGGATGACACAAGGGAGGTAATTTTGTTTCCAATTCAATTTTTTTCAAATTTTCATGTTTTAATTCATAATTTTTTGCATCAAACATATTTTAAACGTTCATCTTTCAATTTCTATTTTCAAAAATTAATAATCTTCCCAACTCTTTTTAATTCTTTTTCAATTCTTTTCAAATCCTTCCAAAACGTTTTCAAAACTTACATATCTTTTCAAATTCTTTTCAAATCTTTTTAATTTTTCTTGCATAAAGTAATAAGTTTTCAAAATTAATTGCATCATTCTTCTTCTACTCCCTTCTATCTTCTTTTGCTCGAGGACGAGCAAACCTTCTAAGTTTGGTGTGAAAAAAGCTTTAGTTTTTGTTTTTCTATAACCATTAATGACACCTAAGGCCAGAGAAACCTCTAGGAAGAGGAAAGGGAAGGCAGTTGCTTCCAACTCTGAGTCATTGGAGATAGAGAGATTCATCTCAAAAGCCTATAACTAGAAAGAGGATGGAGCAAATAAGAGAGCCCACTCATGGACCTCAACAAGAGCCATGAGGGAAGAGCAACAAAGGCAAGGAAGAGATATTGATGAGCTAAAGCACTCCATAAGATCTTCAAGAGGAAGAACTAGCCGCCATCACTAAGGTGGACTCCTCGATTTATATGCTTTATGTTTTGTCTATGTTTGTGTCTTCATTAGATTATCATTAGTGTTTAGTGTCTATGTCTTAAAGCTATGAATGTTCCATGAATCTTTCACCTTTCTTAAATAAAAAATGCTTTCTGAAAAAGAAAAAGAAGCACATGAATTTCGAATTCTATCTTGAAAATAGTTTAATTATTTTGATGTGGTGGCAATACTTTTTGTTTTCTGAATGAATGTTTGAACAATGCATATTTTTTATAGTGAAGTTTATGAATGTTAAAATTGTTGGCTCTTGAAAGAATAATAAAAAAAGAGAAATGTTATTGATAATATGAAAAATCATAAAATTGATTCTTGAAGCAAGAAAAAGCAGTGAAAAACAAAAGCTTGCAAAAAAATGGCAAAAAAAATAAAGAAAAAAAAGATAAAGAAAAAGTAAGCAGAAAAAGCCAATAACCCTTTAAACCAAAAGGCAAGGGTAAAAAGGATCCAAGGCTTTGAGCATTAATGGATAGGAGGGCCCAAAGGAATAAAATCCTGGCCTAAGCGGCTAAATCAAGCTGTCCATAACCATGTGCTTGTGGCGTGAAGGTGTCAAGTGAAAAGCTTGAGACTGAGCGGTTAAAGTCGTGGTCCAAAGCAAAAAGAGTGTGCTTAAGAGCTCTGTTCCGAGGGTTACCTGAAACTGTAGGTCGATCTCGGACGATATCTTCTATACTGGTCGGAGATGACGTGTCCAGCTGGTGGGTGGCGGCCGGAGCTGTCGTGTCCGACTTGTTGGACTGGCTGCGCTGCTGATCCTTGGTCACCGGAGGGTGGTGGTACCTGCAAGGGACTCTGATGCTTAAGTTAGCAAGGGTATTAAGCAGGTTTTTGGTAGAATCAGAGTATGAGTTATACCTGGGTGCTCCATTGTATTTATAGTAGTGTGGAGTGACCTTTTTAGATAAGATAAGTTAGTTATCTTTATCTTATCTTATCTTTAGGCGAGGTCAGCTTATCTTCAAGGGAACTGCCCTTCTCTCTGTAGGCTTGGGCTGCCTTAGGATTTGGGTCGTGTTCCTTGATTTTGGGCCCTTCTTTGGGCTTTCCTGTCGATTTGACCGACCTCTTTGAGAAGAGGTCGCATAGTCTGACCTGAAGAGGTCGGTCGCCTTGTTACTGAACATCCCGGGTCGGATAGCTCAACCCAGGGTATGAACAAGCTCTGGGCACCTCTAATTGGGGACTCTAGCAAAGCTGAGTCACAATCTGAAAAGGTTCACCCAGTTATGTGTCTGTGGCATTTATGTATCCGATGGTAATACTGGAAAACAAAATGCTTAGGGTCACGGCCAAGACTCATAAAGTAGCTGTGTTCAAGAATCAACATACTGAACTAGGAGTCAATAACACTATTTGAATTCTGAGTTCCTATGGATGTCAATCATTCTGAACTTCAAAGGATAAAGTGAGATGCCAAAACTGTTCAAAAGCAAAAAGCTACTAGTCCCGCTCATCTAATTGAAGCTAATCTTCATTGATATTTTTGAAATTTATTGTATATTCTCTTCTTTTTATCCTATTTTGTTTTTGGTTGCTTCGGGACAATCAACAATTTAAGTTTGGTGTTGTGATGAGTGGATAATTTATACCCTTTTTGGCATTGTTTTTACATAGTTTTTAGTATGTTTTAGTTACTTTTTATTATATTTTTATTAGTTTTTATGAAAAAATCACATTTCTGGACTTTAATATGAGTTTTTGTGTTTTTCTGTGATTTCAGGTATTTTCTGGCTGAAATTGAGGGACCTGAGCAAAAATCTGATTCAGAGGCTGAGAAAGGACTGCAGATGCTGTTGGATTCTGACCCTTCTGCACTCGAAGTAACTTTTCTGGAGCTACAAAAGCCCAATTGGCGCTCTCTCAATTGCGTTGGAAAGTAGACATCTTAGGCTTTCCAACAATATATAATAGTCCATACTTTGTCCGAGATTTGATGGCCCAAACTGGCTTTAAACACCAGCCAGAAACTTTCTGGCGTAAAACGCCAGAACTGGCACACTTCTTGGCGTTAAACGCTCATTTTGGCACCCAGGGTGGCGTTTAACTCCAATTTGAGGCATATGCACGTGGAAGCTTAAAAGCTCAGCCCAAACACTCACCAAGTGGGCCCCGTAAGTGGAATTCTGCACTATCTACACCTAGTTACTCATTTTTTGTAAACCTAAGTTACTAGTTTAGTATAAAAACTACTTTTAGAGATTCATTTAGCAACTCATGACATTTTACACTTCATATTGTATCTTCTACGACATGAGTCTCTAAACCCCATAGGTGGGGGTGAGGAGCTCTGCTGTGTTTCAATGGATTAATGCAATTACTACTGTTTTCTATTCAATCACGCTTGATTCTATTCTAAGATACTCACTCGTACTTCAATATAGAGAATATGATGATCCGTGACACTTATCATTATCCTCAACCTATGAACGTGTGCCTGACAACCACTCTCATTCTATCTGAGCTCAACGTAGTCATTGGGTGACAGCTTGAGTGCGTATCTCTTGGGTTTCTAATCCACGGACCGAGTCTGGAGATTAGAATCTTTGTGGTATAGGCTAGAATCATTGGCAGCATTCCTGGGATCCAGAAAGTCTAAACCTTGTCTCTGGTATTTCGTGTAGGATCCGGGAAGGGATGACTGTGACGAGCTTCAAACTTGCGAATGTTGGGCGCAGTGACAGTGTGCAAAAGGACAAGGGTCCTGTTCCGACGCTAGCGGGAACCGACAGATGATCAACCATACGGTAGCTGTACTTGGTATTTTTCATCCGTGACGAGAAATTCGATAGTTGATTAGCCGTGCAGAGATCGTATCTGGTATTTTTCATCTGAGAGGATCATACAGCTTGCCATTGAAGGAAGCCATGCGTGTTTGGAGAAGAAGACAGTAGGAAAGCAGAGATTCAGATGACAGAGCATCTCTGAATCCTCAACCTATTTCTCATTACTGAATCACAAGTACTATTTATATCATGTTATTTATTTTTCATAAATACAATCACTCTTATTATTAATCTCCTGACTAAGATTTAAAAAATAACCATAGCTTGCTTCAAGCCGACAATCTCCGTGGGATCGACCCTTACTCACGTAAGGTATTACTTGGACGACCCAGTGCACTTGCTGATTAGTTGTGCAGACTTGTGAAATGTATAATCACGATTTCCCACACCAGAAAGCAACAATCATTTTCCTACCAACAGGTCAAAACAAAAGCTAGAACTTTGTACCAAAAGAACTCAGGCAACAATGAAAAGAAACAAGAACAGCAACAAAAACCCTAAGCAAGATCACCAGAAGGCACACATTCCTCTCAAAAGGATGGGACAAAGAAAAATCACAACAAACGATCAAGACACAAAGACACAATCTTCTCGCAGAAAGAATCAAAGTTTTTCAGAGCAAAACCTAAATACAAAGTCAAAGCTTTACATCAAAAGCATGCACAGTTTTTGAAAGTAAAAAGAGAGAAGAAAGAAAGAACGACTAACCTGCAGAAGAGAAGATGATAACGGCTCAAGTTAAGAACGACGAAATCCACACCAAACAATCACTTTGAGGCAAAGAAAATAGAAGGCTTGGAGGCGTGAAAACAAGAAGACGAAGCGCTACAGCAAGTAACGAGCAAGGAGCAAGGAGAAAGGAGAGAAAGAAACTGTAAAAATGATTCTTTAGATTTTAAAATGAAAGTGTAAAAGAGGGAAAAGAGGAAACGGCGAAGGGAATTAATGGGCCTTTAAACCCTCGTACGTTTCCAAGGAAAGCAAAACGCGCGTTGCAATCAGAAAGGAAAAAGAAGACAAACGCTTGGCATTCAAGGAGTCCCAGCAGGAGTTATATGAAAGATCAACAAAAGGAAAAATGCTTGAGCACGATTTCCCCAAAAGGGGTCGAAGTCTAAAAGACACGACCTCAAAGGAAAAATCGAGCTCAAGCAGGGGCACTGTTCAAACCCTGGGTCGAGCTGTGTGACCCGGGCTGATTGAAGAAAAAAGCGACTGAACTCTTCAGGTTGGGTCGCCCTGACCTCTCCTTTAAAGAGTTTGCCAAATTGCCATAAAAGGCCCAAGCAGGCCTAAACAAAGAGACACAGTCCAATCTAAAGGCAGCCAAAGCCTAGAAAGAAAAAGGCGGTTCCCCTTAAAGATAAGATGACTTCACTCAAAGATAAGATAAGATAACTAACTTATCACGAAGAAAGGTCACTCTCCGTTACTATAAATACACTGGAGCACCCAGGTATAACTTATACTTTGATTCTACAAAAAATACCTGCTCAAAGCCCATGCTAACTTAAGCATCGGAGTCTCTTGCAGGTACCACCACCCTCCGGTGATCAAGGATCAGTAACACCACCAGATCCAACAAGTCAGACACGACAGCTCCGGCCACCATAACAGATCTCATCCGTGATCGACCTTCAGTTTCAGGTAACCCTCGGAACAGATAGCCTTTTACAAGAAATATTTTCCTGAGTCTGCAAGGGAAGCGAAGGAGATAGAATTGATGCAGCTGAAGCAAGGTTGCCTATCTGTGGCGGACTACACAAGCAAGTTTGAGGAGCTTTGTAGGTTTTCTAGTGTATGTCAGGGTGCCCCAGAGACTTATGAGAGTTGGAAGAGTATTAAATACCAAAGGGGGCTGAAGGACAATATTATGACTGCTGTGACTCCTATGGAGATCTGTGTCTTCTCTGACTTGGTGAATAAGGCAAGAGTGGTGGAGGAGTATGCCAAGACCGTGGCGGCGTCCAAGGACACTCATAGAGAGAGCTCTAGTTGGGGGCGTGGCAAGTATTTTCATCTGAGAGGACAAAGCTTCAAAAGAGGAGGATATGCGCCTCAAGGGCAAGGAGGCTTCAAAAAGAACACCCATGATCAGTTTCAACGTGGCAAAGGGAGAGGAAATCAGAGTAAGAGTTCTTCGGATTTAGCTTGTGATCGTTGTGGACGTTTTCATCCATATGACTCTTGTAAGATTGGTATAGGTGGGTGCTTCAACTGTGGCTTGCCTGGTCATTTTGCGAGGGATTGCACACGTGGAAAGAACCCAAATGCGGGTCAGAGTTAGCACCAGGGGCGAGTTTTTGCTGTTAATGCCAAGGATGCTTCCAAGGCGGATCCGTTGATGAGAGGTATTTGTTTAATTGGTGATAAGACCTTAATTGCATTGTATGATACTGGGGCTTTGCATTCGTTTATTTTGTTTGCTAAAGTTGAGGAATTAAGCTTGAAAGTGTCATAGTTACCATTTGATCTTCATGTACATACTCCGCATCAGACAGTCATGACTAGGTCAGGTTGTAGGCAAGTAGGATTAAAACTTGAGGGTAGAGACTTTATGCATGATTTGATATGTTTACCAATGGTTGGGTTGGAGATGATTTTGGGGTTTGATTGGTTGTCGAAGAATCGGGTTTTGTTGGATTTCTTTGAACGGACAATTCAATTTATGCCAGAAGGAGAAACTGGAGTAGTGATAGCTGAAGGTTACTACCTGAACTCGGTGATGGTTCATTGTAGTGGGGAAGAGTGTCAGGGTTACATCTTCTTAACTGCTAACACTTCGGGTGATACTCAGAACTTAGATCATATTCTGGTAGTTAGAGATTTTCTGGAGGTGTTTCTGGAGGATATTCCTGAATTTTCACCTCAAAGAGAGATTGAATTTGCGATTGAATTAGTATCGGGAGCCGGACCAGTGTCGATTGTGCCGTATAGGATGGCTCCGATAGAGCTGGCAGAGTTAAAGACTCAGTTCGAGGAACTTCTGAACAAGAGGTTCATTCGACCGAGTGTATCTCCGTGGGGAGCACCAGTTTTATTGGTGAAGAAGAAGGATGGATGAATGTGTTTGTGCGTGGATTACCGACAGCTGAACAAGGTAACAGTGAATAATAACTACCCGCTGCCAAGGATAGATGACTTGATGAATCAATTGCAAGGAGCCGGAGTGTCTTTCAAGATTGATTTGAGATCCGGTTACCATCAGATAAGGGTGAAAGAGGATGATATCCCTAAGACCGCGTTTAGGACCCGCTATGGACACTACGAGTTTGCCGTAATGTCCTTTGGGTTAACGAATGCACCTGCTGTTTGCATGGATTACATAAACAGAGTGTTTCGTCTCTTTTTGAACAAATTCGTGGTGGTTTTGATAGACGACATCTTAGTTTATTCTAAGACAGCAAAGGAGCATGAGGAACACTTAAGGATTGTCTTGCAAATCTTAAAGGAGCGGAAGTTGTATGCTAAGTTGTCGAAGTGTGAGTTCTGGAAGGAGGAAGTAAAGTTCCTAGGTCACGTGGTGAGCAAAGGAGGGATAGTTGTGGATCCTTCAAAGGTAGAAGTAGTAATGGAATGGGAAAGACCAACGACGGTGACGGAAGTCCGAAGTTTCTTGGGCTTAGCCGGATATTACCGGAGATTCATTGAAGGATTCTCCCGGATTGCACTACCGATGACTAAATTGACAAGGAAAGAGGTACCGTTTGTGTGGACGTCAGAGTGTGAAGAGAGTTTTCAAACTTTGAAGCAAAAGTTAACTTCAGCACCTGTTTTGATTTTTCTGAAACCGCAGGAACCGTTTGAAGTATATTGTGATGCGTCACTGAAGGGTTTGGGCTGCGTGTTGATGCAACATCAGAATGTGGTGGCTTACGCTTCGCGTCAGCTGAGACCGCATGAGGTGAATTACCCTACTCATGATTTGGAATTAGCGGCGATTGTGTTTGCATTGAAAATTTAGAGACACCACTTATATGGAGTGAGGTTTAGTGTCTTTTCTGATCATAAGAGTCTCAAGTACATCTTTGATAAGAAAGAGCTTAATATGCGTCAGAGGAGGTGGATGGAGTTGCTTAAGGACTACAATTTTGAACTAAGTTATCATCCTGGAAAGGCGAATGTTGTAGCAGATGCTTTGAGTCAGAAATCCTTAAAAATAGCCTGGATGAGGATTAAAGAAGAGAAGCTAGTAGATAAGTTTGTGGATCTTAAGCTGGATATTGGTGAAGTTACCGGAAGAGCTTGTTTGAACCAGTTACAGATCTCAAGCACGTTTAAATCAGAAATACAAAGGGCTCAGCAAGATGAGCAGAAGCTTCAGTAATTGTTTCAACCAGTTGGTGATAAGAGGCGTGAAGAATTCACTAAGGATGATGAAGGGTTGTGGAGATATAAGGGGAGAATTTGTTACCGGATGTTGCGAATTTGAGGCAAGACTTGTTGTCGGAAGCTCACAACAGTGGGTTTTCCATTCATCCTGGAAGCACGAAGATATAGCAACAGTGGTATCCAAGTGTTTAACTTGAAGAAGATGTTCTGGTGGCCGGGGATGAAGGGTGATGTAGCAACAGTGGTATCCAAGTGTTTAACTTGCCAGAAGGTGAAGATAGAGCATCAGAAACCGTCGGGAATGTTACAGCCACTCGAGATTCCTCAGTGGAAGTGGGAAGGAATTTTGCGATGGATTTTCTGACCGGTTTACCGAGGACTAGGTCAGGATTTGATGCAGTTTGGGTGGTCGTGGATCGCTTAACCAAATCCGCTCATTTTCTGCCTATCCGAGTGAACTATTCTATGGAGGAGTTGGCAAGATTGTATATCAAGGAGATAGTAAGGTTGCATGGTGTGCCATCGAGCATAGTGTCGGATCGTGATTTCCGATTCACATCAGGGTTTTGGGGAGCTTTTCAAAGAGCTTTCGGTACGAAGCTATGTCTCAGTACCGTATATCATCCGCAAACTGATGACCAGTCGGAAAGGACTATTCAGACGTTGGAGGATATGCTCAGAGCGTGTGTATTGGATCAACCTGGAAGTTGGGACCGTTACATGCCATTGGTGGAGTTTGCGTACAACAACAGCTTTCATGCGAGCATAGGGATGGCTCTGTATGAGGCTTTGTACGGACGGAAGTGCTAGTCTCCACTTTGTTGGAATGAATTTGGTGAAGCAAGTGTTTGGGTCCTGATGTAATAGCAGAGACTACTGAGAATATTAAGAAGATTCGTGCAAGGATTCTAACTACTCAGAGTCGACAGAAGAGTTACGTGGACCAGAGAAGGAAGCCGTTAGAGTTTGAAGTGGGAGAACATGTATTTCTGCGGGTTACATTGACAACTGGGATTGGAAGAGGGATTAAGACCAAGAAGTTGAATCCGAGGTTCATTGGACCGTTTGAGATTCTGAAGAGATTCGGGCCGGTGGCGTATCAAGTTGCCTTGCCACCTCATCTGTCTAACTTGCATGACATATTCCACGTGTCACAACTCCGTAAGTACACATCGAATGTGGCTCATGTGTTAGAGCCTGAATCGGTAAAGGAAAACTTAACTTTCCAAGTAACGCCAGTGAGGATCGACAACACTAGTGTGATGAAGCTGCGAGGAAAGGAAGTTTCATTGGTTAAAGTTGCTTCGGAGCGAGCAGGGGTTGAAGAGCACACTTGGGAATTGGAGTTTGAGATGCGAAAGGATTACCCCGAGCTATTCTCAGGTAATTCAAATTTTGAGGGCAAAATTTCTTATTTGGTGGGGAGAATGTAAGAATCGCAACTAATCAACCTGTTAATTAAGTAATTAATTGCCTAAATTTGATTCCAAAAAGTTAGAATGAGAATTTGAGGATTTAAATGTGATTTTTAGACTCAATGGGTTTTTCTGAGTTAGAAAAGGTGTTTTCTGCGAAAAACCGTAAAAAACCGCAAACTGGCAATTGAACCGGTTCAACTGGTTCAAGTCTACCCGGTACCGCACGAGAAAAAGTGAAAACCGTCAAAAACCTTAGAAAAATATTAGAAGTTGAAAATCGGGCGTTAATTTTAATAGTTTGTCCGAAGTTGGGCCAAACGTACTAAAAACGCTAACGGATTAGACCGGGCTGAGTTGGGCCCAAGCCCGACATATAAAAGGTTCATTTAATGAACCCTTGCAGCAACAACATACATTAAGCACAACAAACACATCAGAATTGAAAGAGGGAGAGGAGAAGAGATTGAGCACTATTCACTTCAATATTCTCAAGCTCATATCTTGAGCTACAGAGCTCCGATCGCCGCACCGTTTGTGGCTACGCATTCCTTGTGAAAAGCTCTACAAAACTCATGTAAGAAACTGGTAAGTAAAGTTCGGAATCCTCCCATTTCTTCTCCTCAAAATTTCGGGTTTTTAGGGCTTTGGGTTAAATGAGTTTTTGTGATTTTGGATGTTTAGGTTTGCTCTAGTCCTTGCTTAGCATTGGATTTTGGCTATTAAATCTGTTGGAAGAGGAAAGAGACATTAAACCCTTGTGATATTATGTTTATGTTGAATCCTAGGTTGATTTGTGGTGATTCATATGTATATAGCTTGATGATTGTGAGTTTGGGAGCTATTGGAACATATTGGTGCTTGTTGGAGTGGAAGTGGAAGCTTGATTGTGGTGGAAAGTTCATTTGGTGCTCAATTTTGAGTTTTTGGACATATTGGAAATCGGCCAAGGTATGGTTCCGGTTTTCTCTATGTAGTATATAATATTCATGGACACTTAGGCTAGTGACCCATGGGATAGGTTTGGATTTAAATGATTGTTGAGTTGATTGAATGATGGTATGTGATGATTTATTACAAATTCATGATTGTTGAATTTGATTATGATGATTGATAATTATATGATGAGGGTGAATGAATTGTGATGTTGAGAAGTAGATTGTGTTGATATATGTGATGTTAATGTTGATGATTTGGTAGTGTAGTTTGGAAAATGTTAAAGAAGTTTGATTATAATATGATATATTCATGTTGAGGTTGTGAATGATGAAAGATGAAGGAAAATGTGGTAAGCTTGATGTAAAATGACCCAAAGGGTTGATTTTGATGAGAAATGGAGTTTTGAAATGGTTTGGTATGGTTTTGATTGTGTTTTACAAGAAATTGTGGAAATTGTGAAATTGGATAAAAGTTGGTTTTTGGTGAACTTTGTTTGATCATAACTTTTGCCTTGATTTTCAAAACCTGATGAAACTTATCTAGAATTAAAGATCTTTGAAAATCCTTTTAATCGATATAAATTTTGTGAAATTTAAAATTTTGTAGAGGAAGTTATGATCATTCTAAGTTGGTGTTGAAAATCTGAAATTCTGTAGAGTTGCAGAATTTTGTGTTTTCTGGTATGTGCACACGCACAGCCGTGTGCGGACGCACACCTCTGCAAAAATTTCAATCTGTGCGCACGCACATGCAGAGGCAGGCAGTCTGCTTGCGGCGCTAGCACAGCTTGTGCGCGCACACACCAAGGAGAAAATGCAACCTGTGCGTACGCACAGACCTGCGCGCACACACACGTTAGGGAAGCCAGTGTATTGGGAGCGCTAGCACAGGTTGTGTGGGTGAACATGCATTGTAAATTTTGGTACCTGTGCGTACACACACTCCTATGCGTACGCACACGTTTTAAAACTCTCCAGGACGTGCGGACGCACACCCCTATGCAGACGCACACGCCCTGTTCCTCAAATTTTCCTTTGTTTTCAACTATTCTACCTTCCCAACAAGATTGTAAGCTTCTCTCACACCATTTTAGGATTCTTGGGCCTAGTTTTGGACATTTAGAACACTGGGAAAGAATTTAATGGCTTTAGATGATATTATTCGGAAAACTTAGAAAATGGAGGCCTAAGTTTCTGGTGTGCTGAGGATGGTGTGATGGTATGTGATGAATGTTGATGTATGAGATGGGCACTGAGGGATCGTTAAGTTCGTAATTGGAAATGTGAATTGGTGGTGGTTGAGATGAGTCGAGGACTCGAATGTGTGACGAGGAATCACTGATGTATTGAAACTGTTTTCTGAAAAACCACTGTACTATTCTTTTATATTGAGATTATGAGATGCTATGCGCCCGGCAGGGACGGTGGTTGGATCCCGCCTGTCGAGGTAGTGGCGGCGGCATAAGGGCGGTGGTTCGTCCCGCTTGCGTTGAGATGTGAGGTCCGTGGCAAGAGTATCCTGCTCACATCCCTTCAAATCTATAGGGCGTGCAGGCGCAAGTACCTGGACAGTGATCCGAGCACTATATCTCGGGGGTTCCCACATGAGGATTCTAAAGGGCGATGTCTCCATGGAGATGTGTCAGGTTGGCAGTTGAATCGATGATGCGTGAGCATCTTTTCCATCTTTTCCTAGTGGATTTGCATCTAATTTGTTGAGTTTAATAAAGAATTAATTATCTTTTAGCCAATAAGGATGCTACTTTGAGTCTTTTACAATTTTGTTTATTTTAGGTAGCATTCGGCTGGATTTGATGGAGTTTCTGCAGCACAATAATCAAAGGAGATGGTAGCGAGGAGCGACGCGTACGCGTGACTGATGCGTACGCGTGATTTGGAGCTTTCCATGGCGACGCGTGCGTGTGACTGACACGTACGCGTGATTTGAAGATTTGCTCAGCGACGCGTACGCGTGACTGACGCGTGTGCGTGACACGGGAAGAAGACCATCGACGCGTACGCGTGATTGACGCGTACGTGTGACATGCGCCACGTGCAGAAAACGCAGAAAAACACTGGGGGCAATTTTTGGGCTATTTTGACCTAGTTTCCAGCCCAGAAAACACAGATTAGAAGCTGCAGAATGGACAAAACAAGTGGTCCCCACCCATCAACAGAAGACTTGTTAATTAATTCTAATTTAAATTCAAATATTAATTTTAGGAAAGGATATTATTTTTATTTTTAGGAATTAGATTTTAAATTATTAGGATTAGATATAAAAGGAAGAAACTTTTCTTCAACAGGGGGATTCCAACACAACATTATTCCATTCCAATTTACAGAATCCTTATTTTCTCTTTGAACCATGAGCAACTAAACCTCCACTGTTAAGGTTAGGAGCTCTGTCTAATGTATGGATTGATTTTATTGTTTTTCTATTTTAATTCATGTCTTGATTTATATTTAAGAATTGTTTTCATTCTTTATTTTATGAATTTGGGTGGAACGGAAGTGTAACCCTCTTTCTAATTGCGTTCTTGTATAACTTGGAAAAGCTCTTTACTTGAACAACAGCTTGAAAACATATTCTCCTAAATTTCTAATTTATCTGGATTTAATAGGATACGTGACATATAATCCTTTTATATTTGGGTAATTAGGATTTCTGTGGCATATAACTAGAATTGAACTTCACCCCCTAATTGGAATTAATTGACCAAGGAATTGGCTGTTGATGAATTTTAGAGGAGACTAGAAAGGTCTAAGGAATTAGGGTCTAGTCACATATAGTTGCCTTAAATTAGATCTTACATTATTAAAATAAATTAATAAGAAAAGTCAATCAGGAAAATAGACAACTCTGAAGCCTTAACTGTTTTTCCATACTTTATTCCCAACCTATTTACTTGCCTTTCCTTAATATTCGTTATATTGTTTAATGTCTTTGAACTCTCAAACATTAGTTTCTGTTTGCCTAACTAAGTAAATCAAGTAACCATTGTTGCTTAGTCCATCAATCCTCGTGGGATCGACCCTCACTCACCTAAGGTATTACTTGGTACGATCCGGTGCACTTGCCGGTTAGTTTGTGGGTTATAAATTTCCGCACCAACCGACAATGTGATATCACAGCCAGTAGGACAGGCATTCATCATATGCATTTTCTACCTGTTTGTATGCTTTGACTACTTAAAATGGCTTGCCTATCTATATAACATGCCTATTTGCTATTTGAATTATTTGCTTTATATGCTTCTACTTATGATTTACTTGCATTGTAAGTAATTGTGTTTTCTACTGGGATTGAGGAGGTTCGGAAGGCAGTGGTGATGGGATCGCATGGAGGATAGGTTGGTGAAGGCTGTGGGATAGCGGTGTTTGGTTTGAATAGAAATCCCCTGAGATAGATTACCCAGTTTAATTATGTTAAGGTTTATATTATGCTTATTTGTTTTAGTATGTTTTAAGTTTGAATTCTTGTGATGGATATGAATTCTATGATTGCCTTTGGCGTCTCGGGGTCTTATATCCTACATCACTAAGCACTGTTACCATACTGAGAACCTCCAGTTCTCATACCATATTTCTGTTGTGTTTTTCAGATGCAGATCGCAACCCACTGAAAAGAACTGAAGATTGATGGTTTAGAGGTTATAGTAAACTCTCATTGCAAGTATAGTTACTAAACCAAACAATCAACCTTTCTTCCAAACGTTTTGGTTGTCACAAGTAACAAACCCCTAAATAAATTGATAACCGAAGTATTTAAATCTCGAGTCGTCTTCTCGGGGTTTTGAAAATGAGGAGCAAGTAATTTAAATTGCAATTGAAATAAGTAAAAGACTGTAAAGTAAATAAGTAACTGTAAAATAAACTTTTGGCAAGGTATGAGAAATTAGAAGTCCTATCCTAGTTATCCTTATCAATGATGATGAAGATTGAATCTTAATTCCACTCAGTTAGTCTTTACTTAAAGTAAAGAAAAGTCAAATGACTAATTAGTTAGATCCTCAAATCCTAGTTAATCCCTAAGGAAAGATTGGGATTATTGAAGTTCAATTCAATTAGCAAAGATAACAATTATCAATCATGTTTGAGTTTGATAACTCCTTAGTTACTGATTTCTTAACCAAGACCAAAAAGGAAAAAAGTAAATCTACCGGAATAAAAATGTCTTCAGATTGGAAGCAACA
Source organism: Arachis ipaensis (assembly GCF_059453495.1). NCBI lineage: Eukaryota > Viridiplantae > Streptophyta > Magnoliopsida > Fabales > Fabaceae > Arachis > Arachis ipaensis. The sequence goes on along the minus strand of NC_142442.1, from coordinate 75,923,084 downwards.
GTAATATAAATAAAGGAGAGCAATAATAAACTGAAATACCTCAATTAACATTAATTCAAAAGAGTAATCTGTAACATAGAAGAATTCATAAATTAGATTGAAAAGATAAATAAAAAGGAATGTTGAACCTAATAGAAAGAGATAATCCTGAAAGCGAATAAAATCCTAAATCTAAATCCTAATCCTAAAGAGGGAGGAGAGAACCTCCCTCAAAACTACATCTAAATCATGAATAGTAACTAATTGGAGACTTCCCTCTGAATGGATGCATTCCCCCACTTTATAACCTCTCATCTATGCCTTCTGGACTTGGAATTGGGCCAAAAAGGGCTTCAGAAATCGCTGGGAGCATTTTCTGTAATTTCTGGTGCGTGGCCTCTGTCACGCGGCCGGGTGGGTCATGCGGTCGCGTCAGTCATGCGTCCGCGTCAAGCACGCGGTCGTGTCACTGTTAATTTGTGCTGGCATGCGGCCGCGTCGTCCATGCGATCGCGGCACTGCCTGTTTCTTCAAAAACTCCGTTTTATGCTTTCCTTCCAATTTTGTATGTTTCCTTTCCATCCTTTAAGTCATTCCTGCCTTAGAAGATCTGAAATTACTCAACACACGAATCACGGCATCGAATGGTAATAAAGGGAAATTAAAATAATTACTTTTAAAGCATAGGAAACATGTTCTTCACATACATCATGTAATAAGGAAGGGAAAGTAAAACCATGCAATTAATATGAATAAGTTGGTGAAGGATTGAATAAATCACTCAAATTAGGCACATAATATATCATAAAATATGGGTTTATCAACCTCCCCACACTTAAACAATAGCATGTCCTCATGCTAAATCCAAGATAAAGAGTAAGGTAAGGTTGAAGTGGTGGAATCTCATGCAATGCAATCTATTCTAAATGCAACTACCTAAATGTATCATGCAATTCTAATTATTTTTATTCACTTGTATATAAAGCTCACATGTAGTTGAATTAATTCACATTTCTCAAGGAATCATATATATAGCCAGACCTTAGATAATGATAAAGCACTTTTACAATTGAGATGGGAAAATATTTTATAAACTTGCAAGACGATTAATAATTCAAGCAGAGATATATGTTAATGAGCTATTGAACCCTCACTGGATTTTGTGTTTACTCTCTAGTCACTCAGTGTTTATTGGGTTAATCACTCTATTCTTCTTTTTATCCTTACTTTCTATAACTTTGTTCTTCATCTAACCAATCAACAATTATAGAATATAGGCATACAAAAGTCATGAGGTCTTTAATTAAGGTTGTAATGGGGCCAAGGTAAAGGTAAGGGTATATGTATAAGGCTAAGTGAGCTAATTAAGCGAATCCTTGATTAGTCTAAGATCTCACCTAACATACATAACTTTGTAAAGTAAAGCTTCTTTACCTATTTTCCCATATTTTTCCACTTTTGATGTTACATGCTCATGCATTAGTTTTAATTTTGTCCCATGTGCATTGCTTTATTTTGCATTTGGGGAATTCTTTTGTATCCCCTTTATTCAAATACTGAAAAATAAATATATTTTTTTTAATGCATATGGTAATTCAATTATTTTGATTTCACATGAGCATGCTTCCCAAAAATTTTTATTTTGAATTATTTTATTATTTTCAACTTTCTACCCTTTATTTTTATCATCCATGTTCCCAATAGGTTTTTCACACTTAAACAATTACACAATTTCTATCCTAAGCTAACCAAGGATTCAACTTGGGATTTTTATTTTGTTTTTCTGTTTAAGGCTAGTAATGTGGTTTGTAGAATAAGAGGGGATTTAAAGGCTCATGGGGGCTAACAAGGGTGATGTAAAAGGTAGGCTAATTTGGGATAAGTGAGCTAAAATCAACAATGGCCTCAATCACTCTCTTGGTATGTATTTCTATTCTATAATCGGACATATAGATTAAAACAAAGTAAAGAACACCAGAATAAATAAGAAGGGTGGAACACACATGAATAAAAATTATGGTTTGAATGTAACCATACAATTAAGCTCAAAACTTATAGGCTGTATGTTCTCTAACTCAGAAATCATATATCAGTTATATATGTCATGCAAGTAAAAATCAAGAGTTCCCATTATTCTCAATGTAAAATTTATTTTGAGTGGCTTTAAAGTTTGTGTTTCTCCTTGATGAAATGTTGTTAACTAACTAACATGGAATGCTATATATACAAGGTGTGGGTTTTTCTATTATGTTCAGGTCTCTAGTTTACTTCCTTTTTATATTTTCAAATTAAACTAAGTTATCTTATGCTAAAAAAAAGGGTAAACTATACTAATCAATCCACAATTTCTATAACTAATAAGTTAGAATTGCAACTAAACTAAATAGCTAAAATATGAACTAAGGTGCAACATGCAGAAATAGAGTCAAAATACATGAAAATAGCAGTGTATAAGTGCTGAGAAAAATAAAAATAAAAATAAAAGAGAAAAATACAGAAAAATAGCAAAATAAAATGAAAGAGTCTGTAGTGGTTCACCAAAAAAAAAACGCCTGAGATGGCGACCTCCCCACACTTAAAATGAAGCATCGTCCCTGATGCTCACTCAAGCAGGGTGTGAAGGGGTGTCATCACTGGAAGGGTGGGTAGCTGGAGTCTCTGTGGTAGTGGTCTGAGGGTCCGCCTACTGCAGAGGAGGTGCTAACTGAATAGGGATCTCAAGGTCGGAAACCTGAATCTGATGTGGGGCCTCCTGCTGTGATGCAGCCTGCTCTGTGCCTGCCTGCTCAGCCTCTCTCTGGGGTGGGTATCTACCTTGTGATCATCCGCCTCCTCCTCAGATGGCTCTGATGGTGTGTCAGGCTCGGAGGGGATATCACCATATTGTATCATCAGCTTCAGGTGCTCATAGCGTCACTTGCTGCGATGCTCAGCTCTCTCATATCGGCGCCAGTTGCGGCACTCTATCTGGTCTAGCTGTCGAAACAGGCGGTGCACTAGGTGATAAACCGGCTTTGAGGCAGGTGGAGGTGCAGTAGTGGTAGCAGGGGTAGTTGTGGAGGAAGAAGGGCCGGCAGATGGTGTGGCTGTCTCATCAGTAGGAGTGAGGAATGGAGGTCTGTAGCCCAAAGCCAAAAAGTTCCTGCTGTGAGGGATAATTTTCTTGCATTCTGCAGCAGGTGGCCTCTCATTAGCATCCTCCCAGGGCATGTCAGCTCGACGGCCTAGCTGTGTAATCAGATAGGGGAAGGGGAGAATGCCTCGGACGTGGACCCTGGCCATGTAGTACCGAATGAAGCGTGGCAGGTACAGGTCCTTACCCTCCATCACACACCATAGGAGGGTGATCATAGCGGCAGGTAGCTCCGTCTCGTGAGTACTCGGCATAATAAAGTTGCTGAGGATCTGATGCCATAGCCGAGCCTCATCATTCAAGTATGCCCGCTTGATTCCCTTAGGCATGGTGGTGTTCTGACCCATGACCCATGGGACAGTCAGGTCAAGGGCTATCCTGGCCTTGACTGCATCCCAGTCAAATTTCATGAAGCGCATGTCCTCCTCAGCCTTTTGATATCCATCTGGCTGATCGAATTTAGGCAGAAGCTTCAGAACATCCTCTATAGCCTCTTTAGTAACCAGAATCTGCTTCCCTCTTAGGTTCACTGCATCTAGGAAAGTTTTGAAGTAATTGCAGTAGAATTCCCTTACCCAAGATGCATTAACCTCAGTCAGGTTTCTCTCCAGGAAGAACCAGCCTCTTTGTTTGATATGATCAGAGGTGTATTGCTGGAGTTCTTCTGGGATCTTCAGAGTCCTTTCCAGGTACAGGTTCCTGGAGTTTGCAAACACCGGATACTTCAGCTCGCAGTATCGGTTTGCAAATTTAATGGGATCAGTAGCAGGGAGTAGTTGGTCAGCCTTCTCCTGCGGGGTAAAGTGTTTCTCCCGCCAGGAGTCATCATGCATGAGGTCTAGTATGGACATGGAGACTTCTCCTCTTTTACGTTTGCCAGTGGTTGCCTTTCCTTTTCCTTTTCTTTGGGTGTCAAACATCCTGAAAAACAGAAAACCAGGATATATAAAAAAAACAGGAAAACAAATAGGCAAAAAATCAAAAGAAACACAAAGTGGTAAAGTAGCAATAGAAGAGGAAATTGAGTTAAGTAAATTTGCATTAAGGATTGCATAAGAGTTAGAATACTGAGAAGAAAAATGTCACAATCCAAAATGTACTTCAATTCAAGTCAATTAGAAAAGTATCATCATGCCTTGGTTAGAATGTTAAAAGAAAGTGAAAAACCAGAAGAGATGTTTTGAAAGGTTAGGTTTTGTTAGAATTGAAAAAGAGTTGAGGAAGTTAAAATTAGTGAGTTAGTAAAAAGTGGGTTAAGGTAAGTGGCATAATGATCATATTCCAAGTAACAAGCATTCACAAATTAAAGCAACAGATAACTCAAATTCAAACAAGGAAGTTAAGGATGAATTAAATGAATATAGCAAAGAGTGGAATTGAATCATCCAAGATACAATTTATAAACCAGGAAATGAAAAAGAATAAGGAAGCTTGCCCTGTCATTCAAGAATTGGTTTCGTAAAAGCTGAGTAAAGCAGAGTACAAGTTTGCCAAAACCAAAACAGGAATGAAAATCAAAGCAATTTACAGAAATTCAGGCAGCATCCCGGCTAAAATTGGATGTTCCCGGAAAATAAATAGCAATCAGAATAGCTCATACGAATTAAAATATAGCTGCAATTACATAAAGGGAATAAGAATATGGAAAAGCAGTGTAAAAAGCAGCATGAACAAGAAATTACAGCATATGAACAATATTAACAACACAGCAATAGCAGAATTGCGAAAATTAGAAAACAAGAAACATGAACAGCGCAAGTAAACAGGCCTAAATTCACTAACCACATCCTAAGCTACCTAACAACCTAGAATCCACTACAACATGCATATCTAACTAGCCTAATGATGAACAGAAACAGAAAAATAGGAAATTAACGATGAATAGAAAGAAGGGTGACGATCAGCGGAACCTGGAAGGCGAAGGAAAGAAAGTGGGGCAGAGAGGTGGCTGGTGGATGGCGGTGGTGGCGGCAGATGCGGCGGTTGAAGGTGGCACGGCGGCGGTGGCGGCTGTTCGGAGGTAGGGTTTCGGGTAGGGAATGGGGGGAAAGGGGAAGGAAGGGAAGGGGGCGTAGGTGGCGGATGGGTGGCGCGGCTGGGACGGAGTGGCGGCGGTGGATGGTGGTCACGGAGGGGGACAGTGGCGGTGGAGGGAGAAAGAGGAAGAAAGAAGAAGAAAGAGGGGGAGAATGTGGGAGGGGGTGGTGGTACGGTGAGGTCTGGGGGGTGGTTGGCGGTGCGGCGGCGGCGTAGGGTGGCTGGGTGGTGGTTGGAAGTTGTGGGTGGTGGTTGTGGAGAGAAGAGAGGAAGGAGAGGGGGCTGGGGAGGCACGAATGGGTAGGGTTTCGCGTGGTTGGGGGTTATTAAATTTGAATCCACGCGATCGCGTGGGGCACGCGGTCGTGTGACCGGGGTGAAATGGGGGTCGATGCGATCGCGTGGATGGCGCAATCGCACGGAATGGGTAAATTATGAATGACGCGGTCGCGTGAGGCATGCGACCGCGTCGCTGGAAATTGTGCTAAATGCACAATTCCAGCGTCATTTCAACGCAACTCTCTTTCTCCTCTGGGGTGGTGGTGCAATCCATGCGACGCGATCGCGTCGCTCACGCTGTCGCATAGGATTGGTGTTGTGCAAGTGACGCGAGCGCGTCAGGGATGCGACCGCGTGGGTCGTTTTGTGCGAAACGCACAATGGCCGCACGATTCCAGCCTAACTCTCTGGATGTTAGGGATTTACGCCGATCTCCAGATCACGCGGCCGCGTGAATGACGCGGACGCGTGGGTAGTGTTTTTCTCAAGTGACGCGATCGCATGAGTGATGCGGTCGCGTCGCGCACCCTTTTTTTTTATATGCAGGTATGCAAGTATGCAATATGCAATGCAAATGAATAATATTCAGGTTCAATTTGAAAAAGGAAAAAAATAAAAAAAATAACACGAAATAAAGTTGAAAAAGAAACGACCATACCATGGTGGGTTGTCTCCCACCTAGCACTTTTAGTTAAAGTCCTTAAGTTGGACATTGGATGAGCTTCCTGTTATGGTGGCTTGTGTTTAAATTCATCCAGAAATCTCCACCAATGTTTGGAATGCCAATAGCCTCCGGGGGTCCCAAACTAGGCATGTGAAGCTTCTGAGCAGCTTCAAACATATTCTCAGGCTCCCGGGGTGACGAATGTCAGAATAAATTCCAGGATCCCAAACCTTGCTTTTAAATCTGCCTTCGTCTTGATCTATATTTTTTCATCTGGGCGATTTAGAAAGTAGATTTTCACCAAGGTGACCAAACGTTTTCCGAGATCCATTCGATAGATCATGATGCCAATCCGCAAACTTCAAGTTGAAGCGTGGAACCTTATTGAACCTTGTGCACCAGCTCTGAGCACGAGCCATTTCCCTCTTACTCTTAAAGCCGCAGAGAGCTCTAAGCTGGCCATCTGTTTCAAGCAAACCATATTCAAGTGGAAAAGTAAAGATAAAGGTTAAGGATTGTACCCCCTTGAAGCTTATATTAGGTGGTAATGGCCTTGGGATAGGTGTTTCTAGTGGTTCTGTGAGTTCTACTCCCTTGTGCTCTTCTGTGAATTTCTTCACTTCCTTGCAGACTTCTTCAATTGCATCCATGTCCTGATCAAAGCCTTCTATGTCTTCCTCGTCACTTAAGTCATAAACGGGAGGTTGAGAGAAATCTACCTCCGCATCGTCTTCGTATTCACTTGGGGAAGATTCTTCGATCTCAGAGAATTCACTTGCTGGTGTAAGTTCACTACTGGGAGAACTTGACTTGAGATCATCATCATCAAGGAAACTTGCTTCTTGGATTATTCCGTCCAGTTCTTCATAAAAGACTTGCCTTGGGGGATGTGTACTATCCTCCTTAGCATTAATTGTAATGTCCTTGACAGAATTCTCCACAACTCTGGATTCCCATGGAGGCTCAATGTCTCCTAGGTCTTCAACCAAATCTTCTTCTTATGTAGTGACAGCTTCCTCTACTTGTTCCAGTACAAAGTCATGCTCTTTTTTGTCCACTGGAGTTTCTAGTATCTCCTTCATGTTACGCTCATCATTAGATTGTCCACACGGAGTTGTGGGAGGTCCTTGAATGTTCGAACGTTTAGAAGATAATTGACTTATTGCTTGCTCTAGTTGATAAAGGGTTGTTTGAAGTTGATCTACTGTTTCCTTGAGGCGAACCTCTGATTCTCGGGGTGCTGGATTTGGACGTGGTACATTGGGAAGTGGTGGTGTTTGGAATCGGGGTAAATAAGGATCGTATGGTGGTGAATGGTGAAAAGAAGCTTGTGAGTGTGGTGGTTTGAAGTTATGTTGAGAGGATGGCCTATAAGCACAGGGTGGGACTTGTTGGTAACTACACGGTTGTCCACCATGTCTATTTGCTTGGTATGCATTGTAGAATGGTCTTTGTCCATGATATCTTGAAGGGTGTTGTTGCCTAAAGGGTTGATCAGATCCTCTTGGCTCCATCCATCTTTGGTTGCTCTGACCTTGATGCATGTTCCTATTATAACTTTCACTCATTTCAACAATATTAGAACCAAACTCGAAGCGAGAGGGGTGAGAATTCATAGTAGCTAATGGAAATAAAAAGGGAAAATAAAGACAAATAAGTAAAAGAAAAATATTCACAATAACCAATAATAAGGCACACAATTGCAGTTCCCCGGCAACAGCGCCATTTTGAAAAGAACTGAAGATTGATGGTTTAGAGGTTATAGTAAACTCTCGTTGCAAGTATAGTTACTAAACCAAGCAATCAACCTTTCTTACAAACGTTTTGGTTGTCACAAGTAACAAACCCCTAAATAAATTGATAACCGAAGTATTTAAACCTTGGGTCGTATTCTCAAGGAACTGCAGGGAAGTATGTTCTTATTATCGGTTATGGAGATTGTAAATCGGGGTTTTGAAGATGATGAGCAAGTAATTTAAATTGCAATTGAAATAAGTAAAAGACTGTAAAGTAAATAAGTAACTGTAAAATAAACTTTTGGCAAGGTATGAGAAATTAGAAGTCCTATCCTAGTTATCCTTATCAATGATGATGAAGATTGAATCTTAATTCCACTAAGTTAGTCTTTACTTAAAGTAAAGAAAAGTCAAGTGACTAATTAGTTAGATCCTCAAATCCTAGTTAATCCCTAAGGAAAGATTGGGATTATTGAAGTTCAATTCAATTAGCAAAGATAACAATTATCAATCATGTTTGAGTTTGATAACTTCTGAGTTACTGATTTCTTAACCAAGACCAAAAAGGGAAAAAGTAAATCTACCGGAATAAAAATGTCTTCAGATTGGAAGCAACAGTAATATAAATAAAGGAGAGCAATAATAAACTGAAATACCTCAATTAACATTAATTCAAAAGAGTAATCTGTAACATAGAAGAATTCATAAATTAGATTGAAAAGATAAATAAAAAGGAATGTTGAACCTGATAGAAAGAGATAATCCTGAAAGCGAATAAAATCCTAAATCTAAATCCTAATCCTAAAGAGAGAGGAGAGAACCTCCCTCAAAACTACATCTAAATCATGAATAGTAACTAATTGGAGACTTCCCTCTGAATGGATGCATTCCCCCACTTCATAACCTCTCATCTGTGCCTTCTGGACTTGGAATTGGGCCAAAAAGGGCTTCAGAAATTGCTGGGAGTGTTTTCTGTAATTTCTGGTGCGTGGCCTCTGTCACGCGGCCGCGTGGGTCACGCGGTCGCGTCACTTGGAGTTTTCCTTGTCGCATGGTCGCGTCAGTCATCCGTCCGCGTCATATGCGTTTCACTTAAGGCGCGCGATCGCGTCAAGCACGCGGTCGCGTCGCTGTTAATTCGCGCTGGCATGCGGCCACGTCGTCCATGCGATCGCGTCGCTTCCTATTTCTTCAAAAACTCCGTTTTATGCTTTCCTTCCAATTTTGTATGTTTCCTTTCCATCCTTTAAGTTATTCCTGCCTTAGAAGATCTGAAATTACTCAACACACGAATCACGGCATCGAATGGTAATAAAAGGAAATTAAAATAATTACTATTAAAGCATAGGAAACATGTTCTTCACATACATCATGTAATAAGGAAGGGAAAGTAAAACCATGCAATTAATATGAATAAGTGGGTGAAGGATTGAATAAATCACTCAAATTAGGCACAGAATATATCATAAAATATGGGTTTATCACCCACCTAGGTGAGTTGTCTGGTTGGTGACAGGAGCGGAGGATTCGGACATCTTTTTTAGTCTTTTGGTTTATTTTATATATGTCTCTCACTCTTGTATTTTGGTTTTGCCTAGAGGCTTGTATTTGAGAGGACAAAATTGTATAAGCTGTTTTTACTGTCTGATTCTTTTTGGTCTGTATATGGCTAGCCGGCTTAAACTCCGCGAGCGGTGGCTAGTTTCTTATGATATTATATACTTATCTTTTGTTGTATCCCATCTGTTTTTTGTGCTTTAAGTTAGTAGCTTCGTTAGTACGCTTGCGCTTTTCAAATCCTGTTTTGAGCTATATTCTTCATCGGGCTTCTAGATTATATTAATCCTTTCTATATATTATATGTATGAGCTTAGAACTGTCGTAATCTCTGATTAACCTTTGCTTTATGACGCGAGGTAAAGGTTAGGCTAATTAGGGTGTTACATTTTTCATCTAACAATCAACAATTATTCAATACATGCATACATTCATCATGAGAACTTATTCATAGATTGTAATGGGGCTAGGGTAAAGGTAGGGATGCATATGGTCAAGTGAGCTTAAAATTTGAATCTTTGATTAACCTAAGCTCTCACCAAACATATATAATAACCTATACAATTCTAATACATACCTAGCTACCCATGATTCCCACTTTTTCACATACTCATGCATTCTCTTTAATTCACATTCCATATGCATCGTTATTGTTACTTTAATTTGGGACATTTTTGTGCCCTTTTTATTGCATTTCTTTTTTCTATATATATTTTTTGTTTCTTTTATTTTTCTATTTCTTTTTCTACATTTTTTTCACATTTTTTTCAATAAGGTACATACAAACATATCAATGCATATGGTTTTATATATTTAATGCATAAGCACGTACCCAATCCCATAATTTTCAACAAAAATACAAAATACACTTTTACCCCAACCAATGTTCCAAGTTTCTCCACACTTGAATGATACACACTCACTAGCCTAAGCTAATCAAAGATCCAAATTAAGGGACATTTATTGTTTTTCACTTAAGGGTAGTGATGTGCTAAAATTAAGAACAAAAGGGATTAAATAGGCTCCAAATTGGCTAACAATGATTGATGAAAGCTAGGCTATTTGGGTAAGTGAGCTAAATGAAATGATGGCCTCAATCATATAAGTGCATGTATACATGGAATAATGGACATAAAGAATCAAACAAATCAAGGATTACAGTCATAGAAAGGGAACAATGCACACAAGAATGGAAATAAGTGGTTATAAGATGTAACCACACAATTAGGCTCAAAACTCACATGCTTGTGTTCTTAGCTCAAAAGCCATGTTCCAAAATAAATTCCTTCAAGCAAGTTCAACACAAAATTTTTTTTCAAATTGGTAGGGTGACCTAAAAATGGTTTCTTGGAAAATCAATTATCACCCTAACTAAGTAGTCCTAATAAGAAAGAAGTGGTGAAATATGTACAGATTCTAACTATCATGCAACCTATCATGCAATGCAACAACTAATCTAACATTGGTGTTGAAAAAGAAAGTGGTTACCCACAGAGGTTGGTCATCGACCAAACCTCCCCATACTTGAAGATTGCACCATTCTCGGTGCATGCAAAGAAGAGCAAGGTGGACAGGTTGCTACAACTGATGAGCTTCCTCAAAGGATTGTGCGGGTGGACTTGTTTGTTGCCCCATTTAGAAGCTTTTCCTTTTCCTCTTTTGGTGGCCAACCTAAAAGGAAAGAAAAAGAAAGAAAATTAGGCCTACAACAAAGATATCAAAGCAATAGAACATAGGCGGGGGCTAATGCCAAATATGAGTAAGGTTCTCACTACATGGTAGCTACGCACGTAAGTGAGAGAGCAATATAGGCAAAGGGCATATCAACTAATACTTGATGCAAGAGGAAAGTCAAAGTATAAGTGAATATCATGAAGAGCGTGTTAAGCATCAAGTTCAAACAAGAAAGAGTGGATCATGAAAGACAATAAAAGTTTATATCAATGCACAAAGGATACAAGAGTCATCAAAGATTAAGCATTGACTTAGAAATTTCATCACCCAACAATATCAAACAAGTCAAGAAGCACCAAGATTAACCAAGAAATTCTCAACAATTGAGTAAGAAAATTCAACATCATTATTAAAATAAGAAACTTAGAAAAGAAAATAAGAACAAGCTATAAAAACAAAATTACAATGCAATGAATAAAAGTATGTAAATGCAATAAACAAAAGAAAATGAAAGATGAGAAAAAATAAAAAAGTGAATTTTTTTCTTTTTTTATCTATTTATTATTATTATTATTATTATTATTATTATTATTATTATTATTATTATTATTATTATTATTATTATTATTATTATTATTATTATTATTATTATTGAAGAGAGGAAAAAGAAGAAAGTAAGAAAGAAAGAAGAGAGAAGAAGAAAGGTAGAGAGAGAAGAAGAAAAGAAAAAGGAAGAAGAAAGAAAAAGAATGGAGAAGAACAGGGCGCGAGGCGACGCATAAGTGTCGCCCATGCTTATGCGGTGCAGCAGGGACAAGCGACGCGTAAGCGTTGCCCATGCTTTCGCGTGGAATGCAGAAAGTGCGACCGACGCGTAAGCGTCACCCACGCTTACGCGTGGGTCTTCGCATAAAACCAGCTCAATTCTAGCACAACTCTCTGGTTTTTGTACCATGAGGCTCAAAATGCCAAACGACGCATAAGCGTTGCCCATGCTTAAGCGTAGGGTGACCCCTTATTTTTTAAAGAAGCCTAAAATAGAATTTAACACTCTCCTAACCTATAAACATTCTAAATCACCCAAAATTTAAATTTAACAACAGATTTTTTGGTTTTTGAAAAATGTTCAAATACAAAACAAACAAAATTTACACTTCAAGTAAAACACTACTCAACAACAACTATTCTAATCAAAACATGAATTTAACAAAAAACCTATCAATAAAAGCAAAATGTGTAAGAGTATAGAAAATATGAAAAACTACCTACAATGGCAACTCAATTCATTCATTGATTATATATACAAAAGAATGGAAAGAATTTACCATGGTGGGGTGTCTCCCACCTAGCACTTTTATTTTAAGTCCTTAAGTTGGACCATTGATGGGGTCCTTGCTAGGGTGGCTTATGTTTGAACTCTTCCTTGAATCCCCTTGACGAACGGATTTTCGCTAGTAAAGAATTTCACAAAAGTAATCACGTTGTAAGTATAGTTTCTAAACCAACAATAATCCTTTCATACAAAAATTTGGTTGTCACTTAAACAAACCCAATAAAAATAAACCGAAGTATTTAAACCTCGAGTTGTCTCTTAAAGACAGGAAAGTGTTCTTGTTATTGGTTATGAGTTTTCTGAGAAATTTTTGAATGAGGAATGCAAAAATAAATGATTATAAATTAAACCAATGAAAATTAACAAGAGGTTTTATGTAATTAAAATAAAAAGCCTTGGCTAGGAGAAGATTAGTCAGAAGTTCTACCCTTGTTGGATTTTCCAAGATTAATAGTAATAGATTGTTGTTTCTACTTAGTTAACCCTTACCAAATAAAGAAAAGTCAAGTAGTTGAGCCAATTTCTATTCACAAGTCCTAATCCTCTCCCTTGGGAAGGATTAGCGTTAGTGACTAGAGAGCCAGCCAATAACTTGCAATTACAATTTAATTCTTGAGTCTTCCAACTCAAGGGTCTCCTATTAAATATTAATCAACTCTAAAGCCAAGTTGGAAGCCCACTCCATTGACATGGATGCCAATCTCACATACATGTAAAGGGGTAGAAGGAAGACATGATAATTGGAATTGAGTCGAGATAATCAAGCAAATAAAGAAATTAATTAGAAAAATACTCTTTGCATTAATAAATTAACAAGAGAAGAAGATAAATTAAAGTAATAGAATAAATAAAAGTATAAGAGCACTAAATTAAAGGAACATTGCACCTAGAAACCTAAGAACCTAGAGAGAGGAGAGAGCCTCTCTCTCTAGAAAACTACATCTAAAATATAACAATTTTTGAATGATAGGAAGCGTCCCCCGATTCTGCTCCACTCCCAGCCACTAATCTGTGTTTTTCGGGCTTGAAACTGGGCCAAAAACAACCCAGAAATCGCCCCCAGCAATTTCTGATCGCTGAACTTTCGCACATGCACGCGTACGCGTGATGTACGCGTGCACGTCACCTATCTTCAAGGCAACTATGGAAAATTATATATCATTTCGAATCCACGGATGTTAGCTTTCCAACACAACTAGAACCGCCTCATTTGGACTTCTGTAGCTCAAGTTATGGTCAATTGAGTACGAAGAGGTCAGGCTTGACAGCTTTGCAATTCCTTCAATTTCTTATATTCTTTCCACTTTTGCATGCTTCCTTTCCATCCTTTAAGCCATTCTTGCCCTGCAAAACCTAAAAATACTTAACACACATATCATGGCATCGAATGGTAGTAAGAGGGAATTAAAAATTAGTAATTTAAGGCCAAAGACGCATGTTTTTAATCATAGCACAAAGTTAGGAAGGAAATGTAAAACATGGGAATTATATGAATAAGTGTGAGTTTAGTGGATAAAATCCACTCAATTAAATACAAAATGTACCACGAAATAGTGGTGCATCAAATCTCTCCATACTTAAATATTAGCATGTCCTCATGCTAAGCTCAAGAGAAGCTCTAAAGGAATGAATGGGGGAAGTAAGACTCATGAGATGCAACCTATGTATGTGAATGCAACTATATGTTTAGATATTTCTATCTACTTGGTTAAAGGTAAACAAGTTCTCCAAGACAAAAATAAATTAGATTCTACTAATTCAAATCACACAATAAAAGGCAAGTAAGCTTGTAAGAAGATGGGTCATGAAAGCAGGGAACATAGAATCAAGCATTGAACCCTCACTGGTTGTGTATATGCGCTTTAATCGCTCAAGTATAGGGTTAATTCACTCTACTCTTCTCTAGTCATGCTTTCTAAAACTTTGTTCTTCATCTAACCAATCAACAAAAATTTAGTACACTAATGCAAACATCATGAGGTCTTTTCAAGGTTGTAATGGGGCTAAAGTAAGGGTGAGGATATATGTATGGCCAAGTGAGCTATAATATGAATCTTTGACTAACCTAAGCTCTCACCTAACACACACACACACACTCTATGTACTTCTAAGATCATGCCTAGCTACCTATAATTTCTACTTTTGCATCACATACTCATGTACCAAATTTTCCTTAATTTTACCACATATGCATTGATCTTTTATTAAACTTAGCATTGGGGTAATTTTGTCCCCTTATTTAATTATTTATTTATATTGTAATATTTTATTCTTATTTTATTATTTTTTTTTAATCATAAAAGCAAACATAACATATCAATGCACATGAGTTTTTTTAATTTTTTTGATCTCACATGAGTATGCACCCAAATTCCTAATACTTTTGTCAATAAAACACAGTACACTTTCATTAACCCAAGTTCCCACAGTTCCCCACACTTAATTAATACACAATCTCTATCTTAAGCTAACCAAAGATTCACTTGGGGTAATTAATTATTTTTCCGCTTAAGACTAGTGATGTGGTAAAATATAGAACAAAAGGGGATTAAAAGGCTCAAAGTGGCAAACAACGGTAATTGAAAGGGTATGCTATTTGGGATAAGTGAGCTGATAACAATTGATGGCCTCAATCATATGTATGCATGTAAATACACTAAACAATGGACATATAGAATGGAACAAAATATAGATTACAATCATAGAGAAGAAAATACACAAGAATAAAAATCATGGTTAAATAATGTAACCATATAATTAAGCTCAAAATCTCACAGGTTGTGTGTTCTTAGCTATAAACCATGTTCCAAATTACAATCTTTAAACAAGTTTTATTAAAAAAGTTTTAATTTAAATTAGTGAAATGCTATAAAATAATTTCTTGGAAAAGAATTCATCACTTCAACCAAGCAGTGGTAGAATATGCACAAAATCAAACAAACATGCAAATGCAACAACTAATTTAACAAGAAAAATTAAACATTGGTGTTGAAATAGGAAATAACTAACCCACGGAAGTCGGTATCGACCTCCCCACACTTAAAGATTGGACCGTTCTCGATGCATGGTAAGATGTGTAAGTGGATGGGTTGCTCCAACTGATGCTTTTCTCCAAAGGCTATGTAGAGGACTTGTCTGTTGCCCTATGTAAAAGTCTTTCGTTTTCTTTCTTGATGGCCATCCTGAAAGAAGAGAAAAGGGAAGAAATATAACCCAGAAATAAAGATAAGAAAACAAATAAGGTATAGGTGGGTTAATGCCAAATAATGAGGGTCTCAATTACATGGTAGCTACAATATGCAAGTGAGAAAACAATAGAAGCAAATGGCATATCAATAGTGCAAAAATTGCAACAATGGGGGAGAGAGTGTAGATAATGCAAGATAGTATAAGTGCATATCAATGCAAATGGAATGCAAGTATCATAAAAGATTGGCATTGACTTATGAATAATAATACCCAATCAAAATAAAACAAGTCACTAAGCACCAAAATAATATCAAGAAAGATACAACAGTTGAATAAGAACATTTAACACCAATGGTAAAATAGGAAATTAGAAAAGGAGATAAAAATATGAATAAAATTAAAATGAAATGAAGGAAAGTATACAAATGTAGTATGTAAGAGAGAATGAAAGAGAATAAGGATGAGAAGAAAGTGAGAAAAGAAGATGAAGGAGCAAGAGAGGAGAGAAGAAAGAAGAAGGCAATGAGAAACAGAACGCGACGCGCGCGCGCAAATCACGCATGCGCGTGAAAACTGCATTAGCCATGCGACGCGTACGCGTCCCCTACGCGTACGCGTGGGATGTTGAAAATGAACACTGACGCGTACGCGTGAGAACTCGCGCAGCTCCAGCACCATGGCATCACAACTCTCTGTTCAAGCACTCTTTCACGCCGATTGGCAATCCCACGCGTACGCGTCAAGGACGCTTACGCGGGAATTGGCGAAAACACAGGCGACGCATACGCGTGGGTTGGCTTGTGCGCCAGGCACCCCTCCCGCGTCGTTCCAGCACAACTCTCTGTTCGTTTTCTCTTTATTGTGCGACATGCGACGCGTGCGCGTCATAGACGCTTGCGCGTCGATCTCTTTATATATATATATATGCAGAATGCATAATGCAGATGATTATGCAGAAATTATGAATGAATACTATGAAAAACAAAATAAAAATAAAATAAAACTAAGAATGAAAAGGAACGATCATACCATGGTGGGTTGTCTCCCACCTAGCACTTTTAGTTAAAGTCCTTAAGTTGGACATTTTGTGAGCTCCTTATCATGGTGGCTTGTGCTTGAACTCATCTCTGAACATCCACCAATGCTTGGACTTCCAATAAGCTCTAACATGTCCAAGTGAATTCACCAAGCCTTGATGAAGTTCTTCACAAGCTTTGAGCCCCCAAAGTTGATCCTCTTATATGTTGGGATCCCAAATCTTGTTGCCACACCAGTCTTCAAGTTGATCATCATGATTCCATCCGGGTGGTACAACCTTGGAATTCTCATTTAAGTGCCTAAACATCCTCCTAGACCTAATCAATTGATGATTATACCAACCCTTGCAATTAGGCCTTGAGCTTCCAACCATAACGAACCTAGGATGCTGTTGCCAACCACTGACCACTCCTTTTTACTCTTAAAACCACAGATAGCTCTAAGTTGTCCATCCGTTTCAAGCAGACCATATTCAAGTGGGAAGGTACAGTTGAAGGATAAGAATTTTACCTACTTGAATGTTGTGTTGGATGGTAATGGCTTGGGGGGAAGTATCTCCAGTGGCAGCCTTACCAATGTATGCTTCACTCTTTTGGGCTCCTCTTTGATGACTTTCACCTCTTGACAGGCTTCTGCAACAGTAACCTCTTCCTCTTCAACCATGATATGCCTTGGAGGTTGTACACCCTCCTCAACATCAAATTCAAACGTCTTGGAAGGAAGCTCTATGACTTGAGGTTCCCATGGAGGTTTCGCATCTCCTAAGTCTTCAACCACTTCCTCTTCTTCAATAATTTCGGCTTCCTCCACTTGCTCTAGTACAAAATCCAGCTCCTCCTTGATGACTTCCACCTCTTGACAACTTTCTTCAAGGGTCTCTCCAACCTCTACCTTTTGGGCCTCCTCTTGCTTCTCTTGAAGTATGTATGCGTGAACCCGATCCATTACATCCCTAAGACGATCCTTTCTCTCTTGTTTCGTGTCAATAGCATACTCGGGATCCTGTTACTCTTGGATTGATGGATATGAGTGAAACGTAGTGCACCAGAGCTTGAAGGTTGAGTATTGGGGGTAAAAGATGGATCCATACGAGATATAAGAACTTGGAGAGCAGAGGTGAGACCGGTGACAGTAGAGGTAAGTGCGGTTTGAAGCTCTCTTTGCCCTTGGTAAATAGCACTAAGGGTTTCATCTATGGGAGTTTAGGGTGGATAGGAGGGTTCATTTGTTGGGAGAAAAGGCTCATAATATGGAGGTGGTTCTTCTTGATAAGGGTATGGAGATGGTGTATATTGAGGTGGTGGTTCTGGTTATGGTTTATATGGTGGTTGGTGTGGTGGAAAAAGGTTAGGGTCATATGGTGGTGTTTGGTAGTAGGGAGCTTGTGAGTATAGTGGTTCAAAGCTATGTTGAGGAGGGGGTTCAGGGGTATTTTGTAGTGGGTGTTGATTGTCACGAAGAGGTCCACCACAACCATTGTCTTGGTAAGCATCATAGAATGGTTGTAGATAGTGCCTTGGAGGTGGTTGTTGTCAATAGGGTTGATCAAATCCTTGTGGCTCCTCCCATCTTTGATTGTCCCATCCTTGATCCAAGCTTTCATTGTAATCTCCTCTTCCTATAGATTATTGTAACCAAACTCATAGCCAAATGGATGAGAATTCATAGTAGTAAGAGAAATAAAAATTAACGAAAATAAACTCCTAAAACTAGAAACACTAACAAAGAAATGAAAAAGCAAAATTATTCACAATAACCAATAATAAGGCACACGTTTGCAATTCCCCGGCAATGGCGCCATTTTCACGAACGGATTTTTTCTAGTAAAGAATTTCACAAAAGTAATCATGTTGTAAGTATAGTTTCTAAACCAACAATAATCCTTTCATACAAAAATTTGGTTGTCACTTAAACAAACCCAATAAAAATAAACCGAAGTATTTAAACCCCGGGTCGTCTCTCAAGGAATTGCAGGGAAGTGTTCTTGTTATTGGTTATGAGTTTTCTGAGGAATTTTTGAATGAGAAATGGAAAAATAAATGATTATAAATTAAAGCAACGAAAATTAACAAGAGGTTTTATGTAATTAAAATAAAAAGCCTTGGCTAGGAGAAGATTAGTCGGAAGTTCTATCCTTGTTGGATTTCCCAAGATTAATAGTAATAGGTTGTTGTTTCTACTTAGTTAACCCTTACCGAATAAAGGAAAGTCAAGTAGTTGAGCCAACTTCTATTCACAAGTCCTAATCCTCTCTCTTGGGAAGGATTAGTGTTAGTGACTAGAGAGCCATCCAACAACTTCCAATTACAATTTAACTCTTGAGTATTCCAACTCAAAGGTCTCCTATTAAATATTAATCAACTCCAAAGCCAAGTTGGAAGCCTACTCCATTGACATGGATGCCAATCTCTCATACATGTAAAGGGGGTAGAAGGAAGACATGATAATTGGAATTGAGTCGAGATAATCAAGTAAATAAAGAAATTAATTAGAAAAATACTCTTTGCATTAATAAATTAACAAGAGAAGAAGATAAACTAAAGTAATAGAATAAATAAAAGAATAAGAGCACTAAATTAAAGGAACTTTAAACCTGGTTTTGGGAAGAAATAAACCTAGAAACCTAAGAACCTAGAGAGAGGAGAGATCATCTTTTTCTAGAAAACTACATCTAAAACCTAACAACTTTTGAATGATAGGAAGCGTCTCCCAATTTTGCTCCACTCCCAGCCTCTAATCTCTGTTTTTTAGGCTTGAAACTGGGCCAAAAACAGCCCAGAAATTGCCCCCAGCGATTTCTGATCGCTGAACTTTCGCACATGCACGCATACGCGTGATGCACGCGTGCACATCACCTATCTTTAGGGCAACTATGAAAAATTATATATCATTCAAAGCCCCGGATGTTAGCTTTCCAATGCAACTAGAACCGCCTCATTTGGACTTCTGTAGCTCAAGTTATGGTCAATTGGGTACAAAGATGTCAGGCTTGACAGCTTTGCAATTCCTTCAATTTCTTGTATTCCTTCCACTTTTGCATGCTTTCTTTCCATCCTCTAAGCCATTCTTGCCCTTGAAAACCCGAAAACACTTAACACACATATCATGGCATCGAATGGTAGTAAGAGAGAATTAAAATTTAGTAATTTAAGGCCAAAGAAGCATGTTTTCAATCATAGCACAAAGTTAGGAAGGAAAATATAAAACATGCGAATTATATGAATAAATGTGAGTTTAGTGGATAAAATCCACTCAATTAAGTACAAAATGTACCACGAAATAGTGGTGCATCACCCCACCAATGCTTGCATTTTCAGTGTCCTCCGGGATCCCAAACTAAGCGCGTCAAGCTACTAAGAGATCTCAAGTGAGTACCAAGGCCCCAAAGTTGATGATTATCTATGTATATTCCGGGGTCCCATACTTTGTTTGTCAACCCTCTTTCTTCTTGAATTTCATGCTTCCACTATGCACCTTGATTCTTGTTGCCAACCAACACCCAACTCTTTTCTATTTTCTAACCCACACATAGCTCTAAGTTGACCATCCGTTTCTAACAATGCATATTGATACGGGCCAAGGAAATTAAAAGATGAGATGGTTACCCACTCAACTTGTAATTTGAATGGTGACTTAGCAAGAAAGATATCTAATGGTTTTGACATTGTAGGCTCCACTTCCTTTGGTTCCTCCTTAATGAATTCCATCTTTTGACAACTTTCTTCAATTTCCTCTTTTGTTTGCTAACTCCTTCCAACTCTTTCTCATTAATCAAAATGTGTGTTGGAGGGTGTATACATTCCTCCTCAACATCGGTCTCACATTCAATGGAAGAAGCTTCAAAAAGATCACCATTGTCACTTAGTGTAGAGTTGTCTTCAATGATGGAGCTTCTCCTTTGTTCAACCTCCCCTAGATCTTCTTCAACTTCTTCTACTTCAACAATCTCCATCCCTTCCACTTTTTGCAAAACACACTCCATTTCCTTGTTCTCAAGTTGAGAATCCAAATCTCCTTCATTCTCCTCTCCTCGGTTGATTTCTCACATTCATCATGTGGTTGAAGAGGAGATGCACTAAAGCTTAGAGGTTGTAAGGTGCTTTGGTTGTTGGTAGAAGGTAGAGGTATAAGGGACATAAGCTCTAGGAGGGAAGAAGCAAAACTGGTGAGGGTGGTGTTAAGTGTGGTTTGAAGCTCCTTTTGCTCTTGAAGAATAATATCAAGTGTATCATCCATGGGAACTTGGTTGGAAGGGTAAAGATGTTGGAGTGGTGGTGGTTCAATGGGTGCTTGGTCATAATTATCACAAGGGTATGTATAGGGAGAGTATGGATTAGGATTGTGTGGAGGTAATTGGTGGAAATAGGATGTGGATTGAGAATATAGTGGTTGGAATGGTAGTGTTTAGGGACTATGTTGAGAGTATGGTGCATGGAATGATGGTGGTTGAGTGGCATAATCATGATAAGAACCATCATATCCATTGGAATGATATGCATCATAGGAGAGGTTACAATCATAGTAGCTCAGTTGAGGAGGTTTCCATGGTGATTGCTCATATGGATATGGCTCCCTTTTCAAGAATTCATCTCTACCATAATGTGAGCCATCATTCAAGTTTCCATTACTTACAACATAATCACAACTATATCCAAAACCACAAGGATGAGAATTCATATGGACAAGAGAAAATCAAAACAAGGAATATCAAAAGGTAAAGAAAAAGTAAACTCCTAAGTACTTGCAAAACCAAGAAATAACCAAAAAGCGAGATATTCACAATATTAACATATTCACAATAGCCAATAACATAACACCATTGTAATTCCCCGGCAACGGCGCCATTTTGATGTGAGAAATTTTTGTCGGTATAGAATTTCACAATAAAATCTCGTTGCAAGTATAGTTTTAAACCAACAATGAATCCTCACATCAAATTTAATATGGTTGTCACTAGTTCAACCCCAATAAAAATAACCGAGAGTATTAATCCTGGGTCATTCTCCCTAGGAATTACAATGAAGTGCTTTATTATTGGCTATGAAGGAATGTTTTGGGGTTTTTGTAGTAAGAGACAAGAAATGTAAATAACAAAAGAAATAAGCTAACAACTAAGAAAGCTCTTGGAATGAATGAGAACTAGAAGTCCTATCCTCATTATCATAATCGATTGTGACAAGAATTGTCCATTGCTCCCACTTAGTTAACCTCTAACTATGAAGGAAAGTCAAGTGGATGGAATTGGCTCTTGTCCACAAGTCCTAGTCAAATCATAGTGACAGACTAGCTTTAGTGGCATTCAAGTCAACTAGCAACTTTCAATTATCAATCAACAAAAGAGTTTGATAACTCAAGAGTCTCTAATTACTCAACCAAAGCCAAGAGGAGAAAAATCTACACTAAAAATCCAACCAAACATTTTATCAAACACTTGGAAAGCATAAAAGGAAAGCAAGATAAAATTGCAAGAAATGTAAATCTACAACTACCCAAGCAAGGAAATAACAACAAATCAATTAAACAAGAAGAAACATGAAACATAAATTGCATTAAATAAAAATTAAAGGAAACAAAAGTGCATGAACATAAAATTGACTAGAATAAGAAATTAACAAAAGGAACTACAAGAGTAAAGATGTAGCAACAAGAAATTAAAAGGAAAAGTAGATAAAAACAAGAATTAAAATCTAGATCTAAGAAGAGATTTGAATCTAATCTAACCTAATTCTAGAGAGAAGAGAGAGCTTCTCTCTCTAGAATTCTAACCTAAAACATCATAAAAATTAAACTATGACTACTTGGTTCATCCCCCTTCAATCCTTGGGTTCAATAGCATCAAAAATGAGTTGGATTGGGCTCAAAATGCCTCAGAAATTGCTGGCCAGGAGTTGCTCAAAATGGCCCACGCTGATCCTGCGACATGCACGCATGGGCGATGCGTGCGCGTCGCCTAATTTCAAGGCAACTATGGCAAAATGCATATCATTTTGAAGCCCCAGATGTTAGCCTTCCAACGCAACTGAAACCGCCTCATTTGGACCTCTGTAGCTCAAGTTATGATTGTTTTAGTACAAAGAGGTCAGGGTTGACAACTTAGCAATTCCTTCATTTCTTTATGAGTTCTCCCACTTTGCATGCTTTTCCTTCATTCCTTCAATCCAATCTTTGCCTTCTAATCCTGAAATCACTTAACAAATATATCAAGGCATCGAATGGAATTAAAGTGAATTAAATTTATCAATTTTTGGGTCTAAAAAGTATGTTTTCACTCTTAAGCACAATTTAAGGAGAATTTACAAAAGCATGCTACTTTAGTGAATAAATGTGAGAAAAGTTGATAAAATTCCCTAAATTAAGCACAAGATAAACCACAAAATTAGGGTTTATCATTCTAATAAAATTCATTGACAACAGCTATGAGGATGACACTATGGCCACTGACCTTGAAGACCCTGCTGATTCTGAGGAGGATGTTTCGGATGCTTGAGGATGTCTCTTCCATTGCTGTTTTCTGTTTTTTTGGATAATTGTCTCATGGAACAATTGTAGTGTGTTTTTAGACTTTATTTTGTTTTGAATGACTGTAACCAATTAACTACTGTTTTACTTGCTTTAAGTGTTATCTAGTTTATAATTGAACTTGAACCTTAATAAACTCTATTGCAGGTTTGTGGTTAACTGCATTGTCTCCTTTGATGAAAAAAGGGAGAGTAGTAGTGAGATGATGATAGTAGTTTTTAATGATCTTATTTTGATGACTGTTTTTGATAAGTTTTGATGATTTTTTGATTGAAAATCCCTACTCTGAATGCATGTAAAATGATTAGGCATGCTCGGTTTTTGAGCTCAAAATAATTTTGTTAACATGCTCTACTTCAAGTACATATTCTGTTTTGGAACTATTGAAGGAATGCTTAATTCCAATCTATATTTTGTGTATACACATTGAAGATACTTGGTTTCACTAGTTAAAAATTGTTATACAAGATTGTGTTTGCTATGAATAGTTGTGCTATTTTTTGTGAATACATGAACAGAAAGCCAAAGAAGGGCACAAACTTAGGGGAGCAACCCTTGAAAAAGAAAGGGGGAGCAAGTCAAAAGCAAGTGATATCATCTAAAGGGAAGTACGTTAACTTTATCTAACTCAATCCCTTTGATCATCTCTCTTAAAACTATGTTTGTCATCAAGGGAGAGACTGTTGAGTTAAAAACATAACTAATGATGACAAATATTGATTTATTGGTTTAAACACCCAATTAGTTTTGATTTCTTTAGTTAGTGTTATAGGCCAAAATTAAAGAAGCAACAGGCCAAACCAATGGAACCAAAGAACAAAGGTTGTTGGTAAGTTCTTTGATCCATAAACAAAGCCCAAAGAAATGAAACAAAGAAATCATTTGGGCTGAATGGAAAGTCAATCCAATCTAAGCCCAAGTTTATTCATCCAAGTTGAAGCCAACCAAAGCCAACGTTCACAAAGTTTTCTTTAGTTAGATTCAAGAAGAAAGAGAGAGAAAGCTTCTTCATTTTGATTCATTCACCAGAGAAGAAAGAAAGAGAAAAGTAAATCAAGAAAGCAAATGTCTAATTGCCCTAATCAAAGCAAGTTAAGCTAAGTCAAAGGATAAAGGTGATTTATTTTTATTTACATGTAAGTTAAATTCTTTACCTCTTCTTTACATTTCTGCAAAGCCAATTTGGGATAAATGGAGAAAGTGGTTTCTGATTTTCACTACTGTGAATCAATGGCTTACAAAGTTACTTGGAGCCAAAGCACATTTTCGATGGTTTGGATTTGGGATTATCACTGAATAAGCTCACATCTGCTGTTATGTTGTCTTCGGTCAAACAAATATTTCAAAAATTGAAATCCCTAATTTAGGGTTGATTGAAGAAAGAGAAGGTATGAACCAGGCAAGCTCAAGGTCCAAGAAGTTGACTTGAGAGAAACCCTAACTGTGACTCAGCACAAGGTACAAAAGGGAAAATATTCCTGATTGGGACTCAAGGAGAGAAAATCCAAGAGAAAGAGAGTTGTACGTGAAACTTCACTACTGTGTTTCAAGTTTTGGAAGTATTGCACCTACACTAAAGGAAGCACTCCGCCAAGATGAAGACCAAGGTTATGAGTTCAAAAGCTGGGTTCAGTTCATAGAGTCAAAGCTGCATATTCATCATCTACTTCATGTTTTACTATTTTGTATTTCAGTTTCAATGTATATCTTTCTGTATTTTCTTTGAGAAGAAAAAGGTTGAAAGAGAGAAATTGAGAACAAGCCTAAGAGTAAAAAAATGTTGAGTGAAACACTTGAGAGAAAAGCCAAGAGTGATTTTAGAATTTTTTTTGTTGTATTTTCTGTCTTGTGTCAAGTACCTGTGTGGTGCCCCCTTACTAAGTTGGGTAAGCACTTAGTGTAAAGAGTTTAGGTATTAGCATAACCAAGTCAAGTTTAGGTAGAAACTTGTGTGTCCAGATAGGATTGTGTAAATCTTAGGAAATTGGTGTATGTAATACTTTGACTATAGTTAAAATTCCACCATAGTTGTGGTGGAGACTGGATGTAGGTTGTATTGCACAAGGCAACTGAACCAGGATACATGAATGTGTCAACTTCTTCCTTTCTTTTGCTGTTCTATTTTCTGAAATTTAGGAGTCAAAACGAAATTATCTCTTAAAATTTTTCGCTGCACAGTTTAAACAGAAATCAAGTTTGAAGTTTGGTATTAAAGGCTTAAGTTATTGAAGTAAAAGAAGGCCATAGATTCAACCCCCCTTCTCGAAGCCTCTGTAACCTTCAACATATACATCGAAAATTCTTAAACAATACACTCGAATATCTTCGTGTTACACCCAAATATCTTTGTGTTACACTCTAATGCTGCATTTTTTTTCTTCTTTTTTCCCCTTATTTCTTTCTTTCTTTTAGTTGAATGAATATAAGTTCATCCTCTTCCAAGTAATTTTGCAGTATTATGTGTTTCTTCTTCTTTATTTAATTTTTTTGTTTTTATTCTTGTTAAAAGAGTAAAACAAGAAGAAGTTTGAAAAGGTAAAATATAAAGAAAAAGATGAATAAGAAAAAAAGAAGAAGAAGATGGTGATGATGATGAAAAAAAGAAGAAGAAGTAGCAGAAGATGAGGAGGAGGAAGAGGAAGAGTTTTATATTATGCAACTTATTAGCACACATACACCGAAAATTCTTAAACAATACACTCGAATATTTTCGTGTTACACCCAAATTTGCTACAAATATAGAAAAATATTTCCTCTAATGCTGCATTTTTTCTTCTTCTTTTTTTCCTTATTTCTTTCTTTCTTTTAGTTGAATGAATGTAAGTTCATCCTTTTCCAAGTAATTTTGCAGCATTATGTGCTTCTTCTTCTTCTTTGTTTGATTTTTTTTTCTTGTTAGAAGAGTAAAACAAGAAAAAACTTGAGAAGATAAAACACAAAAAAGATGAATTAAAAAAAAGAAGATGATGGTGATGATGATGATGAAAAAGAAGAAGAAGAAGCAGCAGAAAATGAGGAGGAGGGAGAAGAAGAGTTTTGAATTATGCAGAACTTATCAGCAGACATACACCGAAAATTCTTGAACAATACATTCAAATATCTTCGAGTTACACCCAAATATCTTCGTGTTACCCCCAAATTTGCTGTAAATACAGAAAAATATTTTCTTTAATACAGAACTTTTACATTATATTTAATACAAACCATTAACGATGAAACATTATTCACCTACAGAATCATAAATTACTAACCAAAAAATTAACTAGAATCGAACCACACCTCAGCCACTTGATTGGATTCAAAACAATAATCAATTTCGTTCTAGTTCAATTGACAATCTGAACTTGAAATATTTATTATCTTCAACAACGAGATAACTAATGATGGAGAAAAATGAGGAAAAGGAAGGAGGAGAAGAAATTCCAATGAAAAAAGGAGGAATAACGAAAGGGAAAAATAACGAAGAAGAAGAAGAAGAAGAAGAAGAAGAAGAAGAAGAAGAAGAAGAAGAAGAAGAAGACCACGCATCAAGAAGAAGAAGAAGAAGAAGAAGACCGTGCAATAACGGCACGAAGAAGAATGTGCGCGCGTGAATATAAATGACTTGTATAGACTTGTATAAAAAAATGACTTGTTCATGGAAAATAATTGTATTAGTAAATAATCATTTTATTTAAAAAAATCCCTACAGTATTCCAATCATAATATATGAATATACTATAGAAGTACATAACACATTCTGACCTATTCAAAATATTAATGTTTTCAGTATTGACAAAATCACAACGTATTTAATACTTCCCCCTCATCTCGAAAGTGCTAAGATTATTAGGAGGCAGAGATTCGTAGATCATAGATTGAGGAATGAATGAATGAATATCTACGTAAGTTTATCACATATTAAATGGGATAATGGTAAATATGAAGAAGTTACATTCCATGTTCATCAGCTACTCTCAATTTAACTTGTAACTAACTGACTATTGCGTCTAACTACATATACGGTAAACAAGGATTACTGAGCATCATGTCGGTCTTAGTCTCTATCATAAGGTGGACAAAAATGATCAATCAAAGACAAGAAAGAGTTCACAAGTTCCAAGAGTTTGATCTCTTGAGCAAAGGCTTTAGATGTTTGTCTTCTTCCAATGCAACGATACCCAAATGGGATGGGTCATCCAGCATCATCCTAGCCACCAAGTAGCCAGCAATGGACCATGTTTGAAATTTGCGAGCTTGCTTCCCAATGTATCTACCTTGTGTCCCATCATAATATTCCGGCCAATTGTCCTTCAGCAATCTGGTCTCAGCAATCTCAAGCGCGTGTCTTGCGATTTGAGGTCGCCCTGTTTTGATGGAGGCTGCGGCGAGAAGCCACAAAAGAACTGCAAAATGTGGATCACATATCTTAGAATTTAATATAGTTTGATAAGCATCTTGAAAGTATATATGTACCTGGCCAAGATCCACCATTGTGGTAACTCCATCTAGTATTCTTTGGGTCGCATCCTGTTATGATCCTCCATTCATGGCTTTCAATGGCTGGATAACAAACTTTGACAGGCATCTCCCCAACCAATTCCTGCCACCGTGATTCAATGAGTTCCATGATCGCAACGGATTGCTCCGGAGTTGCCAAGCAGGACAATATGGCAATGCAGTTTCCAAGGCAGAACCATCGGAAATCCATCCTAGCTGGACTCACATTGCCAATGAAGTATCCACCATGATGAGGCATGAAGTCAAAAACCCAATCTGGTAGAGAATCAGGAATCACATTGAACTTATTCACTGCGGTATGCGAGTACTCTTCTGTTTTGAAGCGATAGACATCATTAAGTTGCTTCAAATCCAACCAAAAGTAGCTTCTAAGATGATAGCTTAAGGCATGCAAGCGTTTCACAATGCGTTCCATGAACTCTTTCCCTTCAGGATCTTGCTTAAGTAATTGCAATGCACATCTTAAAGCCATGAAGAATAGTGCTTGAATTTCAATGGGATAACCATAAACACCCTGAAACCATAAGTCCAAAACTCGAAAGTAAGAAACGTTTCCATTCATCACTAGTCATAACAGTTGCAGGCTCCCAAATCATAAACAAATACATAAACCTCACCATTCTACGATCAATCATACAGCATCCATCAGCACATAGCAGAGTTGGAAATGTGTCAAACCCCTCCGAAAGACATAAACTGAGAATCAAGCGCATACCCTTTTGACATTCAGGACGTTCAGCCAAGGAAGAGTCTCCTGTAGCCTTTGTGTATGCACGAAGTAATATAATCCACCAAAATCCAGAATCAACAGGAGCAACCCTGCCTATTGCACTCTCTCCGAAATCCGCTATGAGAGTCTCATGGTTCCTGACAGGGTCATGGAATACTTTAAAACTAGCTGGCATCACCCCTTCTGCTAGCTGGAACCTATCAATCTTCTTCTCCCATGACTGAAGACGAAGTGTCTTCAAGATGAAATTCTTAACAATGTCTGGTTCCCCGTGCATCAGAAAAGCCAGAGCACTCGGGACAAAGTCCCTAACAAAGACCTATGCACAAGTATAACAACAATGAATAAAATACATAAAAAGAAATATGTACCGAGTCTGATATCAGTGTACCTGATCATAATTTAGTTTCTCATCAGAATTGTCCAAGGCAGCAATTGTACCAACCGGCTGGCCACGAAAATAGACCAAGGAACGCCTCAGAGCTTCCCATCCTTCATTTATTATTGGATGTGGATCCAATATGAGTGATCTTGGGATGCCTGATTTTTGTAGAGGAGAAAAAGCAGAATCAAAAGTGTCTCCTGCGCGAGAAGAGTTATCATTTTTAGTTG
The DNA here is from genome assembly GCF_059453495.1 of Arachis ipaensis. Taxonomy (NCBI): domain Eukaryota; kingdom Viridiplantae; phylum Streptophyta; class Magnoliopsida; order Fabales; family Fabaceae; genus Arachis; species Arachis ipaensis. The sequence goes on along the minus strand of NC_142442.1, from coordinate 75,894,104 downwards.
AGGACGGACGTGGAGAAAACCCTACAGATAGTTCACTCATTGATCTTTCATCTGCTGATCTCTGCCTCTCTATGTTCAAAGACCTTGGCCTCTCTACTAATGCTTTTGAGAAATCAAATTCGTCAATTTCTGCCACACTACACAGTGCCTCTGGACTTCTTACACTCAGATTCCGAGATTGAGACCACTCCATCTGATAGGAAGCCATCTTCTAAATCCTAGTGACTAGTAGCACTACTGCCAAATTTCCTGCAGATATGTTATCGTTAAGTTTATGATATCAGATTCGACTAACTGCTAAATTCCATGTTTTGTAGTATTAGAAGCCCAAAAGAAGACATTTTCTGATAATCAAGATTATTGGCTTCATCAAATAATGATTGTTCGAATTTCAAAAGCTATAATATTATTTTAAGTAGTGGAGATGCAGAGACACAAAACAAATAATCATCTATCCCGCACCCAAAGAAATAAAGAAAAAAAAAGACTAATCATCTCGTTGTCAAGATTATCCCACATGGCAAGATGGGCAAACAAGAAAACCGCAAGAGAGGAAGATGATGATAAAAAGGAAAGACGGTAACGGATGATGAAAGCACAGAATCCAGAATTTGCCCCAAATATAATTGATGATGACAGAAAATAAAGAAATGTAGAAGAATGATCAACATTGTAAATAAGTGTGCATGTGTTGTTGATACTTGAAAGATTACAGTGAGTGATGCGAAAAAAGGCATTTTGACGTGGCTTTCAAGAGGATCGAAAAGCTTTCAAGATTTGGGAATCATGTTGGTCAGAGAAAAGGTAGTGAGAGATTCATGCAAAGAAAGTACGATGAGTTGCCGTGGGGAATCGGGAAGCAGAAAGAGACAAACGGGTCGAATCATAGTCATGATAAAACAATTTCACAGTGCAATGAATGATAGATAAAGATCAGTGAAAACTAACCAGCAGTACCACAAGCTAGAGAGAGAGAGAGATTTTTCTTTGCGTGAGAACTGAGAAGGGAGGGGAATAGTGTTGATGAGTCACAGATAGAGCAACGAAAGAGAAAGAAGAAGAAGCACGTGAAGCGAAGAAAAATGGAGGCGTCTTTTTTCTTTTATTCGATATACTGGGGTGCGTTTATGTTATGACTTATGAACATGTTAGAATCACAATTGTCATAACCGGACCGACTCGCTCGGTTGAACGGAAAAACCGGCGCAATCGGCCGCAAAGTCGATTGGGATGAAGTATTTGACTGAAGAAAGAACTCAAAGAAGAGAATTGATACGATCCAATTCATTGTTCTATATTATTGCTGTTGTATATTGTTGTATATTGTTGCTGTTGTTTTTTCAATGAGCTTTAGATGATTTAGGTATGATTTTACATTATTATTGATTATGATTTGTGAAATATTATTCAAATACTAAATCAATTGAATTTAAAAGATGATTAAAATGATGATGGAGTTAATAATAATTTAAAAAAAATACAAACCAAAATACAAACCAAAATAAAATCAATCAGAATGTAGTTTCACATTTAAAAATTATTTTTTAGATATAATTCATGAATTGTTATAATTATTGTGTCTTAAGATATTATTATAGTAGTATTCGCAACTTTTATATTTATTTTCGTATTAATTATTTTTAGAATTTGAAACTTAATTTTTGTTTAAATGTTAATAAATATATGTATTTTAAATTTTAATTTTAAATTTTTGACTATTTTATTTCTTTTTATTTACGTGGGATCGAGTCAACCAGTTCTATCAGTGACCTACTAGTGACCTTATAATTTAGTCAGTTTAATTATCGGTTTAGTTCTAACAAATAATTTTTTTAAGCGATATTTTCAAATATAATTTGTTATTACATAATATGTTTTAATATTAAATTTTTTAGAATAATGCTACTCATCTAATTTTTTTATGATCCAAACTTGGTTAACAAAAAATTTTGGATATGTAGTATTATTTAATTTTTAGTTTCCTTTAAAATAAATATATTAAATATTTATTTTTTGTTTGAGTTAAGTTAACATTAACTAAGTTTTTATTTTTTTCCTGATATTATTTGTTAAATTTACAAATAAATTAACTATTTTTTTCCAAATGAAAGTGCATGACTCTGTTAGTTTGTTTGTGGCGCTCTGAGCTGTTAGTTTGTTTGTGACGCTCTGAGCGGCTTTATATATGGGTCACATCTCTATTTCACTGGCATTGATATTTTGTCTTTTTAAGTTTCTTTTTAATTTTTTAATATTTTTTTAACTAAAAATAGGGAGATTCAAATCCGTAATCTCTTAAATAAATATGGAAAGATTATGTCATTTGAACTATAACTCATTGGCTTAATTTTTTTAACTCTTGCATTGTATGTAACTTACTAGCGTTACTGTTAGGGTAAAACGTCTACTTTCTTTTAAAGAAGAATTAATTAACATTACATTACATTTACATATATAAGTAGGTGCATAACTAGATAATCAAGATTTAGAATTACATCTTCTATAAGCAAATCTTTAACCAAATGTGTTCAGTCTGATAGCTATATCATTACTGTGTGAATGGTTGTGAGCTAAAAACTCACAATTTCACAAATAAATGATGCTCTGGTTGGATTTTTTATTTAAATAAATTAAATAAATATATTAATTACTGAAATAAATAATTTTAAGAATTATTATCAAAATCCGTTCTTTAGTTTTATCTCGTTTACAGTAATGCGCGTGACACGTGTATATCTCGTTTACAGTGTAAACGAGATACGTACAAATTCGTTTACACTGTAAACGAGATACGTATTAAGTTAACGCGTTTACAGTGTAAACGAGATACATTAAGAAAATTTTTCAATAACTATAAAAGAATGTGCAACCCTTGTCATTCTCCACATACATTTCATATACACGTGTCACGCGCACATGCCTTATCTCGTTTACAGTGTAAACGAGATACGTACAAGCTGTAAATTTCTTATAATTAACAAATAATTAGTCAATAAATTAATTATTAATCCAAGAAATTAAAAAATAAAATTTTATAATTTAATGAGGTAGAATTAATTAAAATATTAATTTTGACACTAATTTTAAAGATTTTGGCTCAAGATTGGGCCGAACGTGCCGGACCGGATAAATCGGGCCCAAAACGGGCCAATGGCCCAACCCAACCCACTTATACAATAAGCTTCAGCTCATTTTCTTTCCTATGCAAGAACGTTGAAGCTCATAGAAGGGAGAAGAAGAAGAACTTCAAACCCTAACCCTCCACTAAATCTCATATAACCTTCAATCCGGAGCTCCGATCGCTGCACCGTTTACGACCGTGTGACCACCGCGTCGAGCTCTACGAATCCATCGGAACAATTTCATAGGTAAGGCTCATTCTCTTTCCCAACTTCTCATCCCCTAAATTTTGAAATTCAAAGAACAATTATGTTGAATTTTTTGTAATTTCGGTGTTCAGACTCGAATTAGTTTGTGGGTATTGTCGGGTCTAGCTCACTGGAGCTATGGGTCAGGTAAAAACCCTCACACCCTTTGTGTAATGTTGAATTAATGAACTCTATATTGATTATAGTGATAATTGTGATATTCGATTGAAAATTGATTGTTGGTGGGGTCAAAGTGAGAATTTGGAAGCTAGAGATCAAACTTTGGTGGCTAAAGGGCTGTTTAGTGAGGTTTTGGAGTCTTGGAAGTTTGGAAAACACTGAATTGTGAGGTGTTCTAGGCATTAAGAGGAATCGGCCAATGTATAATTTTGGTTTCTCGTAATTAAAATATAATGTGTCATGAAAATTTAGGTTAGATGACTTAGGATAGGTTGAATAATGTATTAGTGCGTATATTGTGTCAAATTGTTGGGGAATAATTGGGTTCATTACTGGCATGAGAAAGTTGATGGTGGTAGAATAATGCATTTTTGTGGTGTTTGATGATATATATATTATCTTAGCTCTGAATTATTGTGTGAAGTGATTATAATTATGAATTAGTGTGTTATGGAGTAAATGAGGGGTGTTGAGTAATGGTTGAACTTGGTTGATGCAGATTTGGTAAGTATTAAAGGGGTTTGAGATTGAAATGTTTTAAAAATTTAGATTTGGTAATTTTGAGAAGTACTTGATTTTTTGATCAAATTTGGCGGGGCATAACTTGGCTTCCGGACCTTTGATTTTTATCAAACTTATCAAAAATAAAAATTTGGTCTGAGAGGTTTACACCGTTCAAAGAACGGATAAAAAATGTTTTAAAACAAAAAAGTTATGCGCGTCTGAACTTTGGTGTACAAAATAGGAATTCTGGACATAGAAGCTTTTTGCACCATCTGCTATGCACGCGTAAGTGAGGGCACACACGATGGGGCCATTGGGTACTGCCCAGAGGCTCCGCGTACGTGGCAGTGTGGCACATACGCTAAAGTGGGGATTTTTCACGGTTGCATACGTGGCCAAATGGCACATGACATGGGAAAACTCTTGGTTTGAGAGGCTCGCATACACAGACCAGTGATGCGTACGCGAGAGTATCCAGAATAGCTTCCTACATACGCGAGCAGAGTGCCACGTACGCAGACCCCCTGTTTTTCTGAAACATGAATTTTTTATTTTTAAACCATTCCCTTAACTTTCAAAACCTTTGTAACTCTTATTTAAAGCCTGGTAGATGGATTTTGGGTAGTGGAGTATGATTAGGCCTGTGAGGAAGATAACTTATTGGTGAAGAAAGAGGTAAAGTGAATGATGATAATGGCAGAAGTGCGGTATATGTAATGAGCTTGATGGCTATGTTGAATAATGAATTATGGCTGATAATGATTATATGAATTTGATTGATTAGGTGATTTGTTGCACTTCCAAATATCTGAGATACGAGTTTTCCTGGAAAAAAGCAGTGGCTTGCTACCACGTGCTCTAAGTTGAGACTCGATACTCTGCTGACCCTATATTGTAAGTGTGGCCGGACACTTATACCTTTCCGGATGAGCTCTCCCCCAAGCATATACACATGTGTGTTTTATGATTATGAATGAGTATGATTTGAGATTTAGGGAAGCACGACAGAGGGACAGTCCAATGGATAGCTATCAGGACATGTTAGATTGGCTATATAACCGACAGATGAGACTCATTAGCCATAGGACAGGCATACATCATATGTAACTATGTGTTTGTTTGGTGTGCTTTGTTTGGAATGCCTAACTGATCACATAAACTACTTGCTACTGGTGCGTGAAATTAGAACTCGCACAACTTCACCGACAGGTACACCGGGTCGTCCAAGTAATACCTCAGGTGAGTGATGGTCGATCCCACAAGGATTGTTGGATTGAGCAAGTAATAGTTATCTTGATGGACTTAGTCAGGTGAAAAGGAAAGAGAGTTGTTGTTGTAGGCGCATAAAACAAGAAAGTAAAGAAAAGCAATTAAAGATTGGTAAAAAGATAATATATGGAAGCAGTTAAGGCCTCGGAGATGCTTATCTTTCTGGATTAATACTTCTTACTGACTACTTTAACAATGAATGATTCGTTCTATGGCAAACTGTAAGTGATTAAACTCCAATTCCTTGGCAATTTAATCTCCTCTGATTCTTATCAAAAGCCAGGGTCAGTAGTTATTCAACTCGAACGAGGGTGAAGCTCGGCAAGCAGTTAAGGCCTCGGAGATGCTTATCTTTCTGGATTAATACTTCTTACTGACTACTTTAACAATGAATGATTCGTTCTATGGCAAACTGTAAGTGATTAAACTCCAATTCCTTGGCAATTTAATCTCCTCTGATTCTTATCAAAAGCCAGGGTCAGTAGTTATTCAACTCAAACGAGGGTGAAGCTCGGCATTCTAGTTTAGCGCCACAAAAACCTCAATTACCCAAAGCTAATCGGATTTTAGGTCACATATCTAATTATCCCAGATAGATTGCAGTTTAGGAGATGTATTCTCAAGCTGTAGCTCAAGTGACCTTGGTCAGAGTATCACAAGAACCCATGTAGAAAACGGGGTCGTACTTCCGTTGCACCCCAGATTCATTTAAATGAAGAACGAAAATACATCATAGAATGGAATCAAACATATATTAAAATAGAAAAATAATAATATTAATCCATAGGAATAAGCAAAACTTCTAACCTTAACCAGGAGGTTTAGTTACTCATATTTTACAGAGAAAACAAAATAAAAATAAGAGGATTTGTCTGTGAATGTATGTGAATGCCCATAAACTTAAGTGATCTCCTCTTTAAATAGTAAATACTAACCCTAAAAGATGTTAATTTAAATTTAAAAGTTACAAAGATAAGACTAGATAAGCTAAGGAGTGGTAAAATCCACTTCGGAGCCCACTTTGGTCATGTGCTTCGGTCAAGCCTAGCGTTCAACTTGGATTTTGGGCATTGAACACCCATTGAGGAATGAGCTCGCTGGCCTTCTGCTCCTTGGCTGGAGTTGAATGCCAGTTTTGGGCATTCAACTTGGGAGGCCTGTCCTTCTTGGGCGTTAAACGCCAAATGTGGACGTTTAACGCCAATTTTGGCAGTGATTCTAGAAAAGAAGTATAGACTATTATATATTGCTAGAAATCTCTAGAAGTTAGCTTTCCAATGTCATTAAGATTGTACCAATTGGACCTCTTTCTTCTCGGTTAGAGGAAATAACTTCGTTGCAAGTATAGTTCCAAACCGACAAGTAATGCTCAATCAAAGTTTAATTTTTGGTTGTCACAAGTCCAACCTAATAAAGATAACCGGGATTATTAGTCCTAGGTCATTCTACCTAGGAGTTATAATCGAGTGCTCAATTATTTGTTATGAGGTCAAAAAGGAGGGTTGGGTTGATAAAACAAGAAATAAAAAAGGCAACAAAAGTAAAGCAAGCAACTAAAAGAAAGCAAGTAATAAAGAGAGACATTCATGGCATGGGTTGAGAACCTAGGCTTTCTATCCTAGTCACTAATCATATTAAGATAATCATCAAGAGCTAATCCTATTTAGTCATCTCAAACATTGGAAGAAAGTACAATGTTATCTTCACATGAGAGAAAGTCAAATAAGACTAGTCAATCTCAATCCATATGTCCTAATCAACTTACTAATTGGATTAGCAAGAGATTAGAGTCAATAGAAATAATATTAACTAACAACTCTAGATCACCAACATGAGTTGGGTATTGATGACTCAAGATTGCCTAATTTTTCTTACCAAGGCAAGAATGCTCAAAAGGCTACTCTAAACCCAACCAAGCATTTTGTCAAACACTTGGAAGGCATAAAAGGAAAGCATGGTAAAATTGCAAGCAAGAATAAAATCTACAACTACCAATTACAAGAAAACAATAATAACAACTCAATTAAACAATAAAGGAACATAAAACATAAATTGCATTAAATGAAAAGAGAAATTAACAAGAGTGCTCATAAACATCAAAGAGGCTCAAAGGGGAAATTAATAAGAAAACTAAGAGGAACAAAGATGTAAGAACAAGAAATTGTAAAGAAAATAAGAAATTAAACCTAGATCTAAGAGGAATTAACCTAATTCTACCCTAATTCTAGAGAGAAGAGGGAGCTTCTCTCTCTAGAAAACTACCTAAAGCATAGTCTTAAGCTAATCTAATTGCTCCCACTTTGACCCATCTTGAATTCTGTATCAAATAGCCTTAGAAATAAGTTGGATTTGGGACTGGAAAGTGATGAGCGGATAATTTATACCCTTTTTGGCATTGTTTTTACATAGTTTTTAGTATGTTTTAATTACTTTTTATTATATTTTTATTAGTTTTATTCAAAAATTATATTTCTGGACTTTACTATGAGTTTGTGTGTCTTTCTGTGATTTCAGGTATTTTCTGGCTGAAATTGAGGGACCTAAGCAAAAATGTGATTCAGAGGCTGAAAAAGGACTACAGATGCTGTTAGATTCTGACCTCCCTGCACTCGAAGTGGATTTTCTGGAGCTACAGAAGCCCAATTGGTGTGATCTTAATTACGTTGGAAAGTAGACATCCTGGACTTTCCAGCAATATATAATAATCTATACTTTGCCTGAGATTTGATGGCCCAAACTGGCGTTCAAAGTCAGCCTAAAAATTTTGGCGTAAAACGCCCAAACTGGCACCAGAATTGGAGTTAAACGCCCAAACTGGCACCAAAGCTGGCGTTTAACTCCAGGAACAGCCTATGCACGAAAAAGCTTTAATGATCAGCCTAAGCACACACCAAGTGGGCCCTGGAAGTGGATTTCTGCACTATCTGCACTTAGTTACTCATTTTCTGTAACCCTAGGCTACTAGTTTAGTATAAAAACTACTTTTAGAGATTTATTTTATGTCTCTTTTGACCGTCTTTTAGTTAATATTTTGACCATCTATTGAACACGTTTGGAGGCTGGCCTCACAGCCATGCCTAGACATTTCACTTATGTATTTTCTACGGTGGAGTTTCTACACCCCATAGATTAAGGTGTGGAGCTCTGCTGTTCTTCATGAATTAATGCAATTACTATTGTTTTCTATTCAATTCACGCCTACTTCTTCTCCAAGATATACTCTCGTACCTAATTCAGTTAAGTCAGAATGAAGGAGTGACCCATGACAATCACCCAATCTTCGTTACTCGCTTAGCCAAGGTCACGTACTTGACAACCACAAAGCGATCTACATGATGTTCAACGTAGTCATTGGATGACAGCTGGAGTATACTCTCTTGGGTTTCTAATCTAAGATTAGAACCTTCGTGGTATAGGCTAGAATTATTGGCAGCCATTCCTGGGATCCGGAAAGTCTAAACCTTGTCTGTGGTATTTCGAGTAGGATCCAGGATCCGGAAAGTCTAAACCTTGTCTGTGGTATTTCGAGTAGGATCTGGGAAGGAATGACTGTGACGAGCTTCAAACCTGTGAATGTGGGGCACAAGTGACAGTGTGCAAAAGGACAATGGTCCTATTCTGATGTTAACGGGAACCGACAGATGATTAACCCTGCGGTGACAGCGCAGATGGATTTGTTTTCATCCGAGAGGATCATACAGCTTGCCATGGAAGGAGGTAACACATGATTGGAAGAAGGCAATAGGAAAGCAGAAGTTCAAAAGCAACAAAGCATCTCCATACGCTTAGCTGAAATTCCCACCAATGAATTACATAAGTATTTCTATTTTATTTTATTTTATATTTATATTTTAATTATCAAAACCTCATAACCATTTGAATCTGCCTGACTGAGATCTACAAAGATGACCATAGCTTGCTTCAAGCCGACAATCTCCGTGGGATCGACCCTTACTCACGTAAGGTTTATTACTTGGACGACCCAGTGCACTTGCTGGTTAGTTGTGCGAAGTTGTGAAAAAGAGTTGAGATTACAATTGTGCGTACCAAGTTGTTGGCGCCATTGAGATCACAATTTCGTGCACCAAGTTTTTGGCGCCGTTGCCGGGGATTGTTCGAGTTTGGACAACTGACGGTTCATCTTGTTGCTCAGATTAGGTAATTTTATTTTATTTTAAGCTTTTTTATTTTTGAAAATATTCAAAAAAATATACAAAAAATTTTATTTTGTTCTTCAGAATTTTGAAGAATGAATTCTAGAGTTTCAGATGATGCTTTTATCATCATAGGAGCTAGTTGATTCCCATCAATTTGGCTGTTGTATGTAATGTCCTACTAAAGCTTTAGACTAACATTGCATGATTCCTAGAATTCGTATTAAAAATTTTGAATTTCTTTATTTTCTTTTTCAAAATAATTTTCGAAAAATACAAAAAAATTTTCATAAAATTATAAAAACCAAAAATTTTGTGTTTCTTGTTTGAGTCTAGTGTCAATTTTTAAGTTTGGTGTCAATTGCAGTTTTCTTTTTTTCGAAAATTCATGCATGGTGTTCTTTATGATCTTCAAGTTGTTCTTGATAATTTTTCTTATTTGATCTTTACATTTTCTTGTTTTGTGTCTTTTCTTGTTTTTCATATGCATTCTTGAATTATTAGTGTCTATAGAATAAAATTTTTTAAGTTTGGTGTCTTGCATGTTTTTCTTTTCTCAAAAAGTTTCAAAAACATGTTCTTGATGTTCATCATGATCTTCAAAGTGTTCTTGGTGTTCATCTTGATATTCAAAGTGTTCTTGCATGCTTTCCTTGTTTTGATTCATAATTTTTATGTTATGTGTCACTTAGATGTTTTTCTCTTTCCTCATTAAAATTCAAAAATAAAAAAATATCTTTTCCTTATTTCACTCATAAATTTCGAAAATTTGAATTGATTGAGTCATAAAATTTTAAAATTTAATTGTTTCTTATTAGTCAAGTCAAATTTTTAATTTAAAAATTTTATCTTTTTCAAATCTTTTTCAAAAATCAAATCTTTTTCATTTTTTCTTAATATTTTTGAAAACTTTAAAAATTTGATTTTCAAAATCTTTTTCTTATTTTTATTTCATATTTTCGAAATTAATGCTAACATTTAATGTTTTGATTCAAAAATTTTCAAGTTGTTACTTGCCTATTAAGAAAGGATCAATCTTTAAATTTTAAAATCATATCTTTTAGTTTCTTATTAGTCAAGTAATCAACTTTAATTTCAAAAATTAAATCTTTTTAATTTCCTTTTCAAATCTTTTTCAAAATAAATTTCAATCATATCTTTTTCAAAACCACCTAACTACTTTTCTCTCCCCAATTTTCAAAAATCACTAACCACTTTTTCAAAAATCTTTTTAATTAATTAATTTATTGAGTTTTCAAATTTTATTTTATTTCTTCCCTTAATTTTCGAATACTAACCAATAATTAAAATAAAAACAAAAATATTTTCTTTTTATTTTAATTATTTTCGAAAATTCTCTCTCTCTCTCTCTCTCTCTCTCTCTCTCTCTTATCTCTTTCTATTTATTTATTTATTTACTAACACTTCTCTTCTTCTTATAATTCGAACCCTCTCTCCCTCTCTGTGTTCAAATTCTTCATCTTCTCTCTTCTTCATTCTACTCTTCTATTCTTCTACTCACATAAAGGAATCTCTATAATGTGACATAGAGGATTCCTATTCTTTTCTGTTCTCTTATTTTTCATATGAGCAGGAGCAAGGATAAGAACATTCTTATTGAAGCTGATCCGGAACCAGAAAGGACTCTAAAGAGGAAGCTAAGAGAAGCTAAAGCACAACACTCTGGAGAGGACCTGACAGAATTTTTCGAAAAAGAAGAAGAGATGGCCGAACCCAACAACAATGGTGGAGATGCAAGGAAGATGCTTGGTGACTTTATTGCACCCTCTTCTGACTTCTGTGGAAGGAGCATCTCAATTCCTGCAATTGGAGCAAACAATTTTGAGCTTAAGCCTCAATTAGTTTCTCTAATGTAGCAGAATTGCAAGTTTCATGGACTTCCATTGGAAGATCCTCATCAGTTTTTAGCTGAATTCTTGCAAATCTATGACACTGTTAAGACCAATGGGATTAATCCTGAGGTCTACAGACTTATGCTTTTCCCCTTTGCTGTAAGAGACAAAGCTAGGACATGGTTGGACTCACAACCTAAAGATAGCTTGAACTCTTGGGAAAAGTTGGTCAATGCTTTCTTGGCCAAATTTTTTCCACCTCAAAAGTTGAGCAAGCTTAGAGTGGAAGTCCAAACTTTCAGACAGAAGGAAGGTGAATCCCTCTATGAAGCTTGGAAAAGATACAAGCAATTGATCAGAAGGTGTCCTTCTGACATGTTTTCAGAATGGAGCATCATATGTATATTCTATGATGGTCTGTCTGAATTGTCCAAGATGTCATTAGATCACTCTGCTGGAGGATCTCTTCATCTAAAGAAGACGCCTGCAAAAGCCCAGGAACTCATTGAAATGGTTGCAAATAACCAGTTCATGTACACTTCTGAAAGGAATCCTGTAAATAATGGGACAACTCAGAAGAAAGGAGTTCTTGAGATTGATACTCTGAATGCTATATTGGCTCAGAACAAAATATTGACTCAGTAAGTCAATATGATTTCTCAGAGTCTGTCTGGAATACAAGCTGCACCAGGCAGTACTAAGGAAGCTTCCTCTGAATAAGAAGCCTATGACCCTGAGAATCCTGCAATGGCAGAGTTGAATTACATGGGAGAATCCTATGGAAACACCTACAATCCTTCATGGAGGAATCATCTAAATTTCTCATGGAAGGATCAATAGAAGCCTAATCAAGGCTTCAATAATAATAATGGTGGGAGAACACGGTTTGGCAATAGCAAACCTTTTCCATCATGTTCTCAGCAACAGACAGAGAATTCTAAGCAGAGCCACTCTGACTTAGCAACTGTAGTCTCTGATCTATCTAAGACCACTCTCAGTTTCATGACTGAAGCAAGGTCCTGTATTAGAAATTTGGAGGCACAAGTGGGTCAGCTGAGTAAGAAAGTTACTGAACTCCCTCCCAGTACTCTCCCAAGCAATACAGAAGAGAATCCAAAAAGAGAGTGCAAAGCCATAACTATAACCAACCTGGGCAAACCTGGAGAGGAAGAAAAGGCAGTGATTTGCAATGAGGAAAACCTCAATGGACATTCACTGGCCTCCAAGGAGTTCCCTAATGAGGAACCAAAGGAATCTGAGGCTCATATAGAGACTATAGAGATTCCACTAAACTTATTGTTGCCATTCATGAGCTCTGATGAGTATTCTTCCTCTGAAGAGGATGAAGATATTGCTGAAGAGCAAGTTGCTCAGTATCTAGGAGTAATCATAAAGATAAATGCCAAGTTAATTGGTAATGAGACTTGGGAGGATGAACCCCCATTGCTCATCAATGAACTGAATGATCTGGTTTAACTGAAATTACCTCAGAAGAAACAGGATCCTGGAAAGTTCTAAATACCTTGTACCATAGGCACCATGACCTTTAAGAAGGCTCTGTGTGGCCTTGGGTCAAGTATAAACCTCATGCCTCTCTCTATAATGGAGAAACTAGGGATCTTTGAGGTGCAAGCTACAAGAATCTCACTTGAGATGGTAGACAATTCAAGGAAACAAGCTTATGGACTTGTAAAGGATGTCTTAGTGAAGGTTGAAGGCTATTACATCCCTGCTGACTTTATAATCCTAGAGACTGGGAAGGATGAAGATGAATCCATCATCCTTGGAAGACCCTTCCTAGCCACAGCAAGAGCTGTGATTGATGTGGACAGAGGAGAGTTAGTCCTTCAAGTGAATGAGGACTACCTTGTGTTTAAGGCTCAAGGATCTTCTTCTGTAACCATGGAGAGGAAGCATGAAAAGCTTCTCTCAATACAGAGTCAAATAGAGCCCCTACACTCAACTTCTAAGTTTGGTGTTGGGAGGCCAACATCAAGCTCTGAGTCTCTGTGAAGCCCTCTAAGATCTCACTGTCAAGCTATTGACATTAAAGAAGCACTTGTTGGGAGGCAACCCAATGTTATTTAATTATATTTATTTATTTTCCATTATTATTTTATGTTTTCTTTAGGTTGATGATCATGTGAAGTCACAAAAATAACTGAAAAATAAAAAAACAGAATGAAAAACAGCATTAAAAATAGCACACCCTGGAGGACAGGCTTACTGGCATTTAAACGCCAGTAAGGATAGCAGAATGGGCGTTTAATGCCCAGCCTGGCAGCATTCTGGGCATTAAATGCCAGAATGGGCAGCACTCTGGGTGTTTAACGCCAGAAAGGGTTGTCTGGCACATGCTGGTGTTAAACGCCAGAAATGGGCATCTGGCTGGCGTTTAACACCAGAAATGGGCAGCAGAGTGGCGTTTAATGCCAGGAAAGGTAGCAGAGCTGGCGTTAAACGCCAGAATTGGCACAGAATGGGCGTTTGAACGCCAGAATGATTCAGAGATTCGAATTCCTTGACACCTCAAGATCTGTGGACCCCACAGGATCCCTACCTACCCCACTTCTCCTTCTCTCCTCTTCACACCTTTCCATAACACTCTTCCCCATACACGCTTGACCAATCACCTCAATACCTCTTCCCCAAACACCATTCACCTATCAAATCTTACCCTCTTCTCCATACTCTCTTCACCACTCACATCCATCCATCATAAAACCCCACCTTGGCTGAACCTACACCAACCCTCCATCTCTTTCATTTCTTCTTCTTCTACTCTTTTCTTTCTTCTTTTGCTCGAGGACGAGCAAATCTTCTAAGTTTGGTGTGGAAAAAGCTAAAGCTTTTTGTTTTTCCATAACCATTAATGGCACCTAAGGCTGGAGAAACCTCTAGAAAGAGGAAAGGAAAGGCAATTGCTTCCAACTCCGACTCATGGGAGATGGAGAGACTCATCTCATTTGTCACCTATGCAATTCAGCTGGAATTGACATAGAAGGAGACATCTTCATTGATGAGGACAAGCCCATTACTAAGAAAATGATGGAGCAAACAAGGGAGCCCACTCATGAACCTCAACAAGAGCATGAGGAAATTCCTCATCATGAAATCCCTGAGATGCCTCAAGGGATGCACTTTCCTCCACAGAACTATTGGGAGCAAATCAACACCTTCCTAGGAGAATTAAGTTCCAACATGAGACAACTAAGGGTGGAGCACCAAGAGCATTCCATCCTCCTCCATGAAATTAGAAAAGACCAAAGAGCCATGAGGGAGGAGCAACAAAGGCAAGGAAGAGACATTGAGGAGCTCAAGCACTCCATAAGATCTTCAAGAGGAAGAACTAGCCGCCATCACTAAGGTGGACCCGTTTTTTAATTTCCTTGTTCTTTATTTTCTATTTTTCATTCCCTATGCTTTATGTTTTATCTATGTTTGTGTCTTTACTACATGATCATTAGTGTCTAGTGTCTATGCCTTAAAGCTATGAATGTCCTATGAATCCATCACCTTTCTTAAATGAAAAATGTTTTTAATTGCAAAAGAACAAGAAGCACATGATTTTGAATTATATCTTGAAATTAGTTTAATTATTTTGATGTCGTGGCAATACTTTTTGTTTTCTGAATGAATGCTTGAACAATGCATATTTTTTAATTTGTTGTTTATGAATGTTAAAATTGTTGGCTCTTGAAAGAATAATAAAAAAGGAGAAATGTTATTGATAATCTGAAAAATCATAAAATTGATTCTTGAAGCAAGAAAAAGCAGTGAATAAGAAAAAGCTTGCGAAAAAAAATATGAAAAAAATGCGAAAAAATAAAGAAAAGAGAAAGAGAAAGAGAAAGCAAGCAGAAAAAGCCAGTAACCCTTTAAACCAAAAGGTAAGGGTAGAAAAAGGATACAAGGCTTTGAGCATTAATGGATAGGAGGGCCCACAGGAATAAAATTCTGGCCTAAGTGGCTAAACCAAGCTGTCCCTAACCATGTGCTTGTGGCGTGAAGGTGTCAAGTTAAAAGCTTGAGACTGAGTGGTTAAAGTCGTGGTCCAAAGCAAAAAGAGTGTGCTTAAGAGCTCTAGACACCTCTAACTGGGGACTCTAGCAAAGCTGAGTCACAATTTGAAAAGGTTTACCCAGTGATGTGTTTGTGGCATTTATGTATCCGGTGGTAATATTGGAAAACAAAATGCTTAGGGTCACGGCGAAGACTCATAAAGTAGCTGTGTTCAAGAATCAACATACTGAACTAGGAGAATCAATAACACTATATGAATTCTAAGTTCCTATAGATGCCAATCATTCTGAACTACAAAGGATAAAGTGAGATGCCAAAATTGTTCAGAAGCAAAAAGGCTACAAGTTCCGCTCATCTAATTGAAGCTAATCTTCATTGATAAGTTTGGAATTTATTGTATATTCTCTTCTTTTTATCCTATTTTGTTTTTAGTTGCTTGGGGACAAGCAACAATTTAAGTTTGGTGTTGTGATGAGCAGATAATTTATACACTTTTTGGCATTGTTTTTACATAGTTGTGACATGCAACAATTTTATTACTTTTTATTATATTTTTATTAATTTTTATTCAAAAATCACATTTCTGGACTTTACTATGAGTTTGTGTATTTTTCTGTGATTTTAGGTATTTTCTGACTTAAATTGAGGGACCTGAGCAAAAATGTGATTCAGAGGCTGAAAAAGGACTGCAGATGCTGTTGGATTCTGACCTCCCTGCACTCGAAGTGGGTTTTCTGGAGCTACAGAAGCCTAATTGGCACGCTCTCAATTGCGTTGGAAATTAGACATCCTGGGCTTTTCATCAATATATAGAAGTCCATACTTTCTCTGAGATTTGATGGCCCAAACTGGCGTTCAAAGTCAGCCTAAAAATTCTGGCGTAAAACACCCAAACTGGCACCAGAATTGGGGTTAAACGCCCAAACTGGGACCAAAGCTGGCGTTTAACTCCAGGAACAGCCTATGCACGAAAAAGCTTCAATGATCAGCCCAAGCACAAACTAAGTGGGTCCCGGAAGTGGATTTCTGCACTATCTGCACTTAGTTACTCATTTTCTGTAACCCTAGGCTACTAGTTTAGTATAAAAACTACTTTTAGAGACTTATTTTGCGTCTCTTTTGATCATCTTTTAGTTAATATTTTGACCATCTATTGTACACGTTTGGAGGCTGGCCTCACAGCCATGCCTAGACATTTCACTTATGTATTTTCTACGGTGGAGTTTCTACACCCCATAGATTAAGGTATGGAGCTCTGCTGTTCTTCATGAATTAATGCAATTACTACTGTTTTCTATTCAATTCACGCCTACTTCTTCTCCAAGATATACTCTCGTACCTAATTTGGTTAAGTTAGAATGAAGGGGTGACCCGTGACAATCACCCAATCTTTGTTACTCGCTTAGCCAAGGTCGCGTGCCTGACAACTACAAAGCGATCTACATGATGTTCAACGTAGTCATTGGATGACAGCTGGAGTATACTCTCTTGGGTTTCTAATATAAGATTAGAACCTTCGTGGTATAGGCTAGAATTATTGGCAGCCATTCCTGGGATCCGAAAAGTCTAAACCTTGTTTGTGGTATTCTGATTAGGATCTAAGATCCGGAAAGTCTAAACCATGTATGTGGTATTCCGAGTAGGATCTGGGAAGGAATGACTGTGACGAGCTTCAAACCTGTAAATGTGGGGCACAAGTGACAGTGTGCAAAAGGACAATGGTCTTATTCTGACGCTAGCAGGAATCGACAGATGATTAGCCCTGCAGTGACAGCACAGATGGATTTGTTTTCATTCGAGAGGATCATACAGCTTGCCATGGAAGGAGGTAACGCATGATTGGAAGAAGGCAGTAGGAAAGCAGAAGGTCAAAAGCAACAAAGCATCTCCATACCCTTAGCTGAAATTTCCACCAATGAATTACATAAGTATTTCTATTTTATTTTATTTTATATTTATATTTTAATTATCAAAACCTCATAACCATTTGAATCTGCCAGACTGAGATCTACAAGGATGACCATAGCTTGCTTCAAGCCGACAATCTCCGTGGGATCGACCCTTACTCACGTAAGGTTTATTACTTGGACGACCCAGTGCACTTGCTGGTTAGTTGTGCGAAGTTGTGAAAAAAGAGTTGAGATTACAATTGTGCGTACCAAGTTGTTGGCGCCATTGAGATCACAATTTCGTGCACCAGAAAGCTTTTTCACTTTAATGAGGTCACGTGATCAGCGTCACGCGCGCGCGTAGACGATGCGTGCGCGTCACTGGCAAATTTGCTCCTCACGCATACGCGTGGGTGACGCGTGCGCGTGGCCATGAATGTCCTTCTCACGCATATGCGTGGATGACGCATGCGCGTGACAATGAATTCTCCAAATTCTCATTTCTTCATGAATTCTCCACTTTGCATGCTTTTCTCTTCACCTCTTCAATCCAATAGTTGCCTTATGAATCTGAAATCACTCAACAAACATATCAAGGCATCGAAAGGAATTAAAGTGAATTAAATTTAGCTATTTAAAGGTCTAAAAAGCATATTTTCACTCTTACGCACAAAATTAGGGAGAATTATAAAAGCATGCTATTTCATTGTATAAATGTGGGATAAGTTGATAAAATCCTCTAAATTAAGCATAAGATAAACAACCCTATTGGGGTTTATCATATATTGAGTTATCCTCAAGTAAAAACTCACAAGAGTGAAGTCGAATCCTACAGGAATTGATTGATTGAGCAATTTTAGTCAAGTGTACAATCTAGTTGAACAAAGCATTAATGAAGTTTGATTTCAAGAATATAAATGGTGGGAAATGTAAATGACTTAAAGTAAATGACTGAAATTAAATTGCAGAAATATAAATTGCTTGAAAGGTAAATTGCATAAAGTAAAGGAAAATTAGATGACTGGAAATTTAAAAGGGAAGGGCATGATGAGCATAAAAGCAAACAAATAAAATAAAAGAAAGGGATAGATGAGAATAGGGAGGATCATTGGGTTTAGGAGATATTGAATTCTCCGGATCAATGTAATCTCATCCCTTCTTCAATCATGCAACATCATTGATCTCTTGGCAATCATGAGTGATTGAACCCCAATTTCTTGGCAATTCAATCTCTCTAAACTTAAACAATTGCCAATTCCTTGATCTAATTGCTCATGAGAGGAGATGAAGCTAGGTCACTGATTATACTACACACCTTTCTAGATCAAAGCATCGGGAGGATTATATGTCACTATATCCGACCAACCCCCAATCTAGTCCCGCATGAGAAAGAATTTCTAGCATGATTCCATTATTCCTCTTCCAAGGTTCCAATGGAATCCATGTATATCCAACCTCTTTTCCAAGACAATTGAATAATTGGATGAAGCACAAAATCTTTCAAGAAAATCAAAAAAAGATGAAGAGAAGAAGAGAATAAGAATTCTATTGATCCATCAAATTACAATAGAGCTCCCTCCCCTAATGAAGTGGGGTTTAGTTGGTCATAGCTCTAGAAAACCCAAAAGAAAAGTAAAACTGCATGAAAGTAAACTAAGTACAAAAGGAGGAAGAGAAAGTAGAGTTTAGATCTGAGTTCTATTCTGTGCAGTATAGTCTAGTGTACTTTGAAGTTCAAAACTTCACTTTATTTATACTACTTCTCTAACTTCAAGTGAGTCTTCAAGTCTTTGGATGTGGGCCCTTGGCCTTTAGTGAAGCAAGTTAGGAAAATGCCTAGGCCCTTTTCAGCTCTGCCAACCTTGCTGACCTTGGCATTATTAACGTTGCCAATGCTCTCAATCACATTGCTCTGGCATTGTCACTAGCATTATCAGCGTTATTAACGCTTCTCCATCGTGCGTACGCACACTGGCTCGTGCGTACGTACACTGGCCAAATTTCCTCTTGTGCATTGTTGAAGACGTTAGTGAGGTAACGTAGGCGTTGATAACACTGAAGCATGCCTAGCCTGGCATTATCCCTGGTGTTACCAGCGTTGGTAATGCTATTTAAGGTGCATGTCTTGACCTTGGCGTTGGTGGCATTGATAACGCCCTTTCATGCATGGATGGCTGGCGTTGTTGTTGGCGTTACCAGTGTTGGCAACACCCTTGATTCTCCTTGAGCTGGCGTTACCAGCGTTGGTAACGTTGATGCTAGCGTTATTGCCAGCATTACCGACGTTGGCAACGCCCTTGGTTCCCTCTTAAGCTGGTGTTATCGCTGGCGTTACCAGCATTGCCAACATTGGCAACACCCTTGTTTCCTTTTGGAGCTGGCGTTAGTGAGGCCATTTGTAGCGTTGCCAACGCCCTTAGTCTGTATGATCTTGGCGTTGGTGAGCCTAAGTTGGCCGTTGGTAACGCCTTTGGTCTTTGCTTTCCCTCTACTTCTTCTTTCCTTGCCTACCATCAGTCAAACAAGTGTATCAAAGCTTGCTATTTCATGAATAATCACAAGATAATTCATCATTCATTACACCACTTAGTTCTTCTGTTAATCTCATGAAAATGATTATAATTCACTAATGTTTGATGAATCAAAACATGTAAAGATAATTCATCCAAATGCTTGCCTACTGATGAAGATACTGCATGAAACTAAGTAAAAACTTAATAAAAATGGCTTGTGAAACTAGCCAAGATGCCCAGGCATGACAATACCAAACTTAAATCTTGCTTGTCCCTAAGCAAGTGATAGAACATAAGAAAAGAAATGAAGACACAGAGAAGTATAGGTCCTTATTTGAGAAACTTTCAATCCTGGTTCATGGGGTTTGTATGGATGACCTCTGAAGGTTCATAGTCCTATTGGCTTCTAGGCTATAACATTCTCTTGGGTATTAACCTTGTTGCCTTCTATGAGACCTTTTTATTCTTTGATCATTGGCTTAAACTTTTTTTGTTTTCGTTTCTTCTTGATAGAGGCTTATTACTTTATTGAGGCTAAGTGCTTTGTGTTAAGGCAACTCTTTATGATAAGTTTTCAGTCAACACTCCCAAACCAGTTGGTTTAAGGTTCTAGGTGTTGAAGCACCCCTGAGGACTTACTTCCTCAAGCCTCTCCTTAACACAAATACACCACATGCACATGGCTTGTAATTCACCTTAAGACATTGGTGCCCAGCACCTTTTTGGGTTGCTTAATGCTTTGTAACAAGGTTGCTCTTGATAGTAGACTTTTGGTTGATAATTCTGAGTTAGTTAACCCAAGTTACCAGGTGATAAGGCACCCCTTAGAACCTAGTCATCCAAGCATATCCTTGTACAAAAGCATCACATGCATATATCTAAGGAATCAAGCAATTGGTGCCTAGCCTTTATTCATTGCTTCCTTCTTCTACTTCATTCTTCTTTTTCATTTTTTTTCTTTTTGCAAGGATCTTTTTATTCTCATGGGTTTCATAGAATGCATACCAAGGAGATATTCTAACCTTCAACCTTATTTGTGAACCAACTAGTTAGCATATACCACCACACATCCTAGGACTTTATTCATTTTTCAAAATAGACTTTATTCTTCTCTGTTCATAGCATTTTCTTTTTTTTATTGAACGTTAGGAATCAAACATACAATTAAGACAAGGTGCAGTGATGTAAATGCAATAACCAGTAATCAAACAAGCCTACACAAAAAAAAAATGCAAAGTACCTAAATGCAGAATGATTCAAAGACTAAACATGGAGCATGTTATACATGCATATTCCTTATTGGAAACTAAAGAGCAAGGAACTCCACCACCTTTTATTTCTTGCTTGCTTTGGTGGTCTCCACTTGCTTCCCCTTCTTCTTTCCTTTTTCTCCTACTTGTTGCTCATCTTCTCCTTGATTGCTTGCATCCCCCTTCTCCCTCTGTGTTTCCACTAGCCTCTTCCAAAATCCACCATCATCCATCTTCTTTCTCAGTTTCTCTTTATTGTGCCTTGCCTTTTCCACTTCTCGTGCTTCTAGCTCTCCATAAACTTCATCATATTTTTGGATTCCCGGATTCAAAAGGGGCAAATAACCAACTAAGTAATTGAGCTTAGCTTGAGTATTCATGTCATACTCAACTCTATTCATGTGCCTCCCTTCATTTAGAACCTTGTATTCATTGAATGCTTTCATGTGAGCAATTTAGCGTTGGTTGAGCTCTTGCACGCGCTTCTCTTGATGGATTTGCCTTTGAGCCACTTGGTTGATGGATTTATAGAGTTGGGAGTATTGCTTTTTTTGTTGCTCCATTAGTTGCATGTGCAACTCCCTCTGTTGATCCATTATTTGGGATTGAAAACCCCTCTGCTGATCTATCATTTGTAGTTGACAAGTTCTCTGCTGCTCGAGCTTCTAGATGCTGCCTTGACACATTGTCAATGGCCTATTGAAATTGAGTCATGTCAAAGGAGGCCGAGGCTTGTTCTTCTTCTTCTTGTAGTGCCTTCTTTCTTCTTTAGGTTCTTCTTTGGCTTTGGACATTTGTAACATATGCCATTCTTTGTGTCGTGATTGGTTATCCTATTTACACCCATTCAATTTTTTTTTCCTAAAAAATTACCCCGGACTTCTTACATAAGCACAGAATGGTGCTAGGATGACCAAGCCAAGCTCTGGGATCATTCTTCTTTGCTATGTCTTGATGTTGTTTGCAATGATCTCCGGAACTTTTATCTTCCCTCCTTTCATTATGCAGTGAACAATAATTGCTCTGTTTATATTGACTTCTGAATTATTCGAGGTAGAGAGAATGGATCTTCTCACTATCGCAAACCATCCTTTAGCTTCAGGTATGAGATCTTCTCTTCTAATGTATCTTGGCATTCTTTTAGAGTCTCTTACCCAATCGGTTTCCACAGCACATATGTCATTTACTATCTCTTCACAATCAAGGTCACCATTATTTCTCGCCTCAGAGCTGGCTTCCTCAAATGATATTACCCTTATCTTGAGGACCCTCATTATTGACTTCGGGTTGAAGTCAATCCATATTCCCCTTACATAACTCTTATAAGGGAGATCATTTTTCTTGTCTTCTCTTACTGCGTTCGCATAAAATTCTCGAACAAGAGTTGTACTCACACCTACGAGTGGCTCATAGAGAAGTTCCCACCTCCGCTTCCTAATTTTCTCTTCTATTTCAGGGCATTCACCTTAGTGGAGCTGGAATGCTAATTCGGGCACAATCTCTTTTTTGGCCATCCATCCTTGAAACTGCATTTCATGGAATGGAGATCTAAATCTCTTCTCATCAAAAGGAGGTTAGTTCATAGGTTGCTTCCCCTTTCTCCTCTTGGCGTTTGATGATGATGCCATTGACTCTTTCAAAGGTGGGCGAATAAGGAAAGAGGGGTATAGAAGAGGTGAAGAAAATAAGTGAATGAGGAAGTTGAGAAGGTGTTAAGGAGATAGAGAAGGAAAATGAATGATCGGGAATGTTTGATATAAGGGGAAGGTGTGAAGGTTACGGGTATGAGTGAGGAGTAGCCAAAGAAGTGTGGAAATAAGGCTTAAAGTATGGAAGCAAGAGGTATAGTGTGAGAGCAAAGAAGTGATTCTTTGGAGGTGTTAACTCGGAAAGGATGAGGGTTATTTATAGTTGGAAGACGGGGAAGAAATGAATGGTAGAAATTAATATCATATGATGAGAATGAAGGGTGTGTTTGTGAAGTAGAGTGGATACATGGATTACCAATTTATGAGGTTGGTTGGGGTTCGGTCATCAAAATGGAGCTATGACATAACTAACTAGCCAATGGATGCATGGTAGTGCTTCTTAAGGAGCAAGATTCAAGGACATGTGACTAGTTCCTTTAAGTGTTCAAGGCTTCTAGCTCTTTGTCATGAAGTGACCGAACTCCTTGCTAGCATAGTCACTTCCATCAATCTCCTCTTCTAGATTCCTTTTTCAAAATTAAAACCAAAAAATGAATTCAAATTAGTGGCAAAAAACAAAAATTTTCTAACTAACTTTTGAAAATTCATAAAATAACTCAATTGACACAATTATTTTCATGGAATTTAAAACGTAAACAAGTTTACTCTAACAATTATGCTTGAAACATATGTGGAACACGAAACTTAGTGTTTGGTTATGTGATACAAAAATTTATCAAGTAGACTCCTAAGATACATATATGTTCATTATGCATGAAGCTATCTTAGGGTGCCTCTAGGCACACCAAACTTTAGGGTTTGTCATATGCTTCATGCACTTTCCCAATGCACATGTCAATTTGTTTTTAAATTTTGAATCCACACTGAAAACAATTTATTATTACTACTAAAGCATGAAATCAAGGATACTAAACATGGGTTGCCTCCCATGAAGCGCTTGATAAACCATTATTTTATGGTTTATCTTGTGCTAAATTGAGTAGTTTTTATCAATTCTTTGCACACTTATTCATACAATTTGTATGATTTTATAAATCCTTCCCAATTTTGTTTTATGATTAAAAACTTGCCTTCTAAGCTTTTAAATTGTCAAATTTTAATGTCCTTTTATACCATTCGATGCCATGATCTGTGTGTTAAGTGTTTTCAGGCTATATAGGGCAGGAATGGATTAGAGGATGGAGAGGAAGCTTGCAAAAATGGAAGAAACACAAGAAACAAAGGAGATGACTAGCGAAGATCGACGCGTACGCATGGCTCACGCGTGCGCGTGACTTGAAGCTTTTCACAACGATGCGTACGCGTGCCTGACGCGTACGCGTGAGAAGCAAACTGCACAGCGACGCGTACGCGTGACGTGCGCCACATGCAAAAATTGTAGAAGACACTAGGGGAGATTTTGGGCTGGTTTTGGACCCAGTTTTCGGCCCAGAAACACAGACTAGAGCCAGGGGACAAGCAGAGACTCAACACACATTCACTTTTACACAATTTTTAGTTTTTAGCTTTGAATCGGAGAGAGAAAACTACTGCTTCCTCTAGGGTTCTTCACATTCATAGTTTTCTAGTTTTATGCTTTTGATTGGGATATTGAGAAGAGTTACTACCTCCGTTTGAAGTCTTTGCCATTATAGTTTGCTTTCTTATTTCTTTGCTCTTTTACTTTTCATTCACTTTGTTCAGAGTTACATATGGATATCTTCGATTTTGGAAAGGATTAATGCAAAGAATTATTTTTACCTTTAATTAATTTTCTGTTATTACTTTATTTGAATTTCCATGTCTTCTTTTCATTCCCTTTATATGTTTATGAAAATGACATCCATGTCAATTAAGTAGACTCCCAACTTGACTTGGGAGTTGATTAATAGGAGACCCTTAAGTTGGAATACTCAAGTGTTAATTGGTAATTGGAAGTTGTTGGCTGGCTCTCTAGTCACTAATGCTAATCCTTCCATAGGAGAGGATTAGGACTAATGAATCGGAGTTGGTTCAGTTACTTGACTTTCCTTTATTCGGTAAGGGATAACTAAGTAGAAACAACAACCTCTTACCATTACACTTGGGAAAATTCAACAAGGATAGAACTTCTAATTAATCTTCTCCCAGTCAAGACTTTTTATTTTAAATATATAAAACCTCTTGTTAATTTTCATTGCTTTAATTAATAACCATTTTATTCTTCCGTTCTCCAACTCTAAAATTTCTCAGAAAATTCTTGACCAATAACTTGCACTCTTTTGTCAACTCGTTGGGAGACGACCTGGGAATTCTACTCCCAATATTTTATTCTTAAATTGTGACAACTCTTTTTAAATTGATAAGCAAAATTTTTGTCGGTTAAGAACTGTACTTGCAACGCTATTTTCACTATAAATTCTTAATCGGCAATTCTCAGCCCGTCAATTTTTGGCGCCATTGCCGGGGAGTTTTAAAAGTGTGCTAAATTATTGGTTGGTGTAAATATTTTTATATTTGCATCTTTGCATTTTTATTCTATTTTTAGTTTAATTTCTCTTAATATATTTTATTTTATTACCATGACCTGTATGTTTCTTTCATTGAATGATGAATTCACTACCTGATCCGAGCTTAGCCGCATTTGATCCTGAAATTGAAAGAACTATTTCATGTATTAGGCGAGCTCGGCATCGGTTAGCCTCTGAGGTTGGTGAAGTGGTTACTACCAATTCACCAGTCTTATCTGAGGGTGAATCTGAAGTGCCATTTGAGGAAGAAACAAGCTCCTCTTCTACTGAGTTTGTTGATTTACTTGCAGGTAATATGGCGGAGCCCAAAAGGATTACTCTCCAAGTAGCAGGGGCTCTGGACTTTACACTGCAACCGTATTAAGCGCGTCACCCAAATTTGGCTGCAGATTTTGAACTGAAGACTGCACTAATCAATCTACTGCCTAAGTTTCATGGCTTACCTGCTCAAGAGCCTATAAAGCACCTCAGAGATTTTCAGAGCCTGCTCAACTACTAGGCGTCATGGTGCAGATGAGACTACTATTTGGCTATATGCCTTCCCGTTTTCTCTTGAGGGAAAGGCAAGGGAGTAGTTCTACACTCAACCTGAAGAAGTTGTTACTAATTGGGATCTGCTCAGAAGGGAATTCCTGGACAAGTACTTTTCGGCTAAAGCTATAGATAGACTGAGGAAAGAAACTTCCTACATTATCCAAGGCGAGTCAGAGACTCTCTACGAGTATTGGGAACACTTCAGGAGTCTCCTAGACTCATATCCCCACCACAAGATTGACCAGTTGGTGTTGATTAGCTATTTCACACAAGGCATGAAGCCTCAAGACAAGACTATATTAGATGCTGCGAGTAATGGCTCTCTGATTAGGTACAAGAAGCCGACAGAAGCGTGGTAACTGATCGCCGATCTAGCTGAGTCTACCCAAAATGCCAGGCACAGGAACAACCATCCCAAGGCTATTGCGGAGGTTTCCTCTAGTAGTGAGACTACTGCTCTCACACAGACTCTGGGAGAGATGACCAACATACTGAAGCAGCTCCAGCTGAATCAACAACAACCTCAGCCTCCTCCACAACAACAGTGTCAATAGTTGGTTCCTCAGAGAGTGTGCAAAATATGTGCCTTCTATTCTCATTAAACTGATGAATGTCCGCAACTCCAACAAGAAGACAACACCTTAGCAGCTACTAACAATTACTATAACCGCCCGAATAAAAGGAATTATCAACAAGGCGATAATTATAACCAAGGTGAGAACTACAATCAAGGTTGGCAAGACAACTCCAACTAGTGATGGAGAGACAATTCCAACCAAGGATGGAGGGACAACTACAATCAAGGAGGCAGAGACAACGGTGGAAATCAGAGGTAGAACAACAACAATAATCAGCAGAACTGGTATCAGCAGAACCAAGGCCAGCCTTACCGAGCACCTCACCAAAGGCAATCCCAGGCACCTCAAAACAACTAACAGCAAGCCCCTCAAATTACTTACCCCCCTTCCTCTTCCAATGATGAGATGTTGTGCTCTATTGCGCAAGGACAAAAAGACATTCAAAATACACTTAACTCTACCATAAATGGTCTTAACTCCACTCTACAAGCTCTCATTTCCCGATTGGAACCACCTTCTACCCCCAACAATCAACCCTCAAGCTCATGTGCACTTCCCTCTCAACCTTACCTAACCCAAAGGGTGGAATCAATGCCATTACTTTGAGGTCCAGAACCACACTGCAAGAGAGGAGTCGTGAAGAGCCAAGCTCAAAAGAAGATATTCATGTTGAAGACATTGTTAAGGTAGAGGATGCTGAAGAAGAGGATGAAGTACAAGACATGGTTGAAGAAGAAGCGGCTCAGCCAAGGAATGGAACACCAAAGGAAGATGAGGTTACAAGAGAAGCCATTCCCATTCTTTTTCCACACCTTGGTAGGAAATCCAGAAAGCAGATGGAGCTAGACCCCAAGATGGTGGAGATCTTCAAAAAAGTTGAGGTAACTATTCCCCTTTTTGATGCCATTTGCCAGGTACCTAAGTATGCTAAGTTTTTAAAAGATTTATGCATGAATAAAGATAAAATACATGATTTAGAAACTATTCCTCTAGGTAGCTCTATTTCTACTTTAATGTGTGCTATACCGGAAAAATGTGGTGATCCGGGTCCTTGCATGGTTACTATTACTATAGAGGGTGTACAATTTGTTGACTACATGTGTGATTTAGGTGCATGTGTGAGTATTATGCCATTATCTGTATATGATGCCTTGAGGCTCTATCCCTTAAAAAGGTCGGCAGCACGTTTTGTTTTGACAAATAAGAGCATAATCTCAGTGGCTAGAATTGCTGAAGATGTGCTGGTGAGCATTAAGGGGTTAACATTCCCTATTGACTTCTACATTTTGGAGATGCCCCCTAATAACTCAGGAAGACCATCATCCATCCTGCTTGGACAGCCATTTCTGAAGACTTCAAGGTTCAAATTGGATGCCTTCTCAGGAATTTACTCTTTTGAGATAGATGGCAGAGCAGTGAGCTTGAACCTGGATGAAGCTATGAAGCACCCTCCAGAAGATCACTCCATTTTCTAGTTTGACATCATTAATGAGACAGTAGCTGCAATTCACCAAGAAAAAGTAGAAGAGATGCACATGGAGCAAGGTACAAGTGTGGGGAAGCCCTCTGAACAAAATGAAGACACCTTGCCACCACCAATGGCTCCAGATGATCAAGTGCCAAGCCATGAGCAGAAAATGGAGTTGAAGCCCCTTCCACCCCACCTCAAGTATGCTTACCTTGAGGATCATCAGAAGCTCCCAGTTATCATTGCAAGGAAACTCACTTCCCAACAAGAGGAGCAGTTGCTTAGTGTGCTGAGAAGACACAAGAGAGCTATTGGGTGGAGCTTGGCGGATATAGTAGGCATCAGCCCTCACGTCTATAAGCACCGTATATTTTTAGAAGAGGGAGCAAGGCCTGTCCGTCAACCTCAAAGGCGGTTGAATCCCACCATCTTAGAAGTTGTCAAGAAGGAAGTAACTAGACTGCTTGAAGCTGATATCATCTATCCAATCTCGGATAGTGATAAACCCTAATTTTGTGGTTTATATTGTGCAGAATTTGGGGGGTTTTGTCAACATTTCTCACACTTATTCACAAGAAATGCATGGTTTTGTGTTCACTTCCTAATATTGCTCCATGATGAAAAACATGCTTATTTTGCCTTAAAATTGATATATTTTGATCCTCTTTTATTGCCATTCGATGCCGTGATGTATTTGTTGAGTGATTTCAGTATTAATAGGGTAAGAATGGCCTAGAAGAGAGAAAGAAAGCATGCACAAAAGGAAGGAACATGAAGATTTGGATTTTGGGAAATTCAGCAATGGCGCGCACGCGCACTCCACATGCACGTGTGGATGAGGATAGCTAGAAGTGGCGCGCGAGGATGGACGCATCCGCGCGGATAAGAGAATTCCCACCGAAGCGCACGTGCACCTGGCACGCACGCGTGAATCACAAAAGCAATCGGTGCGCACGCACACATGGCGCGTACGTGCAGGACGCTGCACGTGACGTCACTAAAGGAAATCGTGCCTGGCGATTTCTGAGGCTGATCAGGCCCAAATTCAAGCTGTTTTTGCATGGAAAAGACCCAAGGATGCTAGGGGGAAAGGGAGGATCATTCATTTTACACTAGACACAATTTTTAGCTAGTTTTTAGTTCTTTGTTCTTCTAGAGAGAAACTCTTGTTCCTCTCTAGATCTAGCTTTAATTTGATCTTCCCTTTTGAATTCTGAATTAGATCTTGTTAATTACTAGTTTTAATTGTTCAATTTGAATTCCTTAGTATAATTTTGCTTAGATCTTGTGATAGTTTTATGAATTCTTGTCAATTGTCATTTTATACCCATTTCATGAATGTTGTGAATCTTGACTTGTTGATGTTACATTGATGATTTCTATGACTTCCATGGGAAGCTTATGTTGGGTTTCACCGTTGTCAATGGCTACCTCCCGTCCTCTCAGTGAAAATGGTCCAAATGCGCTGTCACCGCACGGCTAATCAGCTGTTGGTTCTCGATCATGTTGGAATAGGATCTATTGATCCTTTTTTGTTTGTCACTACGCCCAACACTCACGAGTTTGAAGCTCGTCACAATCATTCCTTCCCAGATCCTACTCGGAATACCACAGACAACGTTTAGACTTTTCGGATCTCAAGAATGCTGCCAATTGATTCTAGCCTATACCACAAAGACTCTGATCTCACGAAATGGAAGGCTCGGTTGTCAGGCGAGGCAACCATGCGTCATGAATCAGGAGGCTAAGAGATACGCACACAAGCTATTGCAAGTAGAACGGAAGTGGTTGTCAGGCACGCGTTCATAGGTGAGAATGATGATGAGTGTCACGGATCATCACCTTCTTCAGGTTGAAGAATGAGTGTATATCTTAGAGAAGAAAAAGGCTTGAGTTGAATAGAAAAATAATAGTACTTTGCATTAATTCATGAAGAATAGCAGAGCTCCACACCTTAATCTATGGTGTGTAGAAACTCCACCGTTGAAAATACAAAAGTGATAATGGTCTAGGCATGGCCGAATGGCCAGCCTCCCAAAGATGAAAAGTATTCTAAGATCAAAAGTATATGAAAATACAATAGCAAAAGGTCCTATTTATAGAGAACTAGTGACCTAGGGTTTACAGAAATAAGTAATTAATGCAGAAATCTTCTTCCGGGCCCACTTGGTGTGTGCTTCGGCTGAGCATTGAAGCTTTCACGTGCAGAGACATTTTTTGGAGTTAAACGCCAGCTTTTGTGCCAGTTTGGGCGTTTAACTCCAGCTTTTATGCCAGTTCTGGCGTTTTGACGCCAGAATTTTTATGCTAAATTGGAACGCCGGTTTGGGCCATCAAATCTCGAGAAAATTATGGACTATTATATATTGCTGGAAAGCCCAGGATGTCTACTTTCCAACGCAATTAAAAGCGCGCCAATTGGGTTTTTGTAGCTCCAGAAAATTCACTTCGAGTGCAGGGAGGTCAGAATCCAACAGCATCTGCAGTCCTTTTTCAGCCTCTGAATCAGATTTTTGCTCAGGTCCCTCAATTTCAGCCAGAAAATACCTAAAATTACAGAAAAATACACAAACTCATAGTAAAGTCCAGAAATGTAATTTTTATTTAAAAACTAATAAAAACATAATAAAAACTAACTAAAATATACTAAAAACATACTAAAAACAATGCCAAAAAGCGTACGTGCGGGAAGCTGCACGTGAGCTCACTAAAGGAAATTGTGCCTGGTGATTTCTGAGGCTGATCAGGCCCAAATTCAAGCTGTTTTTGCATGGAAAAGATCCAAGGATGCTAGTGGGAAAGGGGGGATCATTCATTTTACACTAGACACAATTTTTAGCTAGTTTTTGGTTCTTTGTTCTTCTAGAGAGAGAAACCCTTGTTCCTCTCTAGATCTGGCTTTAATTTGATCTTCCCTTGTGAATTCTGAATTTGATCTTGTTAATTACTAGTTTTAATTGTTCAATTTGAATTCCTTAGTATAATTTTGCATAGATCTTGTGATAGTTTTATGAATTCTTGTCAATTGTCATTTTATACTCATTTCATGAATGTTGTGAATCTTGACTTGTTGATGTTACATTGATGATTTCTATGATTAATTGTGTTGTTTGAGTGCTTGTATGTTGATACTTGTTAGTGGGTACTTGTTAATTTCAATTTAATTGCAATTTGAACATGTCTTTTATTAATGCTTACCATGTGTTCGATGAATTGTTTACCTTAATTATGGAGTAGTCTTCTTTACGCTTGGCCTAGGCTAAGAGAATTAGGTAAACTTGAGTCATTGGGTCTAATGAAATTGATGATTTGAGAGCCCTTAGTGGTCAATTTGATAACCATTGACGCTAACCTTCTATTAAGCCAATTAGTAGTGAGGTTAGAACTTATGGGTTGATGTTGACCAAACCATTTGACGTACTTCAAGTATAGAAGTAGACTTAATGAGTTTGGTTCCTCATAATTGTCAAGATATGGTTATTAGACAAGGATGGTGACTCCAATTCCCATGCCTAGCCAAGAGTTGCTTTTATCATTCATATTTGAAAACCCAATTTCTTGATTACTTGTCTTAGTTATAGTTACTTGTTTAGTCTATAATAGAATTATATTGGATGTTACTTTGTTAATTTGGAATTGATCATATCTTGCTTAGTTATTTGAATTAGTTTCTTGCAATTTAAGATTACTTGCTTGTTAAGATTCCTAGCTTAAATTCTTGGTCATGACTCACAACCCCGGATTTCTAAACAATGTTGAAGCACATGTTTGCCTATTCCTTGTGAGACGATCCGAGGTTTGAATACTTCGGTTATTTCTATTGGGGTTGAACTTGTGACAACCAAATCCCTTTCTAAATTTGATACTTGAGGATTGTTGTTGGTAGAGCTATACTTGCAACGCGACTTTATTGAGAAAATTCTTTAGCGAGCATCCTCTTGCACATCAAATTTTTGGCGCCGATGCCAGGGGATGGTTGCAACATATGCCTTGATATTGGTTATGTGAATATGTGAATATTGTAGATAGTTTAATTGCTTTCAATGCTTAGCTATAGTTTAGATTTCTTTTATATTTGTGCTATGACTCTCAAGTTTGATGACTCAGTTTTAACCAAATTCTAGCTTAGCCGATTTTGATCCCGAGATTGAAAGAACTTTGTTACATACTCGGCAAGCTAGACGGCGGTTGGATTATACAGCTAGTACTTCGGCCTCTCTTGAGGAACATACCAAATCACTAGGCGGTACCGAGAGTGACTTGGAGTCCGCTACTTTCTATTCTTCTGTTGGCATTAATAATACATCTTTGCATCCTACAGGTGAGCCACACATGGCGGAGCCACGTCGGATCACTTTGCATGAGCAAGGAGCTCCGTATATCATACTTCAACCGTTGCAAGTAAGGTACCCTAATCTTGATCCAAACTTTGAGTTGAAGAGTAGCTTGATACATCTACTTCCTAAATATCATGGGTTGCCAGGTCAAGACCCCATCCGACATCTAAGAGATTTTCAAGTTGCTTGTTCTACGGTTCGAAGGCATGGAGCCGATGAGGTGGCTATCATGGTTTTTGCTTTCCCTTTCTCTCTTGAAGGGCAAGCAAAGACATGGTTTTATTCGCTACCGGATGAGATTGTGACTAATTGAGATTTCTTGAGAAGAGAGTTTCTAGATAAATTCTTCCCACTGGAGAAGACTGACTACATCTAGAAGGAGATTTAAGGCATAATACAAAAAGACCAAGAGAGTTTGTATGAGTATTAGTCTCGGTTTAAGAGGCTATTGGAATCTTTTCCACATCATGGAATGAACACTCACTTGCTCATTAGCTACTTCACCGGAGGTCTTTGTGTGGAAGATAGAAGATTGCTCACCGCTTCTAGTAGTGGTTCCCTTTCGAAAAACAAAATGGAGGGAGAAGCTTGGAATTAGATAAAGGATGTTGCCGAAGCTACACAACATACAAGGGTGAGAAGTAATCCTCTCAAGGGTGTGCTGGAACCGTCGCCTTCCGAATCAAGCCTGACCAAAGCACTTGGGGATATGACCACTATCCTTACACAAATACAAAAGGATCAAAAGGAATACTACTCCATCCAAGCCATCCAAGCCCCACCTCTAGTTGCTCAACTTGAAGGCCCTCCTAGGATTTGTGGTTTGTGCACTAGCACCACACATTACACCGATCAATGCCATCAAATTCAAGAGGAACATGCTCTTGTAGTAGCCAATGTGAATTACAACAACCGTCCACCCTATCCTTCTCAAGGCCAAAACAATTACCCTCAAGGTGGTAATCAACATCAAGGGTGGAGGGATAATGCACAAGGGAGCAATCAAAACCAAAGATGGAACAACTCTTCTTCTCACCACAACAACAGCCAATCTTCATCCCAATACCACCATAACAACACCAACTACCAAGCCAACCAAGGCCACTCCAACCAAAACCAAAACAACTACACCAAATACCAAGCACCACATCATAGACAACAATCCAACCAAACTCCTCCATCTTCCAACAATAAAGTTGATGAGCTTAGAGCCGCCATGGAGAAACGGGATGAGAGCAACAAGGCTCAATTTGATGCCTTGGGCGCTCAATTGGCTAACCTCACCAACATACTTTCAAAGATGGCCATGTCAAACCAACCATCAACTCCCAACAACACCAACCAACCCTCAAGCTCTTCTAACCTTCCATCCCAACCCCTACTAAACCCAAAGGGCGGTCTCAACGCCATCACTCTACGGTCGGGGACTACATTGGAGGAGATACCTCCAAGGGTCATGGGAGACATTCATGAGGAAGAAGTGGTTGTTGAAGCTACACATGAAGAAGAGGTGGTAGACAAAGGCCATGAGGAAGAAGGAGTAAGCCTCAAGGAACCCTAGAGGAAATCAATAGTGGATGAGTCTATTCCTATTCCATTCCCATCCATGGTGAAAAATGCAAAGAAAACACCGGAATTTGATTTGAACATGCTTCAAGTGTTCAAGAAGGTTGAGGTAACCATACCCCTTCTTGATGCTATTCAACAAATTCCAAAGTATGCAAAATTTTTGAAAGACTTGTGTACACACAAGGATAGGATAGGAAAATTGGAGACATTATCCTTGGGTAGTTCAATTTCTTCCTTGATGGAACCTATTCCAAAGAAATGTGGTGATCCTGGACCTTGTTTAGTGTCTTATTGTATTGGTGGGCGCACTTTTCATGATTGTATGTGTGACCTGGGAGCTTGTGTAAGCATCATGCCACTTTCTATCTATGTGCGGTTGAATTTAGCTCCACTAAAGAAGTCAGCGGCGAGGTTTGCCTTAGCCGATAAAAGTGTGATCACAGTGATGGGAATAGCGGAAGATGTACTTGTGGCGATCAAGGATTTGGTTTTTCTAGTTGACTCTTACATCCTTGAAATGCCTCTAACAGAAAATAGAAGCTCATCCCCCATTCTACTTGGTAGGCCCTTCCTCAAGACCTCTAAATTCAAGTTAGATGCCTTCACCGGCACATATTCCTTTGAGGTTGGAGACAAGACTATCAAGTTCAATTTAGAAGAAGCCATGAAGCATCCTCCCGAAGAGCATTCCGTGCTCCGATATGATGTAATTAATGAAGTGGTAACGGAAGTGCAAGAAGAAGACCATAACAAGTTGTGCTACCCTATTGTTGAGGAGACGGATGACCAAGAGGATGAACATGAGGAAGTTGTTAAGAATGAACTCCATGAGCTTGATGAAAAGGAACCTCAGCTTGAGGCAAAGAGTGAACTGAAGCCCCTTCCATCTCATTTGAAGTATGCTTGATGTCGGGATTTTTGCCAGTAAAGAAGTTCATAAAAACAGTCGCGTTGTAGATATAGTCTCTAAACCGACAGAAATCCCTTCGTACAAACGTTTTGGTTGTCACAAGTAACAAACCCCTTAAAATTGATAACCGAGTATTTAAACCTCGGGTCGTCTTCTCAAGGAATTGCAGGGAGGTATGTTCTTATTATTGGTTATGAAGATTGTAAATTGGGGGTTTTGGAATTTGGGCAATGGGCACAGGTATATTTTCAAAGCAATAAAAATAAATAAATAACTGTAAAGCAAACTTTTGGCAAGGTATGAGAAATTGGAAGTCCAGACTTAGTTATTCTTATCAACAACAATGAAAGTTGAATCTTAATTCTACTTAGTCAACCTTTACTAAAGTAAAGGAAAGTCAAGGGACTAATTAGTTTGATCTTCGAATCCTATTTATTTCCTAAGAAAAGGTTGGGATTATTTGAAGTTCAGTTCAATTAGCAAAGGTAACAGTTATCAATTATGTTGAGATAAGGTAACTCCTGAGTTACTGCTTTCTTAACCAAGACCAAAAGGGGAAAAGTAAATCTACTAGAATAAGAATGTCTTCAGATGGGAAGCAATAATCATGTAAATAAAAGAAAGCAATAATAACTGAAATACCTCAAATAATATTAATTCAAGTAATCTGGAATAGTTCATAAACTAAATTGGGAAAATAAATAAAAATAAAGAACCTAGGATTGAGAGTTACTCCTAAAACTAAGAGAAGTCCTAAATCCTAATCCTAAGAAAGAGGAGAGAACCTATCTCTCTAAAAACTACATCTACTCCTAAAATTGTGAATATGAGATCCTCCTTATGAATGGATGCATTCCTCCACTTTATAGCCTCTAATCTGTGTTTTCTGGACCGAGAATTGGGTCAGAAACAGCCCAGAATTCGCTGGTCTCGAATTTAACCACGCTGGATTTCCGTCACTGCGATGTGGCCGCATGAAGCACGCGATCGCGTCGCCTAGCATCAAAGAAACTATAGCATGTTATATATCAAATTGAAGCCCCAGACATTAGCTTTCTAACGCAACTGGAACTGCGTCATTTGGACCTCTGTAGCTAAAGTTATAGCCATTTGAGTGCGAAGAGGTCAGGCTGGACAGCTTAGCAATTTCTCCAACTTCTTGTATTCCTTCCACTTTTGCATGCTTCCTTTCCATCCTCCAAGTCATTCCTTCCCTATAATCTCTGAAAACACTTAACACACATATCAAGGCATCTAATGGTAATAAGAGGGGATTAATAATAAGCAAATATAAGATCAAAGAAGCATGTTTTCAATCATAGCACAAAATCAGGATGGAAAACGTAAAACATGCAAATAGTATGAATAAGTGGGTAAAGAGTTGATAAAATCCACTCAATTGAGCACAAGATAAACCATAAAATAGTGGTTTATCAATGCTTTCTTAGAGGACAACCAAAGGTTTCCGGTCATTATTGCTAGTGAGCTTTCATGTGAAGAAGACGAAAAGCTCCTAGATGTTCTAAGAAAGTACAAGAAGGCAATTGGATGGAACCTAGCGGATATTGTGGGAATTGACCCCGGCAAGTGCATGCATCAGATATTTCTCCAAGAAGGAGCTAGGCCGGTTAGACCACCGCAAAGAAGATTCAACCCAACTATCCTTGATGGTGGTAAATAAGGAGGTCACTAGGCTACTTGATGCGGATATCATATATCCAATTTCTGACAGTGAATGGGTGAGCCCGGTCCAGGTCGTTTCCAAGAAATCGGGCATCACTGCAGTTAAAAAGGATGATGGTGGTGTGGTCACAAAGAGAGTACAAAATACGTGGCGCGTGTGCATCGATTATAGGAGATTGAACGCCACTACAAGAAAGGACTACTACCCTTTGCCCTTTATCGATCAAATATTGTACCGTTTGGTGGGTAAATCCCATTATTGCTTTCTTGATGGATTCACTGCAGATTCACATTGCCCCTGAAGATCAGGAAAAGACCACATTCACTTGTCCTTTTGGCACCTTTGCCTATAAAAGGATGCCATTTGGACTATGTAACGCACCTGCTACTTTTCAGCGGTGTATGATAAGTGTCTTTTCCGATCTAATGGAGAATTATCTGGAAGTCTTTATGGATGACTTCAGTGTTTATGGAACTTCATTTGATTGTTGCTTAGAGAACTTAGCCAAGGTTCTAGCTAGATGTGTTAACACTAACCTTGTCTTGAATTTTGAAAAATGTCACTTTATGGTAAGGCAAGGTATAGTGGTGGGACATGTGGTGTCTAGTGAAGGCATTTCTGTAGACCCGGCCAAGGTCGATGTTATCACCACTTTACCTTACCCCTCATCTGTGAGGGAGGTTCGCTCGTTCTTGGGACATGCAGGATTTTACAGGCGCTTTATCAAAGATTTTAGCAAGATTGCTTTGCCATTGTCGCGCCTACTCCAAAAAGATATGAATTTTGAGTTTGACAGTGAATGTGTGAAAGCTTTTGAAGAGCTAAGGAGAGTTCTTACCACGGCACCGATTGTGCGAGGCCCCAACTGGACGTTGCCATTCGAGATAATGTGCGATGCGTCAAACCATGCTGTAGGTGCCGCGCTTGCTCAGCGTGATGGTAAACTCCCTTATGTCATTGCTTACTCATCTAAAATACTGGATGTGGCACAATCCAACTATACCACTACTGAAAAGGAACTCCTAGCTATTGTTCATACTTTAGACAAATTTAGATCTTATTTGCTAAGGTCAAAGATAGTGGTATACACGGATCATGCAGCTTTAAAGTACTTATTGACAAAGAATGAGTCAAAGCCTAGACTCATACGTTGGATCTTGCTTTTACAAGAATTCGACATTGAGATTAGGGACCGGAGTGGATCTCAAAACCTGGTTGCAGATCATTTAAGCCACATTGAGAATTTAAAATTTGATCCACTTCCGATCAATGACTCATTCCCATTGGATAGTTTGCATGCTGTGTCGGAAAGTTTTCCTTAGTTTACCCCAATGGCGAACTACTTGGTTGCAAAACTCTTCCCTCCCAAGTTTTCTAAACATCAAAGGGATAAGTTGAGGAGTGATTCCAAATACTATATTTCGGATGACCCTCACTTGTGGAAGAGGGGAGTGGACCAAGTAATTCGAAGATGTGTCCCGGAGTCTGAAATCTAACCCATTCTTGAAGCTTGCCATTCGTTCGAATGTGGTGGCCACTTTGGCCCACAAAGGACCGCTAAAAAGGTGTTGGATTGTGGATTCTGGTGGCCGACCTTATTCAAGGATGCTAACTGGTTCTGTGTGTCTTGCCATCAGTGTCAGAAGTCGGGAAACACATCCCAAAGGGATGAAATGCCTCAGCAATCTATCTTGTTCTGTGAGATATTTGACGTATGGGACATTGACTTTATGGGACCGTTTTCCAACTCGAATGGGTATCTGTTTATTCTGTTAGCGGTTGACTATGTGTCAAAGTGGGTAGAGGCCATACCTACCCGCCTTGACGACGCCAATACCGTCATTTCTTTCATTAGGAATAACGTTGTATGCCGTTATGGGTCGCCACGAGTAATCGTGAGCGACCAAGGATCCCACTTTTATAACAGGAAAGTAGAAGCATTGCTAAAGCGCTATGGAATGTCACATAAGGTTGCTACTACTTATCATCCGCAAACCAATGGACAAGCGAAAGTGTCCAACCGGGAAATTAAGAGAATCTTGGAGAAAGTGGTCAACCCACAAAGGAAGGATTGGAGCCTCCGGTTAGGAGATGCACTATGGGCGTATAGAACAGCCTACAAGGCTCCGTTAGGGATGAGTACCTTTCGGATCGTCTATGGTAAGGCATGCCACCTTCCGGTGGAAATTGAGCATAGAGCCTATTGGGCGGTAAAGTAGTGCAACATGGATTTGACCAAGGTGGGTGAAGCCAGAAAATTACAGCTAGAAGAGCTTGAGTGTTTGAGGAACGAGTCATATGAAAATTCCTGGATCTATAAAGAAAAGACTAAAGTATTTCATGACCATCACATCCGGAAGAAGGACTTTCAAGAAGGTGATGAGGTTCTTCTCTACAACTCGAGACTTTGATTCATGCCTGGCAAGCTCCGCTCTAGATGGGAAGGACCTTTCAAGGTGAAGGAAATAAAGCCCTATGGAGTGGTGGAGTTATTTGATCCAAAAATTGAAGCAACTTTCAAGGTGAATGGACATAGAGTGAAGAAATATCATGGCTACAAGCTCCCAAAAGAGCTAGAGGTGTTCCTATTGGAGAATGCACCAAGGAGAGAGGAAGCTTAAGCAAAGGACCGTCCAACTTAAGGACGTTAAAGAAAAGTGCTTAGTGGGAGGCACCTCACCGTGATAAGATCTTCCTTGTGTATACCATCTTATTTGTAACCTTAAATTCTTGTGAATTTTGTGATTTCTTAATGATTGACTGATTGCATAGGAATGCTAGTTTTATTATTCTTGTTGGATAGATAGGATGTTCATATAGTTTTCATCATTTTGGTATCGATGAATTGTTGAAGTAGGGAGAATGCTATGTTTTGAGTAATGCATGAATTTGTGAAGTGTTCTCTTGCCTACTAGCTTAAGCACCTACCAAGAATGTGCTAGAATAGATCTTGTTATGTTAAAAAAAAAAGAAAAAGGAAAAATGGGCACCGACGCGCCAGCGCACTGTGCGCGTGCCGGTGGTGCTATCCTAACCCTTGGGCCAAAAACCCGAGAGTCATGCCCACTTTATGCCTATCTCGCGCTAGACACCCACGCGTCCGCATGCTTTCCGCCAGCACGCACCTTTACAAATCGCCCATCGACGCGCAAGCGCACAGTTTGTGCCGGTGGTGCTATGTGGACTCCCTGGTAAAAAAACCAGAGAGTTATGCCACACTTATGCCACACTTGTGCCCGCACCGACGCGTCCGCGCGGGTTGCCAACTGACTCAAGCACGCGCTTGCGCACTGTGCGCGTCTGCACGCCTGCGCCACATGACAACTCTGGTATAAAAACCAGAGACTTATGCCAACTTTGTGCTAGTTCTGTGCCAGGGGCACAACTGATCTCGCGCGTGTGCGCCATTGACGCGCACGCGTTTCTTGCCAACATCTCACCAACGCGCCAGCGCACTGTGAGCGCGCATCGGTTGCGCGAACCAGTTTTAAAGCTGCGTGCCCTGACTTTCTCACCCCTCTCTTCTCTTCTTCTTCTCCCACAATCCACCACTACCGTCTCCGGCTACTCACCGCGATAACCACCTCTTCCGGTGGCACTACATCTCTCCTATTTCCTTCTCATTTTCACAAAAGAAAATTTTGCCTTGTTCTTTTACACTTCTCAAGGTTCTACTTCCTCCATATCTCATCTATTACTTTCTTTGCATCATTTCTTCTTTTAGTTAGATTCTTTTTGTTGCTTTACTTAGTTTCTCTTTTAGTTGCATGATTATGTACTTACTTTCTAGTTGCTTACTTTTCCTTTTCCTTATTTTTCCATGGATGTTGAACTTGAACTTTGAATTATTTTGATAGATCTTATTGTTGTTTTTCTTGTCTTTGTCAATATGTAATGCTTAAGTGATGATTGATATTTCATTTTGGGGCTTAATTTGGTTGAGTATCTCATAATTGCTCATTGCTTGTCCATTGCACGCCAAGTGTTCGAGGAAATGCATGAATGCTATTTTGGTTTATTTTAATAATGTACTTTGAATTTGATGCTTCTCCTCACTCACTTGTTGTCTTCTATATGCATTGAGTCTACTTTGCTTGCTAATTAGATACTCATTGAACATGACTTGCCCTTTGTTATGGATGCTTGAGATTACTCTTCTCATGCCCTATTGCATGCTTTATTACCTCTTGCATCCCATGCCAAGTGTTGTGACCCATGCCTTTATAATCACTTTGTTGCACTACTTCTTTTAGGAACTATCCTTCACTTGCATAATTTTGTTCAAATGATTCTTTGGGTTTAGTGTTTTCCTATTTCCCCTCCTTTCTTAGGATGGCCACCAAGAAAGGCAAGGAGAAAGCTCCAAGGAAACCGGCCGCAAAGAGGGCTCCCCAACGATCAAATTCTAAGGTGCACTATTCATTAGGAGACAGACCCCTATCTAAGAAGGCGAAGACACCCGCTCCTATTGATGAGAACGGAAAGAGCGAACCGGCAAAAGATTCTTCAAGGTTCCTGGTGCACAAAATTGTGATCATCAATGGCGCCAACAAATTTGTACGCACAATTGTAATCTCAACTCTTTGTCACAACTCCGCAAAACTAACCAGCAAGTGCACTGGGTCGTCCAAATAATAAACCTTTCGTGAGTAAGGGTCGATCCCACAGAGATTGCGGCTTGAAGCAAGCTATGGTCATCTTGTAAATCTCAGTCAGGCGGATTCAAATGGTTATGGAGAATTGATAATTAAAAGATGAATAAAATATAAAATAGGATAGAGATACTTATGTAATTCATTGGTAAGAATTTTAGATAAGCGTATGAAGATGCTTTGTTCCTCCTGAACTTCTGCTTTCCTATTGTCTTACATCCAATCATTCATATTCCCTTCCATAGCAAGCTTATGTTGGGTTTCACCGTTGTCAATGGCTACCTCCCGTCCTCTCAGTGAAAATGGTCCAAATATGCTGTCACCGCACGGCTAATCAGCTGTTGGTTCCTGATCATGTTGGAATAGGATCAATTGATCCTTTGCGTCTGTCACTACGCCCAACACTCACGAGTTTGAAGCTCGTCACAGTCATTCCTTCCCAGATCCTACTCGGAATACCACAAACAAGGTTTAGACTTTCCGGATCTCAAGAATGCTGCCAAATGATTCTAGCCTATACCACGAAAACTCTGATCTCACGGAATGGAAGGCTTGGTTGTTAGGCGAGGCAACCATGCGTCATGAACCAGGAGGCTAAGAGATACGCACTCAAGCTATTGCAAGTAGAACGGAAGTGGTTGTCAGGCACGCGTTCATAGGTGAGAATGATGATGAGTGTCACGGATCATCACCTTCTTCAGGTTGAAGAACAAGTGTATATCTTAGAGAAGAAATAGGCTTGAGTTGAATAGAAAAACAATACTACTTTGCATTAATTCATGAAGAACAGCAGAGCTCCACACCTT
Source organism: Arachis ipaensis (assembly GCF_059453495.1). NCBI lineage: Eukaryota > Viridiplantae > Streptophyta > Magnoliopsida > Fabales > Fabaceae > Arachis > Arachis ipaensis. The sequence continues at coordinate 75,852,365 of NC_142442.1, read as the reverse complement.
AATCTATGGTGTGTAGAAACTCCACCGTTGAAAATACAAAAGTGATAATGGTTTAGGCATGGCCGAATGGCCAGCCTCCCAAATATGAAAAGTATTCTAAGATCAAAAGTATACCAGATCAAAAGTATATGAAAATACAATAGCAAAAGGTCCTATTTATAGAGAACTAGTGACCTAGGGTTTACAGAAATAAGTAATTAATGCAGAAATCTTCTTCCGGGCCCACTTGGTGTGTGCTTGGGCTGAGCATTGAAGCTTTCACGTGTAGAGACTTTTTTGGAGTTAAACACCAGCTTTTGTGCCAGTTTGGGCGTTTAACTCCAGCTTTTATGCCAGTTCTGGCGTTTTGACGCAAGAATTTTTATGCTGACTTGGAATGCCAGTTTAAGCCATCAAATCTTGGGCAAAGTATAGACTATTATATATTTCTGGAAAGCCCAGGATGTCTACTTTCCAACGCAATTGAGAGCACGCCAATTGGGCTTCTGAAGCTCCAGAAAATTCACTTCGAGTGCAGGGAGGTCAGAATCTCACAGCATCTGCAGTCCTTTTTCAGCCTCTGAATCAGATTTTTGCTCAGGTCCCTCAATTTCAGCCAGAAAATACATGAAATCACAGAAAAACACAAAACTCATAGTAAAGTCCAGAAATGTGATTTTTATTTCAAAACTAATAAAAACATAATAAAAACTAACTATAATATACGAAAAACAAACTAAAAACAATGCCAAAAAGCGTATAAATTATCCGCTCATCACAACACCAAACTTGAATTGTTACTTGTCCCCAAGCAACCAAAAACAAAGTAGGATAAAAAGAAGAGAATATAGAATGAATTCCAGAAACATCTATGAAGATCAGTCTTAATTAGATGAGCGGGGCTATTAGCTTTTTGCTTCTGAACAGTTTTGGCATCTCACTTTATCCTTTGAAGTTTAGAATGATTGGCATCTATAGGAACTCAGAATTTAGATAGTGTTATTGATTCTCCTAGCTCAGTATGTTGATTCTTGAATACAGTTACTTTATGAGTCTTGGCCGTGACCCTAAGCATTTTGTTTTCCGGTATTACCACCGGATACATAAATGCCACAGACACATAACAGGGTGAACCTTTTCAGATTGTGACTCAACTTTGCTAGAGTCCCCAATTAGAGGTGTCCAGAGCTCTTAAGCACACTCTTTTTGCTTCGGACCATGACTTTAACCGCTCAGTCTCAAGTTTTCACTTGACACCTACACGCCACAAGCACATGGTTAGGGACAGCTTAGTTTAGCCGCTTAGGCCAGGATTTTATTCCTGTGGGCCCTCCTATCCACTGATGCTCAAAGCCTTGGATCCTTTTTATTTTACCCTTGTCTTTTGGTTTAAAGGGCTATTGGCTTTTTCTGCTTGCTTTTTTTTTTCTTCTTTGTTTTTACATATATTTTTTTCTGCAAGCCTTTCACTGCTTTTTCTTACTTCAAGAATCATTTTTATGATTTTTTAGATTATCAATAACATTTCTCCTTTTCCATTATTCTTTCAAGAGCCAACAATTTTAACATTCATAAACAACAGATTCAAAAATATGCACTGTTCAAGCATTCATTCAGAAAACAAAGAGTATTGCCACCACATCAAAATAATTAATCCGTTTTAAAATTCGAAATTCATGTACTTCTTTTTATTTTTGCAATTAAAAACATTTTTTATTTAAGAAAGGTGATGGATTCATAGGACATTCATAGCTTTAAGGCATAGACACTAAGACACTAATTATCATATAATAAAGACACAAACATAGATAGAACATAAAGCATGATTTTCGAAAAACAGAAAATAAAGAACAAGGAAATTAAAGAACGGGTCCACCTTAGTGATGGCGGCTAGTTCTTCCTCTTGAAGATCTTATGGAGTGCTTGAGCTCCTCAATGTCTCTTCCTTGCCTTTGTTGCTCTTCCCTCATGACTCTTTGGTCTTATCTAATTTCATGGAGGAGGATGGAATGCTCTTAGTGCTCCACCCTTAGTTGTCCCATGTTGGAACTTAATTCTCCTAGGGATGTGTTGATTTTCTCCCAATAGTTTTGTAAAGGAAAATGCATCCCTTGAGGCATCTCAGGGATTTCATGATGAGGAATTTCCTCATGCTCTTGCCCATGAATGGGATCTCTTGTTTGCTCCATCCTTTTCTTAGTGATGGGCTTGTCCTCATCAATGAGGATGTCTTCCTCTATGTCAATTCCAACTGAATTGCAGATGTGACAAATGAGATGAGGGAAGGCTAACCTTGCCAAAGTAGAGGACTTGTCTGCCACCTTGTAGAGTTCTAGAGATATAACCTCATGAACTTCTACTTCCTCTCCAATCATGATGCTATGGATCATGATGGCCCAGTCTATAGTAACTTCAGACCGGTTGCTATTGGGAATGATTGAGCGTTGGATGAACTCCAACCATCCCCTAGCCACAGGCTTGAGGTCATGCCTTCTTAGTTAAACCGGCTTCCCTCTTGAATCTCTCTTCCATTGAGCGCCCTCTTCACAAATATCTCTGAGGACTTGGTCCAACCTTTGATCAAAGTTGACCCTTCTAGTGTAGGGGTGTGCATCTTCTTGCATCACGGGCAAGTTAAATGCCAACCTTACATTTTCCGGACTGAAATCTAAGCATTTCCCTTGAACCATTGTAAGCCAATTCTTAGGATCTGGGTTCACACTTTGATCATGGTTCTTGGTGATCCATGCATTGGCATAGAACTCTTGAACTATTAAGATCCTGACTTGTTGAATGGGGTTGGTGATAATTTCCCAACCTCTTCTTCGAATCTCATGTCGGATCTCTGGATATTCACCCTTTTTGAGCTTGAAAGGGACCTCGGGGATCACCTTCTTCTTGACCACAACTTCATAGAAGTGGTCTTGATGCACCCTTGAGATGAATCTCTCCATCTTCCATGACTCGGAGGCGGAAGCTTTTGCCTTCCCTTTCCTCTTTCTAGAGATTTCTCCGGCCTTTGGTGCCATAAATGGTTATGAAAAAACAAAAAGCAATACTTTTACCACACCAAACTTAGAAGGTTTGCTCGTCCTCGAGCAAAAGAAGAAAGAAAAGAGTAGAAGAAGAAAATAGAGGAGATGGAGAGGGGTTTTGTGGTTCGGCCATGGAGGATTAGTAGTGTGTATGATGTGTGAAAATGAAAGAGGGAAGATGGGTTTATATAGGAGTGGAGAGAGGGGTAGGGTTCGGCCATGTATGGGTGGGTTTGGGAGGGAAAGCGGTTTGAATTTGAATGGTGAGGTAGGTGGGGTTTTATGATGGATGGATGTGGATTGGTGAAGGGATTTTGGAGAAGAGGGTAGGATTTGATAGGAGAGGGGTTTTTGGGGAAGAGGTATTAAGGTGATTGGTGAAGGATATTTGGGGGAGAGTGTTATGGAAGGGTGTGAAGAAGAGAGAGAGAGAGAGATGAGGTAGGTGGGGATCTTGTGGAGTCCACAGATCCTGAGGTGTCAAGGATTTCGCATCCCTGTACCATGTTGGCATGCAAACGCCCCTTTGCTTGCCAATCCTGGCGTTAAACGCCAGGTTGTTGCCCATTTCTGGCATTTAACGCCAGCTTTTCTCCCCTTTCTGGCGTTTAACGCCAGCTCTGTGCCCATTTCTGGCGTTAAACGCCAGTTATGTGCCCCTTTCTGGCGTTAAACACCCAGAATGGTGCCAGACTGGGCGTTTAACGCCCATTCTGTTACCTTTATTGGCGTTTAAATGCCAGTAAGCTTCTCCTCCAGGGTGTGCTATTTTTAATACTATTTTTCATTCCGTTTTTGCTTTTTCAGTTATTTTTGTGACTTCACATGATCATCAACCTATAGAAAATATAAAATAACAATGGAAAATAAGTAGATATAATAAAATTGGGTTGCCTCCCAACAAGCGCTTCTTTAATGTCAATAGCTTGACAGTGGGCTCTCATGGAGCCTCACAGATACTCAGAGCATGATGATGGCCTCCCAACACCAAACTTAGAGTTTGAATGTGGGGGCTCTGTTTGACTCTGCATTGAGAGAAGCTTTTCATGCTTCCTCTCGATGACTACAGAGGGATATCCTTGAGCCTTAAACACAAGGGAGTCCTCATTCACTTGAAGGACCAATTCTCCTCTGTAAACATCAATCACAGCTTTTGCTGCGGCTAGGAAGGATTTGCTAAGGATGATGGATTCTTCCATACACTTCCCAGTGTCTAGGATTATGAAATCAACAGGGATGTCTTGGTTTTTAACCTTTACCAAGACATCCTCTACAAGTCCATAAGCCTGTTTCCTTGAATTGTTTGCCATCTCTAGTGAGATTCTTACAGCTTGTACCTCAAGGATCCATAGCTTCTCCATTACAGAGAGAGGCATGAGGTTTATTCTTGACCCTAGGTCACATAGAGCCTTCTCAAAGGTCATGGTGCCTATGGTACAAGGTATTGAGAACTTTCCAGGATCCTGTCTCTTTTGAGGTAATCTCTGCCTAGTCAAGTCATCCAGTTCTTTGGTGAACAAGAGGGGTTCATCCTCCTAAGTCTCATTACCAAATAACTTGGTGTTTAACTTCATGATTGCTCCAAGGTACTTAGCAACTTGCTCTTCAGTAACATCTTTATCTTCTTCAGAGGAAGAATACTCATCAGAGCTCATGAATGGCAGAAGTAAATTCAATGGAATCTCTATGGTCTCTGTATGAGCCTCAGATTCCTATGGTTCCTCATTAGGGAACTGCTTGGTGGCCAGTGGATGTCCATTGAGGTCTTCCTCAGTGGAAATCACTGCCTCTTCCTCCTCTCCAAGTTCGGCCAAGTGGGTAATGTTGATGGCCTTGCACTCTCTTTTTGGATTCTCTTCTGTATTGCTTGGGAGAGTACTAGGAGGGAGTTCAGTAATTTTCTTACTCAGCTGACCCACTTGTGCCTCTAAATTTCTAATGGAGGACCTTGTTTCAGTCATGAAACTTTGAGTGGTTTTAATTAGATCAGAGACTATGGTTGCTAAGTCAGATTGGCTCTGCTTAGAATTCTCTGTCTGTTGCTGAGAAGATGATGGAAAAGGCTTGCTATTGCTAAACCTATTTCTTCCAACATTACTGTTGTTGAAGCCTTGTTGAGGCCCCTGTTGGTCCTTCCATGAGAGATTTGGGTGATTTCTCCATGAAGGATTATAGGTGTTTCCGTAGGGTTCTCCCATGTAATTCACCTCTTCCATTGCTGGGTTCTCAGGATCATAAGCTTCTTCTTCAAATGAAGCTTCTTTGGTACTGCCTGTTGCTGCTTGCATTCCAGACAGACTCTGAGAAATCATATTGACTTGCTGAGTCAATATTTTGTTTTGAGCCAATATGGCATTCAGAGTGTCAATCTCAAGAACTCCTTTCTTCTGATTCGTCCCATTATTCACAGGATTCCTTTCAGAAGTGTACATGAATTGGTTATTGCAACTATTTCAATGAGTTCGTGAGCTTCTGCAGGCGTCTTCTTCAGATGAAGAGATCCTCCAGCAGAACTGTCCAATGACATCTTAGACAGTTCAGACAGACCATCATAGAAGATACCTATGATGCTCCACTCTGAAAGCATGTCAGAAGGATACCTTCTGATCAATTGCTTGTATCTTTCCCAAGCTTCATAGAGTGATTCACCTTCCTTCTGTCTGAAGGTTTGGACTTCCACTATAAGCTTACTCAATTTTTGAGGTGGAAAGAACTTTGCCAAGAAGGCATTGACTAGCTTTTCCCAAGAGTTCAGGATTTCTTTAGGTTGTGAGTCCAACTAATACAGCAAAAGGGAAGAGCATAAGTCTGTAGACCTCAGGGTCAACCCCATTGGTCTTAATAGTATCACAGATTTACAAGAATTCAGCTAAGAACTGATGAAGATCTTCTAATGGAAGTCCATAAAACTTGCAATTCTGTTGCATTAGAGAAACTAATTGAGGCTTAAGCTCAAAGTTGTTTGCTCCAATGGCAGGGATAGAGATGCTTCTCCCATAGAAGTCAGGAGTAGGTACAGTAAAGTCACCAAGCACCTTCCTTGCATTGTTGGCATTGTTGTTGTTTTCGGCTGCCATGGCTTCTTCTTGCTTGAAAAGCTCTGTTATGTCCTCTACAGAAAGTTGTGCTTTAGCTTCTCTTAGCTTTCTCTTCAAGGTCCTTTCAGGTTCAGGATCAGCCTCAACAAGAATGTATTTGTCCTTACTCCCGCTCATATGAAAGAGAGAGAAGAAGAAAGTATGGAATCCTCTATGTTACAGTATAGAGATTCCTTGAGATGTCAGAGGAAAAGAAGAATAGAAGGAGGAGGTAGAGAGGAGATAATTCAAACTTATAGAGAGAGGTAGTCCGAATTACACATTGAGGAAGAGTGCTAGTCCCTTAAATAGAAAAATGAAAGAAGGGGGGAAGAATTTTTGAAAACAAATTAAAAAGATTTTGAAATAATTAAAAGAAATTTTGAAAAATTGATTGATGATTTTCGAAAATTAATGTTGAGAAAGTAGTTAAGTGATTTTGAAAAAGATTTTGAAATTGGAAATAAAAAAGATATGATTGAAAATCAAATGAAAAGAAAGAAAGTTTTAAAATTAAAGTTGATTACTTGACTAACAAGAAATTAGAAGATATGATTCTAGAATTTAAAAATTGATCCTTTCTTAATAGGCAAGTAACAACTTGAAAATTTTGAATTAAATCATTAATTATAGCAAGGATTTTCGAAAATAGTAAAAAAAAAATATAAAATGAAAGAAATTGATTTTGAAAAGATATGATTGAAAAGATATGATATGATTGAAAAGATATGATTTGAAAAAGATTTGATTTTGAAAAATTATGAAAATTCACAAAATATTTGAATTAAAAACAAAATCTTACCTCTTGTGCCATCCTGGCGTTAAACGCCCAGAATGGTATCCATTCTGGCGTTTAACACCCAAAATACTACCCTTTTGGGCGTTTAACGCCCAGCCAGGTACCCTGGTTGGCATTTAAACGCCAGTTTTCCTTCTTCGCTGGGCATTTTGAATGCCCAGCTTTTTCTGTTTAATTCCTCTGCTGCATGTTCTGAATCTTCAATTCTCTGTATTATTGACTTGAGAAGACATAATTTTGAAATTTTTTTTGAGTTTTTTAATGATGAGAAACAACAAAATGAAACTAATCATGGAAAACTAAGATCAAATAAACAAAGCATGCAAGACACCAAACTTAGAAATTTTCATATTAGAAACACCAACAGATTGAGAATACATATGAGAAACAACTAAACACACAAAATAAGAGAATTTAAAGATCAGAGCAAGGAAATCATCAAGAACATCTTGAAGATTAATGAAGAACATAATGCATGTAATTTTGGAAAAATGCAAGAAGAATGCCATTGACACCAAACTTAAAATTAGACACTAGACTCAAACAAGAAACATAAAATATTTTTGATTTTAAGATTTAAAAAAAAAAATATTTTGTGATTTTTCGAAAGTTATTTGGAAAAGAAAATAAAGGGATTCAAAATTTTTAATAAGAATTCCAGGAATCATGCAATGTTAGTCTAAAACACCGGTCCAGGAATTAGACATGGCTTACTAGCCAGTCAAGCTTTCAGTGAAAGCTTCGGTCCAAAACACTAGACATGGCCAATGGCCAGCCAAGCTTTAGCAAATCATTACTTTCAATAGCAAAGTTGATAGAAATCAATAAGCTCTTGTGATGATAAGTTGAAACCTCGGTCCAAAAGTTTAGACATGGTTTCACAACCAGCTAGACTTCAACAAATCATCATGAAACTCTAGAATTCATTCTTAAAAACTCTGAAGAACAGAATAGAAATTTTCTTTTTTGTATTTTTGAAAATTTTTTCGAAAATAAAAAGTAAAAAGCTTAAACATAAAATAAAATACCTAATCTAAGCAACAAGATGAACCGTCAGTTGTCCAAACTCGAACAATCCCTGGCAACGGCGCCAAAAACTTGGTGCACGAAATTGTGATCATCAATGGCGCCAACAACTTGGTACGCACAATTGTAATCTCAACTCTTTGTCACAACTCCGCACAATTAACCAGCAAGTGTACTGGGTCGTCCAAGTAATAAACCTTACGTGAGTAAGGGTCGATCCCACGGAGATTGTCGGCTTGAAGTAAGCTATTGTCATCTTGTAAATCTCAGTCAGGCGGATTCAAATGGTTATGGAGAATTGATAATTAATAGATGAATAAATTATAAAATAGGATAGAGATACTTATGTAATTCATTGGTAAGAATTTCAGATAAGCGTATGAAGATGCTTTGTTCCTTCTGAACTTCTGCTTTCCTATTGTCTTCATCCAATCATTCATACTCCCTTCCATGGCAAGCTTATGTTGGGTTTCACCGTTGTCAATGGCTACCTCCCGTCCTCTCAGTGAAAATGGTCCAAATGTGCTGTCACCGCACGGCTAATCAGCTGTTGGTTCTCGATCATGTTGGAATAGGATCCATTGATCCTTTTTTGTTTGTCACTACGCCCAACACTCACGAGTTTGAAGCTCGTCACAATCATTCCTTCCCAGATCCTACTCGGAATACCACAGACAAGGTTTAGACTTTTCGGATTTCAAGAATGCTGCCAATTGATTCTAGCCTATACCACAAAGACTCTGATCTCACGAAATGGAAGGCTCGGTTGTCAGGCGAGCCAACCATGCGTCATGAATCAGGAGGCTAAGAGATACGCACTCAAGCTATTGCAAGTAGAACGGAAGTGGTTGTCAGGCACGCGTTCATAGGTGAGAATGATGATGAGTGTCACGGATCATCACCTTCTTCAGGTTGAAGAACGAGTGTATATCTTAGAGAAGAAAAAGGCTTGAGTTGAATAGAAAAATAATAGTACTTTGCATTAATTCATGAAGAATAGCAGAGCTCCACACCTTAATCTATGGTGTGTAGAAACTCCACCGTTGAAAATACAAAAGTGATAATGGTCTAGGCATGGCCGAATGGCCAGCCTCCCAAAGATGAAAAGTATTCTAAGATCAAACGTATATGAAAATACAATAGCAAAAGGTCCTATTTATAGAGAACTAGTGACCTAGGGTTTACAGAAATAAGTAATTAACGCAGAAATCTTCTTCCGGGCCCACTTGGTGTGTGCTTGGGCTGAGCATTGAAGCTTTCACGTGTAGAGACGTTTTTTGGAGTTAAACGCCAGCTTTTGTGCCAGTTTGGGCGTTTAACTCCAGCTTTTATGCAAAACGCCAGAATTTTTATGCTAAATTGGAACGCCGATTTGGGCCATCAAATCTCGAGAAAATTATGGACTATTATATATTGCTGGAAAGCCCAGGATGTCTACTTTCCAACGCAATTAAGAGCGCACCAATTGCATTTTTGTAGCACCAGAAAATCCACTTCGAGTGCAGGGAGGTCAGAATCCAACAGCATCTGCAGTCCTTTTTCAGCCTCTGAATCAGATTTTTGCTCAAGTCCCTCAATTTCAGCCAGAAAATACCTGAAATCACAGAAAAATACACAAACTCATAGTAAAGTCTAGAAATGTAATTTTTATTTAAAAACTAATAAAAACATAATAAAAACTAACAAAAATATACTAAAAACATACTAAAAACAATGCCAAAAAGCGTACGCGCGGGAAGCTGCACGTGAGCTCACTAAAGGAAATTGTGCCTGGCAATTTCTGAGGCTGATCAGGCCCAAATTCAAGCTGTTTTTGCATGGAAAAGACCCAAGGATGCTAGTGGGAAAGGGGGGATCATTCATTTTACACTAGACACAATTTTTAGCTTGTTTTTGGTTCTTTGTTCTTCTAGAGAGAGAAACCCTTGTTCCTCTCTAGATCTGGCTTTAATTTGATCTTCCCTTGTGAATTCTGAATTTGATCTTGTTAATTACTAGTTTTAATTGTTCAATTTGAATTCCTTAGTATAATTTTGCTTAGATCTTGTGATAGTTTTATGAATTCTTGTCAATTGTCATTTTATACTCATTTCATGAATGTTGTGAATCTTGACTTGTTGATGTTACATTGATGATTTCTATGATTAATTGTGTTGTTTGAGTGCTTGTATGTTGATACTTGTTAGTGGGTACTTGTTAATTTCAATTTAATTGCAATTTGAACATGTCTTTTATTAATGCTTACCATGTGTTCGATGAATTGTTTACCTTAATTATGGAGTAGTCTTCTTTACGCTTGGCCTAGGCTAAGGGAATTAGGTAAACTTGAGTCATTGGGTCTAATGAAATTGATGATTTGAGAGCCCTTAGTGGTCAATTTGATAACCATTGACGCTAACCTTCTATTAAGCCAATTAGTAGTGCGGTTAGAACTTATGGGTTGATGTTGACCAAACCATTTGACGTACTTCAAGTATAGAAGTAGACTTAATGAATTTGGTTCCTCATAATTGTCAAGATATGGTTATTAGACAAGGATGGTGACTCCAATTCCCATGCCTAGCCAAGAGTTGCTTTTATCATTCATATTTGAAAACCCAATTTCTTGATTACTTGTCTTAGTTATAGTTACTTGTTTAGTCTATAATAGAATTATATTGGATGTTACTTTGTTAGTTTGGAATTGATCATATCTTGCTTAGTTATTTGAATTAGTTTCTTGCAATTTAAGATTACTTGCTTGTTAAGATTCCTAGCTTAAATTCTTGGTCATGACTCAACCCCGGATTTCTAACCAATGTTGAAGCACATGTTTGCCCATTCCTTGTGAGACGACCCGAGGTTTGAATACTTCGGTTATTTCTATTGGGGTTGAACTTGTGACAACCAAATCCCTTTCTAAATTTGATACTTGAGGATTGTTGTTGGTAGAGCTATACTTGCAACGCGACTTTATTGAGAAAATTCTTTACCGAGCATCCTCTTGCACATCAAATTTTTGGCACCGATGCCAGCGGATGGTTGCAACATATGCCTTGATATTGGTTATGTGAATGATGAGCAGATAATTTATACGCTTTTTGGCATTGTTTTTAGTATATTTTTAGTAGAATCTAGTTACTTTTAGGGATGTTTTTATTAATTTTTATGTTATATTTATATTTCTGGACTTTACTATGAGTTTGTGTATTTTTCTGTGATTTCAGGTATTTTCTGGCTGAAATTGAGGGACTTGAGCAAAAATCAGATTCAGAGGTAGAAGAAGGACTGCTGATGCTGTTGGATTCTAACCTCCCTGCACTCAAAGTGGATTTTCTGGAGCTACAGAACTCAAAATGGCACGCTTCCAATTGCGTTGGAAAGTAGACATCCAGGGCTTTCCAGCAATATATAATAGTCCATACTTTGGCTGCGTTTAGACGACGTAAAAGGGCGTTGAACGTCAGTTCTACGCTACTGTCTGGAGTTAAACGCCAGAAACACGTCACAAACCAGAGTTGAACGCCAGAAACACGTTACAACCTGGCGTTCAACTCCAAAAGAAGCCTCTGCACGTGGAAAGCTAAAGCTCAGCCCAAGCACACACCAAGTGGGCTCCGGAAGTGGATTTATGCTTCAATTACTTATTTCTGTAAACCCTAGTAGCTAGTTTATTATAAATAGAACTTTTTACTATTGTATTAGACATCCTGGATTGTATTTTTGATCCTGTGATCTCGTTTTGGGGGCTGGCCATTCGGCCATGCCTGGACCTTTCACTTATGTATTTTCAACGGTAGAGTTTCTACACTCCATAGATTAAGGTGTGGAGCTCTGCTGTTCCTCATGAATTAATGCAAAGTACTACTATTTTTCTATTCAATTCAACTTGTTCCGCTTCTAAGATATTCATTCGCACTTCAACATGAATGTGATGAACGTGACAATCATCATCATTCTCCCATGAACGCGCGCCTGACAACCACTTCCGTTCCACCTTAGATTGAATGATTATCTCTTGGATCTCTTAATCAGAATCTTTGTGGTATAAGCTAGATTGATGGCGGCATTCATGAGAATCCGGAAAGTCTAAACCTTGTCTGTGGTATTCTGAGTAGGATTCTGGGATTGAATGACTGCGACGAGCTTCAAACTCGCGAGTACTGGGCGTAGTGACAGACGCAAAAGGAGGGTGAATCCTATTCCAGTATGATCGAGAACCTCAGATGATTAGCCGTGCTGTGACAGAGCATTTGGACCATTTTCACAAAAGGATAGGATGAAGCCATTGACCACGGTGATGCCTCCAGATGATTAGCCATGCAGTGATAGCGCATCGGACCATTTTCACAGAGAGGATGAAAAGTAGGACTGATTGGATAATGGTAATGTCCTTACATAAAGCCAGCCATGGAAAGGAGTAGGACTGATTGGATGAAGACAGCAGGAAAGCAGAAGTTCAGAAGAACGAAGGCATTTCCATACACTTATTTGAAATTCTCACCAATGAGTTACATAAGTAATTCTATCTTTATTTTCTAATTATTTCTTATCTATTTTTGAAAACTCCATAACTATTTGATATCCGCCTGACTGAGATTTACAAGGTGACCATAGCTTGCTTCATACCAACAATCTCCGTAGGATCGACCCTTACTCACGTAAGGTTTTATTACTTGGACGACCCAGTGCACTTGCTGGTTAGTTGTATCGAAGTTGTGAATGAAAAACGATTTATTAAGACGTTCGTACAGAGTTTTTGGCGCCGTTGCCTGAGATCACAATTTCGTGCACCAAGTTTTTGGCGTCGTTGCCGGGGATTGTTCGAGTTTGGACAAGTGACGGTTCATCTTGCTACTCAGATTAGGTAATTTTCTTTTTGTTTTATTTTCAAAAAAAAATTTCAAAAATTCTTTCAAAAATTTCTCATATGTTTTCGAAAAAAAATAAAAAAATTCTTTTCAAAAAAAATTTTTATTATGTTCTTCAGAATTTTTAAGAATGAATTCTAGAGTTTCATGAAGCATGTGAAGCCTGGCTGGCTGTAAAGCCATGTCTAAATTTATTTGGATAGGGGCTTCCAACCATCATCACAAGAGCAAGCTAGCTGTTGCTAATCCACCTGCTGCTGATCCACCTGATTTACATGCTAAAGCTTGACTGGCTATTAAGCCATGTCTAACCCTCAAATTGGAGCTTTAGACTAAGAGTGCAAGATTCCTGGAATTCATATTAAAAATTTTTGGAATCCTTATTTTTCTTTTTCACAAATAATTTTTGAAAAAAAAAACAAAAAAATTATAAAATCATAAAAATCAAAAATATTTTGTGTTTCTTGTTTGAGTCTTGAGTCAATTTCAAGTTTGGTGTCAACTGCATTTTTTCTAAAAATTTCTCTGCATTTTTCGAAAATTCATGCATTCATAGTGTTCTTCATGATCTTCAAGTTGTTCTTGATAAACCTTCTTGATTGATCTTCATATTATAGTGTTTTGTGTTGTATGGTGTTTTTCATATGCATTCTTGAAATCTTAGTGTCTAAGCATTAAAGATTTCTAAGTTTGGTGTCTTGCATGTTTTCTTTGCATTAAAAATTTTTTCAAAAATATGTTCTTGATGTTCATCATGATCTTCAAAGTGTTCTTGGTGTTCATCTTGACATTCCTAGCATTCTTGCATGCATTCCTTGCTTTGATCCAAAATTTTCATGCATTGCATCATTTTCATGTTTTTCTTTTTCAACATTAAAAATTCAAAAATAAAAAAAATATCTTTCCCTTTTTCTCTCATAAATTTCGAAAATTTGGATTGACTTTTTCAAAAATTTTTAAAATTTAGTTGTTTTTATGAGTCAAATCAAATTTTCAATTTAAAAATCTTATCTTTTCAAAATCTTTTTCAAAAATCATATCTTTTTCATTTTTCTTATTTATTTTCAAAAATTTTAAAAATATTTTTCAAAAATATTTTTCTTAATTTTATACCAAATTTTCGAAAATATCATCAACAATTAATGTTTTGATTCAAAAATTTCAAGTTTGTTACTTGTTAAGAAAGATTCAAACTTTAAGTTCTAGAATCATATCTTGTGATTTCTTGTGAATCAAGTCATTAATTGTGATTTTAAAAATCAAATCTTTTTCAAAAACTAATTTCAATCATATCTTTTCAAAAATATCTTCTTATCTTATCTTTTTCAAAAATTTGATTTTAAAATATCTTTTCTAACTTCTTATCTTCTTATCCTTTCAAAAATTGATTTTCAAAATTTGTTTCAACTAACTAACTAACTTTTTGTTTGTTTCTTATCTTTTTCAAAACTACCTAACTAACTCTCTCTCTCTAATTTTCGAAAATATCCCCCTCTTTTTCAAAAATTCTTTTTAATTAACTAATTCTTTCAAAATTCAATTTTAATTTGTTTCTTCTTTTAATTTTCGAAAATCACTAACCATTTTTCAAAAATAATTTTCAAAAATCCTTCTCTCTCATCTCCTTCTGTTTATTTATTCATCTACTAACATCTCTCGCTCACTCACCAAAAATCCGAACCCTCTCTCTCTCTGAGTTCAGATTTTCTCTTCTTTTCTTCTTCTACTTACACAGGAGAACCTCTATACCTAGGCAAAAAGGATCCCTATTATTATTATTTTTCTGTTCCCTCTTTTTCATATGAGCAGGAGCAAGGACGAGAACATTCTTGTTAAAGCAGATCCAGAACCTGAAAGGATTCTGAAGAGGAAACTAAGAGAAGCTAAATTACAACTATCCAGCAAGCACCTTTCAGAAATTTTCGAACATGAAGAGGAGATAGCAGCCGAAAATAATAATAATGCAAGGAGGATGCTTGGTGACTTTACTGCACCTAATTCTAATTTACATGGAAGAAGCATCTCCATCCCTACCATTGGAGCAAACAATTTTGAGCTGAAACCTCAATTAGTTTCTCTGATGCAACAAAACTGCAAGTTTCATGGACTTCCATCTGAAGATCCTTTTCTGTTCTTAACTGAATTCTTGCAGATCTATGATACTGTTAAGACTAATAGAGTAGATCCTGAAGTCTACAGGCTCATGCTTTTCCCTTTTCCTGTGAGAGACAGAGCTAGAATATGGTTGGACTCTCAACCTAAGGATAGCCTGAACTCTTGGGATAAGCTGGTCAAGGCTTTCTTAGCCAAGTTCTTTCCTCCCCAAAAGCTGAGTAAGCTTAGAGTGGATGTTCAAACCTTCAGACAGAAGGAAGGTGAATCCCTCTATGAAGCTTGGGAGAGATACAAGCAACTGACCAAAAAGTGTCCTTCTGACATGCTTTCAGAATGGACCATCCTGGATATATTCTATGATGGTCTGTCTGAATTAGCTAAGATGTCATTGGATACTTCTGCAGGTGGATGTATTCACCTAAAGAAAACGCCTGCAGAAGCTCAAGAACTCATTGATATGGTTGCTAATAACCAGTTCATGTACACTTCTGAGAGGAATCCTGTGAGTAATGGGACGCTTCAGAAGAAGGGAGTTCTTGAAATTGATACTCTGAATGCCATATTGGCTCAGAATAAAATATTGACTCAGCAAGTCAATATGATTTCTCAGAGTCTGAATGGAATGCAAGCTGCATCCAACAGTACTCAAGAGGCATCTTCTAAAGAAGAAGCTTATGATCCTTAGAACCCTGCAATAGTAGAGGTGAATTACATTGGTAAACCATATGGAAAAACCTATAATCCCTCATGGAGAAATCACCCAAATCTCTCATGGAAGGATCAACAAAAGCCTCAACAAGGCTTTAATAATGGTGGAAGAAACAGGTTTAGCAATAGCAAGCCTTTTCCATCATCCACTCATCAACAGACAGAAAATTCTGAGCAGAATCCATCTAGCTTAGCAAATTTAGTCTATGATCTATCTAAGGCAACTGTGAGTTTCATGAATGAAACAAGGTCCTCCATTAGAAATTTGGAAGCACAAGTGGGCCAGCTGAGTAAAAGGATCACTGAAATCCCTCCTAGTACTCTCCCAAGCAATACAGAAGAAAATCCAAAAGGAGAGTGCAAGGCCATTGATATAACCATCATGGCCGAATCCAAAGAGGAAGGGGAGGACGTGAATCCCAAGGAGGAAGACCTCCTGGGACGTCCAGTGATCAATAAGGAGCTTCCTTCTGAGGAACCAAAGGAATCTGAGGCTCATTTAGAGACCTTAGAGATTCCATTGAACCTCCTTATGCCATTCATGAGCTCTGAAGAGTACTCCTCTTCTGAAGAGAATGAAGATGTTACTGAAGAGCAAGTTGCCAAGTTCCTTGGTGCAATCATGAAGCTGAATGCCAATTTATTTGGTAATGAGACTTGGGGAGATGAACCTCCCCTGTCCACCAATGAACTGAATGCATTGGATCAACTGAGATTGCCTCAGAAGAAACAGGATCCTGGAAAGTTCCTGATACCTTGTACCATAGGCACCATGACCTTTGAGAAGGCTCTATGTGACCTGGGGTCAGGAATAAACCTCATGCCACTCTCTGTAATGGAGAAACTGAGAATCTTTGAGGGACAAGCTGCTAAAATCTCATTAGAGATGGTAGATAATTCCAGAAAATAGGCTTATGGACAAGTAGAGGACATATTAGTAAAGGTTGAAGGCCTTTACATCCCTGCTGATTTCATAATCCTAGATACTGGGAAGGATGAGGATGAATTCATCATCCTTGGAAGTCCTTTCCTAGCCACAGCAAGAGCTGTGATTGATGTTGACAGAGGTGAATTAGTCCTTCAATTGAATGAGGACTCCCTTGAGTTTAAAACTCAAGGACATCCTTCTGTAAACATGGGAAAGAGGCACAATAAGCTTCTCTCAAAACAGAGTCAACCAGAGCCCCCACAGTCAAACTCTAAGTTTGGTGTTGAACTCCCATATCCAAACTCTAAGTTTGGTGTTGGGGAGTCTCAACAATGCTCTGAACATCTGTGAGGCTCCATGAGAGCCCACCGTAAAGCTATTGACATTAAAGAAGCGCTTGTTGGGAGGCAACCCAATTTTTATTTATCTTATTTTATTTTTATTGTTATTTCATGTTTTATTAGGTTCATGATCATGTGGAGTCACAAAATAAATATAAAAATTGAAAACGGAATTAAAAACAGCAGAAGAAAAATCACACCCTGGAGGAGGATCTCACTGGCGTTTAAACGCCAGTAAGGAGCATCTGTTTGGCGTTCAACGCCAGAACAGAGCATGTTTCTGGCGTTGAACGCCAGAA